>NC_140590.1:615895779-616495779 GCF_964204655.1 Triturus cristatus | reverse complement strand
GGCCCCCCGGCCATTTGGAATCAAACTCCAAAATATATTGAGTTTCCAAACGGCGAAGTCTTGCCTCCCTATTGCCACCTCTTCTCTTCAGCGGCACTGATTCAATGGCAAAATACCTAAGACATTTGGGGTTACTGTTATGGACCTTTTCAAAATGTCTGGCTACGGGGTATATCTGATCTTTGTTGTTGATGGCTCTTATATGCTGCAGAATACGTTTGTGCACTGCCTGCTTGGTACTGCCTATATACTTTAGAGAACAATCACATTCCAAAACATATACGCAGTAATCCATTTTACACGTGAGGTGTTGTTTAATTTCCCTTTGCGTGTCTGGGAATGCCGTGCAATATGTCTTTGTGTTTGTACCAAACTGGCAGGCCTTGCAGGTCGAGCATTTAAAAAAGCCGTTTCTTGTTGGTAACCATGTTTGCTTTTTAAAGCTATCTTGACTATTGTCAGTTAACATATTACCCATGCTTTTAGGTTTGCGGAAAGTAATAGAAGGATTAGAGGGCATAAGGCGCCCTATCACTGGATCTTCCCATATGAAAAGCCAATTTTTTTGCATGATATTCCTCAATTCTTTTTCTTGCTTGGAATATGTAAGGATAAGGCGTACCGGCTCACTGTTGGGGTCTAAAACCTCTTTCTTTCTGTATTCCAGAAGTTCCTCTCTAGGTTTAAGCTGGGACTTTTTCATGGCAGCCTCCACTACTTCATAACTGTACCCTCTGGCTAGAAACCTTCTCATGCTTTCTTTTTGTTTTGTTTCCGTATCCTCAGGATTGCTACATATACGCCGCATACGGAGCATCTCCCCATATGGTATGCTTCTTATTAGATGCGGGGGATGCGAGCTAGTTCCATGGAGTAGTGTGTTGCCTGCCGTAGGTTTTCTAAAAAGGGTAGTAGTTAAAATGTTATTGCTCACTGAAACCTGTACATCTAAAAATGTCACTACATCATCACTAGCATTGGAGGTAAAGGAAAGGTTAAGATCATTACAGTTAATATCCTCAACGAATTTCAACACACTTTCTTTAGATCCTTGCCATATGATAAAAAGGTCGTCAATATAACAAAACCAGGAAACCACATTCTGAGTGTACACATGCTTGTATTTTCGTCTGACCACCAGCTCCTCCCACCAGCCCATGAACAAACAGGCATAGCTGGGGGAGAAGCTGGCGCCCATCGCTACTCCTCGCATCTGTTGGTAAAAATAACCATTAAACAGAAAAAAGTTATTCTCTAAACAAAAGGATAACATATTCAATAACATTCTAGTATGGTCAGCATATTCAATTTTTCTTGTGCTCAGATAGAATTCGACCACTCTGAGGCCATCTTGGTGTTTTATGCAGGTGTATAAGGAACATACATCTAAAGTAACTAACAGATAATCCTCATTCCAATTAAAATTGTCAATCTTTTTGAGGAAGTCTCCTGTGTCCTGGATGTACGAGTCTAACTTTTTCATATGATCCTGCAAAAAATAATCAATGTACTGTGAAAGGTTCTCAAAGGGGCCGTCACAGGCTGCAATAATTGGTCGGCCTGGAGGGGCAGTCAAATTTTTATGGACTTTAGGGATAAAGTACATATATGGTGCTAGTGGATGTTCTTTTTTGATAAATTTAAATTCTTCCCAACTCAAGAGGCCCAAGCTTTTCCATGCCAATAGATTTTTAAATAAAGTCTCTTGTGCATTTTTATATTTGAGAGGCGTGCTCTTACTATAACACACTGCCTCATCCAATTGCCTATAAGCCTCTCTGAGGTACTCTGCTGTGGGCCAAAGCACAATGTTCCCTCCTTTGTCCGAATTTCGAATTATTAGGTCCGCCTTCTGTAATTTAGAAATATATATATATATGTATATATATATTCACTGAAAAAACCATAGGTTTCACACATGTTATAGTTAGCTGTACATTTCATTCGTAAAAAACCAATGAAATTCCACGTTATAGTTAGTGCTGGCAACTATAACTCACGCGACCGCAATCCTCTGCTGATGATGTCAGATATTACATCACTGATGACATATGTGTCGTTATGAAAAATAAATATTTGTAATATATGTATAGCTAAAGATACAGTATTAGCATCAACAGAGGATTGCGGTCGTGTGAGTTATAGTTGCCAGCACTAACTATAACGTGGAATTTCATTGGTTTTTTACGAATGAAATGTACAGCTAACTATAACATGTGTGAAACCTATGGTTTTTTCAGTGAATTTGCAAGGTTTTTTAAATGCTAATTCCTAACTATAACGTGTGTGAAACCTATGGTTTTTTCAGTGAATTTGTACGGTTTTTTAAATGCTAAGTTACTTTACGCCGTTCGTGGCGTGCGCGCCCACTTCACGCAGTTCGTTCCGTGCGCGCACGGTGCGCTTCGCGCACCGCTCGCCCACTTTACGCAGTTAGTGCCGTGCACGCACGGTGGGCACGTGGCGCTACGCGCACCGCGTGCCCACGTTACGCTGGATGGGCCATGTACGCACGATGCGCTTCGCGCACCGTCCGCACATGGAGGACATATTATGCGCTTCGTTGTGAAAGGTTATCTATTAAATGTTCATTTATTAAATATGCCATGCACAAAAGGTGCCCTTCAGGCACCTTTTGGACACGGGATGGGGAAAATGTGGATATGGTTTTTTTTTAATTTTTTTTTGACCGTACGCGTACGGTAAGCGCAATCGGCGTTTTTTCAAATAAAAAAAAAATTGAATTTTTGGCCTTGGGGGTTCTTTGGGGACACCCTAACCATGGCTATGTGGTTAGGAGCTGTCTAGCCTGCCCCTTTTCATGTTATCCAACTTTGTTTTTCCTCCCCCCGTCAGAGTGCGAGAGAGAAAATGCCGGCCGACACTTCCTGGTTTCGACCGATTCGAATGTTTACTAAGATCTAACAGCCAATCAGATGTAAGGTGTAGCGAATATGTAACAATGAAATGTTATTAGGTGACCATTTACATGCACCAAAAAAACGGCAATTGCCTTACGCTAAACTTTATCAACACAGAATACCCTCTGCATAACGACCGATCTATTGGGTGTAATTGTAGGAGATTGTCTTTCTTATACACATGTATTCGATATACTTGTTTTTCTTTAATTATGAAGAAACTTTGTGCATTGTGATTTTGACTGTTTTTCTAAAAGTGCCGATATATCGATAGCATTTTCTCACTGTTTATTAACCATAACCCCTATTTCTAAGGGTAATTGGGCATAGGTCATTCACTTGACAAAGGCTTCGCCGAAACGCGTCGTACTGTTTGGTTTTTGAGACAATAAATCTTTATTGGACTCGTCCTTTGGTGTGCCGCTGGAAGTTATTCTTTATTCCTGAATGACTACTTCCTTGTGAAAATATATAGATATATATATATATATATTTATGTATATAAATATATATACACACACACACACACACACTGTGGGTATATCCACAGTCCAATCCTCCGAGGCTTACACAAGGGGCACACATAATTAGAGACAAATACAGCCTGCAGCCCCACATAATACACATGCATGCAGTCAGATAACCTACAACTGGGGGCAAACGTCAATCATCAGCATGCAGACGGTGGTGTAATTAGTGCTACCGTGAAGGTCCCTTAAAAGCCTATGGGGCATATTCTCAAGGATTTATCGCCGAGTTAGCGGCACTTTATCGCAGCCAAAGTCAAGATAAATTTATTGCACCATTCACAAGCCGGTGCTAACAGCCCATATCACCAGTTTATCTGCGATAGCAGCCTTAAAAAACATCACCACAGATGACCCTGGCAACTAACGCTAATGAGATGCAGAGTAGGCGTTCCGGTGCAAAAAGCTGCAACAACACCACTCCACAACATTCTCAATGACCATCCAGATCGGCGAAAAGATAACAAAACATGCGATAAGGCGCGTTAGCTGCAGGATTTTAACACCTGCTCTTACCTGGTATAAAGTTGGTCGACAACCAGCACCAGACAAGTGAGCACAGACCAAAGCCACACATGAAGAACAACAGATGCCCTGGAGCAACTGATCATGCAGCCCGGAGCCCCAATAGGACAACCTAACCCACCGCCACCAAACCCAAACGCCCAACCCCCTGCCTCTCCCGGGGCCCTATCCCAGGCCCCCACCTCCCCTTTGGACAAAGATATGTCACATCAACCCTACAAAATCATCAACCAAACAATTCGTCTGATGTCGTACAATTGCAACACCTAACATACACGTATGGTCAGAAAAAGGAGAATCATACATTCATCTCAGAATTTCCAAATAATTTGTTTCATTCAGAATAAACACAAAACAACTATTTTGAAGAGTCATGGCGGGTCTTCTCAGGACAATCTGTAAGTCACATCCTGCAAAACAAAATTCTAGATAAGAAGGTGTGTGATGAGCTCAGCAAAGGACAGAGAGAGAGAGAGTGAAAGAGAGGGATAGATCGAGATAGAGAGGAAGCGAGAGAGAGAGGGAGAGAAAGAGAGGGAGAGGGAGAGGGAGCGAGAGAGAAAGAGGGAGGGGGAGAGTGAGAGAAAGAGAGAGGGAGAGAGAGAAAGAGAAAGAGAGATATTGTACAAGGAGCGCAAGGCCAATCGGGCTCTTGCCTCATATATGCCAACTGTTGTGTGTGTATCGATATTGGTGCACACTAAGTCAAAGGCTTGGCATCAATTGCAATGCAAAGGCCACATCACATTTAAGAAATGCAAGCAGTAGTCATACTAACATTAGGTATGAAAGATCCTTTGTCTCAGTACACAAGGCAGAAGGACATCTGAACCCTCGACCTTGGTCTTGAATGCGGCTGGCACTCCCTGTGAGAGATACCATACTAGATCTTGACGACTCCCACCCCACAAACTGCGCTATTGAAAGACCAACGTGTCCACACCCCACACACAGTTGTCCTTGCTTGAGGTACACCTGCATGGGATGCCCTTGACACATAAGTAAAAAACAACTCATATGTCCAAACGTTGCACACAAATACGACTCATTGCTCAGAGCTGTGGCATATCATCCACTTAACTGCTGCCTGTCAGAAGAGTGCCGGTGCTACGAGACCAATAAACGCAATGGCAGGCAATCCCGGGCACATGCACAACTCCTGTGACGTGGAACTATACCGTGCACGAATGCTGCATCTGTTGGGATCACTGCCACTGGCAGTGTTGCGCATCAGTTACTGTCTAAGTTTCCGTCTTGCATACATCACCTGCGTCCAGCCCTGGTTCCACTGTCAATCATGCACATTCGAGTGGCCCATGGAGGTCCGCCTATCCAACACAACGGTAGCTTAACTGGATTATGACTTGTGTGTGCGCCCCCTGTTGGCCCACAAACAGGAGTGTAACCGTGATACCTGTGCATGGGATGCCTTGATATTTGACATATTTGCAGGCAGTTGGGCATGGGAGATTGCACAACTCCTCGTGTGCAATGACCACATCGAGGCTCTACCCTATTGGGCTGTGTTGCGGATTGGTGAAACAGCATAGACGGAGCACAACTGCTCGGACCAGTTAATGAATTGGCTCTCCCTCGTGTTCCTTGAACTTGACAACGACGTACTCTTGGAACAGATTGCCCATGAAGCTGCTCTCGCATTCATGGACGAGTAACTACGTTCCTGCAGCTACAACTGATTGTCACCCACAGCACAGATCCCCACACCTTGGAGCATCTTGTGGGAATGGTCACATATCCCACCACAAAGTGGACATGTCTGCCTTCACCTGGACTCAGAATGCATGTGCGTGGACCTACGCATGTGTACACACACCTGTGCAAGGTGATGTAGTCCCATGGGCGGAGCTCAATCAATCAATCAATCAATCAATCATGGAATTTATATAGCGCACTACTCACCCGGAAGGGTCTCAAGGCGCTTGGGGGAGGGGGTCTGCTACCGCTCGAACAGCCAGGTCTTGAGCTGTTTCCTGAAGGCGAGGTGGTCCTGGGTCAGCCGCAGGTGGACGGGCAGGGAGTTCCATGTCTTGGCCGCCAGGTAGGAGAAGGATCTTCCTCCGGCAGTGGCTCTCTGGACGCGAGGGACGACGGCGAGGGCGAGATTCGCGGATCGTAGCTGGCGGGTGGGCGTGTAGAAGGTCAGGCGGTCGTTGAGGTATCTTGGGCCCAGGTCGTGGAGGGATTTGTGTGCGTGGGTGAGGAGTCTGAACGTGATCCTTTTGTTGACCGGGAGCCAGTGCAGGCCTCTCAGGTGGCTCGAGATGTGGCTGCGTCGTGGGACGTCCAGGATGAGTCGGGCGGAGGCGTTCTGGATACGCTGAAGTCTCTTCTGAAGCTTGGCTGTTGTACCGGCGTAGAGGGTGTTTCCGTAGTCTAGTCTGCTGGTGACGAGGGCCTGGGTGACCGTCTTCCTGGTCTCGGACGGGATCCATCGGAAGATCTTGCGGAGCATGCGGAGGGTGTGGAAGCAAGATGAGGAGACGGCGTTGACTTGTCTGGTCATCGATAGGGAGGAGTCCAGGATGACGCCCAGGTTGCGTGCGTGGTCCGTTGGCTTGGGTGCGGTGCCTAGGGCCGGGGGCCACCAGGAGTTGTCCCATGCGGAGGGCGACGGCCCCAGGATGAGGACTTCCGTCTTGTCCGTGTTCAATTTCAGGCGGCTGATGTTCATCCATTCGGCGACATCTCTCATCCCTCCGTGTAGGCTGGCTTTGGCGGTGTCGGGGTCTTTGGTGAGAGAGAGAATCAGCTGGGTGTCATCGGCGTAGGAAATGATGTTGAGGTTGTGTTGGCGTGCGATGGCAGCGAGGGGTTTCATGTAGATGTTGAAGAGAGTGGGGCTGAGCGACGATCCTTGGGGGACTCCGCAGATGACTTCGGTTGCCTCAGAGCGGAACGGAGGGAGGCGTACTCTCTGAGTTCTGCCGGAGAGGTATGAGATGATCCAGTCCAGAGCCTTCCCTTGGATGCCGGTGTCGTTGAGGCGTTGGACTAGGGTGCGGTGGCAGACAGTGTCAAATGCTGCGGAGAGGTCTAGGAGGATGAGTGCCGCTGTTTCACCGTTGTCGAGCAGGGCGCGGATGTCGTCGGTGGCTGCGATGAGGGCGGTCTCGGTGCTGTGGTTGTTTCTGAATCCGGACTGTGATGGGTCGAGGGATCCGCTCGTCTCAAGGAAGGCGGCCAGTTGCTTGTTGACGACCTTCTCGATGACTTTGGCGGGTTAAGGCAGGAGCGAGATGGGGCGGAAGTTCTTGAGGTCGGTCGGGTCCGCTGTTGGTTTCTTCAGCAGGGCGCTGAGCTCGGCATGCTTCCAGCTCTCCGGGAAGGTTGCTGTGTCGAAGGAGGTGTTGATGAGGTCTCGGAGGTGGGGTGCGATGGTAGAAGCGGCCTTGTTGAAGACATGGTGGGGGCACGGGTCGGTCGGGGATCCGGAGTGGATGGTGCTCATCATGCGTGTCGTTTCTTCGGGGGTCACCTCGGTCCATGTTTGGAGGATGGCGGCGGGGTGCGTAGGTTCGGCTGATGGGTATGGGGGTGGAGCGCCGAAACTGTTGTGGATGTCGGCGATCTTGCGGTGGAAGTACGAGGCGAGGGAGTCGCAGAGGTCCTGCGAGGGAGTGATGTCGTTGTTGCCGGTGTTGGGGTTGGAGAACTCCTTGACGATGTTGAAGAGCTCCTGGCTGTCATGGGCGTTCTTGTCCAGTCGTTCCTTCAGAGATTTCTTCTCGGTGGTGCGGATGAGCTGGTGATGTCTGCGGGTGGCAAGTTTGAGGGCGGTCATGTTGTCGGCGGTCTTGTCAAGGAGCCAGGCCTTCTCGAGGGTGCGGCAGGCCTTCTTGGAGTCCTTGAGTTCGTCGGTGAACCAGGGGGCCTTCTTGCTTCTGGGCCTGGTGAGTGGGTTCTTCAGTGGGGCGAGGTCGTCGGCACAGGAGGTCAGCCACTGCGTGAGGTCGAGGGCTGCTGTGTTAGGGTCCGTTGTCCTGACAGGTGGGTTCTGGCTGAGGGAGGTGGCGAGCTGGTCGACGGTGATCTTGCTCCAGTTCCTGTGGGGAACCTGCTTCGGGTGGTGGTGGACCGTGTTCTTTTTGAAGCTGAAGTGGACGCAGCTGTGGTCAGTTCAGTGAAGTCCGGTGGAGTGGCTGAAGGTGACGTGCTTGCTGGATGAGAAGACGGGGTCCAGCGTGTGGCCGGCGTAGTGGGTGGGGGTGTTGACCAGTTGCTTGAGTCCGAGGTTAGCGAGGTTGTCCAGCAGGGCGGTGGTGTTGCGGTCGTTGTTGTTCTGCAGGTGGAAGTTGAGGTCCCCGAGGAGGATGTAGTCGGCGGAGGGGAGGGCGTGGGGGCTGATGAAGTCCGTGATGTCTTCGCAGAACTGTGCGCGTGGTCCCGGGGGTCTGTAGATGAGGGTGCCCCTGAGGGTAGTCTTGGGGTCGGTGTGGATCTGGAAGTGCAGGTATTCGGCGGCGTTGAGAGCGTCGGTGGAGTCAGTTGAGATGCGAATGGTGCTTTTGTGAACGATGGCGATGCCTCCTCCGGTCTGGTTGACGCGATCCTTCCTGATGATCTTGTAGCCGTCCGGGATGGCTATGGCGATGTCGGGGGCTGAGGAGGCGTTCATCCAGGTTTCCGTGAGAAAGGCGACGTCTGGAGATGTGGTGTCGAGGAGGTTCCAGAGTTCCACGGCGTGTCTGTGGACGGAGCGGGTGTTGATCAGGATGCACTTGAGGTGGTTGCTGTTGTCCGTCTTGATGGGTGCGGTGCCGGTTCGGAGGCAGGAGAAGTTGCAGGATCGGCAGGCGAAGGGTCCATGGGTGCGTCGCGGGGATGCTCGGTAGCACCCGGGGGCTCGGGCGGTTTTGAGTGCGATGAGCGTAGCGAAGTCGTAGGTCCTGCGGGGGGGCTGGCGGGCACGGGGACCAGGGGTTCTGGCGCTGGGCGCGGTCCGGTCGCGGACGGGCTTACCTTTGGCGCACCTTCGGCGCTCAGTCGGCGCTCCCGCTGCGCGCATCCGCTGCGCGGTCGCTGAGGGGGTGTCATAAGTAAGGAGCCGGGAGGGGGGTCAGCTGGGAGGCGGGAGGCGGTAGACCAATGGGCAGGGAGTGGGGGCGGGGTCAGGGGTCAGCGGCGGGAAAGGAAGAAGCGGAACCGGGGCCGCGGCGGGGGAGAAGGCGCGAGTGGAGGAGCACCTACCGGGTCAGCAGGTCAGCGGCGGCGGTGAGGCAGAGTAAGCAGAGGACCGGGGGAGCGAGCGAGAGGCAGCAGGAGCAGTCGCGGAGAACCAGGCAGCAGGAGGCGTCCGTGAACAGCAGGCAGCAGCAGGAGGTGAGGAGCGACCGGCCGTGGGGGCACAGGGGGTCAGCTCCGTTTGGCAAAGTTCCAAAATCGGAGAAACTGCTGGGGGGAGAGGGGGAGAGTATACACATGGCAATGTAGTACGACATGTGACCTTGTAGGACCCTTTCACCTGCTCACTGTCAGCAGAGCACACAGTCGGCGCAGTCCGGTGGTACAGCACTATGCAGATCCCATGGACTGTGAGTCGTGTCCCCTGACACAGGGCAATGAGCAGACGCCAAACATCACATTACTCGTCTAGCAAGGTAAGGTGGGCTGAGCGCGTTGACATCCATAATGATTTGTGTTCATTTTTGCCACCCCATTTCTTGCACCTCGACATGTTCCTAAGCTGCCTGTAAGTGTCTTAAACATTGGTCTGCATGTTGTGGCCCTTGTCCGTACTGACACGCACAGTCTAATAAAGTCTATGCAACTTTATTAGTGTACAACTGTGATGAGTGTTGATTATAATGACAAATCGTGTGCCTCCATGATCATTCTCCGTACACATGGAGGGATTGTCTGACGCTTGTTCATTGGGGGTGAGTCCCTATTGCCAGCTCCACCTCTGTGAGCCAGACATTGTGGTTGAGATAGTTGCTGGCAGACCTATGCTCTTACGTGTCTCCAGCAATGTGAGTATGGGTCCAACTTCTTGCCATGTAGATCAAGGTTATCCATCAAAACAGACTCTGTCCACACAGATGTGTGTGAGTAGGTTTGCAAAGAGACGTTCTGTTGTCACATGTGATGGGATCACCATGTTAGGCCTGCTACTGAATTTGACATTTCCACACACAGCCCTATTTAATGCATGGACGTGGGGCTACATTGGGGCATAACAAAATTGTTGTTCATGTGCAATGAGGCCACAGCTAGTTCAAACCTTCACAGTCATCTAATTGGCCATGTGGGTCAGGGTCAAACATGCGCATTGATGACATTTACCAGGGTGTACCTTTTTGTGCAATCAATGTCCCTACATTCATCCATACTTTTATACATGAGTGAACATAGACATGACACATCTGTGTGATTTGGAATATTTTATTCACATTCTGGGGAGTGTCGGAGCTGGAGAAGTACATGGCCATTACAAGCCCACATTACATGGTTGCCCAGTGGTGGGCCAACCAGAGTTTTTGGGGGAATGAAAAGTTAATCTGAAGAGGAAGAGTTCAGTCCGCAGCTGGATTGCTGTGTCATTGATACCAGAGCAGATATGGCAGTCCATGTCGGGGTCCAGGTGAATGTCGCAGAGTGTTTCGGGGGACAGTGGGAGGTGTTCTTCCAGGGCATGTTGCATAGGGCTGAACCAGGCAGGGACCGGCCATATGGCGGGGATGGATGCTACTACCTCCTTCCTCACACAGTCATTACCCTCCACATCTTACTCCTCTGAGACATCTTCTGTGTCCGGTCTGTAAGGTGTGTGTGGTGGTGTTATGGCTGCATCACTGTGTGCCACTGACACATCAGGGTACGAAGGTGATAGGGCTGCATCACTGTGTGCCAATGACACATCAGAGGGCGGAGATGTGTGTGTCGAAGTTCCTACAGCAGTTATCTGGTACAGGCTCAGTGGCAGCAATGTCAAGATGAGGATCTGCCAGGCATGGAAGATCCCAGCTACATCTCGCTGGTGTTCAGCCATGGCAGCCATACTTCCAGCCTGCATCGGCCCCATGGTCTCCATTGTCCTCCGCATCTGTGCCAACTCTGTGCTGTCAACGCTGGAGCATGTCTGACTAGACAGTTCTTGTATCCGAGTAATGGCCCCAGCGATGTCAGCCACGGATTGTTGGTGAGCATGGTGTGGACAGTGGGTGTCCGTTAGGGACTGTAAGTGGTCCCTGATGGGACTCAGACACCCACGTATGGCATCAAGTTTGGCTGCCATGAGATCGAACCCCACCTACAGCTGATCAGCCATCCTCTCCTGGCACCCTAACACACGGCATTGGAATTCCATGTGTTGGTCGTAGGGGTCTTGCGAGCCAGCCTTGGTGGTGTGTGCTTCCTGCTGTGTGGTCTGTGCAGGGGGTTCCTGGCTGGTCCTCCATGGGGCTTGTGGGGTTCAGTGTTGTCCTCTGCATTCGGTCCGGGTGCATCCATGGTGCTACACAGTTTGACTTGGTTTTGGCTTGTTTTCTTTTGTTGCTTTTTTAGTGCATTTTCCCGCATGATACGTGGGAATTGCAGACCTGTCGCTGGTTGTCGCAGATTTTTGTATCGCGATTTGGGGCATCACACGTTTTTTCACGTTCGTGTTTCGCATTTTTTCGGTGTCACGTTAATTTTTAGGCTGTCATTTGGCGCGTTATCCTGCTACTATCGCATGGTGCCGCCGGGTTGGGAATACAACGTTAACACCGTGTTATTTTATCGCGATAGACTGCGATGTGTAGAGTTGCATTAAGCTAATTTTGCGATGGTTATCACACGTTCTTGGAATATGCCCCAATTAATAAGAGGCTGGTGCCTCGAAACACGTCAGGCGAATGAAATGCCTGGTATGCAAATGCCAGTTTGTGTCTCCAATAAAGAACCAGAAGGTTTTATTTCAAGTCAAGTGCATCCTCAATGCTTTTGGGCACTTTGTTGAAAATAAAAAAATTAAAAATAAATATATATATCTATATATATATATATATGTATATATGCATATATATATTACCTACTGGCGGTCGCCAATAGGTAGTTATAGTTAGGACCTAGTTACCATAGGAAAATCGCAACATTCTATTCCCAATAACTTTGACGCCGAATGACGAATCTTCACGAAATTTTAAAAACTCGTGGGGCGCTCCGGTCCGCTCCTATCTTGAAAGTTTCGGGATGATTCGGCAAGCGGGGGCTCAAAACGTGTTTTCCCCATGCAATTTTCCATAGGAACCTTTAGTCGCAGCTACAGCCTGAACTGCTGAACGGAATTACACCAAATTTGGCAAAAAGGTAGCCCTTGGTTCAGAGTCGTGCCTTTTACTTAAATGGTGTAAATCAGTTTAGTAGTTTTTAAAATATTAATGGAAAAAGAAATATGTATATCTGGGTGGAGCCTAACCACACATCTCATCGTGAGATCTGATTGGCTGTCAGCACTTCATCCAAGAAGTGTTGACAGCCATCTTGGGACCAATATACATGAAAGCACCTCATTAAAAAGCATTGCAGTTAATAGAAGGTTTTAAGACTTTAGTTACATTATAAATCATTTGTTAATGGTACCATACTCATTTTAGGAATTGTGGTGTGTTCTAAGGTGATTTTACCATGTGAAAAAGCCTTCTGCTGGGATATCATGACTCATGTTTGAGAGAAAACTATTTTCTCATGCTTTTTCCACAGAGGTTTGGAAGGTGATCTATAAGCTAAACTGAGAGCATATTTTCTGTAAATTCACATTATTTTTCTCAGTCATGTGAGAATGAAGTCTAACATTCTCAGTAAAACATGTACATCCAACAAGGGCAGAGACTGTCAGTTGATTCCTTTGTGTTCTACTGCAGCTTCTCAGAGTGTTCTAAAGAACAACTAGAGTGCTAACATTCCTACTTATGACAAACGTATTGCACACCTGAAGCCATCTTGACTGGAATAAAGTGGTAACTCTTAAAACATTTAATTTAAAAAGGAACAAAATGAGGGGTTCCTTTTGCCATAGAAAGTAAGATTAGTGCTGCAGAAAGAAAAATTAGGGCACATTTTGAGTGACTTCTCAAATCCTCTTCTATTTCATTAAAAAATTCAGACATGTAGACTGAAACATGCACTTTCTATACCAGCAGCAGACTTCCCTGGTGAGCAGTAGCTTTACTACAGTGATCTAATGAGGAACTAGAGTGCTAACATTCTGAATTTATGGCAAATGTGTGACAGATCTGAATACCTTCTTGATGGAATTAAAGTAAAAAACTGAAAGCATTTCCTACTGAGGAGACTGCAGTAAATGAGGAAATTAGGAAACTTCATAACAAATAAATCTCCCAAGATGGCCACCAGAGACAAAAGAGCCCAAATGTAGCACAAATATCACCCAGATGTAGCCCACATGTAGCCCAATGACAGAAGTGTGCAAAACACTTTTTTATTTTTTGTATTTTTGCAGTTTTATATACTGCAGACTTGTCAGGTATTGGAGTGCTTTACATGAGCATTGGTTACATCACACAAGAAAAAATTCCTTTTGGTTGTAGACATGGGGAGATTGAGTGATTTGACCAGAATCACAGAATGTCGAGCTGAAGCAGAAACTCCAACCTGGTTCCCCAGTTGCAAAGCCTGCAGCTCTGGAAGTAACACCACATCCTCTCCCCTAAGAGCAACATTTAATCATGTGGTCAACATAAAGATATATAATTTAAAAGTACTTTGTCGCTATTTGAAAACTCAGAAAATATGTCCTCATTTTAGTTTTTTAGAGCACTAACCATAATTTTGATGCAAATAAGACCCTCTCATATATGTAATTTCTAAAGGAAATGCTCTAGATATTACAGTTTTGATTACATCAAGATGACGTCAGACGTTCCACACTTTTGTAATAAATATAGAATATTAGCAAACTAGTTGTTCATTAGGATACTGTTGAGAGACAGAGGCCAGGGGCACGGACTCTGAAAATTGAAGGCAGGTAGGAGGGTGTAGAGGCAACAATTTGACCACACTGGACAGGCAGGAAGGGCAGTGGCAGCACAACAGACTATGGAGGGCAGTGGAAAGGGGGACAGGGGCAACAAACCAACAATACAGGACTGGCAAGAGAGGCTGTGGCAATATAATAGACCATTGTGGGCAGAAGGAAGAGGCAGTGGTAGTATAACCATACATGCCAACAGACCCGATTCAGCCAGGAAACGTCCAATGTTTTTAAGCCCAAATGGGCTTTATTTGATCTGTCTACTGTCTACAATCTCCTCTTTTTCAATATAAGTCAAAGGGGAAAATCAATACCCCAGTTATTTTTCAAAATCTCCCTCTTACCAAGTTCAAAATGTTAGCAAGTATGGTACATTGGATCATGGAAGGCAGGAGGAATTGGGGTAAGGATATGGACTTGGATAACAGAGGACAGGAGGGACATGGAGAGGTGCACCAAACTGACCCTACAGGGCAGGCATCAGGGTTTGTAGCAGCACAATACACCACACAGGGCATGCGGGACGGGAGTGCAGCACAACAATCCATAGAAAGCAATAGGGAGGGGATAGGACCATGCACATGGACAACAGAGAACAGAGAACAGAGGGGAAAGAGGCAATGGTAGCTAGCTGACCATAATGGACAGGCAGGAGAGAAAGCTGCAGCATAAAAGACCATAAAGGGCAGGAGGGATGGATCAGGGGCATTACAATGGAACAGACAAGCCAGGAGGGAGGGAATAGTGGTCTGCACATGGAAACAGATGGCTGGGGGCAAGGGGGCAGGACAGGAGCAGCAAGATGATCATGGAGGTCAGGCAGGAGAGGCACTAGAAGCAAGACACACCATGGAGAGCAACAGTGAGACTATGATGGCAAACACACAGATCATGGAGAGAAGGTGAGAGGGGGTTAGGGGCAGCTAGCTGACCACACAGGGAAGGTGGGCGGGGCGGTGGCAGCACAGAAGACCATGCATGGCATGTGGGAGTGTTAGTGGCAGCACAATGGCTATGATGGGCAAGAAGGAGGGTGCAGGGGCATGCACAAAGGACCATGGAGGATAGAAGGGAGGGTCAGGACCTGGGCACAGACAAGAGAGTTCAGGGGCCTCATAACAGACCACGTGGGGCAGGCAGGAGGAGCAGTTGCAGCACAACAGACCAGGGAGGGCAGAAGGGTGTGGCAGTAAAATGGACCCTGGAGGACAGGAGGAAGGGGATAGGGGCATGGAATGTGGACAGGCAGGGTGGAGGTGGCAGGGACAGGTTACAGTCATCTGACAATGCTAGGCAGGTGGGAGGGGAGTGGCAGCTCAACAGAACACTTAGAGTAGATAGGAGTGGCAGGTCCATGGAACATGGTGGGCAAAAAGGATGGAGCAGGGGCATGCACAAAGACATTGGAGGGTGGGGGAAGGAGAATAGGGGCAGCAAGCTAAGCACAGAGGCTAAGCAGGAGGTCAATGATGGGGCATACAATTGGGCAATGGAGGGCAGGAGGAGTGGACTGGTACATCATGCTAAATGGAGGGCAGTGGCAGCACATCAGACCATACATGGCAGGCGGGAGGAGGCTAGTCCATGGATTCAGACAACAGAGGATAGGGAGGAGGTGGATGGGGCAGCAAGCTAACTCTTCAGAGAAGGCGGAAGGCCAGTGGCAGAACAACGGCCACACAGGACTATAATAAGGGAGCAGGTACATGGACTTGGACAATGGAGGGCTAGGAGGAGGGAAGGCAGGAGCGGCAAGCTTGGGTGGGGGCAGCACAATGCCAGGCCTTGCTTCCAACCCCCCACCATCCATTGTGATATGCATCTTACTTAACGTTAAAAACAAACCTAGAAATTTGCTGAAAAAACAAAGATTACAGGGACGGTATAGTTAGACTCAGACTTCACTCATACACAACCAGTGAAATTCAGCATTTATAGTTACCTGAGCTAACTTTAACTTACGCCCCCGCAATGTAGTGCTACTGACGTCAGACATTACATCATTCATGACATGGTCAGTTACATCACTCATGACATCACTCATGACATCTCAAATGAGCTGTGAATGGAGTGGAACTATAATCGCTAGAACTTTATTTAGGGATAGTGTGTGTATATTAACACCCCTTTTTTCCTTTTCTTTCGTGTAAGAACCATTATAATACGCAACGTGCCCAGATTAATATGGCCGATAGCCTTTCACTTTAAAGTAATGTGTAGTCCATTGTTCATGTTGATGTTTGCAATTCTAAGTATGTTTATTATGAATAAGTCACGTTGACGAACATACAGGCATGACGGTCATGGGGCAAGATATGCTGAAAAGACATTGTGTGCATATTAACACTTGTTTTCTTTTCTTTATTGTATACATTCCTGAATTTTCACATCATGACCAGGCCAATATGGCCGCCAGCTTTTTGGATTAAAGTAATATGTAGTCCTTTGTTAATGTTGGCAACTGGAGGCATTTGTACATTTAAATAAGGATGCTACAATGACGTCTTGTATCGTTATTAAGGTTCAGACGAGCCGAAACGCGTGGATCACGTCCTTTGCAGATTAAATACTTTCAAACTACAACCTGAGTGCTGATTCCTTGCTTGTAAGAGTGAGAGAAGATTAAATACATATACATAAAATTCACTGAAAAAAACACAAGTTTCAGGACATTATAGTTAGAAATTAGCATTTAAAAAACCTCAGAAATTCACTCAAAAAACCACAGGTTTCATGGACGTCATAGTTAGTTGGACATTCCATTCGTACAAAACAAGAGAAATTCGGCCGTTATAGTTAGTTGTGCTAACTATAACTTGCGCCCCCGCATTGCACTGCTGATGACGTCACATATTACATCACTCATGACATGGTCAGTGACATCACTGATGACATCACTGATGACATCTTAAATGACATCACTGATGACATAATCTACGTGATCGTCTAATGCACCTCCTCACACCCTAAAATACAGACTACCATTCTCGAAACCATAGACACACCAATACTAGTACAGCTACAATATTCTGTGCACTATGCATGCAGACCTCTATTCAGCTATATAGCACTGAGACAGTCTTTTAAATACTCAGTTAGTACCTATGCAGTCTAGGAATCCTTCTGTCTGTCCCATGCACTTGTCCATTCACCCATCCAGCACTATGTACGTATCCTATCACTCTGCCAATATCTAAGCACTTATAAATTTAGCATGCACTCTCTTTGCAGCACTGAAATTACTCCAGTTATTAGTCATATACTTAAGGAATGGCCTAGTCACTAACACAAGTACAGGTACAATGTTTTGTACTCTATGCTTGCAGATCTCTAACATGCTACATACTATTAATACGCTCTTCTAAATACCCAGTTAATACCTATGCAGTGTTGGAATCCCTCTGTCTGTGCCATGCATTTCTCCAATCACCCATCCAGCACTATCTACGTATCCTATCACTCCGCCAATACCTAAGCACTTATAAATTCAACATGTACTCTCTTTGCAGCACTGAAATTATTCTAGTTACTAGTCATGTACGTAAGGAATGGCCTAGCCAGAAAAACTAGTACAGCTGCAATATTCTGTGCACTATGCATGCAGACCTCTAATCAGCTACATAGCATTGATACAGTCTTTTAAATGCTCAGTACCTATACAGTCTAGGAATCCTGTCTGTCCCATGCAGTTCTCCATTCATCCATCCAGCACTATCTACGTATCCTATCACTTCACCAATACCTAAGCACTTATAAATTGAGCATGCACTCTCTTTGCAGCACTGAAATTACTCCAGTTATTAGTCATATACTTAAAGAATGGCCTAGCCACTAATACAAGTGCAGTTACAATATTTGGTACACTATGCATGCAGACCTTTAACCAGCTACATACTATTGATACGCTCTTCTAAATATCCAGTTAGTACCTCTGCAGTGTAGGAATCCTCCTGTCTGTCCCATGCATTTCTCCAATCACCCATCCAGCACTAGCTACTTATCCTATAACTCCACCAATACCTAAGCACTTATAATAACTGAAAAAAATGTTTAGCATTTTTTGATATGTACTACTGTCAAGGTAAGATTAAGTAATCCAAACACTATCAATGCACAACTACATTCAGCTGTGCACTATATATATATAAACCTCTAACCAGCTACTTAGTAAAGTACTACCCATGCAACCTAGGAATCCTCCTGTCTGTCCCATGCACTTCTCCAATAACCCATTCAGCACTATCTACGTATCCTATCACTCCGCAATACCTAAACATTTATAAATTCAACATGTACTCTCTTTGCAGCACTGAAATTATTCTAGTTACTAGTCATGTACCTAAGGAATGGCCTAGCCAGTAAAACTAGCACAGCTACAATATTCTGTGCACTATGCATGCATACCTCTAATTAGCTACATAGCTGTGACACAGTCATTTAAATACTCAGTTAGTACCTATGCAGTCTAGGAATCCTTCTGTCTGTCCCATGCACTTCTCCATTCAACCATCCAGCACTATCTACATATCCTATCACTCTGCCAATACCTGAGCACTAATACATTCAGCACGCACTTTCTTTGCAACACTGAAATTACTCCAGTTATTAGTCGTATACTTAAGGAATGGCGCAGTCCAAAACACAAGTGCAGGTACAATATTTTGTACACTATGCATGCACACCTCTAACCAGCTACAAGCTATTGGTACGCTCTTCTAAATACCCAGTTAGTACCTATGCAGTGTAGGAATCCTCCTGTCTGTCCCATGCATTTCTCCAATCACCCATCCAGCACTATCTACTTAGCCTATTACTCCACCAATACCTAAGCACTTATAAATTCACTATACACTCTGTTTGTAATACTGTAATTATTCTAGTTACTTGTCATGAACTTATGGAATGGCCTAGCTACTAACACAAGTACATCTATAATATTTTGTGCACTATCCAAGCAGACCTCTAAATAGCTACATACTATTGATACACTCTTCTAAATACCCAGTTAGTACTCATGCAGTGTAGGAATCGTCTAGTCTGTCCCATGCACTTCTTTAATGACTTATCTACCACTATCTACTTATCCTATCACTCCACCAATATGTAAGCACTTATAAATTAAGTGTTCACTCTGTTTGCAGCACTGTCATCATTCCAGTTACTAGTGGTATTCTTATAAAATGACCTAGGCACCAACACAAGTACACGTAAAATATTCTATGCATAATCCCTACAAATCGCTAAGCAGATACACACTATTGATCCACTCCATTAAATACTGAAGTAGTACCCATGCAGCGTAGGATACCTCCTGTCAGTCTCATTCAATTCTTCATTCACCCACCAAGCACTATGTTCTTATTGTATCAGTCTGCCAATACCTAAGCACTTATGGGGCAGATTTACAAGCACCCTGCGCCACCAGTAAGTCACTTTTTGTAACGTAGTGATGGCGCCAGGCACTCCTTCATATTTACAAGGAGAGGAAAAGCCACCCTGCGTGTTTTTTCCTCTCCTTGTAAATAAGACCCCTTCATACACAGAACTTTGCGTTGAAGGGGCGTCCCATAGGTGTTGCTGTGGGTGTTCCCACGCAACACCCATAGAACAATACACATCTCCAGATTTATGAGAAATCGTAAATCTGGAGATGTTTGTGAATGCTGCGCCATCCTAGAGTTGGTGTAGCAAGGCACAACGAGGAGTATTGTTTTAATTTCTCCTCATTTTTTCCTCTTTCAATGCATGCTGCATTCCACAGCATACATTGAAGGAGGAAAATGCCTTTACTGATTGTTTTTGCGCAGGAAGGTGTCCCTTCCCGCACAAAAACAATCTCCACACGACACAGACATCCTTGCACCATGGTGCAAGGGTGTCTGTGTCACCGCATGGCTGCAGTTTGTGCAGCAGTGCAGAGGGAAGCACAGAGTTGCAACATATTCATGTACATATGTCACATCCCTGTGCTTCGGAAGTGCCACAGTGCAGTGCAGCTAAAGAGCATGCAGTGTCACGCTGCAGTACTTCCTCATAAATCTTCACCTATAAATTCACCATACACTACTAATGCATTCTTTCAGTCAATCATGCTGTATACATATATTCAACCAAACTTTCACATATTACCTAGCAATTATAGTTCTTTCTTTAACCAGATAAGGTAGTTCTGATAAGAACTTTTTTTTTCTTCTTTTTTTTTTGTATTTTTTTTTTTTTAAATTGAACAATTTTGTATTTTTTTTGGTGTTTTTTCAAAAAAAGAACGAACAAAGCAGGATACATTTGGAATTACATATCATTCCAAAAACAAAAAAAATAAAAAATTAACAACGATGGTTGCGTTGCGCAGCACAAACTGCATCCACCGACTGCTCACTGAAGCATATAAGTTTCTTACACTTCACGCAGTGTTGCTCGCGAAAGGCGAATTCTGGTCTAATGTCCATTGCAGGTGTTCCTGAGGACGCTCCAGATGTACTTTCCACAGCAAGTGAGGGGTTTAAAGCAGCTTGCCTCATTTCCTCCCGAGCAAGATTGAGAGGATGTGTGGTCCAGAGATGCTTGTACATAGAAGCAGTGCCACAAGAGTATTTTTCTTCACTGCCTCTTGACAGGACTCGGTCACAAATTTTGCACGTCACCTTTCTCGCATTTACTTTCTTCTCTCCAGGTGGAAAAGTGAAGAATTTCCACAGGACAGATTCCGGCCTCTGTGGACGTGGTGCCTCCTGCAAGGATTCTTCTTCAGAAGATACTTCCTTCTGCTGCTGCTGTTGTCCAGATGCCATTTTGTTTGATATCTTTGAAAAACACCAAAAAAAAAAAGCAAAAAGGGTTCTTGTAGAAAAAGAGATGTCTCTCTAAAGATGCTCCAACAAGAATGATTAAAATGGGTGGGGTCCTTCAATAGTTATAGTGGGAAATGTTATGAACCAATGAAATCTTTTTTTTTGAGGTCACATGGGATCCGCGCACTCTGCGCTCGCGAAGCACGCACCCGACTCGACTTCGCAAAAATATATTTAAAAATAATATAAGTTTATTAGAAGTACAAATATATTATTTTTATGAATATCTTAGATAGTTTCTTGCCCTAATATGTCTATTAAACACACATAAATATAATTTTAGAACATAAAAAAATTTGGCGGGAGTCGCGCACCCAGCGCGCCCCAGCACGTAAATGACGTCACGCGGGACCCGCCACCGTGCAAGCGTCGCGTACCGTAATGCGCATGTGTCGCCAATGCGCGGGAGCATGAGTCGCAGACTGGTCGCCTACCAATCGCGCATATCACGTAATATTAAATGTATGTGATGTAACTGAAAAACATGCAGCCGTCGCACACCGTACGCGGATCCTTCACGACGTTTCTAAACTGGCGGTTAGAATCCGCGCACCCACCATGAGGTGTACGCTTTGGGTGCGCGATTCCGAAAAAAAGATAGAAAAAAAAAATTTAAAAAGAAAATAATAGGAATATATTAAAATAAAAAAATAAAACAGAAAAATTAAACAATATTTCAGTTTTCATTTTTTGTGTGTGCAATTTTCAGAAAAATATATAATGTTATTTAATGAATAAAATATTTATAAATAAACAGTTAAAAAACTGTAGAAAATCAGTACAAAAAAATAGGTATAACTACTATTACATTTAAAAATCCTTTGAAATTCCCTGAAAAAAACGTAGGTTTCAGAGACGTTATAGTTAGAAATTAGCATTTAAAAAAAATTCACAGAAAAAACCATAGGTTGGAGCCAAAAGGAGCAGGCCCACTAAAATCTCTTCTCATTGTGCTGCATTTGCTATACCAGCTTCTGGTATAGACTGGCCAAACATGGAGGAAGCTAGAAAGGACATGAGTAAACAAGCATTGGCAAAAGCCAATATGTTCCGCCTAAGCATGAGCTATTGTTATAGTCGACAGTGGTGTGGAGTGGCATAGATTGGATTAGCATAAAGTGGCAAAGAGCGGTGTGCCGTAGAGTGGAGTGTCACAGAGTGGCATGTCATAGAGTAGCGTGTCAGAATGGTGTTTCATAGAGTGGAGTGTCATAGATTGGAGTGTCGTAGAGTGGTGCAGAGTAGACTAGAGTGGTCTAGCGTGCAGTGGTGTGGAGTGCAGAGTAGAGTAGAGTGGCACAGAGTACAGTGGCATAGAGTACAGTGATGCAGAGTAGAGTGAAGTGGCTAGAGTGCAGTGGTGCAGAATAGTGCAGAGTAGAGTGGCGAGGAGTGCAGTGCCCTAGAACAGAGTATAGTGGCATAGAGTAGAGTGGTGCAGAGTAGAGTAGAGTGCTGTGGCATAGAGTGGAGAGCTGCAGAGTAGAATGGTGTGGAGTGCAGTGGCATAGAGTGTAGGGATGTAGAGTAGAGTGGTGTTGAGTGTAATGGCGTGATGTGCCCTGGCATAGAGTGGCATAGAGGACATTAGTACAGAGTAGAGTGCAGTCGCGTTTAGTTCAGTGGCATAGAGTGCAGTAGTACAGATTAGAGTGGTGTAGAGTTCAGTGGTAGAGAGTGCAGTGTTGCAGGAGTAGAGTGTTGTAGAGTGCAGTAGTGTAGAGTAGATTGGCATTGAGTGCAGTGGTGTAGTGTAGAGTGGTGCAGAGTAGAGTGACATATAATAGAATGAAGTGGTGTGGAGTGCAGTGGTGTAAAATAGAGTGGGGTAGAGTGCAGTGGTGCGAAGTAGAGTGTTGCAGAGTAGAGTATAGTAGAGTGCACTAGTGCAGAGTAGACTGCTGTAGAGTGCAGTGTCATAGAGTGAATTGGTTTTGATAAAGTGGTGTAGAGTGCATTGGCGTAGAGTGCAGTGGTTTAGAGTAGAGTGCCACAGAATAGAGTAGAGTGGCATATAGCGTAGAGTGTAGTGGCATAGAGTGGAGTAGAACAGCGTAGAGAAGAGTGGCACAACATAGAGCGGAGTGGCGAAGAATGGAGTAGAGTGGTCTAGAGTGCACTGGTGTAGAGTCGATTGTTTCAGAGTACAGTGAAGTGGCATAGAGTGGAGTGGTGCAGGGTAGAGTGCAGTGGTGTAGAGTAGAGTGGGTAAAGTGCAGTGGTGCAGAGTAGATTAGAGTGGCATAGAGTGGACTGGTGTATAGTGCAGCGGCATAGAGTGGAGTGGCATAGAGTAGAGAGGTGCAGAGTAGAGGGGAGTGGTGTAGACTGGAGTGGTGTAGAGTGCAGTGGCAAAGATTGAAGTGGTGCAGAGTGGAATAGAGTGCATTGGCATAAAGTAGAATGGTTCACAGTAGAGCCCCCCTGCTCTTTGGTTTACAGAGCAATGAAAAATTGAAAAAACCAAATGTAAAACTCTGGAAAGGAGCTGGAGGAGGAATTACTCACAGGACTCTAAATCCAACTATAAGCTAGCCTTAAAACATTATCAAGCCCTTTGTAAACTAACTAGAAAGGAATATGTCTCCTCCACTCTCTCCAATGCCCAGAATTGTTTGCATACTCTGTTTAGCATGGTGAAAAAACTTGCTGGCTCTGACACACAGTCAATGCCACCTATTTTAAATCAACAACAGTGCGACAACCTCGCCATTTTTTTTGTGGATAAAGTAGAGCAAATATACTCTGGACTACAAACTACTCAGACAGTGGCATCTGGTATGTCACCTCCCATGATTGAGTCTGACTACAGGGCGAGGAACTCCATTAGACTTGGAACCTGGACACTGTTTGATTTTAATTCTTTTAAAAAGATTTTAAATAGTATTAAATCTGGCTCTCCTTGTGATATTATCCCTGTATCTGTGCTGCAGCAGCTGGACTCATCTTCCCTGATGTTAATTATGCAGCTGCTTAATGCCTCTATTCGAGAAGCCGTTGTCCCCTCAGATTGGAAGCATGCAATGGTTCTTCCTCTCTTAAAAAAGGCCAATGCGGACCCATCTCAGTTATCTAATTTTAGGCCTATTTCTTTGCTTCCCACCTACTCCAAAATTCTGGAAAAACACATTTATCAGCAACTCACTCGTTTTGTGGAATCAACTAGCCTTCTACACCCCTCTCAGTCTGGCTTTAAGGCAGAATATTCTACTGAGACAACTCTGCTTGGAGTATCAGAGGTGCTACGACAGCGACTGGATGCTGGGGACACCGTAGCTCTTATATTGCTCGATTTGATACGGTGTCCCACACCGTGTTAATTAAATCTTTGTAATCCTTTGGCATTATTGGCTCAGCACTCGGTTGGCTCTTGTCTTTTCTTGCTAAGCGGACATTTCAAGTTTTCTCATCCAGAGCCACTTCTAAAATGTACCCCTCTTCCTATGGGGTACCCCAGGGTTCTATTTTGAGTCCTCTTTTATTTAATCTGTATATTAAACCTTTGGCAACAATAGCAGAGGAAGCAGGGCTGTGCCTGTTTTCTTATGCTGACGACACCCAGATCGTCTTTTCCCTTTCTACGGAAAAGATGTGTGGACCTTCTCTGCTTCAGACTGGTTTAAGAAATATTGCATCGTGGATGCAAGCTAATCTTCTTAAGCTTAACGGCGAAAAAATCGAGGTCCTCATTTTGGGGGAAAATAAAAATCTTTGGGGCCCTCAGCATTGGCCATGCGAAATGGGTGATCTCCCTCAGCCCTCTGCATATGTCCGCAATTTGGGAGTCCTGATTGATGATAAACTATCTATGAAACAGCAGGCTGTAAAGGTGGCTGCCACCTGTTTTACCATCTTAAAATGGTTGAAAACAATTATTTGGATGCTTCTGGTTTCCACCCAGAAAACCGTAGTCCAGGCGCTTGTGACCTCGAGAATGGACTATGGAAACATCCTTTATCTGGGATCAAATAAGGATGTTACACGGAAACTACAAGTGGTCCAAAAGGCTGCTGCCAGGCTGCTATGTCAGCTTTCTAAAAACTCGCCAACTTCCAGTGCCCTGCGTAATCTTCATTGGCTTAAGGTTGAAAACCGTGTGAAGTTTAAGGCCATGAGTTATATGTACAAAATTAAAACTGGTTGCTCTCCGAAATACTTACAAACTTTGGTTCACCCTTACCAGCCCTCTCGTGTGCTTCGCTCGGCCACTCAGGGTAAATTTGTGGTGCCTAGTGTTAAACTTAAAAGAATGGGTGGTCGGTCATTTGCCTGTCTTGGTCCAGTGTTCTGGAACTCCCTCCCAATTGAAATTTGTAATGAAACCTCATATCTGATTTTTCGTAAACTTTTTAAAACATGGCTATTTAATCAATAATTTTAATCTGTATTTAGATTCCACTTTAATGCTTTTGGTCCCTTGTCAGGTTTAGCGCTGGGAAACCCTTGTTGGGTAGTTGTGCGCTGTATAAAATTAATCTAACATAACATAACCTAACATAGAGTAGAGAGGCGTAGTGTGCAGTGGCATAGAGTGGAGTGGTGCAGAGTAGACTGAAGTGACTAGAGAGAATTGGCGTAGAGTAGAGTGGTGCCGGGTAGAGTGCAGTGGTGCCATTACAGACAACACATTTTCAATTGAAATGGCCATTACATTTGCACAGATATACAGTTTTACTGATAAAAGTATATAATGCACAAATTATAATGTGTGAAACTGTCATCACCCAGTGATTCATTTTATTTATTTTTATTTTATAGTCTTATAAAGCGCACAGATACCCAAAAAGGCGGACCAACTGAACATCTATCAGAGTATGTAGATACCTTCCTTCAATCTTATGTCAGGAACCTGCCTTCATATATAAGAGATAGCAAGGAGTTACTCTGTAAGTTAGTAGACTTCCAATGGGATACAGACATCTTCACATTCGTTACCATGGATGTGGAGAGTCTGTATACCTGCATTGAGAAAAAACAAGGTCTCAGAGCATTGACCCATTTCCTGTACAAAAGAAATGCTAGTCATCTTGAACACACTCATATGCTACTTGAAATGGCTGATCTTATATTGACACAAAACGCGTTCCTACATGGAGACAAGTGGTTTCTACAGCAACAAGGGACTGCCATGGGCTCCAGGTTTGCTCCGTCCTATGCTAACCTTTTCATGGGACTCTATGAGATGGAGCATGCCTGGGGCCCAGGGGCTCATGACTGGATTGACAACATTCTATTTTATGTCCGATATATTGATGACATCTTATTGGTATGGAAGGGAAATGAAGCAGATTTAAACAGCTACTTTCTGTACCTCAATAACAACACCTTTAATGAAAAATTAACAATCAATAGCTCCAAAATGGAGATTATGTACCTTGACCTGAGACTATATATAGTGGATGATAAGATTCAGAGTGATATATTCAAGAAGGCGACTGCTTGCAACAGTGTTTTACACGCTGATAGTTGTCATCCTAACTCGACCATTGACGCCATTCCCTATGGCGAGATGGTGCGAGCACGCCGCAACTGCAGTCAAGATGCTAATTTTTAAAAAACATTGAATAATATCCAGGAAGATTTCAGGAAGAGAGGATATAGTGACACTTGCCTTGATAGGGCTGCCTCAAAAGCAAAAAGACTTAACAGAAAAGATACCCTGGAAGATAGGATTTCTAAATCTGATAAAAGGTACCAAGAACAGGTCCTTTTCATCACTGAATACGATATGTACAGTGGACATATTTTTAATATACTGCGAAAGAATTGGCATCTACTCCAATCTAATTCTCTTCCTGACATAATTGTTTCTACCAAACCACGGGTTATTTATCTCAAAGGCAAGACATTGAGAAATATGCTCTGCCCTAGCCTTGTCAAAGAACCAGGGACAAGTTCTAAGTCCTGGTTGCCTGATAAACCCATGGGTTTCCACACATGTGGTAGGTGTTGTATTTGCAAATTTGGACAGAATAAATGCAGCAGTTTTTCAATATAATAGCTCGAAAGAATACAAGATATTCTCCTTTATAAACTGCAACACCACATATACAGTCTATGTGTTAAAATGTACATGTGACCTTATTTATGTTGGTAGTAGCATTAGATGTTTAAAGACCCGGATACAAGAGCATGTTATGGATATAAGAAACAAAAGTGCACATTCCCCTGTAGCCCAGCACATACACGATAAACATCCGGACAAACCACAGATCACATTTCATGCCATTGATCAAATTAAGAATAACATCAGAGGGGGCGACAGGGAAACGTGATTAAGACAAACTGAAGCGTTATGGATTTGTCGTCTGAGAGCAGTTGTGTCAGGTCTTAACTACAGTAATGAGTTTCATCATTTTTTATAATGCTTTATGTAGATGCCTGGCTATGAACAATGTACCTTATGATCTATATTATGTCCTTAACTGAAACCGGTATGATCATCTCTAAGTGTGGCATTGTGTTTATGACTAAAGGTACTTGAAATATTAAAGGTGGCCTGTGATCTCTAGAATCTGTATGTCCTATGTTTGGTCTCAGATGTGTTTTTGATTTGCTTCTGAGCTCTATATACATTGGTGAACAAAGTTTAAGCACTGATCCTCGCAATCTTACCCTGTATAACTTCTAACACATAAGATTGCTAAGTAATGGACAAAAATAACAATCATTAGATATAAATGACTGTTTGTCATAAGCATCTTTTAATATGGCAGGGTATTATATGGCCTTATCATAGGTTCTTTTATGAACAAATCATATTAATATGTGGTGCTACGCTATACTAACAAAACCTGTGTGTGGTTGTTGCGCTTTTATTAACATCGTTGACACCTTCAATGTTCTTGTCCACACTGGTTGTAAGATGTGTGGTTACTAGGGTCTTACTGTTGTTTTGGATAATTTCCACCTTCCGCCACTGGGTGGCATCATGACATCGATATACGATTCATGTTACGAGCCGGCATTATGCTGACATCTGATGTGTTGCGAGGTTAATATCAATTGATGGACACATTTTAATTGTCGATACTTCACCTATATAGTCATGTTAACCCCTTGAGTGCCACGCCCTTTCCCCGCCCTGTGCCGGCCCTTTCATTAGCGGGCGGGGTTCATGACGAGATAGTCTCGTCATGGGCACAGCGCAACCGCGGCCCATGACGAGACCATCTCGTCATGGGCACTCAAGAGGTTAAGATGGCGCCCACACGTTCCGAATGAGTCGTGTGACCTGACAGCATCACAAACGAGTACATAGGTGTGAAGCATTATGAACAAGTATAATATACAGAGCGTAACAATGTCCTGTTCCTACACTTTCGTGAACTTCTTGGATTCTTTCCGCTCAGAAACAGCGATATTGCTAATTGCTGGATATGTTACAACTGTTGATACATCGCCCATATAGCCATGCTAAGATGGCGCCCACACGTTACAAACGAGTCATGTAATCTGACAGCATCACAAACGAGTACACAGGTGTGAGGCATTACGAATGAGTATAAAATACAGAGCGTAACAACGTCCTTTTCCGACACTTTGGTGAACTTCCTGGATTCTTTCCGATCAGAAAGAGCGACATTGCTATGTAAGTACTGCGTCCGATACTAGACCCTGTGTGTTGGTTTATGCTACCGTTGTCCTCTAGATTAGATTCACTAGGCACACTTTTTTAGTTAAAAATAAACCCCGTAGATAACATCTGAGGTTGTGATGTGATCAGATTAAGCTATTGAGAACTTCTGGTATGAGTATAATGGCAACATGCCTTTTAACGATATACTGACGGCGCGCAGTTCTGTCCCCATGACTGGGAGATTTTTCTGTTTCTCATGTCACTCGCATCTCTGCACTTAGGATTTAGAGCGCCCGTATTTACCTTTTGACACTGTGGTTTAGTGTTTCAATATAGCATAACATAGCACCTGTTGATATACTTTGTTAACACACGGGTAGGAACGTGAATTTATTTTTTGATCTCTCCACTCTTAGGAGATAATGAGGGCACTTTTACTTAAAATGTACATTTGGACACTATCGTTTTACGTAGTCCTGACCTCGTCTGTTGGTGATGGTTGTGTTTAATCTAAATGTCATTAACCCCTTCGGTGCTCATGACGGAACAGTTCCGTCATGAGCGTCGGTTGAGCTGTGCTCATGATGGAACCGTTCCGTCATGACCACGCCCGCGCAAGAAACCGTCAGCACCGCGGCGGAATTCGCGCCGCATGGAAGGGGTTAACATGACATCTGGGTTCAGATTTGCGTGTTTATAGTCTAGCACGCGTATTCTCATTTTTATCTGTCAAGTTTTTCAACGGTTTGCCCTTAATGGACTTATGTGATAATTGCTCTTGAGATTAAATACAATATGAAACGTATAAGAGTTCTTTTCATCGTGCAAGTACTCATTTGCCTTTACTTTTTTCAAACAGATGCGGCACAAGCTCCTATTTGATAAATATATTCCTTGTAGGCTAGACGTACAATAATTGATGGTTTTTGGTTTAAACTCCATCCAGATTAATGATCGTTTTATCACTGTGTGAATTATAAAGGAACCGTCTAAATACAAGTGTGAGATTTATAAATACACTGCTTAACAATCATGATATTTCTATGAGGGACAGTGTAAGACAAGCACTGTACAGCTTCTGAGTTCTAACTTAAACGTATAGAAATTATGACAAATGACTTGTCACTCTTTGGCTTATTGTTATCAATTATGTCCTGCAGATCGACACTCTTAAATATATTGTGTGGTCTGACCAATACAGAGAACAATACGAGATACCCATTACACGGACGTACTGTGGTCCCTTTGGGGAGAATTCTATTAGTAAGTATTCTTGTTGTGTTCCTCTGAATATATTTATTGTTCGGACAGTGTGCCAACATAGTTGATGTCTGGCTTTGCTTTTTAAGATCTACATCTATATTTAGATGTGTTTACGGTTACCAATTATACCTTACAGATCGCTACTCTTACACACAATACATTGTGTGGTCTGACCGATACAGGGAATAACACAAGATATTTATTACACTGACCAATTGTGGTCCGTCTGGGGAGATTCTCACTAGTAAGTACTTTTGTCTGGTTTCTTTGAATATATTCAATGTTCGGACAATATGCCAACATAGCTAGTGTCTGTCCTTGCTTTCCATTTTTAACCTCCAGATGTGTCCTTTAAAAATTTAAAATTAAGTTGATACGATATTCCTACACAGTGGCAATAATAGACAAACTTACTACGTCATTTAAAGAAATCTGTGCTTTTAGGATAATACTTTATTATTTGCTAGACCAGTTGAGCTGCCACAAATGTAAGGGTCAAATAATATAGAATCTAATATTAGCTAGATCCTGAGGATTTCTGATATGCACATTAAAAGTACAAAAGATATGGTTACTTGAAAAACATTTTACTACTCTTTCTAAGCCTGAAACTTGTTGTTCACCAATAGATATACAACTTAGACAAATATTGCTGTGAAGGGTGCCTTGGAGCTGTACTTATTCATAAAACCAACAACCACCTTATTAAGGTATGGACAAGAGAACCAACGTATTATGGCCTTGATGAACCATTTTCTATCTATGTTTTTTAATATTAAATATTTACTGATGTATTTTCCCTTTTGCCAGGTTAATTAGAGTACTATTAAGTGAACTTCTAGTGAACATTACGTATATTGAGATATGTTTCTCTTTATTAGTTGTAATATTGATGCCTCTCTCTTCCTCCCTTGTCAATGAATGCATTAATTTGTGAATATTATATATATTGAAGAATGGCTTCCTATTGCTAGAAATATGTCTGAACAACTTAGATCCACATGTGATGTAAAGTCAAGTTTTTCTAATCACAAATCCATGTGAACTTATAAAATCAATTAAAATGTATATATGTGTTATTTCTATAATGTATATATCGTAAATATTGTTTTTTGTAATTGCTTCTAGCCCTGAGGAAGTCCCATGGGGACGAAACGCGTTGGCAAGGCAAAGCAATTGTGTGGTGATTTTAACAAACAACGGATTATGAACTCTACATTAAAATAATTTTTTACATTTACTATCTAGATTTTTGTGACTTTTTGCTTTGGGAAGCTATTCATTTATGTACAAAATGTGCCTTTCATTATTAGAATATGTACAATTGTAATACGACAATCATACACTAAATACCTAGCTTGGGTGCAGGGTTAAGTCTTAGGTTTGGATAGTGGTGGTTTTATATCACCTTCTTAGGGTGTATGTGGGTCACATCCTAAACCCGTTGCACCAAGACTTGTTTTGGATTTGATAGGCCAATTACTTGGTTAAGTTTGGTGCTGTATCTCTATAAGCTTTGACCCTGTCCGTTTGTATGACATTTGCACAGACATACAGTTTTACTGATAAAAGTATATAATGCACAAATTATAATGTGTGAAACTGTCATCACCTAGTGATTCATTTTATTTATTTTTATTTTATAGTCTTATAAAGCGCACAGATACTCAAAAAGGGTTTACTGGCACTAAGCATGACAAAAAAACAGATTGTCCACTTAGTATAGCCATGTTTTCAAGCCTTTGCGAATGCAAGCAGAGAAGTACAGCCCCTGAGCGATTAGGGAAGGTAGTTCCACAGTCTTGGACCCAACACTGCTTAAGAAAAAAGGGTCAAACCAGCTCCCCACTATGTCTGCCAAAGGGCAGATGTAGATATTAAATAGCAGAGGACTTAGCACAGAACCCTCAGGGACACCAGAGGTTAAGGCCAGCGTTTCAGATCTAGCGTTGGCTGAAAAGACTTGAAACGTGCAGTGTAGGAGAGTAGGATCTGCTTCTTATAGCTACCCCCGCTTTTTGCTGATGTTTCACTGTTTTTCGGCTTTAGTCTGGCTGGGGCCCTGCTATCCAGGACCACAGCCTAGCTGCTTCCTCTCTAAATTGATTACCTGTACTTTAGGTACACCACAGATTGGATTCGGGGGTACCCTTATAAGTCCTTACTATATGGTATGCTATATACCCAGGGCATAGGTACCCCAGAGGCATCTCAGGGGCTGCAGCATGTATTATGCCACCCAGGGAGACCATTCAAAATGACACAACAGGTCTGCTACAGCAGCCTGTGTAAGGTGGTGTATGCACCCCTTACTTAGATATAGGTTACCTATATCTATCCATATCACTGCACTTGTAAACCTATGGCAGGCCTTAACAATCCTGAAGGCAGGGTACTGGGTTTCATGTGAGAGGGTGTCCATGCATGAGCAGAGCCCCTCTGCAGCTTTCGGAACCTTTATTCCGGGGTTGTTTGTTGTGCAGCCAAACCATACACTTGTAAGTGCATTATAACCTCGCGGTAAAAACTAACTTTGGAATGCCTGCATGAAAACATGTCGTGTTTGGTGTCAAACACCTTGGAATCATACCTCCACACCAGTAACTGGTGTGGGAGGTATGATTCCACCCTACTAGAGGGAGAAACATGACTTCACCTGTACACCCGGTACCAGCTTAACAGAACCCTGGCATCAAAAGATGGATGCTACCAGCCACAGACACGAGTCTGCCCTCCTGCTGCTGGACGAATCTCTAGCAGGGGAGGCCTGGACAATAGGTTTCCTGTCACAGGGCGGTGTGACCACCTCCCAGACAGGCTTTAGTGTTCTGGTGCTGGGTGGGTGCACTCCAAGAGTGCGTTGATGTCTGCACTGGGGGCACATTTGGTGTCCCTGTGCATAGTCCAGCACAAACCGGTTTCAGGGGCACTCAGGCCCTGCTCTGGCATGAAACTGGACAAAGGACATGGGTGAAGCCACACCTCTGTCCTGACCTTCCCATAGGTGGGTCCCCAGAGTTTGTCCCACCCCTTCCTCGGGTATAAAGTAGGAACACCTGGCTACAGGGATTTAGATTACACTCTGATACAGAAACCAAGTGCTTCGATGATCTACACTACGCTGGATGACTGAAGAATCTCCCTTGGAGTAAAGGAGTTACCCCCCTGCAAGGCAGGCACCTGAAACACATCTGACCAGTTTGCATCTATGAAGCTCCTGAAGGACTCTGAAGAATTTGCAACACAGGAGGTGGGTTCCCAAGCATCTCAGAGGCTGACCCGTGCTCTCAGCTAACCTGAGACCTGTAGCCCTCGTGTGGACCATGGAACCGGAACTCCCCGTGCACATTTGCAGCAGCATATGCTTTTTGGCAATCCCTGAGGCTGTGCTTTGGGCTACTTGTAGTCCAAGCCCCGAGCAGTGTTTCCACTGAAGATTACTGGCCTACACTCACTGAGTGTCCCGTTGGCTGGTATTGTGTGATTCCTCTGTAGGTCCCTTCGCGATCCCTGGTCCATCGACTGGTGGGTCCCTGAGAAAGCAACTCCAGATGTGCACTGACTCTCTATTGCTTGGGGAGTCTCCTGGACCTTGCTGGTCCTCACCGAAGCATCTTTTCTCTGATCGCGTGAGTTGCAGTTGCCAAGGCTTGTTGGTGTTCATTCCGTACACTGACCCCCCAGCACTCGACATCCTTTGTGGGACAGCTCACCCCCAGACTTTGGTCATCCTCGAAATCTCCTGGTCCCCGTGGCTGCAGAGTCAAGCTTCACCTCTTTGCACCTGAAGCACCCGACATCGGTGGGCATTCATCTATCATGCCCCTGGTCACTGGCAAGTGACCCAGACTCTGTCCCCTCTGCTTTCAGGTTCTTCACATCTTTGATCTAGGTGTGGATCACACCGTACACTTTTCTTCTTCACGGCAGAGCACTTTGCAGCAACTCTCTATTGGAAACGGCGAAGATTCTCGACACGATTTGACACCTATGCACCCGGCTTCCCTGGGTGAGGTAACACGAGCACTCCGGTGCTCACATGGGTGCTGGCCTTAGAACCTTTTAAGTCTAAAAGGGTTTGCTCAAAGTCCTCTCCTAAGTGTCCTTAAACTTTAAACTTCCAACCGCGACTTCCCAAAGGATTGTACAGAGCTCGCGGCTGTGTTCTCACACTGCACGCGTCCCCCGTGGGTCCCCCATGTGTCACTACCTTGGGTGTTTCCTTGGGGTTCCAGCGATTCTATGTGCTCTAGGCACTGTGTCTAGTCAAGTCGTAGGTCTTATACCACTTTCTTAATATATGGTTTGGTCTCCCCCTGGGGCCTACTGTGTATTGTGCTATTTACTGTCATTTTAGTACTGTGATATTGTGTATCTTGGGCTCTAATCTCATAAAGAGATTAGTAGTGAGTGTTTAGAAATAAATACATATATTTTGTATATACCTTGTGTGGTTCTCCTTTCATTTGGTCATTCAAGGGGTTATAATCTGGTACACCAAGCTGCTTTACACTCCTTCAAGACTTAGCCTGAAGGCTGCTCTCCATAGCTACCACTAGGATAGCTTTCAATAAAGGTTGTCTTAAACCTAATCATCAATAAGGGTTGTTTGGACTGGTGCAATGCGCCCACTATAACTCATGGACAGCATATACCAGGCCAACCTCTCACACTGGTGTGCAGCGGTTGGATCCAAGCTTCCTATTGCTTTACCAGATAATCTCTTTAAGTGACTAACTGAAAACCACTATAGGTACATAGGTACATATAAATCAAGTCTAGAATAAAGTAAGTTCTACTGAACTTAGAGTTGGGTAAGTAAAGGGACCAGCACACCCCTTTTCCCCAACTCAGATAGTTTAGTAGCTCCCACTAGGTTAGGTAGATGACTACACCACACAACTCTAGTATGTCTTCAAGGCCTGAAGCCAGAGGCTACTTGCCATCCAAGTATGACCAACTCACATTCCAAGAATTGAGAATCATGTGTACATCTAGGAAGATGAAGACAGGGAGAAGTGCTAGCACTCAAAGCCTCATAGAGGCTTTGCTTTTAGATGCCCTCAAAAAGACCCCAGGGTCTGATGAGGCAGGCAAGTTGGGTGGGCCAGCAGAAAAGGAAGGGCCAGGAGGTGAAAACACCTATGACCTGGACTCTGATGCTGGTCAGGAGGATCAAGATGATTCTAACCTGGAAAATCCAATCCCTCTTGAAGGTGAGTGATGGGGCCTCAGTGGCCCTCTCTATACCCCCCTTGGAAGGGTGGGTGGCGTGCCAAGAACATCAAGATATCCTTCTCTGAAATCTAATTATTCTGGTACATCTGTAGGGACCTCTATTTCTCATAGGACCTCACCTTCTCAGGAAAGGGAGTCCTCTTATGAGAGGAAATGCAAACTGCTTGAGTTTGAGAAAGCTAAGCTTAGGATCAAGAGAGAGCAGTTGGCATTAGATAGGGAATCCATGGAGCTACAGAGAGCTTCCCAAAGGTGGGGACTAGAGCCCCATGGTGGCAGCAGCAGTGTCCCTAGAGGTAGAGAACATACTCATGAACATAGAAACCTGAACAAGATTGTCTCTCCCTACCAGAATGGGGATGACATCCACAAATGAATAACTGGACTGGAAAGGGCCTGTAAAGTACAGAGGGTCCCTCAGGAGCAGTGGGCAGCAATCTTGTGGCTCTCCTTTGCAGACACAGGTAGAGATAAGCTCCTCACTGTTAGATCAGAGGATACTGATAATTACAAAGTCTTGAAGAGTGCACTGATTGATGGGTTTGGCTTAACCACTGAACAGTACAGGTTGCAGTTCAGAGATACCCAAAAGGCATAGACTCAAGACTGGGTTGACTTTGTAGATTGTGCTACTAAGTCTCTGGAAGGCTGGTTACTTGGCAGTAAAGTGTGTGATTTTAAAGTATTGTACAATTTGATTATGAGGGAGCAGATCCTTAATAATTCTCAAAATTAGCTGTTGCATCAGTACCTTGTGGAGTCTGATCTGACCTCTCCCCAAGAATTGGGCCAGAAGGCAGACAAATGGGTCAGAACCAGTGTGAGGCAGAAGGTTCAGAACCAAGGTGGGGACTCCAAGAAGCAGGATTCTAAAAACTCTGATGGGGTGGGGAGAAGGGTAAGGACCAGAAGTCTTCTCAAGGGCCCCAAAAATCTGCGTCTGGTGGGGAGTCGCAATCTAATAAAGGAAAAGGCCAAAAGAAACCATGGTGCAAAACCCATTGGACAAGTGATTGTACCAAGTCCAAGGACTCAACTCCAGCCACAATTGCCCCTAAGGCAACTGTTCCCCCTAGTTCAGCTCCAAGTGGTGGTACTCAGAATAAGAGCGTAGTAGGATTAACCCTGGGATATGATATGGACTCTGGCTTAGTCAGAGTTCCTACTCAGGCTGTGCTGATCTGTGATGGAGGCATGTATATGGCCTCCTTTGTCAGTCCCAGTAATCTGGGCAAATACAGACAGCAGGCTTTGATAAATGGAAAAGAGGCCTTGGCATTCAGGGACACAGGAGCAAGTGTCACAATGGTGACAAAATATCTTGTGGCTCCTGAGCAAATCATACTTGGTGAGATGTACCAAGTGACCAATGCTAGCAATGTCAGGACAGATCATTCCTTGGCAGTTGTTAATTTCACCTGGGGAGAGGTAACTGGCCCTAAGAAGGTTGTGGTAAGTGCAGACCTCCTTTCGAATGCTTGCTTGGCAATGATTTAGAAACTTCAGTTTGGGCTGAAGTGGTGCTCAGGACTCATGCAGAAATGTTGGGAATCCCAGCAGATGTGTTTGCTATGACCAGGTCACAGGCAAACATATCTAACAATGAACAGGCCCTGGATCCCGGAAGAATGGACCAGGCGCCTTCCAAGAAAACGAGCAGTAGCGGTAAGGCAGTGTCTTCCCCCCTGACTCAGAATCCAGACCAGTCTCTTGAGGGAGCTGATCTTTGTTCTCAAGAAGGAACTGTCCCAGATGAGCTTCAAGTGATCAGGTTGAGTTCTTGGGGACAGGGTGCCCTTCCAGGGCAGATCTGAGCCAGGAGCAGCTGAGCTGCCCTTCTCTTGAACACCTCAGACAGCAGGCTGCTGCTGAGGCTGCTGGGAATGCTATTGGAACCCATAGGATCTATTGGGATGATGGACTCCTATACTCAAAGAGTAGAGACCCAAAGCCTGGAGCTACCAGGAGGTTGGTTATACCTCTGATGTTTAGGGGCTTCCTATTAACACTAGCCATGATATTCCCTTAGCAGGTCACCTAGGCCAAAACAAGACTTGGAACAGAATTGTCCCTCACTTACATTGGCCTCACATGTCTGAAGACACCAAGGAGTTTTGTCGCTCCTGTGTCACCTGCCAAGCCAGTGGTAAGGCAGGTGGTACAACAAAGGCCCCCCTGATACCACTACCTGTGGTCGGCGTTTCTGTTGAGAGGGTTTGGATTGATATAGTTGGTCCCATGGATCCTCAGACAGCATCTGGGCACAGATTTATACGATTGGTGGTGGACCATGCCACTAGGTACCCAGAAGCCATTCCCGTTAGGACCACTACAGCTCCTGTGGTGGCAAGGGCCCTACTTGGAATCTTTTCCAGAGTGGGTTTCCCTAAGGAGGTAGTATCAGACAGAGATACCAACTTTATGTCTAGTTACTTAACTGCTATGTAGAAGGAGTGTGGAGTAAATTACAAATTTACCACCCCTTATCACCCACAATGCAATGGATTAGTTGAAAGGTTCAACAAAACCCTCAAGGGCATGATCAAAGGTCTCCCAGAAAAGCTTAGACGCAGATGGGACATACTTTTGCCCTGCCTTCTCTTTGCCTACAGAGAGGTTCCACAGAAGGGGGTTGGTTACAGCCCAGTTGAGCTTCTGTTTGCACATCCAGTTAGGGGTCCATTGTGTCTAGTGAAGGAGAGATGGGAGTTACCTCTCAAACCCCCTAAACAGGATATTGTGGGCTATGTACTTGGTCTCCGCTCCAGGATGGCTGAGTACATGAAGAAGGTAACTAAAAACCTTGAGGCTAGCCAGGGATTACAAAAGGCCTGGCATGACCAAAAGGCTGTGCTGACTGTTTACCAGCCAGGGCAGAAAGTATGGGTGTTGGAGCCTGTGGCCACAGCAGCCTTCTAAGACAAGTGGAGTGGCCCCCATACCATATTTGAGCAGAAGGGAGAGGTTACCTACCTGGTGGATCTTGGAACTCCCAGGAGCCCCCACAGGGTGCTCCATGTCAATAGGCCCATGCCATATGTTGACAGGGCTGACGTGGGCTTTCTCATGGCTACTGATGAGGAATAGGAGGAAGAGAGTGATCCACTCCCTGACTTTCTCTCTCAGAACCCTGATGATGGATCAGTAGATGGTGTAGCCTTGGCAGGCAGCCTCACTGTCCAGCAACAAACTGATTGCAGAAAAGTTCTCAATCAGTTTAGACATATGTTTTCACTGACTCCAAGTCAGACTACCTGGTGCACTCATGTAGTGGACACTGGAGACATTCTGCCTGTTAAAAAAAGATTTAAAGGCAACCTGACCATGTCAGGGACTGCATCAGGGCTAAAGTCCAGAAGATGTTGGAATTGGGAGTTATTGAACCCTCATATAGCCCTTGGGCTAGTCCAGTAGTCTTAGTGCCCAAACCTCACACCAAAGATGGCAAGAGAGAGATGAGGTTTTGTGTAGACTACATGGGTCTCAATGCAGTCACTAGAACTGATGCCCATCCAATCCCTAGAGCGGATGAGCTTATAGATACTTTGGCCTCAGCCAAGTTTCTGAGCACATTTGACCTAACAGCTGGCTACTGGCAGATCAGACTAGCTGATGATGCAAAGCCAAAGACAGCATTTTCTACCCCTAGTGGGCATTACCAGTTTGTGGTGATGCCCTATGGTTTGAAGAAATCACCTGCCACTTTTCAAAGGTTGGTGAACAATGTCCTTACAGGTCTGGAAGCCTATAGTGCAGCATATCTAGATGATATTGCTGTCATTAGCTCCACCTGGAAGGATCACCTGGTCCACCTGACAAAATGGTTTGGAGGCCCTGCAAAAAGCAGGCCTAACTATCAAGGCCACTAAGTGCAAGATAGGGCAGAGTCAGGTTGTGTACCTGGGCCACCTTGTGGTTGGAGGCCAGGTTCAACCATTGCATAGCAAAATCCAGACCATCATGGCTTGGGTTGCTGCAACCACCCAGACTCAGGTCAGAGCTTTCTTGAGCCTGACTGGGTACTATAGAAGAATTGTCAAAGGTTATGGATCCACAGTGTCACATTTGAATGACTTGACTTCTAAGAAAATGCCAAAGAAAGTTCAGTGGACAGTTAGCTGTCAAAAGGCATTTGATGACCTAAAGCAGGCCATGTGCACTGCTCCCATTCTGCAAAGTCCTGACTACTCCAAGCAATTCATTGTCCAAACAGATGCATCTGAGTTCGGGGCAGAGGCTGTGTTATCATAATTGAATGATGAGGGTCAGGATCAGCCAGTAGCTTTTATTAGCAGAAGGCTGACCCCCAGAGAGAAAGTTGGTCAGCTATTGAGAGGGAGGCCTTTGCTGTGGTTTGGGCCCTGAAGAAGCTGAGGCCATACTTGTTTGGCACTCACTTCATTGTTCAGAGAGATCATAAGCCCCTCTTATGGCTAAAACAGATGAAGGGTGAAAACCCCGAACTTTTGAGGTCGTCCATTTCCCTACAGGGGATGGACTATACAGTAGAACATAGGCCTGGGAGTAACCATGCAAATGCAGATGGACTCTCCAGATATTTCCTCTTAGAACATGAAGATGACAACTGGTCAAGGTTAGTTTAATGTCCTTACGTTTGGGAGGTTGTGTAGGAGAGTAGGATCAATCAATCAATCAATCATGGAATTTATATCGCGCACTACTCACCCGGAAGGGTGTCAAGGCGCTTGGGGGAGGGGGTCTGCTACTGCTCGAACAGCCAGGTCTTGAGCTGTTTCCTGAAGGCGAGGTGGTCCTGGGTCAGCCGTAGGTGGACGGGCAGGGAGTTCCATGTCTTAGCCGCCAGGTGGGAGAAGGATCTTCCTCCGGCGGTGGCTCTCTTGATGCGAGGGACGACGGCGAGGGCGAGGTTCGCGGATCGTAGCTGGTGGGTGGGCGTGTAGAAGGTCAGGCGGTCGTTGAGGTACCTTGGGCCCAGGTCATGGAGGGCCTTGTGTGCGTGGGTGAGGAGTCTGAACGTGATCCTCTTGTTGACAGGGAGCCAGTGCAGGTCTCTCAAGTGGCTCGAGATGTGGCTGCGTCGGGGGACGTCCAGGACGAGTCGGGCGGAGGCGTTTTGGATACGCTGAAGTCTTTTCTGAAGCTTGGCTTTTGTACCGGCGTAGAGGGTGTTTCCGTACTCTAGTCTGCTGGTGACGAGGGCCTGGGTGACCGTCTTCCTGGTTTCGGTCGGGATCCATCGGAAGATCTTACCGAGCATGCGGAGGTTGTGGAAGCAAGCTGAGGAGACGGCGTTGACTTGTCTGGTCATCGATAGGGAGGAGTCCAGGATGACGCCCAAGTTGCGTGCGTGGTCCGTTGGCTTGGGTGCGGTGCCTAGGGCCGGGGGCCACCAGGAGTCGTCCCATGCGGAGGGCGACGGTCCCAGTATGAGGACTTCTGTCTTGTCCGTGTTCAATTTCAGGCGGCTGATGTCCATCCATTTGGCGACGTCTTTCATCCCTTCGTGAAGGCTGGTTTTGGCGGTGTCGGGGTCTCTGGTGAGGGAGAGAATCAGCTGGGTGTCATCGGCGTAGGAGATGATGTTGAGGTTGTGTTGGCGTGCGATGGCAGCGAGGGGTTTCATGTAGATGTTGAAGAGAGTGGGGCTGAGCGATGACTTCGGTGGCCTCAGAGTGGAACGGAGGGAGGCGTACTCTCTGTGTTCTGCCGGAGAGGTATGAGATGATCCATTCCAGGGCCTTCCCTTGGATGCCGGTGTCGTTGAGGCGTTGGACTAGGGTGCGGTGGCAGACAGTGTCAAATGCTGCGGAGAGGTCTAGGAGGATGAGTGCTGCTGTTTCACCGTTGTTGAGCAGGGCTCGGATGTCGTCGGTGGCTGCGATGAGGGCGGTCTCAGTGCTGTGGTTGGCTCTGAATCCGGACTGCGATGGGTCGAGGGATCCGTTCGTCTCCAGGAAGGCGGCCAGTTCCTTGTTGACGACCTTCTCGATGACTTTGGCAGGGAAGGGAAGGAGCGAGATGGGTCGGAAGTTCTTGAGGTCGGTCGGGTCCGCTGTTGGTTTCTTCAGCAGTGCGCTGAGCTCGGCGTGCTTCCAGCTCTCCGGGAAGGTGGCTGTGTCGAAGGAGGTGTTGATGATGTCTCGGAGGTGGGGTGCGATGGTAGAGGCGGCCTTGTTGAAGACATGGTGGGGGCACGGGTCTGTCGGCGATTCGGAGTGGATGGTGTTCATCATGCGTGTTGTGTCTTCGGGGGTCACCTCGGTCCATGTCTGGAGGATGGCGGCGGGGTGCGTAGGTTCGACCGATGGGTGCGGGGGTGGAACGCCGAAGCTGTTGTGGATGTTGGCGATCTTGCAGTGGAAGTACGAGGCGAGGGAGTCGCAGAGGTCCTGTGAGGGAGTGATGTCGTTGTTGCCGGTGCTGGGGTTGGAGAACTCCTTGACGATGTTGAAGAGCTCCTTGCTGTCATGGGCGTTCTTGTCCAGTCGTTCCTTCAGAGATTTCTTCTTGGTGGTGCGGATGAGCTGGTGATGTCTGCGGGTGGCGAGTTTGAGGGCGGTCATGTTGTCGGCGGTCTTGTCGAGGAGCCAGGCCTTCTCGAGTGTGCGGCAGGCCTTCTTGGAGTTCTTGAGTTCGTCAGTGAACCAGGGGGCCTTCTTGCTTCTGGGCCTGGTGAGTGGGTTCTTCAGTGGGGCGAGGTCGTCGGCACAGGAGGTCAGCCATTGCGTGAGGTCGAGGGCTGATGTGTTAGGGTCCGTTGTCCTGACAGGTGGGTTCTGGCTGAGGGAGGTGGCGAGCTGGTCGACGGTGATCTTGCTCCAGTTTCTGTGGGGAACCTGCTTCGGGCGGTGGTGGACCGTGTTCTTTTTGAAGCTGAAGTGGACGCAGCTGTGGTCAGTCCAGTGAAGTCCGGTGGAGTGGCTGAAGGTGACGTGCTTGCTGGATGAGAAGAGGGGGTCGAGGGTGTGGCCGGCTTAGTGGGTGGGGGTGTTGACCAGTTGCTTGAGACCGAGGTTAGCGAGGTTGTCCAGCAGGGCGGTGGTGTTGCGGTCGTTGTTGTTCTCCAGGTGGAAGTTGAGGTCCCTGAGGAGGATGTAGTCGGCGGAGGGGAGGGCGTGGGGGCTGATGAAGTCCGTGATGTCTTCGCAGAACTGTGCGCGTGGTCCCGGGGGTCTGTAGATGAGGATGCCTCTGAGGGTAGTCTTGGGGTCGGTGTGGATCTGGAAGTGCAGGTACTCGGCGGCGTTGAAAGCGTCGATGGAGTCAGTCGAGATGCGAATGGTGCTTTTGTGAACGATCTGCTTCTTATAGTTACCCCCACTTTTTGCTGATGTTTCACTGTTTTTTTACTTTAGTCTGGCTGGGGCCCTGCTATCCAGGACCCCAGCCTAGCTGCTTCCTCTCTAAATTGATTACCTGTACTTTAGGTACACCACAGATTGGATTCTGGGGTACCCTTATAAGTCCCTAGTATATGGTATCCTATATACCCAGGGCGTAGATCCCCCAGAGGCCTCTCAGGGGGATTATGCCACCCCAGGGAGACCATTCAAAATGACACAACAGGTCTGCTACAGCAGCCTGTGTAAGGTGGTGTATGCACCCATTACTTAGATATATGTTACCTATATCTATCCATATCACTGCACATGTAAACCTATCAGTCACCCCTATGGCAGGCCTTAACAATCCTGAGGGCAGGGTGCTGGGTTTCATCTGAGAGGGTGCCCATGCATGAGCAGAGCCCCTCTGCAGCTTTCTGAACCTTTATGTTGTTTGTTCTGCAGCCAAACCATACACTCTTAAGTGCATTCTAACCTCGCAGTAAAAACTAACTTTAGAATGGCTGCATGGAAACATGTGTTTGGTGTCAAATACCTTGGAATAATACCTCCACATCAGTAACTGGTGTGGGAGGTATGATTCCACCCTACTAGAGGGAGAAACATGACTTCACTGGTACACCTGGTACCAGTTTAACAGAACCCTGGCATCACAAGATGGATGCTGCCAGCCACAGACACAAGTCTGCCCTCCTGCTGCTGGATGAAACTCCGGCAGAGGAGGTCTGGACAATAGGTTTCCTGTCACAGGGAGGTGTGAACACCTCCCAGACAGGCTTTAGTGTATTGGGGCTGGGTGGGTGCACTCCAAGAGTGCTTTGAAGTCTGCACTGGGGGCACATTTGGTGTCCCTGTGCATAGTCCAGCTCAAACCGGTTGCGGGGGCACTCAGCCCTTGCTCTGGCACGAAACTGGACAAAGGACATGTATGTAGCCACCCCTCTGTCCTGACCCTCCCATAGGTGGGTGCCCAGAGTTTATCCCACCCCTTCCTTGGGTATAAAGTAGGAACCCTGGCTACAGGACTTTAGATTACACCTGGATGAAACTGATACAGAAACCAAGTACTTCAACGATCTACAGTATGCTGGATCTCCCTTGGAGTAAAGGAGTTACTCCCCTGCAAGGCAGGCACCTGAAACACATCTGACTGGTTTGTATCTACGAAGCTCCTGAAGGACTCTGAAGAATTTGCAACACAGGAGGTGGGTTCCCAATCTTCTTGGAGGCCGACCCGTGCTCTCAGCATACCTGAGACCCGTAGCCCTCGTGGGGACAGTGGAACCGGAACCCCTGGACACCATGCACATTTGCAGTAGCGTATGATTTTTGGCAATCCCTGAGGCTGTGCTTTGGGCTACTTTTAGTCCAAGCCCGAGCAGTGTTGCTCCAGACGTGCCCTGACTCTCCATCACTTGGGTAGTCCCCTTGACCTTGCTGGTCCTCACCGAAGCATCTTTTCTCTGAACGCTTTGGTTGCAGTTGCCAAGGATTGTTGGTGTTCAATTTGGACACTGACCCCCCAGCACTCGACATCCTTTGTGGGACATCTCACCCCCGGACTTTGGTCATCCTCGACATCTCCTGGTCCCTGTGGCTGCAGAGTCAAGCTTCACTTCTTTGCACCTGAAGCACCCGACATCGGTGGGCATTCGTCTATCGTGCCCCTGGTCACTGGCAAGTGACCCAGACTCTGTCCCCTCTGCTTTCAGGTTCTTCAAATCTTTGATCCAGGCTTGGCTCACACCGGACACTTTTCTTCTTCACGGCAGCAGCACTTTGCAGCAACTCTCCATTGGGAACAGCGAAGATTCCCGACACCATTTGACACCTATGCACCCGGCTTCTCTGGGTGAGGTAACACAAGTACTCCGGTGCTCACATGGGTGCTGGCCTTAGAACCTTCTAAGTCTAAAAGGGTTTGTTCAAAGCCCTCTCCTAAGTGTCCTTAAACTTTAAAATTCCAACCGTGACTTCCCATAGGATTGTATGGAGCTTGCGGCTGTGTTCTCACACTGCACGCGTCCCCCGTGGGTCCCCTGTGTCACTACCTTGGGTGGTTCCTTGGGGTTCCAGCGACTCTACGTGTTCTAGGCACTGTGTCTAGTCAAGTTGTGGTTCTTATACCACTTTCTTAATATATGGTATGGTCTCCCCGTGGGGCCCACTGTGTATTGTGCTATTTACTGTCATTTTAGTACTGTGATATTGTGTATCTTGGGCTCTAATCTCATAAAGCAATTAGTAGTGAGTGTTTAGAAATAAATAGATATATTTTATATATACCATCTGTGGCTCTCCTTTCATTTGGTCATTCAAGAGGTTATAATCTGGTAAACAAAGCTGCTTTACACTCTATCAAGACTTTGCCTGAAGGCTGCTCTCCATAGGTACCACTAAGATAGCTTTCAATAAAGGTTGCTTAAACATAATCATCAGTAAGGGTTGTTTGGACTGGTGCAAGGTGCCCACTATAACTAGTGGACAGCATATACCAGGCCAACTTCTCACATGCAGTCCTTAAGAAAAGATGCTAGCCAGCCAAGGCTTTTCCTTCGAGTAAGATTGAGTGAGACACAGTACCAAAGGCTGCGCTAAGGTCTAACAGAATAAGCACACCCATACCACACTCATCCAGAAGTCGTCTTAGATGTTCAGTGACTCCAAGGAGGGCGCATTCAGTGATGTGTCTGGCCCTAAAACCTGACTGTGAAGGATGAAAAAACTCTTGGGTCTCTATGTAAGATGTAAGCAGTGCAGTTACATGCTTCTCCAAAATTTTGGAGAGCCCAGTAGCAGAGAAATTGATTGAAAGTTCAACAAAATCAACGAGGCAAGGTTAGGTTTTTTTAGGAGTGGAAGAACCATAGCATCCTTCCAGCTCTGTGGAGCATGGCCATCACATAGAGGGGTGTTTTGACTGTTTTAAAATATTTGTTTACACCACGCTTCAGAATTACTATTTTTTTCTTTATTTGTGTTTTCCTAATACTGATATATTCTGAAATATCTGCACAGTGCATTTACAGACATTCTAAACTTTGTTGTGTGTTAGAAAAAAAAGCCTGCTATCAAGATTAACACATACATACTCTCGCTTTGAAGTCAGAGAAAGAAAAGTAAACACCAAGCTCCCTCGGAAGACAGAGCCTGACATTTGACCTCTGTGTTTGAATGCACAGCAAATATGAGTAGATAAGAACAAGATTTAAAGGCCTGTTTACAGAAATTGACCACTCGGAAGGATACAGTAAATAAGTAATGCTCCTCGCGAGGGACAAACTCAAGCTATACAGCATAAAACAAATAAAGCCAGCAAATAGAAAGCAAGCAAATGTGAGTTACAAATCACAAACCCATTAGTAAAAAATCAGTGGAAAATATTCCCAGGGAAGTTTTCAAAATGTCCCCAAGGATGTCTTTAGCAAGCCAGACACTGTCTGGTAGGCTTCGATCTCAAAATCAAGGTGCACTGATGCTAGAGAAGGCATACTTCTCACATGCAATGGCACTTAATTTTATATTGGGAATGGGTGGATCAAATATTCGCTAAATTCAGGCACCATAATAAGAGGTCTGCATCAAATGGTGCTGAAGCACCATTCAGTTCAACCATAAAAAAATGATGGCAAAGGATTTCAGCATTGTTAAAAAGCTACAAAACTATTAAATGAAAAATTACGACTCTTCCTTGGTGTGATGGTTATGCCAATAATACTTGCACAGTTGTTCTAATGGGCCTTGGGGCCCATTGGAGGGCATGCAGAAGGTACCCCGAGTTTGTTGCATCTGTTGGGGACTACATTTCCCAGAAGGCAATATGCCTGTGACTCTTTCAAGCAGCCTATCAGAAGGCGAGAGACTCATCATAGCAGCCTATCAGAAGGTGTTTTAATCAATAAAAGTGTGATGTAAATCAAGCAGTGAACTTTGTGCCATTAAGCCTTTGATAAAGGAATATACTTCCAAAACGCGTCAGGCGAGGCAGCTCGAGAGTGATGGATGGCAGGATGTACACTTTTCCCTGAGTGCATCCCCGTTCTTTGGGCAAACTGGAGCATGATGTTACACGGCAGCCCACGCCGTGGGGGAATGCACCACCGCAATCACAGCGGGCATGGACCTGAGGATACACCCAGCATATCCATGAGGCTACAGCACCGAGGATTGTTACCATCCACGCCTTGGGGCCCATTGGAGGGCATGCAGAAGGTACCCCGAGTTCGTTGCATCTGTTGGGGACTACATTTCCCAGAAGGCAATATGCCTGTGACTCTTTAAAGCAGCCTATCAGAAGGTGAGAGACTCATCATAGCAGCCTATCAGAAGGTGTTTTAATCAATAAAAGCGTGATTTAAATAAAGCAGTGAACTTTGTGCCATTAAGCCTTAGATAAAGGAATATACTTCTGAAACGCTGTTCCCTGAGTGCATCCCCATTCTTTGGGCAAACTGGAGCATGATATATATGATATATATATATGATATATATATATGATATATTATCTACTGGCGGTCGCCAGTAGATAGTTATAGTTAGGACCGTGTTTCCATAGGAAATCCGCAACATTCTATTTGGAATAACTTTGGCGCCGGGTAACGAATCCTCGCGAAATTTTCAAATAGGTGGGGCGCTCCGCTCCGCTCCTACCCTGAAAGTCTCGGGGGGATTCGTCAAGCGGGGGCTGAGAAAAAAGGGGGGTCCCAAAACGCGTTTTCCCCATGCAATTTGCCATAGGGACCTTTAGTCCAAGGTACAGCCCGAACAGCTGAACAGAATTACTTGAAATTTGGCAGAGAGGTAGTCCTCAGCTCAGGGAAGTGCCTTTTGCCGGTCTGGTGTCAATCTGTTCAGTAGTTCCTGAGAAAATCAAAAGTAAATTCATATATATATGTGGGCGGAGCCTAACCACACATCTCATCCTGAGATCTGATTGGCTGTCAGCACTTCATCCAAGAAGTGTTGGCAGCCATCTTGGGACCAATATACATGATAGCACCTCATTAAAAAGCATTGCAGTTAATAGAAGGTTTTAAGACTTTAGTTACATTATAAATCATTTGTTGATGGTACCATACTCATTTTAGGAATTGTGGTATGTTCTATGGTGATTTCACCATGTGAAAAAGCCTTCTGCTGGGATATCATGATTGAGAGAAAAATATTTTCTTACTCTTTTCCCACAGAGGTTTGGAAGGTGATCTATAAGCTAAACTGAGAGCTTATTTTCTGTAAATTCACATTATCTTTCTCAGTCATGTGAGAATGAAGTCTGAAATTCTCAGTAAAACATGTACATCCAACAAGGGCAGAGACTGTCAGTTGATTCCTTTGTGTTCTACTGCAGCTTCCCAGAGAGTTCCAAAGAACAACTAGAGCGCTAACAGTCCTACTTATGATAAACGTATGGCACACCTGAAGCCATCTTGCTTGGATTAAAGTGGTAACTCTTAAAACATTTAATTTAAAAAGGAACAAAATGAGGGGGTTCATTTTTCCATGACAAGTATGATTAGTGCTGCAGAAAGAAAAACTAGGGCACATTTTGACTTCTGAAACCCTCTTTTATTTCATTAAAATATTCTGACATGCAGACTGAAACATGCACTTTCAATACCAGCAGCAGTTTTCCCTGGTGAGCAGTAGCTTTACTACAGTGATCTAATGAGCAAAAAGAGTGCTAACATTCTGAATTTATGGCAAATGTGTGAAACATCTTAATGCCTTCTTGATGGAATCAAAGTAAAAAACTGAAAGTATTTCCTACTGAGGAGACTGCAGTAAATGAGGAAATTAGGAAACTTCATAACAAATAAGTCTCCCAAGATGGCCACCAGAGACAAAAGAGTCCAAATGTAGCCCAAATATCACCCAGATGTAGCCCAAGTATAGCCCAATGACAGAATGTCCCAGAGTGTTCTTAAAAACAACTAGAGCGCTTACTGTCTTCATTATGACAAAATTATGGCACACCTGAAGCCATCTTGATTGGAATAAACTGGTAACACTTAAAACATTTAATTTAAAAAGGAACACAATGAGGGGGTTCATTTTGCCATAGAAATTATGATTAATGCTGAAGAAAGAAAATGAGGGCACATTTTGAGTGACTTCTCAAATCCTCTTCTATTTCATTAAAAAATTCTGACATGTAGACTGAAACATGCACTTTTAATACCAGGAGCAGACTTCCATGGTGAACAGTAGTTTTACTACAGTGATCTAATGAGCAACTAGAGTGCTAACTTTCAGAATTTATGGCAAATGTGTGACATATCTGAATACCTTCATGATGGAATCAAAGTAAAAAACTGAAAGCATTTCCTACTGAGGAGACTGCAGTACATGAGGAAATTAGGAAACTTCATAACAAATATATCTCCCAAGATGGCCACCGGAGACAAAAGAGCCCAAATGTAGCCCAAAATCACCCAGATGTAGCCCAAATATAGCCCAATGACAGAAGTGTGCAAAACACTTATTATTTTGTGTTTTTGCAGTGTTATATAGTGCAGACTTGTCAGGTATTGGAGTGCTTTACATGAGCATTGGTTACATCACACAAGAACAAATTCATTTTGGTTGTAGACACGGGGAGACTAAGTGATTTGACCAGAATCACAGAATATCGAGCTGAAGCAGAAACTCCAACCTGGCTCCCCAGTTGCAAAGTCTGCAGTTCTGGAAGTAACACCATATCCTCTCCCTAAGTGCAACATTTAATCAAGTGGTCAACTGGATAAAAAAACATAAAGATAACAAATAATTTAAAAGTGCTTTGTCGCTATTTGAAAACTCAGAAAATATGTCCTTATTTTAGTCTTTTAGAGCACTAACCATAATTTTGATGCCAATAAGACCCTCTCATATATGTAATTTCTAAAGGAAATGCTCTAGGTATTACAGTTTTGATTACATCAAGATGACGTCAGGCGTTCCACACTTTTGTAATAAATATAGAATGTTAGCAATTTAGTTGTTCATTAGGATACTGTTGAGAGGCAGAGGCCAGGGGTACGGACTCTGAAAATTGAAGGCAGGTAGGAGGGTGCAAAGGCAACAATTTAACCACACTGAGCAGGCAGGAAGGGCCGTGGCAGCACAACAGACTATGGAGGGCAGTGGAAAGGGGGGCAGGGGCAACAAACCAACAATACAGGACTTGCAAGAGAGGCTGTGGCAATGTAATAGACCATTGTGGGCAGAAGGAAAAGACAATGGTAGTACAAGGATACATGCCAACAGACCCGATTCAGCCAGGAAACGTCCAATGGTTTTAAGCTCAAATGGGCTTTATTTGATCTGTCTCCTGTCTACAATCTCCTATTTTTTAATGTAACTCAAAGGGGAAAATCAGTACTCCCAGTTTTTTTTCAAAATCTCCCTCTTACCAAGTTCAAAATGTTCGCAAGTATGGTACATTGGATCATGGAAGGAAATGGGGTAGGGACATGGACTTGGATAACAGAGGACAGTAGGGACATGGAGAGGTGCACCAAACTGACCCTGCAGGGCAGGCATCAGGGTTTGCAGCAGCACAATACACCACACAGGGCATGCGGGACGGGAGTGCAGCACAACAGTCCATAGAAAGCAAGAGGGAGGGGACAGGACCATGCACAGGGACAACAGAGAACAGAGGGGCAAGAGGCAATGGTAGCTAGCTGACCATAATGAACAGACAGGAGAGAAAGCTGCAGCATAACAGACCATAAAGGGCAGGAGGGACGGATCAGGGGCTTTACAATGGAACAGACAAGCCAGGAGGGAGGGAGTAGGGGTCTGCACATGTAAACAGAGGGCTGGGGGCAAGGGGGCAGGGCAGGAGCAGCAAGATAGCCATTGAGGTCAGGCAGGATGGGCACAAGAAGCAAGACACACCATGAAGAGCAACAGTGAGACTGTGATGGCATACACACAGACCATGGAGGGAAGGTGGGAGGGGGTCAGGGGTAGCTAACTGACCACACAGGTAAGGTGGGAGGGGCCATGGCAGCACAGAAGATCGTGCATGGCAAGCAGGAGGGTTAGTGGCAGCACAATGGCTATGATGGGCAAGAAGGAGGGTGCAGGGGCATGCACAAAGGACGATGGAGGATAGAAGGGAGGGTCAGGACCTGTGCACAGACAAGAAAGTTCAGGGGAAGGGGCCTCACAACAGACCACACGGGGCAGGCAGGAGGAGCAGTTGCAGCACAACAGACCAGGGAGGGCAGAAGTGTGTGGCAGTACAATGGACCATGTAGGACTGGAGGAAGAGGATAGGGGCATGGCATGTGGACAGGCAGGGTGGAGGTGGCAGGGACAGGTTACAGTCATCTGACAATGCTAGGCAGGTGGGAGGGGAGGGGCAGCTCAACAGAACACTCAGAGTAGATAGGAGTGGCAGGTCCATGGAACATGGTGGGCAAAAAGGATGGAGCAGGGGCATGCACAAAGACATCGAAGGGCAGGGGGAAGGAGAATAGGGGCAGCAAGCTAAGCACAGAGTTTAAGCAGGAGGTCAATGATGGGGCATAGAATTGGGCAATGGAGGGCAGGAGGAGGGGACTGGTACATCATACTAAATTGAGGGCAGTGGCAGCACATCAGACCATGCATGGCAGGAGGGAGGAGGCTAGTCCATGGATTCACACAACATAGGATTGGGAGGAGGGGGATGGGGCAGCAAGCTAACTGTTCAGAGAAGGTGGGTATTAGGAACTCTATTGTTTTTAAAACGTGTGTCTGTGCGAACTACTTAAAATATGAACAAGTATGCAGCATAATCTCACTTTTATTCAGGAAGAAGAGGACGTTTGTGACTGTGACTCCGGGCTCACTTGGCAGAAACACCCCCTGACCCTCCACCCCTATCGCAAAATGTAATGCCCGTGAAAAGGGTAGGTGAACACAGTGTTATATAGAACATAGTCCTGAGAGCACGATTGAAAATGAAAACTAGATATAGTATATGGTATAAACTATGCACCAAAAAGTGTGATATAAGATGAACCGGGCGTGAAATATAATATGCAATACATTGTGCGCAATGACAGATTCATTGGAGAGCGCGAGATAACACAGGCACTAGCGCGTGCTATGTGATGTGCGCCTTGGAGTGTAATATGCACAGGGCAGTGTTGTGTAACCTAACTAGTCTCTAAAGTTGTAATATAAAATATGTGCTGGGGAGTGTAACGTTGCATATGCACTGTGACAAAGATATGGATCCCAGATTGTAATATGTATGGCATAGCACTGTGCGTTATAACATAGGCATCGAGGAAGGCACGTTAGATGGGGCAATATAACCCGTGCCGAAACAAGTGTGGCATGACATATTCACGGGGTGGTGTTACAGTGCACATGGGCTAGAGAGTGTCATAGCATATGCACTAGCTGGTGGAATACAACACAGAGGTGTGTGGCACTCGGCAGGCAATGGTGGGTGTAACACAGCATTGGGCTCTGCCAGGAGCGCGCTGTGACTCTCAAGTGATGTTCGTCCCCTTTCCAGAGAGTAAAATAAAAAGTATTACACATTCGGCAGTGGATGTGTGTTTTATTAACCGCGAGGGGGGTTTCTTACATAGTTTTGGTCGAATTTTTGTCGCATCCCCTTTGAATGGCTTGGTGTGCATGTGTATTAAATGTGCCCGTCAATAGCTACCCATGTTTGTATAAATAAACGATAAGGGTGTCTACCGGGATTAGGCACGGTAGGGCATCAGACATGTCAGAGCTTCACTAGTGGTGTAAATACATTCCACGTGGATTCATTGTATGCATAGTCGCCTTTTAATGAATATCACTGAAATCGTCATGGTGATAGGTACGTACGGTTTGTCCAGCATGTCCTAGGTGTGTCTATAAATATATATTTTTTAAAAATATTAAAAAACAGTGGCCGGCCCTGGGAATTGAGGTCAAAAAAATATAATTAAGAGACAGGCCCTGCGGGATGGGGTCATCAGGGCCAATAAATTAGAATAAGAAGGCGAACCACACAGCCCCCCTTCTTAAAAAATTAAAATAAATAAAAGACTGGCATCGTGCCAGAGGCCACGTCCCCTCCTTGCAGCACTCTGCAAACGCGCCCCCTGGCGAGTTGTAAGTTGGGGAATTAATTCCTCTTCAATACTGAGGGTCCCTGAGGGCCAACTAGCCCAACAGGCATCTCCAGTATGCGCCAGGGAGCTGCGCTGCAGACAGGTGTTCTGAGGCCAAGCCCCTTTTTACACCTCTCTGCAACGCAGCTCTGTGGCGCTTACTGGAGGTACCTAGTGGTCTAGTTTGACCCTAGGGACCCTTAGGATTTAAGGGGACTTAATCTCTCAACTTAGAACAGCCACAGGGCGCGTTTACACAGTGGTGAAGGGAGGGGAAGGGGCCTGAGGTGACGTGTGCAAACACGCACTATGGCACGTTTTAAATTGGGGATATAATTTCCCTTCAATACTGAGGGCCCCTGGGGGCTAACTAGCCCACCAAGTGCTTCCAGTAAGTGCCACTGAGCTGCATTGCAGAGAGGTGGTCCAGGCTGTGCCACTTTTTACACCTCTCTGCAACGCAGCTCTGTGGCACTTACTGGAGGTACCTAGTAGGCTAGTTGGACCCTAGGGACCCTCAGGATTCAAATGAACTTAATCTCCCAACTAAAAATGGACACAGGGCGTGTTTACACAGTGGTGAAGGGAGGGGACGGGGCCTGAGTTAACGTGTGCAAAAACGCCCTGTGGCCTGTTTTAAGAGGTAGTTTAATCCCCCTGCCCTATTATATACTAGGGGCTTACAGAGGAGGTCATGCTAATCACAGGGGGACCCCAACGCATAATGTTCCCTAGTGTATGTAGGTGTTTTCACTGTATTCTAAGTGTCTTTTAACATAGCACTGGCTCTAGGACTGGTTAGTCAGACTCAGTTACCACCAGTATCCGTCTGAATAAGTTGAGGGTACAGGATGATTTTGCAACAAGGATTCTTTCTGCTCTTCTTTTTGTTCTTTCTGCACGTTATCCTTCTTCCTGCAGTTTTCTTCGTCTTTGAAGACTTCTGTTGCTTCTTTCTGCACTTCTTTTTTTTCTTTCTGTGCATGTTTTCTTGTTTCTTCACATGTCCTATCTCTGTAGGCATAGTTAGAAATTAGCATTTAAAAAACCTTTGAAATTCACAGAAAAAAACATAGGTTTCAGGCACGTTATAGTTAGGAATTAGCATTTAAAAAACCTCAGAAATTCACTGAAAAAACCATAGGTTTCAGGGGTGTTATAGTTAGCTGGACTTTTCACTTGTACAAAACCATTGAAATTCCCCCGTTATAGTTAGTTTAGCTAACTATAACTCGCGCGCCCGCAATGCACTGCTGATGACGTCACATATTACATCACTCATGACATGGTCAGTGACATAACTCATGACATCACTGATGACATCTCAAATGACATCACTGATGACATCACTGATGACATCATCCAGTGAATGTCTGTTTTTCTGAAAATTAAATATGTTTTATATATGTATATCTCAAGGTCGATGGAAGAATAAATGGGTATATAAGTGTCTAAATGGATGATTTGTTTTTGAAAAATTGATTGTGTAACTGACTGATTAAGTGTATCATAGTGAATACATGGCTTAGTGAGTAATGTTTAAATATGTAAATATCTGTATCAGTCTCTCACTTTGTGTATAAGTGGCTGCATGGGTTGGTGAGTAGCTACATGGGTGTCTATATAGGTTATTAGTTGGTTTTTTGAGTATCAGTCTGAGTGTCTGCATGGTTCGGTGGGGGGTATTACGTAGTGCATAGGTGCATGAATGAGTGACTCACTGTTTGTATGTGTTGAAGACAGCATGTGTGCAGGACTGTATGGGTGGATGAGTGTGTGTATGGGTGTGTTAGTGAGTGAATGACTGTCTCAATAGTGTCTTTATGAGTAACTATATGTGTTTTAAACTAGTATATGTGACTATTGGTGTATATAAGTGAGTATATGTGAGAGTGAGAGATTGAAAGAGTTCCTGTATGAATAAGTATGTGTTTCTATAAGTGATTGTTTAAAAGACTAAGTATGTGTAAGTTTCCGTAGAAGTAAGTGTGGTGGTGTGTGTATAACTGTATATGCAAGTAAATATATGTTTGATTCTTTATTAGCATGAGTGACTATGTGTGTGAGTAACTCTATGGATGAGTGGCATTGTGTAACAGGATGTATAGGTGTATGAGTACATATGATGAGTGAGTACATGTATGAGTGACTGTATAGGACTGTTGGTGAATGAGTGGATGTGTATGTGGATCTTAGAATTACTGAAGAGGTTGTTGTAACTGGTATTGATATGTCCATTGTTTTGAAAATTTTAGTCTCTATTTTTCAATGTGTGTATCAAAGGTTATATTAGGGTGAGAGGAGGTCTGCCACTCTATCACAAGGATTTGTCATTTGAGATGTCATCAGTGATGTCATGAGTGATGTCACTGACCATGTCATGAGTGATGTAATATGTGACGTCATCAGCAGTGCATTGCGGGCGCGCGAGTTATAGTTAGCTGAACTAACTATAACGGGGGAATTTCAATGGTTTTGTACAAGTGAAAAGTCCAGCTAACTATAACACCCCTGAAACCTATGTTTTTTTCAGTGAATATATATATATACATATATAATCTACTGGCGGTCGCCAGTAGATAGTTATAGTTAGGACCGTGTTTCCATAGGAAATCCGCAACATTCTATTTGGAATAACTTTGGCGCCGGTTGACGAATCCTCGCGATATTTTCAAAATAGGTGGGGCGCTCCGCTCCGCTCCTACCCTGAAAGTCTCGGGAGGATTCGTCAAGCGGGGGCTGAGAAAAAAGGGGGGTACCAAAACGCATTTTCCCCATGCAATTTTCCATAGGGACCTTTAGTCCAAGGTACAGCCCGAACGGCTGAACAGAATTACTTGAAATTTGGCAGAGAGGTAGTCCTCAGCTCAGGGATGTGCCTTTTGCATATATGGAGTCAATCTGTTCAGTAGTTCCTGAGAAAATTGCAGTTAAAAGCACATACATATCTATAGCCGCGCACAGTGCGCGCACCGTGCGAGCACCCTAACGTGCACAAGCGTAATTCTGATTGGTGGTTACATGTTAGTCAACGTACGAATCGGTCGAAATCAGGAGGTATCGGACGCCATTTTGTTTGTTTTCAGTGCGAGAGTGAAAAAGGAAGGTGGCGAACGTGAAAAGGGGGCAGGGTAGAGAGTTCCTGACCCCCTAGCCTTTGTCACGGGGTCCCTGAAGGACCCCGAAGGCAGAAAAAACCATTTTAATTTCTTTTTAAAAAAATCGCGGGGGTGCGCGCACCGTGCGCGCACGGTGAAAAACAAACAAAAAAAAAATACGTAGTTTCTTGTAAAATAAATATATTAAAAAAATAATAATACATACATAACTTAGCATTTAAAAAAACGTACAAATTCACTGAAAAAACCATAGGTTTCACACACGTTATAGTTAGGAATTAGCATTTAAAAAACCTTGCAAATTCACTTAAAAAACCATAGGTTTCACACATGTTATAGTTAGGTGGATATTTCACTCGTAAAAAACCAATGAAATTCCCCCGTTATAGTTAGTTCAGATAACTATAACTCGCGCGGCCGCCACTCTATCACAAGGATGATGTCATCAGTGATGTCATGAGTGATGCCACTGACCATGTCATGAGTGATGTAATATGTGACGTCATCAGCAGTGGATTGCGGGCGCGCGAGTTATAGTTATCTGAACTAACTATAACGGGGGAATTTCATTGGTTTTTTACGAGTGAAATATCCACCTAACTATAACATGTGTGAAAACTATGGTTTTTTAAGTGAATATATATATATATATTATCTACTGGCGGTCGCCAGTAGATAGTTATAGTTAGGACCGTGTTTCCATAGGAAATCTCAAAATTCTATTTTGAATAACTTTGGCGCCGGTTGACGAATGTTTGCAAAATTTTCAGAACTAATGGGGCGCTCCGTTCAGCTCCTACCCTGAAAGTCTCTGGGTGATTCGTCAAGCGGGGGCCGAGAAAAAAGGGGGGTCCCAAAACGCATTTTCCCCATGCATTTTTCCATAGGACCTTTAGTCGAAGGTACAGCCCGAACGGCTGAACAGAATTACTTGAAATTTGGCAGAGAGGTAGTCCTCAGGTCAGGTAAGTGCCTTTTGCAGGTCTGGTGTCAATCTGTTCAGTATTTCCTGAGAAAATAGCATTTAAAAGCATATAAATATCGATACGCGCGCACCTAGCTCGCACGGTGCGCGCACGTACGCGCACGGTGCCGTGCTCGAGCGAAATTCTGATTGGTTGTTAGATGTCAGTCAACATTCGAATCGGACGAAATCAGGAAGTGTCAGCCGCCATTTTATCTCTCGCACTGAAAAGGAAAGGGGGAAAAAAGGTGGAAAACGTGAAAAGGGGGCAGGGAAGAGAGTTTCTGACCCCCTAGCCTTTGTCAGGGGGTCACAGAATGACCCCCAAGGGTGAAATAAACATTTTATATTTGTTTATAAAAATCGCGGGGTGTGCGCACGGTGCGCGCACGGTGCATGGTGCCTGCAGCGCACCGTGCGCCCAACGCGCGCGCACGGTGAAATACCTTAAAAAAATATATATATTAATAAATACATAACTTAGCATTTAAAAAACCGTACAAATTCACTGAAAAAACCATAGGTTTCACACACATTATAGTTAGGAATTAGCATTTAAAGAACCTTGCAAATTCACTTAAAAAACCATAGGTTTCACACAGGTTATAGTTAGGTGGACATTTCACTCGTAGAAAACCAATGAAATTCCCCCGTTATAGTTAGTTCAGATAACTATAACTCGCGCGACCGCCACTCTATCAAAAGGATGATGTCATCAGTGATGTCATGAGTGATGCCACTGACCATGTCATGAGTGATGTAATATGTGATGTCATGAGCAGTGGATTGCGGGCGCGCGAGTTATAGTTATCTGAACTAACTATAACGGGGTAATTTCATTGGTTTTTTACGAGTGAAATGTCCACCTAACTATAACCTGTGTGAAACCTATGGTTTTTTAAGTGAATATATATATATATATATATATATATATATATATATGCATGTTTATTTTTTATTGAACACCTTCCAACATAACAATAAACAATAATACCCCCAGTCTTTCACAGCATTGTACAGTACATTCGGCGCACGTTCACAGCATCATATTACATTTTATATTGGCAGTTAGTGTTACACATCAATTTTATCCTAGTTTACAGTCATATTGATTCTTGGACATTTCAAACTTATGTGGCGGCATGTAATATAAACGCATGGTGGTTAAATTCCTACTGCACTAATATCCTTATTTGTCAGCATATGCGCCAGTGCGGGGACCCACTTATGTCTTTAGCTTGTCATTGGGTCAGGGTTCCCCATTCGTCCTTGTGTCCTCATGACCCCGCACCATTTTGTCTGTTTGAGGTGGCCCCTGTATCATCTGATGTGTACAGAAGGTAGGCTTTGAGGGGATCCCATATATCTCTTGGCCTGGAGGTAGGTGGGAGTAATTCTGCATACGTAAATGATTTTTCCTGCCACAATATCAGATCTTGCAGCCAGTCTTTGAATTTAGGGGCCCGACCCCTACCCCATTTGCATGCAACTTTATGTTTTTCTATCAGAAATCCCAGAGCCAAATATTTCTTATGTCCAGTTCCAACTCCATCTGTGTAACCTAGTATGGCAGAAACTGGAGATATCTGAAATGACGAGCCCACCATCTGTGACATAGCTATAATATTGCCAGTATTCGTATATTACTGGGCACGCCCATGCCAGGTGTAAAAATCCAGCCCTGTCTCTCCCGCACGTCACGCATTTGTCATTATTCCGTAGCTGAAATGTATGCAGTTTGACAGGGGTGTAGTATAAACGATGTAAAAACTTATAGTGGCCGGACACTTTGTCTGAGTCTGACAAACATAAATAGTTCCATAGCTGTGAATATGATGTCACAGAAGAACTGTTCCCTTGTCGGGAATCGTCCATCTACATATAGATCTCCCCATGTCGTTATTTGGAGTTTTTCTAGCAATTGTCTACATTGTCTTTCATAGGTGACCTGTATGTCCGGGTGGTGCACCAGGGGCAAGCGGGGAGAATATAGCATCTGTCTGTCCAGCCTGGTGGCAATTTTTCTCCAAGCGTAGTTGGTGCATGCGACTTTAGTGGGATCGGCATCCCGCTCTTTGAGGTGCATGGAAATGGGGCCTGTCAAGGTAATAGGATCTGTGTATTCCATTTCGACTGCTAGGTGTGGCATTAAGGGGGATGGATGGAACCAGTACATTGCATAGTGTGGTTATGCGCAATAGGTAATAGAGTTCAAGATCCGGTACGTCAAACCCCTCCTGTGAAAATGGAGAGTCAATATTTTCCATTTGAGTCTTGCTTGTCTGCCCCCCATGCTATCCGGATCATTTGCGTTCTCAGAGCCCTGCAATATGGTTTCCCCAGATTATATGGGATATTTGTAATAGGTATAATGTTTTGGGCAATATTACCATTTTTACTAACATAATCCGCGCCGCCATCCAGCGAGTGATGGAGTCTGTGAGGGTTTCTAGGGTCCTACCATAGTTGGTACGCATCAGTTCGCTTTTGTCCCTAGTGATCTTGATCCCTAGGTATTTAATCTCCTTGCTGCACCATTCTAGGGGGTAATCAAGTGTATAGGGTATAACCTTGTCGGTAAGGGGGAATGTGGTTGTTTTACTCCAATTAATATGTTTGCCTGAGTATTCCCCAAACTTGGTAATTTCACGTAGAAGTGGATTTAGGTTGTACTACGGGTCTTTAAGGTAAAGAGTTATATCATCCACCTAGAGTGATATAAGAAAGTGTCTGGAAGGGTATGCTAGTGCCCGTTCCTTATGGTGTTGCCTTAGCTTTGCCTCGAGCGGTTCTCTGGATAGGGCGAATAGTATCGGATATAACGGGCCACCTTGCCGTGTTCCCCTTGTGATTGCAAACGGAGAGGAGCGAGTATCATTGAGGAGGACAGTGGCAGTAGGTTGACAATATAAGAGTTCTATCCATTTGAGGAAACCTGGGGGCATGTGCAGGGTGCCAATGAGATAATCCCATTCTACAGAGTCGAATACCTTGGTGGCGTCGAGAAACACTTCCACTGCGGCTATGTCTGGGTCAATGTTTTGTAAGACAGTAAATAATGTCTGAAGATTATGTGATGTCGCACTCCAAGGTATGAACCCGAACTGATCGGGTAATACTAGTCTGTTCATCAGAAATTTAACCTGTTTGAGAGGGCCATAGCAAGGATTTTGGTGTCACAATTAACCAACAAGAGTGAGCGGTAAGATTTGCAGTGTTCGGCTGGTTTACCAGGCTTAAGCAAAGAGGTGATCATGGCCTTTCTCATGGTTGATGGGAGTATACTGTCTTCACTTGCCTCGTCAAATACTTTTTAAAATATGGGGACTAGCTGTGTTACGTAGGTTTTATAAAACTCAACTGGCAGCTCGTCGGACCCCGGAGCTCAACCAGACTTAATTTGCATAATGGCGGCCGTGATTTCATCCTCCTCCACGTCTGCAGATAGGAAATCTCTCTGGGAGTCTCCCAGCCAGGCCAGAGCAGTGTCTTCAAAATATGGCGTGAAAGTGTGTAAGAGGTCAGTAGTATTTCTGTGAATTAATCCCTTGGAGTCGTTAATTTCGGTAACGTAATTAGAGAACCTAGGTTGCTTGATATAGTCTGCTATGGCTTTCTCTGGCCTGTCTCCCTCTCCATAGCTACGTTCTTTGTGATATTTACTTTTAAATTTGCATTCTCGTTCTGCTGTGTGGTTGTACTCTGTTAATTTGTCACTTAGCGTGGCCTTTGTGATTCTTTCTACAGTAGGCTTGCACATTTCTTGTTCTAGGTCTTTTATCTCAGTGTCAAGCTTGCTAAGCTGCGTGCGAATATCTCTTAATATTTCCCCCCTTTGGCAATGCACGACCCCCTTATGGTGACATTGAATGCCTCCCATAACGTGGTAACTTTGGGTACAGAATCTATGTTATGCTCAAAGAAGTCCTGTATTTCTTGCCAAATTTCAGTTTTAAATACGGCATCTAATAAGGCTGTTGAGTTTAGTCGCCATTTAGTATAGGGCACCTCACATCCCGGGATGGACAACACCATTTTTACTGGAAATGATCAGAATATGTCCTTGCTAGGTGTTCAGTAAGGTCAACCCAATGTCCCATTACCTTTGAGATTATCCAATAGTCGAGCATAGACCAGGTCGAATGTACTGCAGAGTGATGCGTACCTTCTTTAGCGGAGGGGTGTAGAAGATTATCTAGAAGATTATTATCTGTTATAATCCCCGCCAATTGCCCTTGTGCCGCGGTATAATGGTGCGGTGATGGATGGGACCTATCTAGTAATGGTTCTACTACCGTGTTAAAATCTTCCTCCCAGAGGACTAACGTCGACCCTACTGAAAGTATTTCACCCCATAGAGTGACAAAGAAGTGTGGGTCATCTATACAATTGGCAATGGTGACCTCATGGTACCATATATGGCCCCACATAATGCAGTATCAGCCTTGGGGGTCAAGGAGAATGTCTCCCAACACAAATGGCATATTCTTTTTAATAAGGATCGCTACGCCCCTGGCATACGTGGAGTAAGATAAAAGCAGCGCTGTAGTGACCAAAAGTGAGATGGTGTTAGGGTCCAAGTGAGTCTCCTGCAATAGAGCAATTTGAACTTGGTGCCTATCCAGATATCCCAAGATGTGTCGCCTTTTGTGTGGGTTATTTAGCCTGCGGACATTCCAGGACAGGCAGTGAAGTTTGATCAGTGACTTTGGGCCATTATCTAATAATCCAGATGAACCTAAGACTGCCTGTTTTACGACCGCACTCTAAGCTGTGAACCTGCAACGACCTAGCACTTTGATTAAAATGTACATGATACTGTGACTGATGTCCCTTCCCATCCCCCTCCCATGCTGACGTCCCCAACTTGTCAGGTATGCATTCCCTCCCCATCCTTAACATAGAATGAATTTGCAACAGATTACATGTCTTATTTGTAAACATCACTGACAACTAGTCACATACAAAAAAAAGGACACATAGGGTGTTTTCCCGTAGAGGTGCTGCTAGGGGACCCCGTCGTCCCACCACCCCATTTTTGTCCTATTGACTGGGGGACTGTCACTGGATGGAAAGGTGCGGAGGGGGGGGCAAGGCCTGTGATTATGTTTCGCCATTAAATCAAGGGACACAAATTCTAGTAATAGAGATGGGTGCCCTGTAAGCCTTCAAAACTTATAAACTTAACAATACCTTCTGGATCATGTGCGTGAGAACGCCCCGCCCTACAGACTTTCCATTAGATATTAAAAGTCATTTTCGAATGAAGACGATGTTGCTGGTGCTTCTCAGCAATGTTTTGTTTTGCGCCTAATCACCAGTGTGCCGTCTGTATGTCCTCCAGTCCAATTTTGACAGCGGCGGGGTGGTTCGGGATCTGGACCTGTTATGCCTTTGATGCTGTGCGTTGGTTTCTTTTCAGAAAATCTTCTGCTTGTTGTGGGTTCTGGAAAAAGTACTGTTTCCTCTGGTGGGTGACGCAGAGCCGTGCCGGGTACAGCATGATGTAATTGATGTGAGCATTTTTGAAGTTTTCTTTTCACCGGTCTAAACTTCCTTGTAGCTTCTTGGACCATTAATGTAAAATCCAGAAAAAAAGAGGGTAGTATTTTTATATTCAATTGTCTTTATTTCCTGTGCTAGGTGTAGCAGCGTGTCCCCATCACGGTAGTTGAGAAATCTGACAATAACAGGTCGTGGCTGTGCTCCGGGTGGAGGCCACGCTCCCAGTGATCTGTGAGCCCTTTCAATTACCACGTGTTGAGAAAAAGCTGCAACTCCAAACAAGTCACAGAGAAAACGTTCGATGAAATCTTCCATGCGGCCTGTATACGTTGTTTCCGATAATCCTAATATGCGTACATTATTCCGGCGAGAACAGGCCTCCAAATCCTCATTTTTGGCTGTGATAACCTTCAGCAGGTGATCCATTTGGGAGATCTGTTCTTTATTGTTTGTTGCACCATCTTCCAATTCGGAGATTTTATTTTCAGTTTCTGTGATTCTATGATCGTGTTTTTTGATCTTGTGGACTATGGTGTCCATACGGGAGGACATGGCGTCCATTTTGGATTCAATGGACGTACGGTTGTATTTCATAGTGGGCAATAAAGATCTCCAGTCATCGTCTTGGCCGTTGATAGGGGCTTCAGCATCTGTTTGATCTTCTGTTTGTGTTCGAGTGGTTTTCCGCACTTCAAATGGAAATTTCGACTGTTTACCATCCACTCTGCTCATCTTGTCGTGTCTGCTGGTCTGTGCGCACACACTGCTGCTATTTTATGTGGGAGCTAACTGGCGCACTATGAATGGGTGATGCTGCATCAGGGGCTATTTGTTCCAGACCTCTGAATCCTGGTAGCCCGTCCGCGCCTGCCCAGAAGGGTTTCCCATGAGGCATTATAATGGTGGTTGTGTTGGCGTTATTGCGTGCACTTCCCAGCAGTGCGCTAATCACTGATTGCATTGAGGGCAGCTGAAGGCTGTGGGGAGTGGCTGGGCTCACCGGGGCGATGGTGAGGTATCACTGGGTTTCAGACTCGATATGAAGCCTCCTTTTTTGTTTTGTTTTTTTGTTTAGGAATGTCCATAGGAGCCCATCTGTCTGTGAGGCAGGTTGGGAGGGCGATTTTCCTTGACCTCTGGGCCTCTGCGCTTTGCCTCCAACTCCAACGCTCAGTCCCTACAATGGGTGCTCACACCGTCATCCACTTGAAATAAGCTGTGAGACTTCAGGGAAGACACTGCTTTGTGGCTGAGGAGTAGGGAAATTCCCAGTGGAGCTCTCAGCCAGCGATGCAAACAAATGCACGCGATAGGGCCCAGTAATTCATCCGCTCACCTGGGTGTATAATCTTGGAGCAATGGTCTTGGGCTGGTTTTGCGGCAATGTCCCGATTTGGCAGCACATCCAATAATGGGGATACAGAGAGGGTCCCTGTCAAGCCCCCGCACCCATTTACTGATTTTCAGCAGGCCCAGGAGTGTACGTGAACGCCGGCTCTGTGTTTCCACGCCAGCGCTGCAGCAAAATCTCTCCTTCCTCGAGTGGTGGATGTGGTGATAAGGGCACAGGGCCTCAGGGAATCAGCGTCTCCCTACGTTTAAGCCCTGGGTTGGAGGTGCGAGTGGGCGGGTTGTACGGCCTGCATCATGTGCGCAGCACCAGCCTTAATTATCAGCCTCTCCTGCAGCGTCACTGCACTCGCTCCGTCCACTGACTCCACCAGCTTAGCCCATACCCGATTCTCTTACCATTATAGGGGTTTGCCGATCTTGATCAGGCCTGCATCCATATCCCGGCATTTTCAACTACTGGATCCATGTGTTGCATCCCCGGAACTCTGGTGGGAGAGCGTGGAGTTTTATCCATAATTGAGCCCGGCCAGCTCGAGCCTCACTTGCGTGCGGCCATCTTGGTCACGTGCCCATTAGCCAGTTTCAATTAATATATTTGCCTACATGTAAAACACCAAAATTAATAAACACATTTAGTACATGAATAATTGTCAGTTTCACAACACAAGTTCTTCGCTTTAATGTTTTCTGCTAGTTGCAGTCACTTTCTACGTTGATTTTCCACGTTACCTTTTAAGGGCCTAAACACATCATAGTTCGGGTTAATAGATTTCAAACTCTAACACTTCAAGTCTGTACAACAAATGATTATATGCAGGTGCGCTCTACACATGTGATCATAATGCACCTCTACAATAAAATGCAATTTCCGCTGCAACACAGTTAACGCTCTGGCTCTCCGTGTTTGTTCGTTAAGGTGTTCTTCTCAGGCTTTTTCTCTATCGCTAGTACAGTATTGTATCTATTCTCAAACTAATAGTCCTTGTGGAAGCATCTGGAAGGAAAAAGTCATGTAGGCAGAACATAGAAAACAGTATTTTATGCAGACTGGAAAACAGGCCTAGTTAGGATAATTTAAAATGTTAAATCAATGGCGCACATTTAATATGCATGTGCACTTTCAAACGCAAATACATTTAAAATGTCAGTACATTAGACTAATATCAAATTTGGCATATGGTAAATCTTAAATAAGTGTATGTGTAAGTATGGCTAGGAGTAGGAACTACATATAAATGAAATATATGAAACATTAGTGCACGCATTATTTAATTCATTATCGTTGGTAAAGCAAACACATTCTAATAAGTGTGGACGGTTTATTCATCAAGTCTCCAAAGAATATATCATGGAAGACAGTTAGGGTACACTGTATATGAAATGTTTCTACTTCTACAGTGAGTGCACTTTAATAATGGTGTCCAAGGCAACACTCCATATTTGGTTATTAAATCAGGCAAAAAACATGTCATATATTTATGACATGTAAGGGTGGAGGTAAAATCACGCTGTACCAGGATCACAAATCATCAGTGTGGCAAATCTAGAAGCTGTAGTCACAAATGCATATCCCATTTGCAAATGTCTATTTTTCTCCCCACTATGACCTTGAACTTTTCTACAAAATGCTTTGTGTGGAAAAACTGTTAAACTGAACCAACTGAGCTAGGTTTGGCAGGCTCTGCTGGTCCAGCGAGAGGACTTGAAGCACTGGTGCCTTGAAGAAAAGCTCCTAAACCTTTAGCGCTGGTTCTTCAGACAAACATTCATTGGAGCTAGTTTCTGGGTGCCTCCTACAACTCTGCTGTGAGGTCGACAAGATATGTTGAACTGTTCCACTGGAATTCTGATGGAGAAGCAACTGCGTATTCATTTTGTTTAATGTTGAACTTTATTGACATTTTCCTTCATCATACGATTTGAGTATAGGCATTAATGGTATACAGACTTATTACATACATCGTGGAAAGGTCAAAGAGAAAAAGCAAACAATAATTATCATCATTCATCTGAACAGTGTCTTTCTAGTTCCAGCCACACAGTTTCTTTAGATATGACAAGTGGAGCAGTCGTATACAACAAATAACATAGGTATGAATGTACCAAGGAAACAACTAAAAGGGCACTTTGACTGATTGTGAGCCATAGATACAGTGGTGTTAGGGGGAGTGTACCGGGTCCACAAGTGGTTCGATTAGGAAGTAGCCCGATCGTAACTTGATGGTTTGGTCAAGATGAAAGCCAAAAATGGATATGGTGAGGTATTGGGGAGAGGAGTTGGCCTAACGGCTAGGGCGGTCAACATCGAATCTGGGGAACTGGGTTCGAGTCACGGCAATGACGCTGAACATCCTGTGATTCTGGGCAAATCACTTAATCTCCCCATGCCTGACAAAAATGAATGTGTCCTCATGTAATGCAATTGGTGCTATGTAAAGCGCTCTGATACCCGATTCGGGTCAAGTTCGCGCTATATAAAACTCTGCTAAAAAAAATTTGCACTTATAGGAGCTGTCATATTAAACTGTAACATAAAGCCCTGATAAGGAGTTATGGACTAGAGTGGTTTATCATACGACTTGGGTGTTGTGGCCTGGATCAGGGGCTACCAGTTCATAATGAACCCAATGGGCTGCATGTGGAAGATATTGGTATTTAGTTCCATTTGTGCATAGTCACATAGATTTTTCCTCTAGGTAGTGACATCGGGGTGCACAGGGATTGCCAGTTCACGGCTATCGCCCGTTTAGCTAAAATTACGGCAAGATCAATGTAGTTGCTGTTCAATGTACCTTCCTTTGGCCTGGGCAGTAGACTGAGCAGAAAGGCTTTGAGAATATGAGAATATGATGGTGTCACCTGGTAGTTCATGTGGCTAAAAGCTCTGTCACCTCCCCCCACCATTGCTGGATCACCCCACTATACCACACCAAGTGACTGAAGGAGGTCGCTTCTTCCCCACATCTGCGGCAACAAACTGTAGAATTGAGAAACATGGGGGCAGATTTACAAGCCCCATGCGCCACATTTACGCCGACGTTGCGTCACTTCTGTGACGCAGCGACGGCGTAAACCATGCGCCTTGTTGCGCCTTATTTACAACGTGACGCATCTAGGGAGATGTGTTACATTGTAAAGCCCTGCGCCACATGAAACCTGCCTTAGATTTCATGTGGGCGTTCTTGCCAATGGTGGGCGTTCCATCGCAGGAACGCCTCGTAAAAGTGACGCAGTTAAATCTACAAGATTTCACTGAGTCACTTTTACATCCATGCTACGTCAAAACCCTGTGCCTGCTTGAAGCAGGCGTAAGGAGTGATGCAGCATGTTAGGCATTGGGCGCCCCTGAGCATTGGTTGAGCCGCGTCCCGCTTGCGACACGACTTCAGCAATGCGCCGCCCTTACGCCACAGGATGCGACACACATCGCCCTATCCTTGCGCCATGGTGGGCCGCATTGTAAATGCGACCCATTCGTGGTCGCGCAGGGAGGGGAATTGCATGTCACATCTTTTCTGGCGCATCCCTGCTGATTTGCAGAGATGCGCCAGAACTCGTAAATCTGCCCCATGGACTGCAGGCATACTGAGGTCAGGTATGTTTGGTGCATGTAAATAAATTGTAGCAATTTAAGGAAAGAGTAAGCAGATACCGTGCGGATATTGCTAATGAATCTTTGCCACTCCCTCTCCATCAACTCTGTGCCCTAATCACTGTTATATCCTGAGTTTTACTTAATTGTAATTAGCCTAGGTCTTCCTAGCTGCTCAGCCAGAGTGAGAGATGGTAACGGAATGTTGGTGTGACTGTGATGAATGGAATGCCTGGGTGCCTGTGTGGGTGAGTGATGACAGTTGGAGATGGGCTGAGAAGCTAGGCAGGCTGCTCCTGGTGGGGCCGTGATATGGGCTGTTACATGGGCTGACTTAGAGGCTGTAACAAGGGCCTAAGATTGGCTTATGATGAAGCTGGTACGTGGCTGAACCTTGTCTGAAGTGATCTGGAACTGGTACAATAAAGAAGGCTTTGAAACCTACAACATGGCTACAAGTGTCATCCTGTACAGATCACAACATATTAATTTTGGCGACGAGCGGGCCTGGACCCAAGCGTACTCAAGGACTGAACAGAAACCAAGGAACCACAAAGAAACTGTGAACCAGCGCAACTACAAAGAAACTGTGAGAACCAGCGCAACTACAAAGAAAAAAAGAAATGTACATGTAACAGTATGGAGTAAAAGGCAAGCCGGCCCCACCAGTGTCCAGTCATCGGACGGCCCCAATCTGTGACCTGCCTGATCTTACTCCATGGACGTGACCAAAGGTATGGTCTGTATGTTAGGGTGTGAAATGACTGCTTGTCACCCTACCACTTCCTTTTAAATCTGCCGTATGGATGTATCCGGTGGCCGTTCAAGATGTGAGTTGTGGTCCAACTCAGTGAAGTAAAGGAGAGTGGCTGTTCAAGATGTGAGTTGTGGTCCAACTCAGTGAAGTAAATTCACAGGTGCTACACAGGAGAGATGTGGTGATGATAAGACTTCTGCTTTGGTGTCAAGAAGTGCATTTCAAAAGATAGTGCACAAAGTATCTTTCTATTTCTCAAGACCATTTGGTCTGTATGGATCAAGATGTTCCAGGGTCTGCGTGCAAAAGTGGCACACATGGACATTTTAAGTTGGCAACGTGTGTATGTCCTAGTCAGATTCGAGTGAGGCTTTGCAGTTTTAACCACATCTTCATGTTCAGTAAAGCAGTCATCGTCTAGTGTATACTACTTTGTGTTTGCCCTGGATCTGGAGGTCACTACAATCTGCTGCAGTCACTGCTCAAATGGAGAAGTTGCAATTAACAAGCCTAATTCCTTTACGGAGCGAGAATGTGCTCTGTGTTTATGTTTGGTTTAAGAGGCATCTGTTGTGAATGACAGCACAACTTATGAGTTTCTCCGTTTGGTTCTCCTCTGAAACTTTGTGACTTTAATTTTGTGGCAAGCAAATCGGCATTGTGTAAATGGAGTTATTTGTCCAACAAAGTTTTATTCGATTTGGACATGTGTCCGTTGGAACTGCGCTAATGCCCATGTAACCGCCATGCTCAATTTGAAAAGAAACGGAGGCACGAGCCATTCTCTGCACGGGCTCTCTTACCTTGCGTATTTGTCTCCATGGCAACGTGGTTACGTCCTGTTCCCTGAGGCACGGTCAGCTGCCGATGGACGCTCTGCAGCACAGCAACGCCGGGAGCCATCCGGTACGACGTATTAAAAGTGTGCCGCCATCTTGCGGTTAGACGCGCTCCACTTCGTGAGTGCATTTTCTCTGTGGCTCTTAGGCATTATCAATAAAGTTTTCTTATGACGCCTGGCAAGCTGGGGACAATGCGAGATTTTCGTGATGGATTCATCGGTGTTTGTTGGAGGACGGTCAAATTTACGTCGACTCTACAAGGAGGTCTGTCTATTTCACCGAACTTTGTATTTGCCGGTAAACTTCTAAGGCAGGAGACACATTTCAGTTGCATAGTACTTTGTCGATGCAGAAACGTGATATCTTTAGGAGTCCAGCAGTTATGGTGTAACACTGGCCGGTTTGTCAAGGGAGTAAAGATGTGTTCTGTTTCTTTAGTTTTAGTGCGGTCATTTTAAGCTTTTCAGAGTCAAAATAGCACAAGTGAAAATTTCAAAGTTGAGGAACAAGAACATTATGCCTAGTTTAGCACTCGGGTGAGAGGTCGCTCACCGGTGTTGGGTATAGTTTAGTGATGTGTTACAGTGTTCATTTTATGTCGTGATGTCACAGTTGTTTTATGCTGTTGTTAGATGGGACACCTTAGTCTCATGGTGGGTGGTCATCACAGTTCATCCCTTAGGAATAGGGGTGAGGTTGGGTTTTGGTCCCACTTAGTGTCCTCTACATGGGGGTAGGTATATGGATTATCATCTTTTTACCAGTGGGTGTTATTACTGATATATGTACAAGGGTACATTGTTTGTGTATGCCACAGTTTCTCTTATGTGAGGGTGGTTATGGTCTTGGTGGGTGGTTTCCCACTTCTTTGTGTTGTGTGTAAGTCGTCCTGCGCTTCACGTGTTGTTCTGTGTAAGTCGCCCTGCGCTTCAGATGTTGTATGTGTGTAAGTCGCCCTGCGCGTCACATGTTGTCCTGTGTAAGTCGCCCTGCGCTTCAGATGTTGTTGTGTGTGTAAGTCGCCTTGTGCATCACGTGTTGTCCTGTGTAAGTCGCCCTGCGCTTCAGTTGTGGTCGTGTGTAAGTCGCCCTGCGCCTCACTGTGTGTACCCTCTATGTGGTCCATATTTTGGTACATGTGTATGTGTAGTGTTGGTTCACCCTTGTTGTCTGTTTCTGGCCTCGGGTGTTTGTCGTCAGGTGTTTTCACCTTTCACTACATGTATTTCAAATGTTCAGGGGGAAGGATGGGGTCACTGCTAGTTTGACAGTTTAAGTCTTCCCCAAAGTACGCAGTGTTAGTCTGCGTTTTTATATGGTGTAATAATCTTCATGAGGGAGGATGGGTGATGTTGATGCATGTTTTCTATGATATGTCGTTTTTGCCTATCTTTTCTTTATTTGCCTTGTTCTTGCTTTAGTGATGTGTTACTTTTGGTTGCATCCTTGAGTTATGAATACTACGGTTTGTTTTGTGTATAGTACTTTGCTGTAGTAATGTAAACTTTGTTTTCATTTTAAAAGGAAAGGGATAATGTTATATCCTGAGTTTTACTTAATTGTAATTAGCCTAGGTCTTCCTAGCTGCTCAGCCAGAGTGAGAGATGGTAACGGAATGTTGGTGTGACTGTGATGAATGGAATGCCTGGGTGCCTGTGTGGGTGAGTGATGACAGTTGGAGATGGGCTGAGAAGCTAGGCAGGCTGCTCCTGGTGGGGCCGTGATATGGGCTGTTACATGGGCTGACTTAGAGGCTGTAACAAGGGCCTAAGATTGGCTTATGATGAAGCTGGTACGTGGCTGAACCTTGTCTGAAGTGATCTGGAACTGGTACAATAAAGAAGGCTTTGAAACCTACAACATGGCTACAAGTGTCATCCTGTACAGATCACAACAATCACCTTCCCATTTGACCCTGAAGGGAGCTAAATATTTGGCAAGTGTCAAGCCGATGGCTCTGCAAAGCATTGAAGTTGTGTGCCATTGTCAGCCCCAAGTAAGACGTTTTTGTGTTGTTCTGCCAATCTTGCATTCAAAATCTGTGATTTCAATGTACTTTTGACTGCTGGAGTCAGTGTTGCATGGACCCCAGTTGTTGTATTCAGCTCCTAAAATGCAGCAAGCGTTCCAGATTCAAACAGCTGACCAACAGTTCTGAAGTCAGCTCTCATCCATGCAGCCTCATCAGTGAAGCCCGCTATGCACTTAAATCTTTCCATGTCCCATAGGACAAGGTCAGGGGTGTTAGGCAATCCCCTGGGCTGCCTTCCTACATAACGATTTCAGTCATACTTTGACATCAAAAAAAGAAATGATCTAGGCCACACCTGCGTGAGACTGTTAATGATATACTCTTTAGCATTCACCAGAGTTAATTCAGGCCCCACATATGTCAACTCTGAGGAGGCGCCCGGACTATGCTTTGGTTCCAGGGACATATAGTTTCCAGTGCTACTCTGTGTCTTCCTGCCCCCATATCAACGGAATCAATAGGGAAGGAAGGCATTTTGAGGATCAAGGGAATATTTACAAAAAAGTAAAGTAGTCTGGGTAGAAGTATCTTTTTTTTTACAGTTTCACTCATCCTATCACAGACAGTGGTGATTTGCCCCAGTAAGTCGCTGAGGACACGGCAGCAGTTATGATTGTGCCCAGGATTCTGAGATCCTCTTCATCTCAGTACATTCTGACCCCAGACATTTGAACCTATGTCTTTCTCTGCAAGGTATTTAGGGCAAGTTCCCTTGCACTCAATTTAGTGAGTGGAAACAAACATATTTTGGTTTTGTTAATATTTAGACCCCACTAACAAACCCGTCCAACTTGTGTGTACCAACAGAGGCAGTCCACTGCTAGCATTTCTGAAGTTTAACACTATGAGCCTGATTATGAGTTTGGTGGTTGCACTGCCATACCACCACTGTGGCAGTCCCAAGAAGACCACTGAGCTGGTGGTCTTCTACCCGCCCTATTACAATGCCTGCAGCCGGAACTACCATCGACAGAATAGTTCCTGCTAGCGGCATGGTGTACTGTAATGTTAGCAATGCATACTCCTTCGCCGTCAGAGCCGCGGCTTTCCACCAAGCCGATTACGAAAACACAGTTGTACTGGTGGTCCTCTTGCGGTGGTTCCTCGATGGCGATAGGCTGTAGCGGTGTGCTCTCAGCAAAGCATCAGAAAAGTGCCATTGGATGGATACAATAACAACTCAGCTGATATCCATTGACCGAATGGACTCACCTGCAAATCACACTATAAAACATACCCCATCCCAGACTATGATCCTTTGCCTCTCCACTGCTGCACAGCAAGACAGACACCACACTTTTTTGTTCAGATAAGGCAGCCCATTTTTTCCCTATCCCATTTAACACTCTCCACACAATTTTGTTGCATTTATTTCTAAAATCCCTCGGTGTTTTTTGTCATTGTTACTCACTTTAATTTACACTTATGTCACGTTAAAAAAATCCATGTGATGCAGACGTTGAGTTGTCAGTCATGGTGGTTGACATCATAAGAGTAGAGCCACAATTGTTTAGAGCCCACGTCCAACATACTCGTCTCAGTGGGAAAAGGGAAATGTGGGACAGGATAGTCAACAGAGTGAATGTTGTAGGTGCCACCCTGTGCACAAAGGAGGAAACTAGGAAAAGGGCCTGAGGGGGAAGGTGCATTCCCTGGCCTACAAACAACACCCGGAGGCCCAGGGGACTGGATCTGGCCCTCCCAGTGCCACATTACAACTGTGTCCTTGGGAGGAAAAGTCTGTGCCATCCTGCATTCTGAGGGCTTGTCAAGAATAGCTGAGGGGGTGGAGTCTGGTAAGTAACACCTCACTAACTGTCACAACACTTCAATGTCCTGCATGCTCTTTTCTCAGCTTTTGCTATAGTGTTGTCTATCTACTTTCCTAACATGCAATACTGAAAGTATTAGAGATGTTTGATTGTCAATGTTGTCATATGTCCCGTGCAGGCCATTTGTCATTTTCCCTAAGTTAGCATGAGCACATTGCCGACTGTGCTTTCCTTTGCGCCCGCTAATCTACAAACACATTTTACTTGTGCCACACTGTACTTTCACACAGAACATGCTGTTGGTTTTTCATTCTGTTCTTTCCTGGAATTTGGTCTGAACATGTAGACAAGGTCGAACAACAATGTCCCTTGTTATTATTTTCTGGTCAGTCCCTAGCACCTAGACAAAACATGCAAATCCAGCTGTTGTTTGTGAACATGTACGTTTGTCATATAGGCATGCACAGATAGGTAACACACACTTGGAGAGGGACCTTTCCAGGGAAAAGATTGTGACAGCACCTGAGATATAGAACTTTCATCTGTGTATACTAAGCTACAGGGTCCGCTGCTAACACCCAGAGATCTTCTGATATATAATAATTTTGCTTCTGTACAAGGGGAGGGTGGTTAGGATACACTGTCGTATATAATGACAGCCCCGTTTATGATTTACGGACTACTTACTATGCTGACCGTATTTGTATTAGGTATTTTCCTATTTGTCATGGCACGTATACTGCATAGTAGAGCACAATAGTTAAATTAAACATTAAAGTTGTTCTCATGTCTCTGTTAGATCTTATTGTGGACTAGTATGAGTGTGAGAGCGAAAGGGTGATTCTTGAGAGGGTCGGGAGTGTTGTGTTCTTGGGTGTCTAATCACTTATTCCTGTGTGAGTGAGTAGGAGGGCAAGTGAGACACTATAGCTAATCGGTCCCGGGCTTATGAGCACTCATGTGGTAGGATGACTTATCAGGATGTCTACTAAGGCTCTATGCTCCCAAGCATAGTTCTGTGACTCCGCAGAGTCCCTGCAGCAATGCCAAAGTGTATTGTTGCATACAAGATCACATGTATAAATCTCCATTACATGCCACATGTTGGGATGGTGTCTGCAAGTGTATTACTATTAAATTATCATCCCAGAACCCATGATATGGGTCAGTATGTATATGTATTGTCCAGCCTAACTGCATTTTGACAATAGGTATGTTACACTAACCATTTTGCAAGTGTTAGGAAGTAGAGATTGAAATGACTACAACTACCATGAGGCACTGTTTCTGTGACAGAAAACAAGATGCAATAGCGAATTTGCCCATTCTCTCTTGTCTGACATGTGACAACTGATGTCAATTTCTCATGGACTGTGCAATTTACATACAATGCTCTACTCAGAGACATTTCTGCCTATTTAGCTTTATGTTGCCCTGGTCTCCACAACTGAAACTATTGAAGGCATGAGTGACACCATACCAAGTGTGTACCTCAAATATTTGTAAGGCATTAAGCTAAGTCACCTGATTAGCAGTGGCAAGTGACCCTTTGACTGTGCACTGCTCACATGATTATGAATGCTAGATATACAACCACGTTGTATATTCACCTGTTTTGTACACAATTAGGCCTTGGAATGATCAAATAAAGTTACTTTTCCACTGTGTTGCCTAAATGCTTGGAAGAAGTCATGTTCATTCCTTACTCCAAAATGCAACATATCACCACATCTAATGAGCTGCTCAATTCTAGTACATTAGTACATGTATTGAATGTCTCCAAATATCTTGTTAACAAGTTCAATAGCACAGAAATGTATCACAATAGTAATCTCTACCTATTTTGTTTTTCCTAGGTCTCTACTTACTGTGAAACAAAACATTTGGATGTAGATACCACACTTCCATCAATAACAATATTCTCTGTTTCACAACAGGTTGATCTGCCACAGCACCTGAATAGAGCTTGGCCACCGAACAGACTCCCACTCCACCCTCGGATGAAGCGCTCAGTAATGACAACACTCCTGGACAGGTGGAGGTGGATGATGGTCCTGGCACATCTGGTCAGACAGTGGGTCTCACTGTGCCCACAACAACACCTCTCAGCCCAGCTGCAATACCTCAACCAACCCCAGTACTCTCAACCTGTGTACCTAGCAAAGCCAAAACCGTCTTATGCCCCCCAGTCCTTGATCCTGAGGTGACAATCACCAACCGAGTCACAAAGAAACCAGTAACCAGTGGGAGAATGCACCCTGGTCCTAGGGCACAGGCCTGTGAGAGTAGGGTTTGTGGAAGGGTAACTGTGGGCCCACTTAATGAGGCCACTGGGGCCGCTCAGACCCAGGCCACCATCTGCCAAGTCTTGGAAGTCTATCAGGAGTCCCAAGGCATGATGGGTCAGGTATTGATGGAAATCAGGGAGATGAAGCAGCTGCAGAGGCACATACACCAGGAGCTGCCAACCCATAAAAACAACACAGGCCAGATCTTTGGGGTGTTGTAAGATATCAAAACAACCCTCTGCTTGGCTTTTCTACCACCATCTACCTCTTCCTGTGGTCCAACTACATCCAGGCCATAAACATCAGTGGCATGCACAGGAAGGGAGCCCTGTCAGAGAAAGGCACGCTCTGCAGCAGCACATTCCCTCCCACGGGAGGTACGGATGTCAAGACAACCCCAACAGCCAGCAAGAAACCTCAACTTTCATTTCCTCCAGTGTGTGTCACACATTCACTCTCTGGTCAATTTCTGGACGCTTTTCCCTTTCTGATGGGAGTAGTATTTTGGACTTTTGCCTTCCGACAATTTAGGCTCTACAATGATGGTTTCATTCACCATTACTGACTACTTCATTTTTTTTGTTATGTTTGTTTTTGCACAATGTATTTTTTCACCTTTACCACTTTAATAAATACACAAGTCACAAACTCATTGTCTGGTGTGGTAAATCCCATATCCAGCAATGTATATATGTACTTCCACGTGAACTTTACAATGCCAAAACAAGCTACTCATGTAAGCATGGATATGTTGCATGTACACAATGTTTAGCTCATGATCTCAATCATGTCACACCAACACATACATACAAGTGTCTTGTCTTATAACATCTTTATTCCATTGTTCCGATCATAGGCTGGTGTGATGTCAGAAACATAGCAAATCAAACATGACTCAAATATTCTGTCAGTGATCACATTTTCAGGTGCAGACCTTAACAAGATGGAAGGAGGAGATACATCAGACAATTTCCTATAGAATAGGCCAAAATAATTGGTCTATGTTATCAGCTGGAGCCATATCACATACCTCATAAAAGGAATCCCACATCATTTAAACCAATAAACACATATGGCAGTACAACAGTTTCTGATCAAAGAGTCATTTCAATCCAGTGTTGCTGCATCTGGTGGAATGTCACAAACAAATGTCAATGAGGTGCCACAAGCACTTTGGCCTACAATGAGAAGACACATCAACAGATACACTTTATGCACAAAAAGGACTTAGCCAATGTGAAGGGAAAATAGCATGATTTGGCCCCACAACAACATTTTGTTGGTGCACATGATGAACACATATTGCATTAGGACCACCACACAACAAGGAACAAGTCCAATGGATTCCTCTTAACTTCAATCCTATCGCTGTACAAGGTGTCTGTGACAGACGTTCCCAGGAACAATCCATGTCCACTTCGTACGTCCAGACAGCATCATATACCTGTGAATGTCACAACTCTGAAATGTCCAAATAAAGATGTTATGGTGGAAGTAGCTAAAACAGACGAAAACAAAGAGATTAGCTATGCAACCATACATACAACACATTTCACATTGTGAATTTCTGGAGAACACAGCCCATGACAAAATATCAAAGTTAAACAAAGCAAGACTAACAAAATGAGCATGTGTCAAAACATTCCTCCACAAACACCTTCCACCAGAATTTTCCAGAGCTTTAGCTTCCTAATATTTTCCTTAAACATACTCCTCACATCATCACAAGATTTGCTTTAATAGTCAGTCATGACATCTCACAACATACTTACACTCATGAGAAGAAGTCGTAGATGAGATCTTGATCTAAGTCAACTCCTTCCTCTTCACCCCTATCATCATCATTTGGCATTTCAGGATCCTCACCTAGTGGCACTTCATGGTCTCCATCCTCTGCAATATAAGGGATCTTCTGTCGCAGGGGGATGCTTTGAAGCATGCAGCAGACCACGGTGATTTGACACACCTTCTCAGTTGAGTAGAGGAGGGCTCCCCCGGTCTAATCCTGACATCTGAATCTGGCATTCAGGCCCGAAGCCTGATCCACTGGCCATTGTGTTCTTCCATGGGCCTCCTTGAAGCTGACTTCCCCGCGGCGTAGTTGGATTCCTCAGAGGTGCCAACACTCATGGACGGTTTTGATATGCTTTTTCCTAGGTGGAAGTCAGACATAGGTGCATCAGTAAGTTACACACTTTTTGTCATACTACCTGACATCACCCACACAAAGTTAGGACAGATCAAACTTACCAACAGGCCAGGCCCTCTCCAGTAGTAGTTGTGACATCAGCTGGGATATGGTGCTGTTCCATAGTATGAAGAAATCATGGGTTGATCCTGGGAACCTGGCACAGACATTTGAGATATACAAATCTGGTAAGCAGACAACTTGCCAGTTGACTGAATGGAAGTGCTTCCTGTTACTGTAAACTTGTTCCCTGGCTTACGAGGCACTAAGGTAATATGGGTGTCATCAATGGCTCCAACCTCATGTAGGATGCAACCAAATCCATAGAAGTCAACCTTCACATTTGGTAAACCCTCACGTCTGGGGAACTGGATGTAGCTGTCAATGTGTCTCATCATTGCTGAAAGAAAGTCTTGCAGTACACCACTAAACATTGGTTGTGACATACCACCAGATATAGCCACAGTGTATTGAAAGGAAGATGTGACCAGAAAATGCAATACTGCCATAAGTCTAACAATAGGTGGAATACATGTGGCGCTAGTGTTTTGAGGAAGGAGATCAGGCTCCCACTGATGACTTAAATCCTGTATTGTTTGCCTAGTCAAACAAAACTTCTTGATGACATCCCTTTCTTCCATGGTCTGAAGACTGAAGTCTGGAAATGGGCAGAAAACTGGGGTCTGACATCTCCCAGGGTACCTATTGGTGGAGTGAAAACTATTTTAAACATTGGGCACAGTGTCCAGAGTAACAGATATGAAGAGTAAGCCAAAACGTATGTGACAAAACATAACTGCTTCAGAAAGCATTACACATAATTCACATGATAATTGTCTGCTGCCCAACATCCACCTATAATCCCCATATGTGCACATTATACACCCAAAATGTATCATGAGCACTCTAATATTGTAAAGTTTGAATTCTTCTCACAAAATACTGTCACCAGCAGTGTACAGTGCACCGCTGTAACCGGTAGTGTGGTGTTTATGCACAGTAATGTACTAAACTGATATTTGTATAAAGGTAATTACAGAGCAATGGAGTAATACATCTTTAAACATGTTACAACACATTTTTAGTGTTGGTGACACACTTAATAGTCACCAATATTGTACTTTCAACAGCTACAGTGGTGGATGCCTGACCTTCCATAGTGGACATTCAGAACCTGCCTCTGCCAGCAGAAGTCGACCACATGGTGGGTGGTTTCATACACGGCAGAAACAGACACAGGCTAACATTGATGATTATGACAGTTGTGGCCCACGGGCTGTGTCCGTCAACTCTGATGACTGCGTACGTGGCATACATGTATGCCGTGGTTTGAAAAATAACTCACTTGCCTCCTGACCCTGCTGCTATCAATACCTCCTCCACTTTAGCTGCTGTTTGCCACCTCTGGGGCAATCATGCCAGGCCAAGCAGGTGAGAGGGTACCTGCCTTCTCTCCAGAGGAGCTGGAGAAACTTGTTGAAGAGGTTCTTTCCCTGTACAGCCAGCTCCATGACTCACCAGAGGAACAGGCAAGTATCTCACATACATATTTTACTCTGTTGAACTCCATACTTTCTATTCCCACAGGCAACATTGTGCCTCTGAGTCCCAGAGTGAATTCAGATTACTGTTGTTACATTTTGTGCTCCCTACATAGGACAATCATGTAATGGATTGTGGAGCACTGTACTTTGTGTATTTAACATCACCATTGTGATATGTGATACGCCCTATATCCTACTTGTGTTGCATGCACATATCTATGCATGTATACCTTTCATGGTACCTACGATATATTTGCTAATCAGATAATGGTAAATGTGCAAAGAAATGTATTGACTTTACAGCATGAGCTGTGTATGTATACTGTAAGAAGCAGTTGAGGTTGATGTTAGCTATTCGTACAGTCCCACATATCACTCAGCCCACAACAGGGCTCGCCAAACTGTAGTCTGGGAGGTAGCTATACCTCACAGACCCCTTCAGAGTGCCACACAACCTTGAGGTCATGTATTTGATGGCCAGCCCTTTCATTGTGACCTAAGTGTTAGAATGTAGTCTATACTATGGTACCAGCCTGTATGAACTGTATGCATCAAGTCAATGGGCCTTGCTGTAATGGTGTCTGTACAGTCATTCACAAGTAATTTATCCATCATAAGGTAACAATGGTGTGTTGTGTTTTATAGAAGCTCACATCACAGTACATGTAGGATGGCCCTGGGCTACATGATGTTACTGGGCTGGCTTAGTCAGTGTAGGTCATGATCAGGGTTGAGGATAGTCAGCTGATGACGACAAAAGTGTGTATTCATGTCTTTGTAGTGCTTAGCATGTGAGAACTACACTTGTAGTGTGTTAAATATTGATTAATGCTTGTGTGTGTATACAAAATGTGTGTCAACGAAACAGATATCCTAACACTTGCAGTTATAATCTGTTTGAGAGGACCTGAGGTGCTGGATCCGGAAGATCACAGAGGTCCAGCTGGGGATATCCTACTAACGTGGACGGGATTTGTGCCGGACCCTGATCCCCCCTAATGGCCCGCATACTGGCTGTGGCCTACCCTGAGCTTGATGGACTGTTGAGGGCCCAACAGCAGCTACAAGGGAGTGAGTACTGACCAGAGTCATACATTACATTGCCAACCTTGTGTGTTACAGTGAGGCATTTACCCATCAATATTGGTGGTGGTCCATGTGCGACGCACAAGAAGATTTTTTGGTTGTGTAGGTCTGGTAGGTGCATGCTGATTGCTATGTTCCTGGTCAGAATGACAATAGGAAAGCATGAGTCCAGTCCACTACCAATATACTGTCTTGAGCAGACACGTGACTGAGTATAGTGATTAATCAGTTAATGTTTTTTTTAAATGTGTTTATTGGCTTTTTGATTGTTAAAACATTATCACATTACATAATGTTGCACGACATCAGTAGCTGAATCGTGTTGTGCTTATAACATAACAACATCCTTAACATTTAACTCCAGGTCAGTTTCTATTACATTGTTTCTTAGGATCAGCAGACCATTGTTACAATTATTGTACACAGCTGTTTTCCTTTAATACATTTACTACATATTTGCATATTGATCACATCTCGGGGTCAATTGAACAACGTGCATTCATAGTATATACAGACAGCTGAATAAGTTAGATAACTGCATCGTTAGTTTCAGGGCTGGGTGTATTAGTACCCTTGGGTTGGTTTGTGTGTAGCCATTCTAACACAGGACCCCAAATATCTTGAGTCCTGGAGGGTGCGGGCATTAGTTCCCAGAAGGTAGAGAGTTGTGTTTGGCAAAAGGCTACGTCTTGCAACCAGGTATTTACCAAAGGGGCTTTGGGTTTCCCCCAGTGCATGGCCACTCTGCATTTTGCCAGTAGAAGTAGCATGGCATGTCATTTACGGGTACTAGCTGGGGTCTCTTTCACAAATCCTAGTAGTCCCACCAGCAGTGTTGGCTCATCTGAAATCCCCAGGATCTCACCAATCTTGTTGAATATATCTTCCAATATGCGGCCATAGGGGGGCAATTCCAGGCCAAGTGTAGGAACGTTGCTGGTGTGGCCTTACATCTCCAGCAACTAGCATCGGGTTGACGACCCATTCGGTGTAATTGGGCGGGGGTTCTGTAGAATCTATTTAAATGGATCAATCTCAACTTGTAATTAGGCGACAGCATCCGTAGCTGGATGCAGCAGAACCCCCAATGCTCGTCCAACAGGGGGGGGGGGGTAATTTTGGAGTTCCAATCGAGTAGTGCCTTTGGTTTTGTCACCAGGCATATAGTTTGCATGGTGCTGTATAATCATGTAATGAGCCTGCGCGGCGACGAGCTGGTCAGTAGATGTTCGAGGGCATGCAATGTGGGAGGGGGACAAGGGTATGTGGGGCGTGCTCGACGGCAGGCTGCCGGCACTCAATAATATAAGAACTGCTCAGAACACCCTCCTGCCGCACTGGGGGGATGGAAGTTGTCATCTGAATACACATCCGCAAATGTGTTGATTCCCATCTTGTGTGCCAGCACCACACTTCTTTTATCTTCCAGAGGGGGTATGTGTGGATTGTGTGCCAGCAGCACAGAGGGGGCATATAGTACCTCTAATTTGGCTCTATTTCTTAGGCCCTCCCAGCCCCAGCGCAATGTCTCCACTGTGTTAAATTCATCTCGGGGACCTTCATAAGGCTGGTATAGTGCAGCGTGAAGGGGGAGTGGTGCTACCTTATCCGTTTCCACCGCAACCTGTGGCTGGAATGACGTAGGATGGATCCAGTAGTGTAAAAACTGGGCTTGAGCACAGTATGCATATAGCTGAATATAAGGAGCACCTAGTCCACCCTGCGCCAGGGGGAGGGTCAGGAGATCCCAAGATACGCACGCTTGTTTTCCCGCCCAAACCAGAGATATCAGCAGGGAGCACATTGTCCTAAAAAAGGCTTGTGTGAGTGGAAGATTTATGAACAAAAATAGGAATTTGGGTAGTATAATCATTTTTGCTACTGCGATTCTAACTGGCAGTGACAGCGGCAGCCTGGGCCACATCTTTACCTTGCCCTTTAGCCACGCTACAGCCCTCCCATAATTTGTTTCCAACAATTCCTGTATATTCCGGCTCAGCCAGATTCCCAAGTAGCGTACTGGACCATTTGCCCATTTAAGTGGGTACTCCAACAGATAGGGCACTGTGGCCTCAGTTAATGGGAAAAGGACTGATTTTGCCCACTTGATCTGTATTCCCCCAACTTTGAGGATCTCTCTCAACACCGGGTGTAAGTTGACCATGGGATTGTTGATGAACAAAGTTATATCATCCGCATACAGTGATATGATTAGACCTCTAGTTGTAAACCCCAGTCCCCTGGCTGCATGGTGCTGCTGGAGTTTCGCAGACAGCGGCTCAATAGCAATAGCAAAAAGCAAAGGGGAGAGAGGACATCCCTGCCTTGTGTTTGCGGAATTTGCAACTGTTGTGAGACCAATCCGTTTAATCTAAGTCTGGCATTGGTAGCTGTGTAGAATAATTTTATCTGGTTCATTTAGGATGGACTGGATACCATTCTTGCTATTATAGTGAACAGGTACGCCCATGCTAGCAAATCGAAGGTCTTGGTTGCGTCAAGTAGCACCGCAAGAGCCTGTGACTGGGGATCTAAGTAATGCAGAACAGCAAAGAAGGTGCGAAGGTTATGTGACGTGGACCTGCCCGGAATGAAACCTGATTGGTCTGGTCTGGTAATCAGTGGCAATAGGGGCTGTATTCTTTTTCCCAATAATTTAGCGTAAATTTTGGTATCAAGGTTTATTATTAAGGAAAGGGGGTGATATGAGTCTCTCTCATTTGGTAGTTTGCCTGGCTTGAGTAGTGATAATATGATTGCTTCCTGAATTGTTGGGGGGAGTTTTCCAGTTTCTTGTGCTTCCTCATAAAGTGTCAACAATTGGGGTACCAGTAGATCCACATAACTTTATGAAAGTCTGCTGTCAGCCCATCTGAGCCCGGAGCCTTATCAGAAAGCAGGCTATTTGTCACTAGTTTGATATCTTCTGTAGTGAAGGGTTCATTTAAGTAGGACCTGTGTACTCTACCCAACCACAGCAGTTTGAGGGACTCAAGGTAGATCTAGAGTTCTGTAGATATTATGCAGGAGGAGGAAGTGTATAGTTTGGCGTAGAATTTTGTAAATTGGTCAAGTATTTCTTGGGGGGCCCTGACCGGTTGACTAGGATCTCTGGAATGAAAGTAGCATTATTAGGTGAACGTAACATATTAGCTAAAGTGTTTCCTGGCCTATCCCCCTCGCCATATCGTCTAGCTTGGGTAAATTTATCCATAAATTTCACCTCCCTCTGTGCCTCTTCTTCATTTGTTCCTTATCTCACCCAATAGCTGTGCATTGTCTGTGCCATAATATTGCAGTTCTAAATCTCTAATGTTAGTTTTAAGTTTCTTGAGGGATTGCCTAGTGGATTTAAGAACCCCAGCCTGTCTGGATATACATTTCCCACAAATTACAGCCTTGATGGCTTCCCACAGAGTGGCCTGGGTCCTCACAATGCCCGAGTTTGTGGAGAAGTATTCTTCTATGTCCTCTCTGATTCCCTCCCAGAAGACAGTATCAGTGAGGGCATATGGGGGGAGTCTCCAATTAGTTATTTTCGGTGGCCATCCTGATATAGACAATTGTAGTCGGACAGGGGCATGGTCCGACATAGTCCTGGGTAGATGTTTGACATCCTTTGCCCAGGTAGCTATATCTTGAGAAACCAGCCAATAATAAAATCTAGACCAAGCATTACGGTGCGCCGTTATACAAGTACCTTCTGTCGTGTTTGGATACCTTTGTCTTCAAATGTCTGTTAAGTTGCCATCAGCAACAATAGTGTTGAGTGCTGCATTTGACCTTGGGTGTAGCTTACGGACACCTCCCTTTCTGTCCAGGGCATCATACATCAGGCCATTAAAGTCACCACCCCGTATATTCGTATCATATCCCACCATGTTAGTTTTGGCCCAAACCGTATGGAAAAAATCTGGCGTATCTACGTTGGGACCATATATCGCTGCCAAGGTAACATTCACCGTAACTAGCCTGCCACCCAGTATCACATGTCTTCCCTCAGGGTCGATATGTGAAATGATTGTCGACCAGGCTATCCCCTGTTTGACCAATATAGATACTCCTCTTGTGAAATTGGAAGATATGGTGGAGTATATAGAGCCACAGCGTTTGTTACTTAGCTTAGCGCGGTGGGTGCTGTTTAAGTGCGTTTCCTGAATGAAGCCAATGTCGATGTTGTGCCTAGCTAAATAAGAGTGTTTGAGTCTGATCTTCCGATAGTTGTTTAGCTCTCTAATATTCCAGGTAAGTAAATTGTAGGACGTTATGATAAGGCAGGTTTAGAGACGGTATAATGCGATAGAGAGCCTTGCTGCAGTGTACCTCTAATGTCCAAATAATTGTCTGGATGTGTCTTCTGCAAATATATTTGTGTACGTGGCTGCAACCTATGGTATCAGGGCAATTGAGTCTCGCTACTTTCTGTTATCAACTGGTTGAGTAACTCACTGGCCTTAACTAAATAAACATCCCTTCCCTCCCCCATCCCACACCAACCCCCCAAACAGGTTGAGCACAGAATCCCTCCCTCTCAAACAAACTTGGTATTTTGTCCCAGCCCCATGTCTGGGGACAAGAAGTGGGAGTTCTCCCTGGGGGCATGACTAAACCAGCGTACAACCCTGCCTAGAGGCAGGGTGGCCGCTCATGTGTGGGAGAGCTTAAAACAATTGAACAGGTGGTGCAACAGAGACTGTCCCAACCAGTAGCCACGGATCCGTTGCTTTTGAAAAAACATGGCGGTGGACAGTATCAGTAACTACCAATAGCCATAACAGTTTTCATATATTTAACAATACCTTGCAGCGCATCGCACTGCAGTTCAGTCATTGTTACTCAGGCCAGTATATGAAGGGCCCTCTGAGGCCTTTGTAGCCGCCCAGCGTCGGCCGCCAGCATGTTTGGCGAATTTCATGGCCGATTTGGCATCTGTGAAGTGGTGCACTGACCCCTCAAAAGTTACCTTCAATTTGACCAGATAAACCAGTGCATATAAATGAATGAATGAATGAATGAAATAAGCATTTATAGAGCGCATAGCTACCCTAAGGCATCCCAGCGCTATCTGCGGACGTGGACCGAGATAACACCTCTCCTGAGCAGTAAGTTGGAACAGCGAGATTTTAAGTAGTTTCCTGAAAGACAGACGATTGGTTTCCTGTCGTATGTGAAGGGGAAGGGCGTTCCACAGTTTAGGTTCATTATAGGCAAAGGAGCGGCCGCCGCTTCTTGCCCCCTTTATTTTTGGCACTGTTGCAAGTAGCATGTTCATTGAGCGGAGGCTTCTGTTTGGGTGGTAACGGACAGGGACGGCTCTAGGGCCGTGCGATCGGTGCGACCACACAGGGCGATGACTTGGGGTGGGGGCCTCATTTTCGAAAATGTATATTAACATTTTAAAAGCACCTGCTGTCTCGTTCCGGACCTCCAGCAACTTTCAAACATCAATTAAAATGTCCAGAGAAGTCCTGTGATTAATCGTCTTCCTGGAAAGAGACCGGAGGTTTGTCTAGTGGAAATTTTGACTAATCCTAAGGTAGTGCAGAGGGTTAAAATGCCTGCTGCTAAGAACGTGTACCATGCAGATAACGAAGTGCATATAATGTAACTAGGCCAGTGGGTTACTGCTTCTGTAAGAAAGCTCCTTTTGTTACTTGTCGTTTATGAGTCAAAATCCTAATATAAAACTGCTGCAATCTGCAAGGTATTTGCTTGAACTTTGGGGTCAATTAGAATGTTGGGCATATCGCCACCGCCCGCATGGCGGTGGCGATCCACCCAACATTCTCTCCCGCCCGCATGCTATTTACCCCCGCCATATTACTATGGCAGGAGGGACACCAGCGGACGGAAAGACCGTCCGCCGGTTTTCTGCCCGGTCGATGAGTCGACCGGGAGGAAAAGGTTTTAATATTGGGGCGGTGTCTGATAGACACCGCGATCCATATTGAGATACATGCGGGGATTTGACTATCGTTGCGGCAACACCACCACGGAAAGGCATGCGGTGCTTGCCATTGGGGGCCCGTAGTGGGCCCCCAGGAATTTTGGGAGGTGGGGGGTGGACATGGATGGTACCTATGGTACCCCCTGCATTTGCATGCACAATATGGCAGGCACTGCGCGGTGCCTGCCACGTTGTGCATGCAAATGCACAACATGCATTTTTGGCATTGCCGCTGGTGGTGCTGGAAGCACCGGCCGCCGCAATGCCAAGTATGCAGGATGCACGCGCCAGTGTGGCGGGCGCATCCTAATCTCCCCAACGGGACCGCTGCACTTATGGCAGGCAGTCCCTTTTCACGCCCGCCATCCTAATGATGCCCTATATGTTTTATTTGCCCAGTCTTTCATTATCCTAATCTTGTGAAAAAGGTTCATTTGGGTAGAAAACAATACTTATTATGAAAGAGAACCCCTAACAATGATGTTACGTTTTAAATTCTGAACTTTAACTATATTGCCTACCAGTATTGATGACGGTGCGCAGTCAAAATATCGATTTTTTAATATCGACCTACAATAATATAGAGTTTTTAATATCGGAGGGACAGAATATCGATGTCAAGAATATCGGTGACCAGAATCTCGAACTTAAGTTAAGTAATATCGTTTTTTGAAATATCGAAGTAAGTGGATATTGGATATTGGATAGGTATTTATAGAGCGCAAACGTTCGCTCCGAAGGGAGCATCTTGGCGCTGTAAAACCTGGGACCAGATCACTGGAAAGGTGGTGGGGGGCTAAATGGCTGCTTTAGTCCAGTCATCAGAGAGGCTAAAAATCCACGTTTTGAGGTGATATTGTAGTAAGTAGTATCATTAGCAAAAATATCGTTGTTAATAATATCGATATTTATATTAGTGTTATGTATTTTTGTATGCATTTTATATGTATGTTTAACATTTTTTGTAATGTATTTTTATTTTTTAATATATGTAATACATATTTAGAAATTAGCAAATTTTTTTCAGTAAATTTTGCGTTTTAGTATCAGAGCGGGTTGTGGGTTTATAGGGGAATAGGGTGGGAAGTAATTTAATTATAATTAATTAATATGTTTTTATTTATTGTTAGTGATAATTAATTTATTGTTAATTAATTATTAATTGGTAATTTATTTTTATTAATGTATCAAATCAAATCAAAGCAAGCTTTATTCGGTTTTAAACATAAAAATCATAAAAGCAGACATTTAAAAAAGAATACATCGTCAACTATTATATTTTAAAATTCATCATTCTACAGCTTTCGTAGGTAAAATCCTATAAAATGGTAATATACATGTAAACATTCAGTGACTCCCTAAATGATCTATCTCATACTAGTTTATTCCAGCCCAACGCGTTTCTCACAATTCAGTTGAGAAGACCTTTCCTAATCCTTAATGCGCTCTTTAAAAAGCCCTCCATAGAACCAATACAGAAGCAATTATCCAACATCTGTAAATACATAAAGGCAGGGCGACATTGCCTCCAACCTCCCTGTTTTAAAAGTGGTATTAACCATCTATGCCTCTCATTGGTATAGAACTTGCAAAATAAAACCACGTGCATCGTGCTTTGTGATGAGACATTGTCACAGGGGCATAAACATAGTTCCCTTGACCAGTCATTAATGGCTGGGAAAGTAATTAAATGGTGGAAAGTCCCGAACCTAAATCTTGCCAGGAGGTAGTTTAAATATATGTAATACATATTTAGAAATTAGCAAAAAAAAATCTGTAAATTTTGCTTTTTAGTATCAGTGCGGGTAGTGGGTTTATAGGGGAATAGGGTGGGAAGTAATTTAATTATAATGAATTAATATGTTTTTATTTATTGTTATTGTTAATTAATGTATTGTCAATTAATTATTAATTGGTAATACAATTTTATTAATTGATTAATTGATATTTGAAATAATTATGTTAATTTTTATGTGTAGCGGGTTGTGGGTTTATAGGGGAATAGGGTGGGAAGTAATTGAATTATAATTAATTAATTAATATTTTATTTATTTATTGTTATTAATTATTATTAATTGTTAATTATTAATTGGTAATTAATCTTTATTGATTGATTCATTTATAATTATATTAATTATAATTAATGCATTCTTATGTTGCCTTTATTGTTATTGTTAATTATTTTTTGTTAATTTATTAGTAATTGGTAATATTTTTTTATTAATTGATTAATTGATAAATAAATAAATTGTGTTGTTTTGTTATGTGTTGTGGGGTGTTTATGGGGGAATAGGGTGGGACGTAATTTAATGTTATTTAAGTAAATAGTTCAATTTTATTGGTATTAATTATAAAAAATGTTGTCAATTAATTATTAATATGTTATTTATTTGACTAAATTAATTTAAATATTAAGTATGTTAATTTAACACCTACACTATCCAACGTTTTCACTCACTGGAGGGGGACTAGTAATTTTGACCCCTACGCTATCCAACGCTTTCCCTACTGTTGCACTCACTGGAGTGGGAATAGTAATTTTCACCCCTACGCTATCCAACGCTTTCCCTACTATTGCACTCTCTGGAGTGGGAATAGTAAATTTTACCCCTACCCTATCCAACGCTTTCCCTACTGTGCACTCACTGGAGTGGGAATAGTAATTTTAACCCCTACGCTATCCAACGCTTTCCCTACTGTTGCACTCACTGGAGTGGGAATAGTAACTTCTACCCCTACGCTATCCAACGCTTTCCCTACTGTTTCACTCACTGGCCTGGGAATAGTAATTTTTACCCCTACGCTATCCAGCGCTTTCCCTACTGTTGCACTCACTGGAGTGGGAATAGTAATTTTAACCGCTATGCTATCCAACGCTTTCCCTACTGTTGCACTCTCTGGAGTGGGAATAGTACATTTTACCCCTACGCTATCCAATGCTTTCCCTACTGTTGCACTATGTGGAGTAAGTATATATATTAATTTATATGTATATGTTTCATTTATATTAACATTATGGTGCCAATTCCGATCCGTTAAAAAAATTTACCGTCCGACTCGTATCCGTATTTTTTTACGTACGAATCGTACAAGTACCATACAAACTGCGAAGTACGATTCGTACGTGAAAAATACATACGAATTGCGTCGGGAAAATGGTCCGAGAGGGAGCCGTAAATTTTTACGTCCGAATAGCGTCGGGAAAAGTGTCCGATAGGGAGCCGGACATTTGTACGTGCCCAGCCCCGCACCTGTACGCACTGTACCCCAACACCGTAGCACACCCCTGTACCTGTACGCACCGTACCCCCAAACCCCCGTGTAGGTACGCATAGCGCTGGGGGTACAGGGGTGGGGGGACGGCGCGTACCTACGGGGGTGGGGGTATGGCGCGTACCTACATGGGGTGGGGGGACGGCGTGTACCTATGGGGGTGGGGGGACGGCACGTACCTATGGGGGTGGGGGGACGGCGCGTACCTACACGGGGTGGGGGTATGGCGCGTACCTACGGGGGTGGGGGGATGGCGCGTACCTACACGGGGTGGGGGTACGGCACGTACCTATGGGGGTGGGGGGACGGCGCGTACCTATGGGGGTGGGGGGACGGCGCGTACCTACACGGGGTGGGGGTACCCCCACACCCCGTGTAGGTACGCATAGTGCTGGGGGTACGGCACGTACCTACGGGGGTGGGGGGATGGCGCGTACCTATGGGGGTGGGGGTACGGCACGTACCTACATGGGGTGGGGGGACGGCGCGTACCTATGGGGGTGGGGGGATGGCGCGTACCTATGAGGGTGGGGGGACAGCGCGTACCTATGGGGGTGGGGGGACGGCGCGTACCTACACGGGGTGGGGGTATGGCGCGTACCTACGGGGGTGAGGGGATGGCGCGTACCTACACGGGGTGGGGGTACGGCACGTACCTACGGGGGAGGTGGGGGTACGGCACGTACAGGGCCCCCTTTTCCTCGTGCATCGCGGCGTACTTAGCTTTTCCGGCACTTGTTGGCTCCCGTAAAAATATAGCCGTGCGGAGTGCTGTGGGTACGAATCGTACTTGCTGGTCCGTAAAACGCTGCCTGACTCCATGCGGACATCGCGTACGCGCTGTCCAGGATCGGAATTGTATGTATTTTTTAGCCGCACGGTGTTTTTTACGATTCGTACGGAAATGGTATATCTGTACGAATCGTACTTGCTGGTTTGTACGGTGGATTTCCCGGGTACGAGTCGTATGGAGAAAACGCTCCGTACGACCATTTGTACCCGGGTTTTACAGGATCGGAATCGGCAGCCAGGTCTGCCCCTACCTGTGTTTCACTATCCAGGCTTGAGCCAAACCCAGAGGAAAGGGAGGAACTGACCAGAACCGATTTTAAAGTTAGACAAAGGGGTGACTCACACCTACTGGCTGGCACTGGGCACATCTAAGGCATGACATGAAATCAAAACATTCCTGGACTTATAATGACTCATTAAAAGGACTGCCATGCTCTCTGAAGCCTGAATAAATACTGAACCTGCTTGTCTTGAACCCAGAACCCCAGACGTGACTCCAAGAGTCAGTTAGCTGACGTCCTGTGTTAACTACAGGGATACATAAAGTTCCAGAGACCTTTCCTGCTTCCCAGCTGACTAGACAAAACTGGGCCTGATCTGGTCTCTTCTGCTGCCCACATTGAAGCGAGTCCTAACCATTAAGTGCTATCCTCAAGGTCCTGGACTCTTTTCTGGAGTCAAAGTGCACTTCTTCCTGCCTACCTGAAATTTTAACTGGAGCTGATGCAGAGCAACGCAGAGCCATGCAGAGTTGCACAGCTAAAGGTTTACCAAATCTGAAAGAGAGCCCCGCAGAGCAGCATAGCTTCTAACCAAAGACTTCACCAACTTCTAATGCTGCGCTGTGGCAGCTTAACCAGATCTGACACCAAGTGACACAGAGCTACCCAGAACAGGGCTAAGCAGACCGCGCACAGAGGTCAGACGGTAAAACTTCCAGAGGGCCAAACTTGGCCCTGTATCTGGCCCACACTTCATTGTGTTTGGCTTGAAGTTGTGACTTTGTCCTGATCCAGAGAAACGACATACCTTCAGTTGGTGCTTTTCACCTCTAGGCACTATTTGTACCTAAAACTTTAAAGTCTCATATCCCCAGCCCTACTTATTGGATATTTTTTGTTTTGGTGTGATTTTATTTATTAAAGTAATCTCTTTTTCTGAACTAGATTGGGATTTTTCCTGTGTTGTGCTTTCTTTTACCTTTATTACTGTTCAATTACTTCATAAATGCTTTACAGTTTACACATTGCCTCTAGGTTAAGCCTGGCTCCTTGTGTGCCAAGCTACCAGAGGGATAAGCAAAGGTGATTTTTGTGGTCTACCCTTACATGGAGTGTGATTATTGAAGTGGGCTTCCACCCCCTTCAACAGAAAATCCAATTTCGTACAGTGCTTTTACATTCCTGTTATCAATTCCTTTAATTGCTTGTTGAATTGGGTAACGAACTGGAACTGTGATGTGATGTGTGTAGTTATGCAGATTGCAGACAGGAACAGGAAGTGGAACAACTCAAAGTGATCTTTATCGGGCACCTACTTTTTCACATAGTCTATGAGATAGAAAACCCAAGCATTGAATCTCTATCAGTCTGTACAAATGCAGTATAGCCCCCTCCTACCCAGTGCTTAATCTGAGTAAGTGGTAGCAGGCGGGGCCCACTGGCACACATTTTTGAAGACCAGCTCTTACTTTTCCCCATCAGACTTGGACCCAGAGCAAAAGAAAACAAAACAGGAGGAGGAAAGTAGGAGGGAGAGAAAGGTGGAAAAACAGCGACAGCATGAAAGCACGAATGAAACACAACCTGAAACAGTGAGACAATGGGGAAGGGAGTTTCTGGTGGTGGATAAAAGAGGAATGAGGTACAATCAAGACTAAGCAGCCTTGGTATTCATCACCCCTGACATGCAACAGTGCCTGCCATGGGCTTGTGAATAACATTTTAAGCAACAGCACTTATTCTTTTATAAATTAAGCACTGCTCCTACCATCCTAAGGATCGTTACAATACCACATCTAGGCAGAACCAACACCCCTTCCTCCCAATCTTGGCACTCCTCTGTCACTAGGTGAGATGGCACACTCACTTTGTTACTCCAGTAGAGTGTCTGCCATCTGTGCTTTCACTGTGGCTCTTCAGTGTAGGGACAATGCTTTGTATCTGCACTGCTATGTGTGGTAGCACAATCACATAGCACCTAATGCAATGCATAACAGGCCAGTCATTGGTCTGCGGAGGCATTATATTTAAGAATCTTATTCTATTATTTCTGCCCACTGGGCCTGCCAAGCATTGGATGGTACAAATCTAAAATATTGCTTCTAGAACATTCAATATCTCCTTTGGCTCATGAAATCCAGAGTTTTTTGCAGAATTTGAAGTCAGCAAACAATATGTTATTAATGTTAATAAGTGTATTTTGACTAACCCTGGGTGGAGTTCGCGGGATGCACTACGTGGAACTCGGCGATGTGCAAAAAAATCTTCACCGCGCTACGCGGAGCTCCACAAGCGGCGGAGTACGATAGAAAAATGCCGTTTGCGGTGATTGCACAGTGCTGGATTCTTGTCCGCACTGTGCAATCATCGTGAACGGCACCATGCACAGCGCAAGCGGTCCCTGCTTTTCTTTTCTGCCGCTCATGGAGATGTTGACGATCACGAATGAGGAAAAATCTCGCGGGGAGTTTGATTTTCCTCACTCGCAGTCACCAACTTGATGCTGACAAACGCGAGTGAGGCGCAGTTTTTCGGAGCTCTGCGTAACGCAGAGTGCGGAAAACTCAGCAAACTCCGTGAGCGGAGTTCACCGCCCAGGGTTAATTTTGACAAGAGTGCTTCATCTAAAAAGAAAAAAGAGTACATTCTTTTCCGCACTAGTGTATTTTGCAAGTTAAAGAAGGTTGCAGGGGAGAGTATATTACACCAGCCTGAGGACATTGCAATCACACTGGTTCTGTTAGTCACTATGTCCTCCATCAGAAGCAGAACAGAGGGGCATGAGGCACCTACCGGTCCTGATACATACTGACCCCATGCAGGGAGGCATGTACAGTGTCTGGTAAATACCACCTTTCCCACTTTTAAACGTATAAATGGCGCATTGCATGCAGAGTTCGATGCCCACTGCAATGAATTAAATATGTCTGGGTAGTTACTGGACATTATTCCTCTGTTACATTTTGGGAGGTTTGACCTATAATTACCGGGTGCAGCAAACGCCACATTGCTTGGAATTCTGACCCCTGCAAAACAGTGAATTCATCAGGGACCGGAATTGTATAGAACAGTGGCGACGAGATGCAGAAATAAAAACCCTTCACCATTTTCTCGTGTGTTTAAAGAAGTCGGTATGCCTCTCTTTTATATGCCTCTTTGTTTATCATTTGCAGCTTACTTTGGCATTGCTGGTTAGAAACGAGAATCAAAACAAAAAGAAAAGCTAATTACATCCGAGCAGCTTGCCAAGAGCAGAAGAAGTCCTGCCCTCTGCGGCTTCGCGGTCCCAGAACCTGGAGAACAGATTCCTCGCTGGCAGGTTCAGGGGCTTCTCCGAGTAAATGTTTTGTGATTGCATCGAGCTCTTATCTTGACAACCCAGGAAAGTTATGTACTTTGCGCTCACTTTGTTTTGCCAGAGGGAAATTGAATTGAATCTAGATGTGGTGACGCAAAGGCACAGAGGAAACTGGATCTCGCAGAACCGCAGCATCTGTCATCACCTCCGCTGCCGTGATTGTCAGGGGGGCCACGGGGTGGGCTCTCAGCCCCTGCGAGTTCCGCGCTCTGGCTGTGGGTCCTGCAATATGAGATTTACATTCCCCAGTTCTACAATCAACTAATGAAAAGGAAGCCCGAGTGCCTCGGGAGATGCTGACTTGTTCAAGGCAACATTAACATGCATCTTACAGTGAGGATACCGTCTCACAAAAAACAGATCTTTAAAAAGATTTCGTATCGGTCATAACAGAAGAAATACACCATCTGTACAAGTGAAGCCCAGGTTTTCATTCAGTGATTGCACATATATGTTTTATTCAGAGTCCTTATGAAAAATGCTATCAATTAAATATGCTGAAGATGAAGGCAGAGCTATCACCGTCTTTTGGGGGGAGAGGGGGACTAGGATTCAAGACTGACCAGTGCAGGTAAGAGCGGTGCGGCAGGGTGGGGGGACTCGACAGACGCTGACGAAGGAAAATTAAATATACATTTTCCCTCATCGTCGTCTGTCGAACCACACCCACCCCACCCCACCACTGTTACCTGCACGAGCCACTCATGAGGAGTAAAAATATTTTGTTTGGCTCCCACAACCATTTATGTGCAGGATATAGGGTGGGTTTAATGCACACTTCAAATTATTACTTTATCCTTCAACCTTTTCCTTCCTCGACCAACACAGCTCTTTTGTCGTGCACCCTACCCCTCTCTCTGTCACATGCATCTCAGTGATAGAGCGCCATGTGATTCTGAGATTTGTAGGGGTGCATCATATTCACTGTTAGTCGGCACCCGCATATAATCGATGTATGTCTACAAGGGTCATAGAAATATATTTGCTATAATCATATAACATAGAAGTATTAGACATGTAATATAGTTTCACAATCAATGTAATGGACTAAATGTGTGTCACGTTAGAATTAAAAAAGTAGGTTGCTTATTTACAAGATGATCATGTTGAATTAATGCTTAGAATGTGATTTCGTAGTGTGTTTAAATTTGTTAGGTCTAACTGCATATGTAGAAGAGAAGGCCCGTTCATTTCTTATTTTAGCTTTTTTTTACAGCCTGACAGGGATTTCTTGGTTAAGGCTTGAGTTGCCGTGAAATGTAAAACCTCAGGATGTGAAGAGCTTTCCTTTTCGTTCCCATGTTTCTGTTGCAGGTGCAAGGACATTTAGCTCATTAGTGAGAATAAGTCTTTGTTTTAGGAGTTGTGATACGGCGAGAAGCCTACAGGGGAGTGCATTGGAATGTGCAACTGTAACTCTTAGTATGGAAGGTGCCTGGGACCCAAGGTCAAGCTAACGGACGATGGAAGATGGACAGCTCTGGATGGAAATTTACCGGAGGAAGACCTGGTTGAAGAGGTGTGCCGAAGGGCGTGTTCTGTGATTTTGGGGTTTTGTATTAGGGACAGACTCCCCGGGGTTGAGCAGATGAGGTTTAGGCGGGAAGCTAGAAGGAGCACCAAAGATCGAGCTCTCGCTAAGTGAAGACTTCTTAGGGAGTTTCACTTCTGACACCTTTTCCATGATTCTCTTGTTTGGGAGGGAATGCTGAGTAGGGATGCTACTTAGAATAGAGAAGGGACAGAAATGTTTTGACTAATGATTCCTAAGATCGATATCAGCATAACTATTTTTTATTTGATGCTTTTAGAATCTGTAATTCTTTTTATTTTTAGTCGAATGCGAATTCTCCGTAGGCTAGCTTTTGTTTTAGTGCCCATTTATCTTTTGTGCCTCGAATTGAGGTGCCTTTATGTTCAGATGTTTTTGCTCATAATAAAATATCGGAAATTTTTGATCCTGAGTCCTTTGTCCTTTAATGATGACAACTTGCGGTAGTTACATCCTGATAATTGTGTTTACTCCCTCTACGCTATTTGGCAAGTAAAAAGATCCAGTCGGCCTGAGATGGTTCTTGTAGATAATTGGTTAGACAAGAATCCGGCCTTATCAGTTGGTAGCAGAGAAGGATGGTTATTTCCGATAGTGAGGGAAGATCTAGAGTAGGATAAGTGATCCTTGAGGCCCATAGACGCTAAGTGATAGTGAATCATCAGATGGTGAGCAACAGACGACGGCGGCTAATGGACATCGACGAAGAGTAGCAGTGCGGCAGAAAGCAGCAGTTCGAGGAGTGAGTATGAATAGGGTGAGATGTTGTAGATTGCGGTGTCGATTTGTTGTGTGATGTCTTGCGGAGGTGGTGTGAATGTTGAGTGATTGTGAGATCAGGCTGTGAGTGCGCGCAGCCTGGGAAAGTCTTAGGCTCGACGAGTAGCTTAAGCGATTGGGTGTCGAAGACACCCGCGGTAGATTTTGTTGACCACCCTAAGGAGACCGTGAGACGCCATCGATCGCCTGGACCGAGATAGGGGGAGCGAATGTGTGAGTGTATGGCAAACCGACGCTGGTCGTGGGTTGTTGTATGTGGATTTGAGTATTTGTAACCTATCAGAGGCGATCTGTCTGGCCGGACGGGGACGGACAGTTGCCAACCGAGGTCGACAACTTCGAGAGACCGTGGACGTACAGTCAGAGAAGTAACTTATTTGGGACAAACGGTTATTTCAGCGTATGAATGGGACAAATGCAAGGGTGAGACGTGAGTTGTGAAGGAGGGGAATTGCTGCGAGTGGAGAAAAAGTGACGTCAGAGGGTGTCGCGCTGCTATAGGTCGGTTGGCGTGAGTCGCGTTGTCATTGGTGGATTGATATCAGGAAGTAACGGAAAATTGTGTACGTTCAGAATTTGGTCATTATGAAATGCTTTAAAGTTTTCTGAGAATTGTGTAGAGGTGACAAATATGTGGTTACTCGTGGGTGAGAAGAAGCCCCTCCCGAGGATACTCCGGCACATTACATGGCAAGAAATGTGGGGTTGCTTACTATAATTTAGCTTGAAAATTGGCATAAAATGACCCAAGGCGAAGGAAAATTAGCTTTCCCGAGATATGGTTCATTCAGGTTGGAAGTGTTGTACCAGTTGAAGTCTGTGATGGCGGCGTTACGACCTTTGCCAAGGCCAACATAATTTGAAGCATTGCATGCGTGGATTAGAGCAGCGCATGATAGGAAAAGAGATAGAAACCAGGAAAGGATGAAAAAGTCGATTAAGGCGTTCCAGGATGCCAGATGGGATGCAGAAGAGAAAAGATGGAGAGTACAGGCAATAGAAGGACACAGGTTGTATCCCTTACTAGTAAAGACTGATAATTCAAAGGAAAAGAGAGTGGAAGATGAGGATGACAGTGATACTGATGACAGCCTATTAGAGAGGTTATTATCTGAGTGACCACCTCCATACAACCCAGATGCCCCGGAAGGGAGGTCAGCTCAGATGGAAGGGACTGGGGGAGTATCAACCCAGTCAGATGTGAGAGTAGAAGGAAAGATCTCGACAGGGGCTGAGGGTACGAGGAATCAGTCGGTAGCTAGCGCAGAGGTTGGGAGAGGTGCAAGGTTACCGGATGCTCTAAAGGTACCGGTCACTATTGGACCTATTGTTTCTGTTTACGACCCAGATCAAGAGAAGGTCGGAAGCTCAGTACACTCAGCTGTAGGAGTGAGGAGTGTGACCGAGGGAAGTGGGTCAGTGAGTGGAATGGAGCAGACTCCAAAGCCTATAGAATGGAGTACGCCATTGCCAGCCACAGCAGACTCCTCTAGGGGACAGGGAGAGTCGAGACCAGTGAGACCAAGGTCTTTGGCCGAGTCAAGATCAGATTTGCGAATGTGGACACCACCAGTGAGAAACCAGAACCAGAGTGTGTTAACAGTAGAAAGCGAACGAGGCACCATAGTGAATCGTTCTACTCCTATGAGTATGTCAGAAGACAGTAGGTCACAGGAACGAGAATGTGAGTACAATGAAAGGGACAATGTAGGTTGTAGAGAAGTACTGAAGGGAGCCCTGAAAGGGAGGATGTTAGATGTTGTAAGATTGAAGGCAGAGGTGGATGAGATAATAAGTGGAAATTTACCTCTTGAGAGAATCTTAATGTACGAACAAGATGAATTACTCTTTGTAGCAAAGGATGTGACTCGCAAAGCACGAACCGCTCATGAGAAATTGTCGGAATTGGCCAAGCGGTATGATGTGGATTTGTCTAAAACTAAATCATTGCAAGGAAGTCATAGGTTGCAGTACAGTGATCAGGAACTAGAAGAGAAAAGAGTTATGGGATTGAGAACCCATATCAAAGTTTTAATCATAGCAATGCGTGCATGGATTATGCTTGACAAGTGGGAAGAAAGATGGTCCAAGAAGAAAAGCTCTAAGAAAACACAAGGAGAGACACCACCTCCGGGTGGAGGGATGACGGAGATAGGGAATTACCCTTTACGAGAAGTGCAGAATGGAGGATATGTACATGTACCCTGGAGTAGGGGTGATTTGGCTTCCTTCACAAATGATTTTCCCCGACTTAGGGAGAAACCTGTGGAGTGGTAAAATTTCAAAGGTATTGTGGATTGATCTGAACACCTTATTTGACATTGTGGTTCCGAGTGATTTGTGGTCGGCATGTAAAATTGCTGTTGAGTGGCCGACTTTGGAGCCTGACAGCGACCCGATTTCGAATGGTCCGTCGCCTATAGTGATGAAAAAGTTCGAACAAGTGATTACTTGGTTGAAGTCGAAAATCTCACCTCAGGACATCGATTGGGTGAAGATAGATAGGACAGTGCAAGAGCCTAAGGAGACTGTGCATGAGTTTTATGAGAGACCTTTGCAGGCTTTTAAACAGTACAGTGGTCTAGATGTGTTGGATACGAAAGATATGGGACAGTTTGTTTCTAAGTTTGTGTTGGGATTGAGGCCAGAGGTTAGTCTCATGATACAGCAGCATGTGATTTGTTGGCAGAACAAGCCTGTAGATGAGATTTTACGGTATGCTAGATACTGAAGTGATGAGATAGAATCCAAGCACAGGGATGCTTGTGCAGATGCAAACAGCCCAGGGACAGCCTAATGGGGGAACGTTGGGAAGGAAACAGGGAAAAAATCAAGGAGGAATGCAGAATGCCCAGGGTCAGGGAAGGCCAAAGTCAATAGACCCTAAGACAGGAATGGATGTGGCGACATTGAAAAAGACTACAGCATGTCATCTTTGTCACCAGACTGGACACTGGAGATGCGAGTGTCCTCTGAACCCGTTGATCCAGATACAGCAGGAAGGAGAGTTAGACCAGGTTCCTGTGGCGGACGTGGTCCCCACAGTGACTCGACCTAAGATGGTCAAAGGGGGGACGGGTGTACCGCAGATGCAGGTTCCCCAACCACCCAAGATACAGAATATACAACAGGGAGCTCAGACATATTTGCAGATGCCTATGTTTGAGGGGAGTGAGGAAAACGATCTAGACCCGCTGGCATGACCATGCTCAAGAGGAGAAGAGGATTGTGCGCTTGGTGCTGTCCTAGAGGTAGATCAGAAGGGACCCTTTGTGGAAGCAGATATTGACGGTCACCCTACGACCTTTTTGGTTGATACGGGCGCTACTCGGTCGACTGTAAGATCTGCAGTGGTCCCAGACCTACCCCTTTCTGGACAATCAATCAAAGTCGTTAGCGTGGCAAATAAGAAACTGACTAGTCCATTGACGGAGCCAATCCCAGTCAAGATAGGGAATTTCAGCGATCGACATCAGTTTGTGGTGTGTGATTCTAGTCCAGTTTGCCTGTTGGGTAGAGATCTATTGTGCAAGCATAACTGCACTATCTATTGTACCCCAAAGGGAGTGGAAGTACAGACAAGGGATGACGGTGCGACCTTTAAGGTTGCGAATCAGCGTGTGTGTGTGGAAATGTACCCAGCATTGACGGTGGAGGAACTTCCACTTGATCTGAGGGACTCAGTGTCAATTGACGTATGGGACCTCAGTGGAGAGGAGATCGGATTAGTCAAGGGAATAAACCCAGTGAAAATCCAGATTAGGCCAAATGTGGAGTTCCCGAGGACGCCCCAGTATAAGTTGTCACCTGAAACAATTGCAGGGATTAAACATGTAATTGAGTCTATGATCAAGCAGGGAATTCTGAGGGAGATCATGGGGAGCCCATGCAATTCGCCTATTATGGGACTACAGAAGCCGAGTGGGAAATTCAGGATCGTACGAGACTTGCGAAAAGTCAATGAGATAGTTGTTCCATGTTGTCCAGTGGTACCGAATCCGTCTGTGATCCTGTTCCAGATCCCATGTGAAGCTGAATGGTTCACAGTGATTGACTTGTGTCAAGCCTGTTTCTCGATTCCTCTGCATGAGGAGAGCCAATTTCTTTTGCTTTTCGGCTGGAAAATTGTGTGTTAACGTGGCGTCGTATCCCACAGGGGTATACAGAGAGCCAATCTATCTTTCATCAGATCTTGAAGAAAAATCTCGAAGGTCTTGTGTTACCACAGAACTGTTCTGTTCTAGTGCAGTACATTGACGATCTGCTTGTTGCGTCAGAAACTGAGGACGCTTGCAGGATCGATACCGTTGCCCTGTTGAATTATTTGGCGGAGAATGGGCATATAGGCCCACATGCATCAAAGCAAAAACCGGTCGCAAACGGGCAGATTCTCAGAATCTGTCCCTTTGCGACCGGTATTTTTGCATTTGGGATGCATCATCCCAAATGCAAAAATCGCAATTTAAGTAATCTCTGAATTGCGATTACTTAAATTGCGATTGCATTTAAGGAATCTCAAATTGAGATTCCTTAAATGCAATGCATTAAAGTAAAAATATTAGCAATTTCGCTAATAGGGGGAGCAAATTACCATGAAGTTGAACTTCATGGTAATTTGCTAAAACTTTCCATTTCCATTTCACACACACACATGCCCTTGGGGCATGTGTGTGTGCAAGATGTACTCATATGCAGATTTCAGGGGTGCAACAGGGTGTCCTTTTGACACCCTGGCACCCTTTAAATTGCATGAGCAATTTGCGATTCTCTAATTGAGAATCACAAATTGAGAAAGTCTTCCCATTCATTCCTATGGGCCTCTAGGCCCATAGGAATAAATGGGGAGGTATTCCTTAATTGCGAGTCGCAATTTGCGAGTCGCAATTAAGGAATGTTTAGAAATCTCTATTTTGTAAGCGATTTCTACATGCATAGCCTTTTGCTATTCCTTATTAGCGAATCCTTATTTTTCACTAATAAGGAATCACAAATGGCATTGTTGATGCATGTGCCAGAAAGTGTCTCCGAACAAATTGCAGTACTGCTTGAGTGAAGTACAGTATTTGGGTCACAGAATTGAGAAAGGCAAGAGAAAGGTGTCACCAGATCGCATTGAGGCTATTCTGAAAATGCCTGTTCCCACTACTCAGAGGGAAGTCCGAATGTTCTTGGGAATGGTTGGTTATTGTCGCCAATGGATCCCAAACTTTTCCTTTGAAGCGAAGCCTTTACAGCGGCTGAAGCGTAAGGATGTGAGTGATCCGGTACCATAGGACGAAGACTGTTTAAGGTCATTTTTGAGGCTGAGAGAAGCTTTGTGTTGCGCTCCAGCTTTGGGAATGCCCGATTACCACAAGGCATTTGCCTTATTCTGCTGCGAAAGGGAAGGTTGCACATTGGCAGTTCTAACTCAGACTCATGGAAGTGTCCGTAGACCAGTTGACTACTTTTCAGCTACTTTAGATCCAGTAGCTTCTGCGTTGCCCGGATGTCTCAAATCCGTTGCCGCAATGGGTGTCAGTATCGATAGATGTGAGAGCATTGTCATGGGTCATCCGCTTACTGTTTACGTACCACATTCTGTTGAATTGTTGATGACTAGGACTAAAACACAGCACCTCATGAATAATAGGTTGACGCATTATGAACAAGTCATCCTTGCTGCAGATAACGTGACGCTGAAGAGGTGTTCTGTTTTAAATCCTGCCACACTGTTGCCTATTCCAAATGTAGACGATGAAGACTGTGAGGACCATGATTGTCTTGATGTGACTGAATTGTGCACCAAACGAGACCTGACATTGTCGATGAGCCGCTTCCAGAGTCGGATGAAATTTTCTTTGTGGACGGTTCATGCTTAAGAGACAGTGCTGGTCGACTGAAAGCAGCGTTTGCTGTATGTACCCTCACTGGAGTGGTTGAAGCCGCTTGTTTAGAAGGAGTATACTCCGCACAGGTGGCTGAACTTATTGCTTTGACCCGTGCCTGTTTGGCTGCTGATAAGATTCGTATAACGATTTATACAGATAGCCAGTATGGGTTTGGTGTCGTTCATGACTTCGGACAGCTATGGTCACAGAGAGGGTTTATGACATCTTCTGGTTCACCCATTAGAAATGGGGATTATGTGAGGCAATTGTTGGAAGCATTGCAATGTCCAGAAGAAATCGCTGTTGTTAAGTGTTCTGCACACTCCAAGGGGAATGACTTTGTGTCATTAGGTAATAACTACGCAGATGAAGTTGCTCGATTTTGTGCGGAACAGGGATGCATATTCAATGAAAGGCATGTCGAGGGAGGTCAAGAAAGAACCGATCTCAACGTGATGTTAGCCATGGCTGATACATGGGAAGAACTGAAACGGTTGCAGGATGAAGTTTCCGATCAAGAACGGGATAGTTGGGTGCGAGCTGGATGTGAGAAGGGAGATGTGGATGTATGGATCTCGCATGATGGAAGAGCTGTGTTACCGGAATGCCTGTTGAATCCAATGGCAAGATTGATACATGGTGCTGTACATCTTGGCAGAGATGCAATGGTGCGAGTGTTTCGTCAAACGTGGTACAATCCGAAGTTTCGTGCAGTAGCCGAGGCTGTGTGTCAGAGATGTGTTACGTGTCAACAAATGAATGTAGGGAAAAGGACGGCTGTGACGCTGAGTCATATTGGGAGGTCAGGTGGGTCTTTCAACAGAATGCAGTTGGATTTCATTGAAATGCCAAGGTGCAATGGGTTGAGGTACATATTAGTTGTAGTATGTGTCTTCTCTAGATGGGTGGAGGCTTACCCAACACGTAGGTGTGACACGCTCACCGTAGCCAAGTTACTACTGAGAGAGCTTATCCCGAGGTTCGGTTTCTCGACCTCTTTTGAGTCAGACAGAGGAACGCATTTCCATAGTGAGATCATGAAATTGCTTTGTGCTGCCCTGACTGTAGACCAAAGGTTGCATTGAAGTTATCGACTAGAGGCTTCTGGGATTGTGGAACAAGTTAATGGGACTTTGAAAGCCTGGATGGCAAAAGTGTGTTCTTCAACATCTTTGAAATGGCCAGACGCATTACCCTTGGTTCTCATGAGTCTCCGTAGTGTGCCTGATAGGAGGACTGGATTGTCATCTCATGAGATCCTCATGGTGAGAGCGATGCGTTTGCCGGCAATACCTGCCACTGCTTTGATTAACATCACTGATGATTTGATTCTTGACTACTGTAAAGGCTTGGCTGACGTAGTCCGTTCTGTGTCTCAGCAGGTGCAAGCAGCAGCTGTTCCAGCTGCAAGTGACCTGTGCCACGACTTGTGCCCAGGGGATTGGGTACATGTGCGTAAACACGTGAGGAAGAGTTGCCTGGATGCTCGTTGGCGTGGGCCGTACCAGATAATCTTGGTTACGAATACAGCAGTGAAGTGTGGGGGATTGCCGAACTGGGTGCATGCCTCCCATACCCGCAGAGTTCCAGCACCCTTGGAAGATACAGCTCCTCTCGTGAATGAAAATCCAGCTGAGGTGGCAGAGCCATCTGAGAGGGCAAGTCAAGCTGTGAGGGTTGCTGACGCAGTTGGTTGTGCACTAGACCGAGCTGAAAGGGGATGTGCAAGTCAAAAGTCCCGAATTTGACTCAGACGAAGAAAGTGTTGCTGTGGGTGGAGTAGAGTCAAATTCTGCTGAAGAAGGAAGTAGTGCACAGGGTACTCAAAGGGAGAGCAGAAGTGCCACAGAAGCAAAAAGGGTTTGGCCCGTGAGTCAGAGACGGGTAGATTTGCGAGGGGCACCGGGAAGAGATCTTGCCCCAGTTTCCGAAGCGTCTGAATCAGAGCAGAGTGACGAAGAGCAAGCTCAAGGTGGTCTGAGAAAGTCGAGGAGAGCAAGAGTGCCGTGTCGAAGGTACGCCTCACCAGAGTGGACATACGCTGTGACTGATGCCAGGCATATCGAGCACGGGGAGGCTGAAATCCTTGACACTAGTCAGCAGTTCTCCGAACCTGAAGATAGAAGCGTTGCTGAAAATCCCAGGATTGGAGATCGATGGGATATTGACCCTCAATATTCCGAGTCCACCGCTTCTGAGTAAAGTTCGTGAACTGATTTTGGGAACCTTAGTCTTTCCGACTTTTGTTGTTATACCAGCACCTCAAGAGTTGATAACACTTCGAATTGAAATCTTGCAGGGGGTCCTAGAGCTGTTGGGACCGAATATTGTTCTGGACTGATATAAGTTTGAAAGAAGATAACCTAGGCCCGAGTGGAAGAAGAATAAATTTAGGGATTTTCCGTCGGAGAAAACGAAAGAGGGCTAGGGAAGTTTTTTTCTGGACTGTGTAAATAAGGAACTGAAAATTGTTAGGGGTTTTCCAGCTTCCAAGTGGTGACTAAACTGAGTTGACAAGAAATTTTGGATGAGAAAGAGACTTTTACCTGTTGTCATTGAATTGAGCTCTGAGAACTATACGAAGAGGGCAGAAGCTGGAAATACTCACCGTAGGGCTAAAATAGTGATAGGTACACTTTTAGGGGTAGTGATAGCTGCTATAGTTGCGATAGTTGTAGCCTCATATATAGTGTCACACGAGCAGGAGGGGAAGGTACAGGGGACACCTACACCTACCACTTCCAGCCAAAAAGGGGTTACTATAGGAGCTCAAAGAGCTTTGACACTTGAAGAGAGTCGTAGACTTCATGTAGACCTGTCTAGAGGCGATTTCAAGCTTAATGCTTATGCGAAGCTGTTGTATGAGTATGTTGACGCGATGGATGCGAAGGATTGCTATGTGTGTATGCAGTTGCCTTCTTCTGTAGACGAGGGTATTAGATACCATCACCTTCCACTAACATATGGGATTTCTTGCAGCTTATTGCTTAGCCTGTTCTATGAGAGGAAACAGTTTGAGTATTTCTTCTTAAACTATGATGCAGTACTTCCTGAAGTTCGGGCATATAAGCATTTGAACAAGTATGATTATTATAAGTCAGAGGACATACTTCGGACTTATTTCATACCGACTATGAGTTTAGATACAGCTTATGCTCACCGACATAATTTGACGTGCTTATTGTCGGAAACTGAAAATAAGTTTATTGGCCAGATTGACAATAGATATAGAAAACTAACCCAGCAACGAACCACAGGGGAGAGTCCAGTAGATTGGACCGAGGAGGAGAGATTACACAGATCCAAGGGAAGTTATGGACCTATAGCATTAGATCAAGTACAGAGGAGAAATTTGTGCATAGGACCTCCTCAGACCTATTATGACAAAGTTCCAGTGGGACATAGTACGTGTGAGCATACCTTTACTATGGAAGATTCTGCTAAGAACTTTTTGCAGGGTCCGGTGCAAGTGATTCCAACGGTGTATTTCGTATACGGAAAGAATGCTTATGTGAGATTGCCAGTGAATTGGTATGGTACATGCTACTTGGCTATCATTTTTCCGAAGATTTACCATACAAAAGATTTAAATTTGTTAGAGACAGGACATTATTCTAAAGTGCGAAGAGCTGTGAGTGCAGGTGCAGTGATTGGTGATATCTTTGGAGCAATGATACCCGGTTTGGGCGTGGTCTTGAATGACATGAAGATAAGAAAGCTGGCGACTGTGGTTGATGAATTGTCAATGAACACAGCAAGGTCATTGCTGTTGGTTGATGGAGATATGTTATCGATAAGAACAATGGTTTTGCAAAATCGTCTTGCTTTAGACGTGTTATTGGCAAAAGAGGGCGGAGTCTGTAAATTGTTGAAGGTCCAGGAATGCTGTACGTATATTCCAGACAATAGCAAGAATTTGGAGAAATATATAGACAACATTACAACGATTCACCAGTAGATTGTGGAGTTGACTGAAGAGAATGTGTGAGAAAAGATTGGTAAAGGATTTGGTCGTATTGGAAGTTGGTTTGCAAACATGGGAAAAGGGTTCCTCGGATTTGTGCTGAAGCCACTGATTATCGTGAAGAACCAGGGCCTTATGGGCCTGGCGGCGCAGGGCACGCCTTAATCTCCTGAGTTCACCTGCTTTGTTGAACAGAGACACAGAACATTCTGTTGAGCGTAGAAGATCAGGTTTATTAGCTGCAGCTAAGTACAGTTGTCCCAGAAGAACACTCAGTATGTTCTTAGGAGACTGCCACTTTACTCCGAGGCGCACAATCTTTTATAGCACATAGATTCACCAAGAACACTCCCAATGCATACATGGTTATCCAATGAGAAGAGTTTGAAAACAAGATATAACCAATGAGAAAAGTTTGAAAACAAGATATCAAGTAACCCAAATAAACCTCTCTTCCAACTGTTTTTGTCACCCCTCCCCACAAGTTAATCAGTGGTAGTGTCTACAACTCAACTTGCAGGTGGCAGGACATATTTGTATGCTTTGGAGGACAGTTGTGAAATGAGAGAATGCAAGTAGAGATTAGCGAAGGCCAGAAGATAAGATAAAGTCAGGAAAGAATGGTGTGAACCGACAGACAGTTGAGACAGGGTTTAGTCAAACCAGACGAGGATTAGTGGACTCAGCCAGTCCCTGACATCAGTCTCGTAAACAGAGGAAGAAGGTTATTTGACACGTCGCAGTAAGATCAGCAGAAAAACTTTGTTCATTGTGCTGCCTGAGTGAGGGCAACACAAAATGGCGGTGGAACACAAAAAAATGGTGGCTGAATACAAGCGAGATCGAAAATCGAATTTCCTCACACCCTCCTTTTGCCATAACTCAGGCAAAACACACAGATTCACGTTAATCTGAATCAATGTCAATAGCCATGAGGTCGTCAAACTGTTGCTGCAACATCATTTTAATGTTCTCTGTTTTCTGTGACTCAGGTCTTGGGACACACAGAGTGGCAGCGGGGCCACACTGCATACAGAGACAACAGGAAAAAAATGATGGCCAAAACCACTCCAAGGAAGGTTAGTACCTTCCTTCCCCATTTAGATAGTAATCCCCAAAACCATCCTAATAAAGACCAATCTCCTTCGTCTTGATGAATCGATTCGGAGATCATGTGTAATTTGGAGATGGCTTGGTATACTGTAGGGGCGTTGTCAGGTATATAAATACAACAGCTAGATCCGATCAATTTACAGACTCCACCACGATCTGCAAGAATAACATCTAGTGCAATCCGGTTCTGCAAAGTCATGAGACGATCCACCTGAAGTTCAGCTGTGAGATTACTCAAGGCTAACACAGTGACATCTATGGTAGTCTCAACAACACAAACCCCAACAAGCATTTGCAATGCAATAGGTCTCGCATTATAAAAGTTTGAGCTGTTGGCATTGCTAATAATAATGCAACACTAGAAACTCCAAGATTCAGTAATGTGAGACCTATTGCATTGCAATTGTTTTTTTTTTTTGTTTTTTTTTTTATATAGCACGAACTTGAGTGAAAGGTGTGCATTTATGTTGCATTGAGTACAATGTAATTATGTGGCACAGATTGGAATTGTGTGGAGAGTATTTATGTTGCATTAAGTAGAGAGTAATTACGTGGCGTGCAATTATGTAGTACTGAGTGGTATGTGGAGTGTATTTATGTTGTACTGAATACAGGGTAATTATGTGATGTGTAATTATGTGGTACTGAGTGGTATTATGTTGAGTGTAGTTATGTACTCTACTCAATGCAACATAAATACACACCTTTCACTCAAGTTCGTGCTATATAAAAATAAAACAACAACAAAAAAGAAACAATTGGCCCTGAGTTTGTCCTGAATCCGATGCTGCTGGTGTCCGTCTGGTTAAGCCACCACACGGGTCATCGCTCCCATCGTAGCTGGTAAATCACCAATAGAATAGTTAGGGGGTTGAGGGGTTATGCGGACTAGCACATAGTAGCACCATATCCACTTTACAACAGCAGGCACTGCCCTACTCCCATACCGGCCGCTGGTAGTGGTGCTACTATGATGAGTAACAATGGCAGGTGATTGCCCAGTGTACAGCAGAGTAAAGATGGCCTGCGCGGATGAAGATATGACGAGTGTTATGCCCAGCCTACAGTGCAGAATACAGAGGCTGCGCGTGGGGGCTGCAGCCGGGAGTGATGCAATGAGCAGTTACCCATGCAGAGTGGAGCAGAATCCCTACCAACCCGCCTCTCCTGTGTTTCTGGCTCAAATGCTGGTATTTGTTGTTTCACCCCCACTTCTAATCCGTGCAGTTCCTCACGTTCAGACTTCATACCAGATGTATCTGTGTGTGTGGTTTTCTTGTGTGTGTGACGTCCCTTGTGTGTCCTTGATAATAAAGGTAAAGTGAACCAGCTGCAATACTTCACTGGGATTCCCCTGACTGTGACCCAAATATGCTTGCAATACAAGGGTTCTTTAGTTTCAGGTTGGGAGGGGCAGTGCAGTACATGTTTTGCATCGCTGCTGAGTGGCGGTGTGTGTGTCGTGGGATATATTTTTAGCCAAGCCTCACTTGTTAGCCAGCAGTACCTTTCATAGTGTCATTTTGAGCAAATGTTTGCATTGTTGTCGAAAGTTAAGCGTGCAAGCTGTGTGCATCTGTGAGTGCACACAGCGAGTTCCTCTGGTGCGAGGGCCGTGATCTGTGCATTCTGTTCAACATCCTGTGATTCTGGGCAAATCACTTAATCTCCCTGCGTCTACCAAGTAATGAATGTGTCCTTGTGTAACGTAACTGGGGCTCATGTAAAGAGCTCCAACACCTTCGGGTCGAGTTCACGCTATATAAATCTGCACACCAAAAAAATAGATTGAGTTACCTGCGCACTAGCCGTGTTCTCTTGGGTCTTTATTTGCATTCGCTCCTGTGGTAGTTTACAACCCTCATAAATGCAGTGAGTGTTCTTTGTCTAGATGGCTGGGATAAAACGTACGCAGTTCGGCCAACTCCCGTAACACTGTAAAGACGTGCTGCCCAATATTCTTTCTCCACAACAGTCTGCCGTGAATAGGAGGGCTTGTTTACATTAATGTATGGCTGGCTGACTGCCTTGTCATCACATAGCGGCTAGCCGCATCGCCCAGGAGAGTGTATGAGGTCATAACTGACACGTTTTCAGGGTGCATATGTGTGATATTTCTAGGTTTACAGTGTGCTGTTGGGTGGCATTGGCCTGCCTCCCGCGTGACGGTTTAAGTGACAATTTCTGCAAGCGATTCAACAAGAAAACGGGTTTAATGCCAACATTTTCAGAGTCTTTTTTTTCGCTTTGCCCGGTAGGCATTATGTAGATGCTATCCATAAAATGAAGGCTGGGAAGTCCATCAGTTATTACTGCACGTCATACTATCTGCAGTGGACTACCAGCTGTTCCCTGTACAATGCTAAAAGAAAGGCACAGCGTAGAGTGAAAAGGGCTCATCATACAAACTCTCAGATGTACTTTTTCAGTGTAAGAGTCTGCGTCCAACGGAGATTGCTTTCACTTTGTTTCCCGTCACCCCGTGGCATATTGGAACAAGCGTGCACTGAAGCTTACGAGGAGGGAGTGGGAGGGGGGAGTGGGGGCGGGCACAGTGGTGCGGCCGCAGTTGTAAAAGGCAGGGAGAGGGTGAGATTGAGAAAGGGCAAGATAGGGTTCAAAGGAAACAAGCGTCCAACGGAGATTGCTTTCACTTTGTTTCCCGTCACCCCGTGGCATATTGGAACAAGCGCGCACTGAAGCTGACGAGGAGGGAGTGGGAGGGGGGAGTGGGGGCGGGCACAGTGGTGCGGCCGCAGTTGTAAAAGGCAGGGAGAGGGTGAGATTGAGAAAGGGAAAGATAGGGATCAAAGGAAACAAGGACGAACAGGAAGGAGAAACAAAATAGATAGAAACCACACGAGGCAGCGCTTTAACACCTAGCTAGACAATAACAAGCAAGAAGGGGGTGGCAAATGGTGTGCACTTTGATGTCCTCAATGGCCGCGCGGCTCACTGAGGACATCAAAGCGGCCTTTAAAGTGATCAGGCAGTGCTTCTCAGGCTGCCAAATGGTGCGCGCGCCCGGCGCACATGCACTGTATTTGGAGGCCTGAAAAGCACTGTTTGCACTTCCAGATCCCCCTTTTACAAAAGCTCTCGTGAGTGCAGCGCTAAAGCGCTGGCTCAGGCGAGACCTAATGACAGTTCCCATGGAAGGACCTACATGACAGCTGCTAGAGAGGCGCTGTCACTTCTCTCAGACAGAGAAACACGCTCTAGACTAAACGACTAGACTACAGCAGTTTTCTAACAACACTGTTGGATTTAACAGTAAATTGTGAACACTGTTTTTCACTTTTCGTATATTCACGCAAGACAATGCTCGCCCTCGAATGCTGCCACAACAGATGAAACACTGACCTGGCACAAATTAATAGGAATATAATCCGATCAGGCAGAGAGTCATCACCAAAGGCAAGAGCCCGATCACACCACTCCAGGCAGCCTCACCCTGGACCTGGACAGGAACTCCGGGCATCTTACACCCGAATGACCACTTATGCGGAGCTCTGACTTGCTGGTTGCGGGGATTGAAGCTGCGGGCTCTGTTCACTTCCTGATTACTTGCAGCTCCTGTCTGCTCTGAGTTTTTAGGGAAAGATCTGGTAAAACTGAACCCCGTTTCTACTCCTTTCCTAAACACTTTCTTCAATGCCGCCTCTTTCATGGAGCTCTGCCTGGCCATAGGTTCTCGTTAGTCAGCAGGGCTATTATAATGATGACCTTTTCACCAATTTCATGGTACGGTCATGGTCTTTACCTCGGCCTAAGTGACCCATGTTGTGTCTTGCTTTCCGTGTGTTCGGTGTCCCTGCTCCACCAGGTGTATGATGTTCCATGGAATGTTGCTAAGTTACTTGAAGTGTTGTATGGCTCTTACACCAGCTGAGACCAGAGGCTGAGCAGGGAAGTCCTATGCTCCTAGTGGGCTATCCTATAGATGGATTCCTATAACTTGCAGCTGAACCGGATGTTTCCTGAACCTCTATTAATGTGTGAATAAGGAAGCCAACTGCTGCATTGTAGAGTCCAGGCTGGTTACTACGCTAACGGGATTTCATAACACTAGCGGCGAGATTAAAGAAATCATGCGTGTGAAAAGAGCACAAAGAAGAAGAAATAAAGAATTGGGTACCCCACCGGTGCCTTCAACATCAGAGTTACCTGGTAAAGCAACACGTTGCCTAAAATAAACAGGACTTCAGCTGTGCTTTGCCTCTAGTGTCTTAATCATCAGAGTTTACAGTGAGAGAAAATAACCAGATTTCTTACACCCGAGTACCCAGTCATTTTACAAGGTGCAAATTACCTACATCCGAGTACCAAGGGCTGAACGCCTTTCTTGGCTGTGCTAGTCCAGTTATTGCTCTGCCCTCAAATCTGCCAGGGGACGTTTGGGCTTCAGCATTCCTGCTGCTGGAGGGAGCTTGTGAAGGAAGGGACAGGAAAGACCGATTATAGGGACACTGGTAGAAAGGAAGCAGTGTTCTTTCTGCTGTGGTCGTGTACATTAAAGTGCATATCTTCAGGAGTCCTTTGGTGAAAATTACAGCCCTGTTGTGAACTACGAAGCAATCAACAGTGTTTGCAAGCTGTGTGCAGTGTTGTGACGTTCACAGCAGAGTAAACATAAGGGCTGTAGAAAGAAAATATCACACGGTGATGTTGCTAGCCAGTAGCTAGTAAAAAGCCGCAAGCAACAAAAGGAGGCGTTTGGAACACAGTCTTTGCCTGGAATCACAAGGGACACCCAGATGTTTGAAGCATAGAAGCGCTGGGACATGAATAGACTAAGAAAACAAGGCTACACGAGCAAAGTGCTTTGCTGGAGCAGTTCAACAGTCAATACAGCACAGCGAGGAAGAGAGTCACACGATTTTATTGGATATTCGGTATCTTTTTTCATTTATTTAAAACTGGTCTGCATACAGTATGATTCGGAGGTACTGCTTTTGAGACAGGTTTGCTCTTAAAAGACACAAATGTTTTATGTACATGCATCGAAAACGCTCTGTCAAGTAGTGTGTTTGCATTTGATTTACTGAAGCGCTTCACGCGCTCAACATTCCTAGCTCAGCAAGTTTATGGTAAGTAACGACTAGCACGGGCTCACCTCTGTCACAGGAAGAAAGCCTTGTAGTTCCGAGAATGGGGAAGCTTTCTAATGGATAGTAGATATAGAAAATGGACTTCCATGCAGGCCGCTGTCAGAAGGAAAACGGACTTCTGTTTTTCTATCGGAACAGACAATAGAAATCTATATTTGTAAAGGAGAGTTTGTTTTTGTGGCAACACGTTTTTGAGGATGTGCGGCTTCGTTTGTCAGACAAGGAAATAGAGGAGTTAGGTCCTTATTTATAGGTGGTTTACTTAACAAAAGAAAGTGAAAGTGATCGCGTTGGGGAGATGCAAGCAGAGCATCAAAGGGCTGGGTGAGAAGGGAGGGGGGAATGCAATGAGCAGAGGAGCAGCTGTTTTGAGGATGTGGTTTACTTAAAAAAAGAAAGTGAAAGTGATCGCGTTGGGGAGATGCAAGCAGAGCATCAAAGGGCTGGGTGAGAAGGGAGGGGGGAATGCAATGAGCAGAGGAGCAGCTGTGCACGTGCACGCCATCGTGCACTCAAGCTCTAGGCCACCAAACCATGTGGGTAGCACTTTTGAAAACCCACTTACAAAATATCTCAAAGAGACAGCTTTCGCTGTCTCAGCGAGACCTAAAAAGGGCCCCAAAAAGGAAGAAATCATTTGAGGAAATCACTTCCCTCTTGTCCTGCCGTGTCTTTAGAATCAATAATCCCTCTGCCATGTCTGTTTCTATGATGGCCTGAAGGAGCAGTGTATGTAGGAGGGAGAAGAAAAGCTATATAGCATGTTCCTGAAAAATCCGTTGGTAGCCAATGGGTAAGCTCTATCGTGGCAGACAAAATATGTGCCCTGGGATGGCACTAACGGCGGTGAATTCTGAGACGTGTAGATGTATGTATGGGAACAAAAGCTTTTTCTTTGTCCAGTGTCAGTAGTCTGGCCATTCATTTGTAAACAGAAATTACCTTGATGAGGGACAGTCCAAATTGGTGGAGATTTTCCCTGTTTAGTTTTATCTGTAAGGCTAGTAATGTAATGAGCCACGTTCCAATTAGTATATGTTTGTCTCTCGTCAACAGGAACCTTATTATTCTCCACAATTTTAGTCATAGCCACCATTCCCTTTATCAGAGAATTATGACTAAAATCTGGCTTACTACCATAGGAACCAACTGGACGTCTAAATCGGCTCTGATATGCATTTGAAAATATTACAAAATAGGCCCAAGCGGAACCTTCATAAGAAAATGGAAGGGCTAAATATGGCATCCCTTTATCTGTGGTATGAGGCATAAGTCCACACACCCAACAGTCGGTTGTGTTGACTACCAATTGGTGTTGGTGCAACAATTGGATAAATTAATTATTAAAATATTCTGTTCTCCTGATTAGTTCATGTTGGGGAAGTGTATATAATTGATGTGGGGAGATAGTAGAATGAAGAGGCAAGGCGATAGAATTAGGGACAACTTTTTTCTGCATAGCATGAATAACCCAACCTACACAAGCCAATAAGATACACAAAAATATAGAAACACAAAATGTTACGCCACATCGACTGTACAATATTTTACAATATTTCTTTCTCATCTCTTCCTTATTATCCTTCTTTCCTAATTTATCATCCATCCTCTAAAATTGTTGCTCACGACAATCTTCCTTACTCACTTGGCTGTGATTATTAGCCGTCCTATGACACTGCAAGTCCTGGGGGCCTAGACATTATACAGGTCACAAACCAAGACTCCTACCGTGACCCTGCAACCTGGACAGATAATAAATGTAGCAGAAGAGATGGAAATCTCAGGTGTCCTTGACCAATCTAGGTCTTAAATTGTATCTAGTCCTTGTTGGTACAGTTTGGTCTTGAAATAGGGTCTGTGGCTCTGTAGTGTTTAATCGGAGATGGGAAGGTACGGCTTCTTGTAGAATGTCATCATCTTCTTTCTCCGATCGAGTTCCATCCAGGTGTGCACTACTGAAAGGTATGAATCGGGGGACTTTTTCTCCTTCAGAATCACCTATACCCTTACGAACCCACTGATCAAAGACAAGGGCAAGGGCACTTTCTTGCAGTGCACGCCGTGGATCCAGTTCTTTTTCCCTTCGACTTTTACTGCTGTGCGAGTTGTCAGAAGAACTTGTCGAGGCGCCTTCCAGCGAGGTTCCAAATTCTTTGTCCTCTGAAAATTTTTCACACAGACCCAGTCTCCAGGTTGGATGGAGTGACCAGGGTCTGTGGAGGCTTCTGGTAAAGCGTTTTGAACCTGTTGGTGAAGAACACGTAATTTAGTGGTGAGGTCATGTAAATAGTCAATCAGCATTGGATACTGCATATCAGAATACTTTCTAGGGCGAGGGACTCCCCATACATTAGCTGGGTGCCCGAAAACAATCTCGTATGGGCTGAGTCCCAAACGAGAATGTACAGCTGTTCTAGTGGACAGGAGAGCCAAAGGTAAAGCATCGGGCCAATTAAGACCTGTGCTGGCTTGTACTTTTGCAAGCTTTAGTTTGAGAGTGCCGTTATAGCACTCTACCAAACCCGCGGACTGAGGATGATTTGCCGCATGAAACTTCTGCCTTATACCAAGACCGGTACACACCTTTTGCATAATTTGGCCTATAAATTCACTTCCATTGTCACTCCAGACAATGAGCGGCAAACCAAACCTAGGGAAGAACTCTTTTAGAAGAACCTTGGCAGTGGACAAAGCAGTGTTGTCTTTCAGGGGGTAAGCCTCTATCCATCTGGAAAAGGCACATACCACTACCAGAACATATTTAAGATTGTTACATCGATCCATGTGAATGTAGTCGATTTGCAACACCTCAAAAGGATATGTTGGGGGAGCAAAATGACCTGCCGGAGTTGGGGTTCCCTTTCCCGGATTGTACATCAAGCAAATGATACTATGCTTCACCACATTATCTGCACATTTTGGAATCCCTTCGTTCAGCCACACTGGAGCCAGAAGTTTACATATTCCTTTTGCACTGATGTGGGCTGGACCATGCGCCATAGTAACTACAGGCAGTACGTAGGCGTCTGGTAACAGCCAACGCTGGTGTTCTGACAATTCTATCCAACATCCTGTTGCGTCTAACATTCCTGTACTCTCTTTCCACTTTCTCAACTCTTTCTCTGTAGCATCTCCCTGAATCGATCTCACACTTTCTATTGTGTCCTCACACATCCCTCTTTCCCTGACCCAATTCGCAGGGCCCGCAACATACATGCGACTTGTAGCATCTCTGGCTGTCCTTTTTGCTACCTCATCCGCAAAAGCATTTCCGCGACCAACATCATCAGTAATCTTCTTATGCACACTGCATTTCACAATTGCTATCAGGGTAGGCAAAACAAGTGACTCAAGAAGATCAGTTACCAATTGACCATGCTGTATTTTAGTACCGTGGGAGGTAAGGAATCCTCTTTCCTTCCACAAACGACCGAAGCTATGCGCCACACCGAATGCATACTGGCTGTCGGTATACACATTCACTCTCTTTCCTTTAGATAACACACACGCTCTGGTCAAAGCTATCAGTTCAGCTGCCTGAGCTGAATTATGTCTGATGCGTGCTGTCTCCACGATTGTATACAAGGTGGTAACAGCATAAGCTGAAGTTGTCTCACCATTTGGGAGTTTGAAACAAGACCCATCCATCCATAGGATCCCATCTGGATCCACTAACGGTGTATCTTTCAAATCAATCCTGCCTTTTGTCTCCTCCTCAGTATGGAGAAAACAATCATGTTGTTTCCGAATATCTTTCTCTTCTGGAAGAGGTAACAGTGTGGCTGGATTTAAAATATTACATTGTTTGATGTGCACATGACTAGCCAAGAGTGTCAGCTCATATCCAGACAATCGAACACTTGTAAGATGACGTGTTTTCGTCCTATTTAGCAAGGTATCCACTGCATGTGGTACCATAACAATGAGAGTATTATCTAGCACCACTCCAGCAGACTGACAAATAGAAATCGCTGCTGCTGCTGTAGCTTTAAGACAACTAGGCAATGCCTTGGCTACTGGGTCTAACGTAGCTGAAAAATAGGCACATGGCCGCTGTTTGTCTCCAAATCGTTGTGTTAAGACTGACAACGCACAACCCTCTCTTTCATGGACATAGAGCGTGAAGGGCTTACTGTAATCTGGAGTACCCAACACAGGAGCAGAACACAGAGCAGTACGTAAATCAGAAAAACTCTTCTGACATTCGTCAGTCCAAGGAAGGGGTTGGGGTGTGTCTTTCAAAGTGAGTGCTAACAAAGGTTTGGCCAACAAAGAAAAATTCGGAATCCACTGTCTACAATAAGAAGTGATGCCTAGAAAGGCGCGCACCTCTCTTTGTGTAGATGGCACAGACATTTGCGCAATTGCTTGAATTCGTTCTGGGGTTAATCGCCTTCCCTCCTTTGATAAGAGATGACCCAAATAGGTAACCTCTCGACGGACATATTGTAGTTTAGAAGGCGAAACCTTATGATTAAGATCAGACAAGTGACATAACAGTGCAACAGTCACATCCTTGCAGACATCCTCTGAATCAGCAGCAATCAACAAATCATCCATATATTGAATAAGAGTAGCACCTGGGGGCAAAGGAAAAACATCGAGCTGACATTTCAGAGCTTGACTATAAATGGAGGGGCTTTCACAATAGCCTTGGGGTGCGCGCTTGAACCGGAAACTTCGGCCTCCTAGAGAGAAACCAAAAATATCCCTACTCTCTTTGGCAATGGAAATGCAGAAGAAAGCATTTTTCAGATCAATAACAGAAAACCAAGCCGCTGAGGCAGGTATCATAGTTAACAGGGCAGTGATATCTGGAACAACAGGAAACTGTGGTACAACAATTTTATTGACATCCCGAAGATCAATCACAAAACGATAAACAGGAGGCTTAGAAGGATCAGTGCGTTTAAGAACAGGAAGAATAGGACTATTACATACATTTCCTCTCGTTTCCTCAATCACACCCTTAGGAACCAAATCATAAATGATATCCAAAAGCGCTCTTTCACCTTCATTGGAAATTCTGTATTGAGGAATGCATGGCAAGTTAGCATTGGGCTTGAGAGTAACAACATAAGGCGGGATCTCAAGACAACCAACATCATTTGGACACGTAGCCCAGAGCGTTGCAGGAAGAGAGAGCAATTCAGGTGGGAATTGATCTTTGGACAAATACATTGAAGAAGTCAATTTCTGCCCGAAAGTAAGATGCACAACAGAAGGAGAACAATATATCATTGCATGCATTCTTTTCAATAGATCCAAACCCAACAGATTCTCGCCGCAACCAGTCGTTAAAAGAAGAGGAGCTTCCATACCATAAGGGCCAATTGAAATAGGCATAGGACAGGAGACCGGGTTACGAACTGGGGCGCCAGAAAATCCTACCGATACATTTGTTAAGCCAGACAAAGGTGCCCCAGGGAGTTTAGAGTGAATGATAGAACTTCTCATCGCACCAGTATCTAAAAGAAATGGCTCTGAAACACCCATTGTAGTGACATTGACATAAGGCCCATCCTGATTTACTGGAATCGATACAACTCCCTCACTTTGTCTATGGCTGTCCTAGTTAGCGTGAAGGCTTTCATTTTCACCTTCAACATGATAATCATCATTGTAATACTGTGTAGACTGAGTATTCTGCTGATCGAAGTAGTTCGTAGAATTTGGAGGGGGTAAGGAACGCTGTTCTTGAGGCATCACACCTCGACCTCTACCCCTGTATATTATCTGGAAACCACCACGGCCTCGTGGAGCAGATAGTTCTCCCTTACGTTGCAATAAAACCAGGCAGCTATTCTTAAAATGACCTTCCTCTCTACAATAGGCACATTGGTTAGGACCTAATAAAGGTCGCGGAATAAAGGGCTCAGGCTTTTGATACACCCTCTGAAACTGTGGAGGCTGTTGAAACTGGTGCTGAGTATAACGAGGAGGATAAGCTTGTTGCAGAAGAACCTTCGTTTTTAATTCTTTCGTCTTCTTCTCTTGCTTATCTTTCTCCTCTTTATCCCTGTTCTCATAATATTGAGCAGTAGCCAATATCTGGGCAGAAGAAGAAACAGCCCATGAACTCTCGGAGTCTTTCAACTTATGTGACAGTTTGGGAAGCAAATTAAATATGAATTTATCTACAAATAATCGCTGTCCACCCTCCGTAGTCATATCCTGACCACTGTGATCAATAAATGTCTCCTCAAAACGAGTGAAGAAATCAGAGACACTCTCATCTTTCTTCTGCTTACACGCAGCTAATTTATCCCAATTAACTCGCAAGGCGGGCATCATCGTTTTCATTAAAGTAATAATCCTACCAGGGAGTTCTGAAATCAAAACATCAGGCTTAGCACCACCCACTTGGGCTGCATCCGCGCCAGTTATAGCAGCCCAATCGCCACCCAATGCTTGGGCGTGATCGTCTCTACGAATCCGAGCCCATAATGCTTGTGGGACTAGATTTCCCATCAACATATCAATATCGGCTAAATTCATAATACAGGCATCAACAGTCTGGGACAACTCCTTATAATAGCCAGCAGGGTTTTTACGGGGATCCGGTAGAGACTGTTTAAGAGCCAAACCTTCAGATCTCTTCCAGGGGACATGTACCCATATACGCTGGAAGTGCGCGGGAACAGCTGGATTAGCACCTGCTTGTGCAACCGCTTCTCTCCACACTAGAGGAACCTCTCTCATGGGATAATTTTTGGATGTCAGCCTAACAGCCGGATCGGAATCAAAAAAAGTCTGTGAGGAAAATAAGGACCTAAAGGTGACAAGTGTCCTTACGGCATCCTCAACCTTAGAACCCACAATGAGTCCCTTATTGAAATTAGCCTGAACATCTAACAAACCCTGAGGAAGTAAACCCAAATCCATATCCTCCCATTCTTTAGCGAGAGTGTCACACATAACATTAAATACATATCTCTGCGTGGGCGCCTCCCACTGATGAAAGGTGGTCATGATATCTTTCACACTATACTGGGGACCCTTCTCGATCCATTTACGAGCGAGAGAGTCCAATACCACCCGTTCGTCGGAACCTGGGAGTTGACTATGAGACTGTCTTCGATAAAAAGCCGGAGACATATTCAAAGTCTCAAAGAAAGGAGACAGAAACCCAGAGACAGTATCTGTGATTCGTTTGCGCACAGTAGGAGAATTAGACATAAGAACAGGGGACAAGGTATTAGGTGAACTAACAGAAGAAATAACAGTTATAAGGGGAGCCGAAGGCAAAGGAGAATGATGTTCAGGAAACGGAGGCAAAGAAGTCGGTGGCGGAAGAGGTGGGGGTGGCACTACCGGAAGGGGCAAATGCGGAAGAGCCGGAGCAGGCAGAGGCGCAACTAATGGCTGAACTGGTTGTAACAATGGGGGTGCATTAGCGCCTTGTACATAGGGAGGAGGCAATCTCAATAAGTGAGACATCAAAGGGTCTTCCTCCGGATCCTTACTTTTATCGAAAGGGGAAATAGGCAACAACGGATAGCATTTATCTATCGCCATACGATGCTGTCTCTCTGAAATTTCCATTTCATGATTAATCTCATTATCTTTAAACTGCTGGGCAGCCTGTATAATCGTCATACTTTGTGTTTTCTTATCTCGTTTTGCCTGTTTAATTTCTCACTGTTTGGCTTCCTTACGCCAGAGGCGGAAAGAGTCAAACATTGCCGGCCGGGCTTTTCTTTTAAACAAAATTGCTTCCAATTTATCTAATATGTCAGGCTCAAAGCTACCATTCTGTGGCCACTGTAGAACACCATCATTCTTCGTGTATCGGATCCATGCCTCATTAAAGGCAATGGGGCCAACACCATGTTTAGAATTAAGCTCATAAGTGGGAGTTCCAACCGGAGGAATTGGACAAGAGTCCTCCAGCCGGGAATCCGTATCACAACCAAAACAACAAAACTTTCTAAACTTACTCAGACCAGGCATCGTTATTTCACTGGACTGTTCACAAATATCAAGGGGTTAAATCAAATAACACAGCACAATCTGTACTCACCCCTCGGCTTCGGCTTCTGCAATATCCGAATCAAAGGCCCAAAACAAAAAAAAACGAAATAGTGGGAGCTACCCACCAATACTTAACTAAGTGTCTTCTTACGCTAACAGAGGCCCGTCTAACGTCTCGCGATACCATACATCACCAAAAGGGGCCAAAGCAAGGCGGCAGTCAGGGCAGCAGTTGTCAGCAGCCATCAGGAAGGAGAAACCACGCTGAAAAAGACCTTCGGACCAATTCGACATACAGGGGTCGCTTGACGTGGTTCGCGATTCCTCCAGAATTTTCTTGCGGGGTTCCTCACGACCCTCAGGCAAAATCGCTACCTCTGAAGCCGCCTCACAGAGGGCACCAATTGAAGAACCAGGGCCTTATGGGCCTGGCGGCGCAGGGCACGCCTTAATCTCCGGAGTTCACCTGCTTTGTTGAACAGAGACACAGGACATTCTGTTGAGCGTAGAAGATCAGGTTTATTAGCTGCAGCTAAGTACAGTTGTCCCAGAAGTACGCTCAGTATGTTCTTAGGAGACTGCCACTTTACTCCGTGGTGCACAATCTTTTATAGCACATAGATTCACCAAGAACACTCCCAATGCATACATGATTATCCAATGAGAAGAGTATGAAAACAAGATGTAACCAATGAGAAAAGTTTGAAAACAAGATATCAAGTAACCCAAATAAACCTCTCTTTCAACTGTTTTTGTCACCCCTCCCCACAAGTTAATCAGTGGTAGTGTCTACAACTCAACTTGCAGGTGGCAGGACATATTTGTATGCTTTGGAGGACAGTTGTGAAATTAGAGAATACAAGTAGAGAATAGCGAAGGCCAGAAGATAAGATAAAGTCAGGAAAGAATGGTGTGAACCGACAGACAGTTGAGACAGGGTTTAGTCAAACCAGACGAGGATTAGTGGACTCAGCCAGTCCCTGACATCAGTCTCGTAAACAGAGGCAGAAGGTTATTTGACACGTCGCAGTAAGATCAGCAGAAAAACTTCGTTCATTGTGCTGCCTGAGTGAGGGCAACACAAAATCAACACAAAATGGCGGTGGAACACAAAAAAATGGTGGATGAATACAAGCAAGATCGAAAATCGAATTTCCTCAATCGTTGTGGTTTGTGTGATCAGTTTGTGGGGACTTATTAGAGCCTGTAAATGGTACAGGGGAAATAAGGTTGAGAGAGCTCTCAGAGCGAATGAGAGAAGAATGGCAAGACTGCAGGACAGTCAATATCAGAACCTTAAAAGGATGGAGGGGTTCCGACAGAGTAGAATGACAACAAGCACTGTTTAGGTCGGTTCTTTCTCCAAAGGGAATGAAGTTGTGATGGTGTAATGACAATTGTCATCAAAGGGGGGAACTGATAGAGCGCCATGTGATTCTGCGATTTGTAGGGGTGCATCATATTCACTGTTAGTCGGCACGCGCATATAATCGATGTATGTCTAGAAGTGTCATAGAAATGTATTTGCTATAATCATATAACATAGAAGTGTTAGACATGTAATATAGTTTCACAATCAATGTAATGGACGAAGTTTAACGTTGCAAGTTATCGAGAATGTGTTTAGAATAATGTAGAGGATTAGGTTTCACAATCAATGTAATGGACTAAATGTGTGTCACGTTAGAATTAAAAAAGTAGTTGCTTATTTACAAGATGATCATGTTGAATTAATGCTTAGAATGTGATTTCGTAGTGTGTTTAAATTTGTTAGGCCTAACTGCATATGTAGAAGAGAAGGCCCATTCATTTCTTATTATACCTATATTTTACAGGCTGACAGGGATTTCTTGGTTAAGGCTTGAGTTGCCATGAAATGTAAAACCTCAGGATGTGAAGAGCTTTCCTTTACGTTCCCATGTTTCTGTTGCAGGTGCAAGGACATTTAGCTCGTTAGTGAGAATAAGTCTTTGTTTTAGGAGTTGAGATATGGCGAGAAGCCTACAGGGGAGTGCATTGGAATGTGCAACTGTAACTCTTAGTATGGAAGGTGCCTGGGACCCAAGGCCAAGCTAACGGACGATGGAAGATGGACAGCTCTGGATGGAAATTTACCGGAGGAAGACCTGGTTGAAGAGGTGTGCCGTAGGGCGTGTTCTGTGATTTTGCGGTTTTGTATTAGGGACAGACTCCCGGGGGTTGAGCAGATGAGGTTTAGGCGGGAAGTTAGAAGGAGCACCAAAGATCGAGCTCTCACTAAGTGAAGACTTCTTAGGGAGTTTCACTTCTGACACCTTTTCCATGATTCTCTTGTTTGGGAGGGAATGCTGAGTAGGGATGCCACTTAGAATAGAGTAGGGACAGAAATGTTTTGACTAATGATTCCTAAGATCGATATCAGCGTAACTATTTTTTATTTGATGTTTTTAGAATCTGTAATTCTTTTTATTTTTAGTCGAATGCGAATTCTCCGTAGGCTAGCTTTTGTTTTAGTGCCCATTTATCTTTTGTGCCTCGAATTGAGGTGCCTTTATGTTCAGATGTTTTTGCTCATAATAAAATATCGGAAATTTTAGATCCTGAGTCCTTTGTCCTTTAATGATGTCAACTTGCGGTAGTTACATCCTGATAATTGTGTTTACTCCCTCTACGCTATTTGGCAAGTAAAAAGATCCAGTCGACCTGAGAGGGTTCTTGTAAATAATTGGTTAGACAAGAATTCGGCCTTATCATCAGCATCACCTTGGACGCTTGCCTGCACATTGTATAGGCATGCATGGTAAAGGTATATGCATGGTAAACATTTTTGTGGTAAAGGCATATGCATGGTAATAAAGGCGTGGTAAAGGCATGCGTGATAATGGCATGCGTGGTTCTGTGATACATCCAAGACAGCTGTTTACTTCAAAGGTACTACTTGCTCTCCAACAGTGACATACAGTTGACAAGTGGGCCCTCAGAGTCAATGCACCACAGTCCTAACCTGCAGCGACACTGCTGTACTCTGTACCTTTTACTCACAGACAGCTGTGCTTAGGCACCTTATTTGCCACCTACATCAAATCCTGGCCCTTATTTTCCTGTACTTTCACCAGAAAAGTCAGCAAACTTTGACCTGGGGTAATTCATCTGTTTTAGTACTTGGAGCCACAAACACTCAGTGACTCCACTCCTGCCATACCTCTTCCCACACTATTTTAACAATATGACCAGCACACAGCAGTGTGCCTTTGTTAAGTAGAAGGAGCCCACCTGCAATCCCACACTGGAGACCCACACACAGCTCTGCCAATGCACTTCAACATGAAGACATGCGTTGCTTCAGGCTACTCCATTAATTCATTCCTGATACAACTATACTAATACATGTCAATTCAGAGCTGACTTTTAATATTTGAATATAAAAGGATCTCATTATGAACCAAAAATAGACTGTGCAGCATGGAAAATAAAATACTTTTTTTAGGTCTGGCGTTAGCCAACTTCTTTTGATTTTACTAAAATTATATGTAAACTAAATGAACTTTCAGGCAGCTCTCTTCATCCATTGATCTGTTGTATCATTCACATTTTGCTTCCACCCACATAGCATGGGGCAGTGTGTCAGCCTACTTAAGTTATTGGTTAACTTCATTTTGAGTGACTGCATTTTGCTCTCTCACAATCAGCACATTTGCAGACAAGGGAGTTCCCTTCAGTGCCAGTGGTCTTTTTTTAACTGTATTATTGTTGTGTTGCCTCAATGTTTAGAGACTGATGTGATAACAGGACACTTTCTACAGTTCTACAGAGCACTTTCCAGGTGTATCAGTTCCTTCCTCCTGCACATAGTGTTGTAAATTCCTTTTGGAGTGTCCTTTGTTTATCTGAGTGACATTATTTAACACTATACTAGATGGTATCCATTTGAAAGTGTTCTGTATTACAATAGTCTATTTTTATATGCATGCAGTACACAAGGCAGAACACATGTTTTCTGGAATCACTTTCACCAATGATTCCTTAATACATTTTGCCCAGGAAGAAAACTGGCCTTGATTGTGTTTAATTTTCAGAAGCTGTAAAACCTTTTGATTACTTTATTTTTCTTTTCTTTGTCTTTTCTTTGTTTCTATGTTTCTTTTCCTTTCTTTTTCTTTATTTCTGTTTCTTTGTTTCTTTCTCGCCTTATTGTATCTTGATTTATCGCTTTCACTTTTGCTTCATTATCTTCCTTTCCTTTCCTTTTCTTCCTGGCTTCTTTCTTTCCTCTTTTCGTCCGTTCTTGCTCGCCTTCTTTTTTCCTTCATTCTTGCTTCCTTTTTCCCTTCATTTTTCTTTCTTTCAATCTTTCCTTCTTTCTTTCTTTCTCTCCTGCCTTTTTCTTTTCTTCTGGTCATTTCTTTTTTGCCTTCTTTCCACCTTACTTGCCTTTTTGTCTTTCTCTTTTTCCTTCTTTCTGATGTTCGTGACTTCTTTCTTCCTTTCTTGCCTTTTTTCACTCTTTCGTTCTTGCTTTTTTTATTTTTCTTGCCTACATTCTCTGTCTTTCCTTCCTTTTTCTTTCTTTCTTTCCTTCCTTTTTTCTCATTCCTTCCTTTTCATTCCTTCCTTTTCTCTTTCCTTCCTGGTTTTATTCTCATTCCTTCCTTTTTTCCTTTTCGTTCTTTCTATGTTGTATTTTGTCAACTTTTGTTATTTTGTTTTTATTAATCTGCTTTAAGCAGCCAACACCAGAAGAACAGTCATGCAGGCCCTCATCACCACCAGACTGGACTAGGGAAACACACTCTACATAGAAAACACTGCATGCCTCATGAAGAGATCTCAGACAGTACAAAACTCAGTGCAAGACTCGTCCTCAACCTCCCCAGAAGGACCCACATCACACCCCAGCTCAAGAAACTACACTGGCTCCTGTTTCATAACAGATGTCTGTTCAAGATGCTGACACAAGGCCCTGCACAAAAAAGATCCTGCATACATCAACAAACGCCTTACCTTCCTCCAACCTACCAGACACCTTCATTCCGCCTCCTTATCCCTCGCAGTCACCCCATGGATATGCCGAACAACCACAGAGGACTCTCCTTCTCACACCTGGCAGCCAGGGCACGGAACGACCTCCCCCTGCACCTCAGAACTGCACCATCACTCCATCAATTCAGGAAACAACTCAAGACCTGGATGTTCGAATGATCATCCCACCAGCAGCCAACTTCTTCAGTGCCTCAAGCCCCTCACAGGCGATTTGTCGCACTGTATAAATGTTTGATTGATTGAGTGGCAGGTTTGATGGCAGATGAGGCAAATGTTTCAAGACAGGTGGCACCCATTTAGACATTTTCTCTAGTTTGTAATATATTATACACACACACACACACACACACATATTTGTGGAACCTTTTTGTTGTACAAAATGCATCGGTATAGAAGTCCATATATCACAGGGATAATTTTGCACCCGCAAAATATGTCTATATTTTGCAAAAATTACATAATTCTTGTGAAATGTGGATTTCATCCAATGAGAGGCCTACTCAGTGTGTATACCTTACCAAAAGCTAATTACTTTCTAAGCATGACAGTGCATTTAGACAGCCCCAAAGGATTCTGCAGCGCTTTAATATTATTCCTTGTTCATTGATCATTCTATTCATGAATGATAAATAAAACCTTAACATTCCAATTCCAATCAATGGCAATGTTAGTTACACCTTGCAGAGAACAATTTCACTAGTGTCTGTCTTCTGCATACAGGCTTTGGGCCTGATTCAAATCAAGGCAGATGGGCTTTACTCCATAAGGGTGACATACTAAAATACTCTGCTGCTCTGAGGAAGTATTCATCCACCAAATTAAGAGATGTCCCCCAGCTCTGCAGACATCTCTTAACATTGACAGAAACCGTCATCCCATGGAATTTTGTTGTTGAAAAAATAATAAATATGAACTCCCACACCATGGGAGTTGTCTCCCATTGTGTGTGGTCATTTAAATGGTTTCACTGTCCCTCGACTGCCAGGTGTTTCATGGCAGAGAAAGTGGAAGGGCCATTGAATGACCAAAAATCCAATGGCCCGTATTCAGCCGGGCTATTGAAGGAGTAGGTCAATGATGGGGCTGTAGTAGGCTCCGTCACTGACATATTTAAGGTCCGTCCACGTGTAAACTATGTCGGTGGACTGAGGGTTTGGCAAAGAGGGTGTTCCATTGCAGTTGCGATAGAGTACCCTATCTACCAAACTCTAAATCAGTTCCTTTGTTTTTAAGAAAGTAAGTCATTTCTTTTTACAACTATACAGTCTTTTTTTTTGTTTTGTTTTTTCAGTTCAAAATATTTTATTAAATTTTTCCATAATATTAAACAATACAGACAATACAGAAAAAAAAAATTGATCATAAGCGAAAATACCTATGTAAAATAAGAAATTTCAAAAAACAATTCTAAATACAATAGGTAAAGAAGTATAAATAATCAAGTAAAGGAGGGATGACAAACTAAAAAGAAGGGAAGGAGCCAAGAAAAATTGCGATGTCAACTTATTTAGAAAAAAGAGCTATAATCATCATAGAAATCTTGAAGTAGAATGACTGTAAAACGGTGGATCAAGTATAAATAAACAATTATAAAGATAAGTATATATCTATAGGTAACCAGAAAGAGTGAAACAACTTAGAATTATGATTGATCCCTTGCAGGGATAATTGAGCACCTCTTCTTGTAAAAATGACCCATGACCACCAAGCATGAACCGATAAAGACGAAATATCCTTCCAGCAAAAAGTAATGGACTTTAAAGCAGCTGACAGTAGGAAATTAAACAGTTTACCTTCTAATTCAGATAAGTTATGCAAAAGACCAACAGATTTACATATTAATATTTCGTAAGAAATAACATCATGAATATGAAATATTTGTTGAATAATATCCCAAACATCAGACCAAAATTTAAAAATTAATGGACATTCAAAAAGCATATGTCGTAATGATCCAGGAAGTAATTTACAATGCCAACATAGGTCGTCTTGCATCAATTTAGCATGAAATAAACGCACTGGGGTCCATAAACAATTAAATAAAATATAAGAATTGGTTTGGTAAAGTGAAACAGGCAGCCATCCTGAAATACTATTAAGCCAAACAGCCGTCCAAGTATCGTTGGACAAAGAAAGTGAAAGCTCAGCATTCCAGAATGTTGAAATAATATTTAAATTGTTTCCTATAGAATTAGATAATTTCTTATATAAAATAGAGACAGTATGCGATGACATAGAGATAGTTCGAATATATAGTGATAAATCTGCTTTAACATTAAACGGAATACCATGAGGGAAAGAGTCTAAAATTGAATTACATAAAGATTCATATTTAATCAAATCAGAATGAGGTAAACTAAATTTCATTTGTAAAGCTTCAAAAGAAATAAAAACATTGTCAAAATAGATATCTTTAAGATACAAGACATCAGCTTTAATCCAAGCATTCCAAAAATTAACATTTCTATTCAATTTAATCACATTACTATGCCACAATGACAGATCTTCAGTATGATTCATAGGGGTCAAAAAAATTGAATCCAGGTCATATGTTGACCTATTGGACATTGTTAGTAAGGCGGTCAATGGAAAAGGGGCCACAAGAGACTGCTCTATATGAAGCCATGTAGGTTGGTTATTTAAAGAGGAAGGAGGAAACCATATGGAACTTTGTTTCAGTATAAAGGCCTTGTGATATAGAAAAAAGTCAGGCACGCCAAATCCAGCATTGCATTTAGGTATTTTTAATTTCTTATAACCAATACGAGCTGGTTTATTGTTCCAGAGAAATTTGGAAAGAAGTCTATCAATGTCTTTATAGAATTGTAATGGAAATTGAATAGGAATCATAGCAAGTGTATAGAAAATTTTAGGAGCAATAGTCATTTTAATGGAGTCCATTCTTCCCCACCAAGAGAGGTGCAGTGAAGACCATTTAGATGTTTTATCTTTGATATAATTCAGAATAAAGTTACTATTTAATGTTAATGTTGCTTTTATGGAGGACGCAAATAGAATCCCAAGATATTTTAATTTATCTTTTTGCCACACAATATCAGCCATGGGTAACATATCAGGAGTACAAAAAATGTTTAAAGGGAAGAATTCAGTTTTATTAATATTAAGTTTATAGCCAGAAACCATGGAATATTTTGCAATAATGTCTAATAAGGCAGGCATTGAGGATATAGGTTCACTAATAAATAACAGCACATCATCAGCATATGCTAAAGTTTTGATATTAATCTCCTTAATCTTAATACCTTTAATATTAACACATTGTCGTATATGAGTAAGGAAAGGTTCAATTCCAATGAGAAATAAAAGTGGAGAGAGGGGACAGCCTTGTCTCGTGCCTCTAAAAAGAGAAAACTGACTAGATACTTGGCCATTGATAAATAAACGAGCAGTAGGGGCATAATACAGAGCAGAAATCATGCGTATAAACGAAGTACCAAAATTAAATGATAGTAAGGTTTGAAATAAAAATTGCCAGTGAATTTTGTCGAAAGCTTTCTCTGCATCCAAAGCCAAAATTCCTGCAGGGGAACTTAAAGTGGAACTCTGTTCAATAACATGTAATAAGGTTCTTGTGTTATTTGTAGAATATCTATTCTTCATAAAACCGGATTGGTCAAGATGTATAATAGAATCCAATACAGGAGCCAGTCTGGAAGCAAGTATTTTAGCATACAATTTACAATCTTGATTAATTAAAGAAATAGGGCGGTAATTTGAAACAAGAGTGGGGTCTTTATCTGGCTTAGGAAGTACAATAATTAAAGCATCAGTAAAAGAACCGGAGACCGTTCCCGAAGAACCAAAAAAAGTAAAAAGTTGAAATAAATAAGGCAAAAGTTGGGATTGGAACTCTTTATAAAACTCAGCTGGAATACCATCTGGGCCAGGGGATTTATTTTTTTGAATAGATTTAATAGCAGCTAAAATTTCATCTGTAGTAATGGGTAAATCTAGCCCAAGCCTGTCCGAGTGTGAAATTTTGGGCAAATTACATGTATTTAAAAAAGAGTCCAGTATGGAGGGATCATGAGGATCAGGCTTATTATATAAAGTAGAATAAAAATCCAAAAATTCCTTAACAATATCATTATGAGATATTGCAATATTACCATTAGGGCCGTGAATTGAGGTAATTTGCGTTTTATCTTTTTTTATGCGTAAGTAATTAGCTAAAAGCTTCCCAGACCTGTTGGCATTAATACGGAATTTAGCCTTAGAGTTAGAAATTTGGATGCCAGCTCTTGTACTAAGGATTGAGTTAAATTCATATCGAAGTTTTTGTAGCTTGACTTTAAATTGAGGATCATTTGATGAAATAAAAAGCCTTTCAAATTTCGCAATTTGATTTTCCAAACATCTAATACGAGCGTTGAATGTTTTATTTTCATAGGCCATAATTGAGATAGTTACACCCCTAATATAAGCTTTAAAGGCGTCCCATCTATTGACCATAGAAGTGGATCCTTCAGGATTGTGTAAAAAATAGTCTTGAATAGCATTTAAGATTTTAGGCTTATTATGTTCATTAAGAATAATTCCAGTATTCATACGCCACCTAGTTTGGTTTGCAAAAGTTGAAGTTAAGTCCAGAACAAACGAAATCAAGGCATGATCTGAGATGTCAATATTACCAATCTTAGGAGTCTTAACAGATTGAACTAGTTGTGTGGAAATTAAAAAATAATCAATTCTAGAATGTGAATTATGTGGATTAGAGAAAAATGTAAAACATTTTTCCGTAGGGAAGTGCAAACGCCAAATGTCAACTAACTTGGTGGTATGAATAAATGATTTAAAAGCATGAAAAACCTTAGGAGGGCGAAATTTAGTACTGGACATTCTATCCAATAATGGGTCAGTAATAACATTAAAGTCACCTCCAACAATTAAAGGAACTTTTCCCAGTTTTAGAACCTCAGTGGTAATATTAGACCAAAAAAGAGGGTCATCCGCAGTAGGACCATAAACATTGAGTAAAAATATGACTGAATCATGAATTTTAATTTTGGCTATAATATATCTTCCATCTGTGTCCGAAATTTTGTTTAAGACTTGGCAATGTAACTTTTTTGCAACAAAAATAGCCACCCCATTTTTTTTACCAATAGCAGGTGATGAAACAATAGTATCTACCCATTTTTTCTTCATATAAGTTAAGGTTTTGTCATCTATATGAGTCTCTTGAAGAAAACAAATATCTGCCTTACAACTACCTAAATAGTCTAAGATTTTTGTACGCTTAACTGGATGACGTAAACCTTTAACATTTAGTGAAACAACTTTAATATTGTGATTATCAGCCATAATGAAGAAAGAAGGAATAAAAAGGATCAAGAAGAGGAGAAAAAGAGAAAAAGGAGAACAATAATAAGAGAAGATAGTAGCTCCAGAACAAATAAAAAGAGGTGGAAAAATTAAAAAAAAAGAGAGAACAACAAACAGGGTACAAACATATCAAAGATGAGACGCACATACGCTCAACAAGCATGACCGAACCGTTGGAGCCCAATGTAGCATTGACCCATTAACCTGTCAGAAAATACGTAAATTAGCTATAATCAAGTATTAGAGTCATGAGTATCCATGGACTGCTGTGAACGCTGATCCAAAAACTGACGTAAGTCATCAGGATGTTGAAAAGATTTTGACATATTGTCTTTCCAGATACGCATTGTTGAAGGGTCAAAAAGACCATATTTGAACCCAAGACTTCTTAGCTGAGGCCGAAGAGCAGAAAATTCCTTGCGGATTGAGACTGTTTCCTTGGCAAAGTCTTGGTGAATAAAAAATTTATTCCCATTAACCATCAAAGAAGGAATCTCTCGTGCTGCCTTGCGAATCAAAACCAAATGATGATGCCTGAGGACTTTGAAAATCATTTGACGAGGTTTTGTATGTTTAGGATTGCGGTGTGAAGGAATTCTGTGGGCCTTGTCAATCTCAAATTTTTCTGGAAATTTAATTTGTAGAAGCCCAGGAATCAAATTTTCCAGATACAATCTACAGTTACCACCCTCCACATCCTCTGGTAAATTAAAAATGCGTAAATTGTATTGTCTGTTACGATTTTCCATTTCTAGAAGTCGGGTAGACAAAGGAGATATTTTAGCTATCAGTGGAGCGAAAGTCTCAAGCTTAGCCTTATTATCGTGTATTTTAATTGTGTTATCAGAGATTTTCATTGACAGACTCGCCATTTCCCTTCGAACATTTTTAATCTCTGAGGCAATGGAATCTGTGTTGACACGAAGCGCTTGAATTTCCTCTAAAATTAAGGCTAATGAGGGTTCTGTAGACTCTACCGCCTTTGATTTAATTGGCGGAGGCGAAACCTGCTGCTTCCTTTTAGGATGAATATTTTTATTATCCATGTTGATGTAGTATAGTAATAATAACTATAAAATAAAATAACAAAATTGCGAAAATAATATCCACAAAGCAAGAAGATGAAGGAAAAAATATTGCAGCAGTGAGAAAATCCTTATTAAAGCTGGTGCAGCAGCTATAACTGGCTATGGGAGTGGCTAGGCCCAAGCCAGGCCCTTTCCTGAAGGCTTGCTCCGCCCCCTGACAGACAAGGCTGGGAATACCTGAAGGTAGAAGTGGAAGCAGAGGCTGGACACCGAAAAACGCCTCCAACACCGTCCAAATCCAGAAGAAATCACAGCAATCGGCAGGTAAGACTTTCAAAAGCCAAGCGACCTCATTTGCGCCGCAAAACTTACAGGATTCGTCGTTTTAAATCAAAAAACGGGCGAAAAAGCGCCGGAGCTCTCTAAACGGCGGCCATCTTGTTTCGCGCGCTCGCGCGACCTCCCCAACTATACAGTCTTAACTACTTAATTACTTTTCGCTTCCTTTTTCTGCAGACAAAATAAACATTCATTTGGTTTGAAAAAATATGTAAGGAGTAATGTGTAAAATGGTCTACTGTAGTAATCTTGAGGTTCTGGTGGCATTTACAAACCACTTAAGGTTTGAACCTGAATACGGCAATATAGGATCATATTGCATAGTGGTTACTTAATATATATATAATTCACTGAAAAAACAAAGGTTAAAGGTTAAAGTAACATTATAATTAGGTGAATTTTTCAGCTATAACATTAACGTTTTGAACTAAGAAAAACACAAAAATTCACACGTGAATAGTTAGCAGTGATTACTATAACTTGAGCCCCGGCCATGCTCTGCTTATGAACTCCCATATGACATCACTCATGGCATGTTCTATGACATCATTTATGACATCACTGATGACATCTCAAATTACATAATTGATGACATCATCCAATGAGTGTGCTCATTTGGTTATAGTCCAGATTGTGGCAGATAACTATCATATTACTTTTACACTTAATTGTGTACAGTTTGGGTCCAGCTGATGTGTGTAAGCATTTAGAAAACTCATGTCCTCCTAATGCACAATGCACAATAGCTGTGTAAAGGTACTGAACACATCATAAATCCTTGTATTGTAGAGTAACTCTTGTGTACAGGTGACAGAATACTTGTGTTCATTATCATCCACATATGTATTTTGGTGCTGCGAAAACGTTTCCTGCAGGGCAAAGTTTCTACAAACTGCATACAAAGGGGCCGATTCCGATGTCGGACGGACATTGGTTGGAAACTGGAACCGAACGACCTCCTGTCGTCGGTTCCAGCCCAGGAATTAGGATGCGACCGAACCCTGTTTGGTTGCAATCCTATACTTTACAATGGGTGCATGCATTCTGAACGGAATGCATGCTTTCTTTGCAAAGAGCACAGGTGCAGTTTATCCCTGCACTCTGTGGCAGGCACCTCAAGGTGCCTGCCACTGGGTGCAGGGATCAACAGCCCCCTAGGGCACCAAGTGCTGGCCTGGCACCCATGAGGCCCCTGCTGGGGGTCCCCAAAGACATATTCCCAAATCCTTTCTGTGCCAGAAAGGCTGTCACAGAAAGGTAGTGGGAATCTGCCATTGTAATCCCTCGGCTGGCCGAAGGATTACTGCAGGTTTTCTGGATGGGGACGGGCTCTCCGAGCCCATTGGCGGCCATTCCGAAAACCGATTTGGATTCCCTTCCAACCCAACCCATTGAAATCGGTCGGTCGCAAAGGAATCCGACCAGCCTATTACGATGTGGGCTGGAGGGCTCCAACCATTGGTTGGAGCCATTCCAGCCCGCATTGAAATCAGGCCCTAAGTATTGTAAGCTATTATTGAAGAGAATCATCTCAGCATGACAATTTCTCCTTAACATAGAAGACCAGGTACTAACCTTGTTTTGCTTCAGAAGATGGGTATCTTTAAAGTCTTTACCACAGTATGAATGGTGCAGGTGTTAGGATGTTTATCACATTCAGATCTTGGTTATTTTTAGTCAACAATGTATTTTGGCAGCTGTTGCATAGAGTGTGCGCTGTTCTTAGTAGATATTTTCTAATAGTCTATGGTGTATTTCTTATGGAAGTTTCAGTGTTTGCAAACAATGTGGCACAAAGTAAACTCTCTCTATGGAGTAAGCAATGTTTACAGTACTCAGTTCTCTACTGATATCAACTTCATTTCTTAATGTTTGCTCGGTAGGTCAGCTGTTTGATACAGATAAAGGCTGTCCGTAGTAGGGTATTTGTTTTGGAATTGGCATTCACTATTTTGGCTTTCTCTGAACAGTTCTATACAGATTGAACATCATACTCAATGAGAGTTTTCCATATATCTGTGGTTGATTGTTAATGTGAACTATGCTACGTGTAAAGCCAAACCAATTTATACAGCAATATGCGGGAAAACAAAGCTTGGATGATGCCATCAGTGATATCATAAATTATGTCATAGAACATGCCATGAGTGATGTCATATGTGAGGTTATAAGCAGTGCATGGCATGGGCACAGGTTATAGTTAGTGTTGCAAACTATACTGGTGAATTTAGGATGACAGGTGTATATAGTAGGACGTGGGGAGGGACAGCCCTCTCCTTTTAGACCTCTCTCTCAGATGATGGGTGTGTGTAGTGGGGTGTGTGGTGGTAGTGCCCTCTCCTTTTAGACCTTTCTCTCTGATGACAGGTGCGTGTAGTAGGGTGTGTGGAGGGACAAGCCTCTCTGCCGTGACCTCTCTCTGTAATGATAGGTGCGAGTAGGGTGTGGGAAGGGACTGGCCTCTCTTTTTGGACCTTTTGCTCAGATGACGGGTGTGCATAGTAGGGTGTGTATAGGGACTGGCCTCTCAGATGAGATGTCTCTCTCTAATGATGAGTGTGTGTAGTAGGATGTAGGGATAGACTGCCCTCTCTTTTCAGACCTCTCCCTCAGATGATGGGTGTGTGTAGTAGGGTGTTTGGACGGAATTGCCTCTCTGCTGAAACCTCTCTCTATAGTTAGAGGAATGCATAGTAGAGTGTGGGAGGGGACTGGGCTCTACTTTCAGACCTCTATCTTAGATGATGGGTGTGCATAGTAGAGTGTTTGAATGTGCCTTAACTCTGCTCACAACTCTTCTCAAACCAATGAGCATAAATGGTACAGTTTGATAGACACCATCTGCAGTAACACTCCTTCATACAGTAATAAGCATGCATAGAAGAGTGTATTCCAACATCACCCACTCTTTCTTACTTTTCACGATCCTCAAGAGTCTCACGAGATCGTAACATTTTAACAAAAAGATTGTTTTACCTTCCAATCATCACAGTACTTATTTCTCACACACTTCCTCTCAAAAACAAGGACCACAATATTTATTCCTACTAATAGAGTATATTTTTTACTATTATTATTTACTATTACAATCCAGGAGAGTCCCACGAGATTGTAAAAATTAGTTAAAAGCATTAAACATTTATCTTCACAGTAGTTATCCCTTAGACACCTCTTCTCTAAGTCTCGGGGGACAGCATGCCTGTCTGCTTTCAAATCGCGAAAAGCACAATCTGCAAACCAACTTCTAGCTTCCTGCGGAATTTTATGTAATTTCGTTAAGCAGTTTTTGCTAAAACCTGTCTTAAAGATGTCTATGTAAAATGCATGGAGATCTTGTGTTTTGGGACACCCATTATTTCTTAGCCCCCACTTAACGGATCACTGTGAAACTTTCCAGGAAGCAGCAGAGGTGGATGAACTTTGTTTTCTAAACATTTTGTGGAGATTTTTTAAACCCAGCCATAGTTATTAGCAAACCAAAAATCTCTCCAGCCATGGAAAAATAGACCTGACTTTGGCGCTGGTAGTTGAACCTTGCCAGTACATTCCATAAATAGACTTTATCGCCGTATCTCTTTATTGGAAAGGTTCAGGGATATCTGTCAAGCTGGCCAAGAAATAAGGGGTTCCCAAAGGGCAGAATACAATGATGCCGAATCTGGCAGAAAGCCAGAGCTGGCTCGAGAAAGAGTGCTTTTTGGGATTCGGTGTAATTCTGTTGAGTTTTCGAGAAATTAAGGTTAAAAATGTATAGATATTCCAGGCCACAGAATCTTTGCATTAGTACCATGAAGTACTGTGGTACTGTGAGTGCAAAACATGCAAAATGATTGACTGGCACAACATGAAGAGAAGGTTGCACCTGCCATTGTATGACTTGGAGGCTCAGGCCCTGTTTTAAAGAGAAAAAAAATGGAGGTCAGTGCAGCCCCTTGTATTTTTGGGGAAGCTGTACTGGGGCACCAAAATAAAGAAGGGGAGCATGGAGAGCTGCAATACCTTGGGGGTTGGCCAGCAACAGAAGGGAGTTGGATGCCCGCAGGGTGTAAGGAACAGGGCCTGACTTCGTTCAAATATGGTAAATAAATATTACTTCATACTGACAAAAAAACTAAAAATTCACGGAAAAAAATTAAGGTTAAAGTGACATTATAGTTTAGTGAAACTATCAGTTAAAAGCATACATTTTAAACTAGGAAAAAAACACTGAAATTGCACCAGTTACATCTAACTGTAGTAACTCATGCCCTCGCCATACACTGCCTATGACTTCACATCACTCATGACAAATTCTATGACATCATTGCTAACATCAATGCAACATGGAAAACGCCATTGATTGACATTGTGCATTGTGGGGGGAAGAGTGGGGGAGGGCTGCCTTTGATCTCAAGTTAAACAACAACATCAAAGTCACTGGCAACGAAAATACTGATACAGAATGAATTCCTATACATTTATATTTTGAAGTGCAAGCATGGACTGAACTGCTTTCGCAAATGAATTGTTTGCGTTTCAATATAAAAGCTTACAGTTTCAGGGACTCATAAGGAATTCATTGGCAAGCTAACAGGGGGCTAATCACCACTTGCCCTCCAGTTAGCTCTGTTACTAGCTTTCAAATGTCAACCTCTGGGTTCACTGCTATGATGTTTTTCGGTATCTGAGCACTTTAGAATAAATAATGTAAGTGAAATATTCATTGACCTCATCTTACTGTGGGTCTCTGGGTCAAATCAGTGTACCTGGCAAGACCTACTTGGCTTGGGGTAGCAACATTATTATTAAAGGTATTCTGTTGTTTAAGTTGAGTTTTGCACTATAAATGTGTCATTTATTTACATTAAGTAGAATGCAGGAATTTAGCAAGTGTTCCAATGGAATGCATTACGGGTAATATGAATGCAAGGTAGCTTTCTAGTTAGGAGACATATATGAAAATCCTTTTTGAGTTGGCCGAGGACTATAGAGATGTTGGAAAAAAGAAGGATTGTTACCTTTTCATGATAAACTAAAACAATATCTGCTTCCACTTGGGAAATCAAGGGGCTACATTTATCAAAGCGAGTGCCGGCACATATCCCTGGTATACTCCAAAAGAGACAAATATGGGGGCATATTATCAACGGCCAGCGATAATTATCGCTGGCCGTGCTTAGCGATAATTTTGTTATTGCAGGCTATCTCTGGAATTTATCGCCCTGGTAGCGCGTTATTAACAACGCGTTTCTCCAGGGCGATAAAAATTCCAGAGATAGCAAGGTTATCGCCGTTTTGCAGGGAACATCGCTGGTTTTCCAGCGATGTTCCCTGCAAAACGGCGATAACATTGCTGATAGACCCACAGGGTCATATCAGCATAATACGCCCCAATGTTAGGGATAGGTAAGTCTGCATTTTAGCAGATGTTAGTTTTTGGAGAAAACAGTGGTTTTCTCCAAAAAGTAACGTGTGCTAAAAGGCTGGGGCAGCCTTGTAAATATCGCGATGTGAACATCTGCGATATTTGCAAGGTAGTCCATCCGGGGTACGCCCAGTGACGCCCACTTTGCATCTCATTAGAGATGCAAAGGGAGGCGTTGGGAAAAAGGGTGCTAACATGCGATTGTGCATGTTAGCACCTTCTTGTAAATAGAGAGATAGTTTTATCTCCGCTTTTTTGGCTTTTTAAGCCAAAAAAGCAGAGATAAAGCCCTTGTAAATATGCCCCCATGGTTTTGTTAACTGCCCTCCTGACTCATCTTGCCTATCACTCAACTGCCAAAAGTTCCTTTGCGCGCAATGATCATATTCATTCAGAGTTCCAACTGCAGGACTTCATCAGTTTCCCAAAGAAGGGACTTATTGACTGAATGAAAACCAGCTAACATATCGCTAACAGTTAAATACATAAACTCATTAAAAAACCACTTGCCTAAAAATGAACAAAAACAACACAAAAATCTGCCTGATTGTGTTAACCCCTTGCCTAAACTCTCCTTGAACTTGGATAATTATTTATCCATATCTAGGCACACCTGGATGTGCCTCGACAAACCCTTATTCATAAAATATTAAACAAGTGAGTCAAGGAAATTGTTTTTAATAAAAAGGCACATTAAGGTCCATCTTCTTAAAAAATGATAAAGATGTATGTCCCCGGCCCACATTTCTTCTATTTGATATGCAATATTAAGGTCTGCAAAATGCATCAGCCACTCTGTCTTGAAAATCATTAAGTAAAATATAAGATTAATCTGTACATCCTCAAGGTGTCAGGAGTCAAAACTCAGCACAGCCTGTTTCAATATCCCTATGAAAAGCTATCCGAAGCTAGGGCAAATGCCTACTTGTTTGTTATGATCATATAAGAAATCCAGAGAGCAAGGACTTTGCATGGGTACTAAAGGATCCTCTTGTAGGTGCGATACCTTCTTTTTCAGCTACTGGCCATTCCATATTCAACTAGGGATAAGCTCAATTTGGCTTTGTAGAGGCATTTAGTAAAGGGTTCTCTGCAGTAACCCTTGGAACACCTTGATATTTAAAGTAGGGCTCATAGAAGTAGGGAAGACATGTGTTGCTCCAGCCTTGTAGAAGCTGTTGCCTTGAGTCTTCTTAGGTCAGAACGATAATAACGGCAATCTTCATCAGATGGAACTTTGCCGCCCTTCTAAAAGAATAGACAATGAATGGTGGTAATAAGAAGACTGAAGGAGTAAAGGAAGAAAGGGATCTAAAGAGGAGAATGAAATTAGGTCAGAAAAACATCCTAACAAACTTGCTCAATAATCTACACTGTTATAATAAGCAAACAAGAACATATCCAGTAGGACAAATATAGTAAACAAGAGTTACTAAAAAGGTAATGCAGGTGCGATTGAATGGATATTCATGAGCTAAATCCATGCTAAAAATAGTAGATGAAATTTTTATGCAACACAAATTCCATATATCAGTGCTGTTTTCCACCATGAGCACCAGAGCTCAAGTAAACGGTTTTTCCTGCTTTGTGCTAAAGAGTCAATTTTCAACTTTTTCATACAGACTAACCAAAGCATGAATGGTTACTTGGTCTTCTCAAATTTATATTTTGAAAGTTCTCACCGGGGACAACTATCAAAATAATGTTCATCTAACTGGAACAAACAAGCACAAGTCAGATTTCTGTGTTTAAAGAACACCAACATGGAAAATATAACATTCATTGTCAAAGAATGGACAGATAGCTCTTTAGTTAGCAAAATGTAAATTGTACTGCTGACACATATACTGCAGAAAGGATCAAAAAGACCAGGATGTGATCTTGGTGTATTCAAAAACTTTTGTAACGACGTTGTGATTTAATTTGTCCTCTCGCCTCCTCCTCCTCCAGTCATTGTTTCCCTTTCACACCTTGATATATCCCAAGAGAAGAAAAGTTAGAAAGAGGAATAGAATGGCCAGCGTCCCTCAAAACAGAATGATCTCAAACAATAAGATCAAAGGAAATCTTGGTGTTGCAAACAGGGGAAAGAGTGTTAGTGCAGGCAGAAGAGCAGGTATGGTGGAATACAAAGGGCTGGAAAGCTGGCTGGAGCAATGGGAACAGAAGCTGTAAGCTGTGATAGTAAGGAAGATGATTGCAGACAACTCTTTCAAGAAGCTTTGAGAGAAGGGATGAAGGCAAATAGGTTGGAAATTAGCAGGAGAGATATATATAACGGACCTCAGTGACATTGGGATAGAGGGGTGAAGGAGGAGACATGTATTTTGGGCATCGTGGAATCAGAAAAGAGGAGCAAGGAGACTAAACAATACATGTATTAGGGAATCTGACTCATCAGATTTATCTATTTTAGAAGTATAACAAAGTGAAATCAAAAGCTGCCACTGCAGGACAGGAGGCAGGAACACAAGTGTATTTTCTTCCTCAAACCAGGGTGAGGTTCGGGTATATCCTATCCTTTATTAAGGATTTACAAAAAAGTACTGTGCCTGTTCGCATACCCATAGGAGGTTGCTGCACTATATTTGGTTTGCAAATTTGGTTTACACATGTACCTCCTGAGCTTAGCTCATAATGCACTCACAAAGAAGAGGCACACATCATGTAATTAAGGTTGCTCGAATACTGCAATATTGTGTCATTTTGTTAACACCAAAAAAAAAAGTCCAGAGAGACTCTAAAACACTTCATCAGTTGGGCAAAGTATTTACAATCGTGGTAATTTAATAGTAATGCACATCATTTCAGATGATGAATTATTAGATGCATCTGCCAAACTAGATTAGCCTTATTGGCACCTATTCAATACGGGCCAGATGTACGACCCTTTTTTGCGGCCGTAACCGGGAGATCCTCCCGTTTGCAGCCACAAAAAAGGGTAATAGCATGTGCAAATGCTATTTTGCGAGTCACTGACTGTCAAAAACGAGGATTTGCGACTATCGCTATTAGTAAGGGGTGTCCCTTCCTAATAGCGGGTCAACATGCTATGTACTGATATTTTGCGGCCGCATTTACGGCCGCAAAACACTCGCTGTTTACCACCTACTTCAAGTAGGGGGTAAACCACTAGCAAAGGGGAAGGGGTCCCCAGCGGACCCCTTCCCCTTTGTGAGTATGTTGGAAAATATTTTTTAAGAGCAGGCAATGGTCCCAGAGAGCACTGCCTGCCCTTAAAAAAATGAAACTGAAAAGTTTCATTTTTCTTTTTTAAATGAATCCTGTTTTCCTTTAAGGAAAACGGGCTACATTTAAAAAAAAAAATGCTTTATCAAAAGTCACAGACATGGTGGTCTGCTGACCCCAGCAGGCCACCATCCCTGTGAATGCCAGCCAATCCTAGAGGGGTCGCAAATTGCGCCTGCCTCATTAGTATTAATGAGTCATGCAATTTGCGACCCCATTAGGAATCGCAAACAGTGTCTGAGACACTGTTGTGCATTCCAATTAGCGAGTCGCAAATGCGACACAATTTATGACTCGCTAATTGGCGGGTCGTACATCTGGCCCCTAGTATGTATGCTATCCACAGTTCAAGAAAAGGCATGTAGAAACCTAGCAACAAAGGACTGGTGTAAAACCAGGGATGTGCAAAGATTTTTTGGGATGGCAAGGTTTTGCAAAGTTCCAAATGTATTCTGTTTGCAAAGTTTTTTTAAATTCTCAATGTAAAGCGAAGCCATTTTCACTCTTAATTAACCCTGCTAAGATAAAAGAAATGCATGCTGATTTTTTCACCACGAGTTTTCTATTTGCAACTTAGATTGTCACAATAGCCATAGTTTGCACATAAATGTGTTAAAGAAAGCTTTACAACCTTTGACTGGTTGTGACGTTTTACAAAGAAATTTGCAAAGGTTGCAAAAAAGTCTTAGGAACTTTACTCAACCCTAAGTATCGTATGCAGTGAACATCACTAGTACATGCATGTAATCGTCTACAAAATATCACAGTATACTAACCTGCAGAATAAGTAATATTATTCAGTGCCATACATTATAATATTTTACATTTACTGAGCAAAAAAACACAGTTTCAAAGTTGTATCTCTAGCAATTGTACACAAAATAATTAAAACACAGTGCTTGGCAAGCTTTTCTTGCAATAAAAAGGAGAAATAACAACAACTGGCTAAAAGTATCATGGCTTAGGACCTTGGAGTGAATGAGTATGGCTATTTATATTTGAGTTGCTTTCTGCATAAGAGCCAAGGATTTATAAGGGTGTCACACCTATTAAAAATAAAACCGCAATAAAAGCACTCATGGCTAAAATAGAGTAAGGTCACACGATCCTACTCTCTTGGACAGTAGTGTGTTTCCTACTTGCTTTTACTGACCATGGCTTTGAATAACCCAACAGCAGTAAGTATGTTATTATAGTTCAAGTTCAAGTTCCAAATGCATTCTCAAAATCGGTATGGAATACTTTTATTTTGAAGAGGCATCATGTAGAAGAACAGGGAATCAATAACAATATATTTGCATAAGAGCACTCAACAAGACTGCACAGCACACGACCAAACCTGAAAATACTAAAGGAAAGAGCTTTGCTCCCATGCTAAAGCAATGTACTGTTCTGTAGCCAATACTGTATTTGTGTTTTATCACAGCATTCTATTGTGTAGACTTCAAGGCTATCTTCTCAGAGTAATTGAGCCAGGCCTACAAATATATTAACCTTAGGTACTTCAATCAATAGTCCAACACAGCTCCATTTATCTTGGAGTGGTTAAATAGTGGAAGAGTAAAGGAAAATGCACCACCATTATTTCAATGTCACACAATTGTGTTGTCTTTCTACATACCATGAGGTAGTCTAGCTAAAGCTGGTTATTGTGAGAGGATTTCTAATTTTTATGTGTGAGCTGGGGTTTTCATCTTCTATCCTATGAATTTTGCAATTTAATACCACTTTTTTGGTTTAGTTCAATGTTGTTTCTGATAAATCAGGTCTAGTGCGTGCTGTAGAAATTCTATATACATGCATACATACATACATTATCACGCTGATGAGCTAATGTTTTTAGCATCAAAATCACATGGGCAATGTTGAAATCTTGAGTAAATGACCATCAACAAATTCTCTAAAACTGATACTTTTCATAACTTGCATAAAGAAACCAAATTCTTATCCAATTCTTCCACAATCAGCACCGCTTATGTACATGTATATTCATGTTTGTTAGCCAAAACAATTCAAACACTAATGCTACTTGAAAGAACCATAAACATTGATGGATGACAGAATCATAGAAACGCATAGAACAATCATTGAACATTGTGTAACATGGAACAGAAAGTAAGAATTGGAAGCGGGTCACCAGTCGCAGTTGTGTGAATTTCAAAAGCAAAGACAAACGACAATAGTATTTATACCTAATACAATACAGAAGTAGTAGTATACATGCGTACAATATTTGAAGGCTTTGATAGGCAGTTATCAATCCCTATCTTCTAGTACCTGGGGATGGCACTTTGCTTGTTTTAAATCACTGTAGTGAGATGAATGCTCTGATGACTGCAAAACAACTGCAGATTTGAAGGATTTTGAGTAGATATCAAATATGAAACAAAAATTAACAAAATAAGCAGAAAAGAATTTTGGAAGAAAAAGCAAAAGTATTGATAGTTTATGAGATGAAAAGATCAAATGGAGCACATTATGGGTTACCATATTTGATTACTCGGATGTGTTTATGGGTGATAAGGTGAATTAATGGAGCAGATTGAACTAAGGTTAAGGTTGCGGTTGTGGTGGTTGGAACAGTGAATAGTGAGGTCACAGTTTCTTAAATTGCATTGGGTTTGGAAGTAGGATGTGGAATCAGTTGAGAGAGAAGAATGTATAATCGGTGTATGTGATTGAGAGTAGACTGTTTATTATGTAATGCAATGTAATAAAGAACACAAACAGCAGCCTGGGAGGGTATTCTGGCGATTAGTATTGTCAGAGAAGAAGGTTTAGAACCTCTGAGATACAGAGGGCCAAAGAGTGAGGGAAAAGTCTGAGAAGTTTCTGTTTAGAGCTATAGACGGAGACTATTCTATAGCTTTGCAGTTAGATAGAGGTGCAGATAGGGTGTGTGCTTGCAAATCATTGTCTGTGAGTGATGGGATAAGTTTGATGAGTAGCTTTCATGGTTTGTGTGTATGTCTGAGATTTTTGCTGGTCTCATTCTTGCCCCATTTACTAATGAGTGTCCCGTTTGGGTTTTCATGGATCAAAGATTAGACAAAATCTGGGTTTGTGGGCATGAGATAGTGGGGAGGAAAGGAACATGCACAGGGGAAAATATGAATCAAAAGCATGTTTCAGGGCATTGCTAAATTGGTTGAATGATATAGTTTGTTGCAAAGGGGTTTAGATGTAGTTTTGAGTGAATCTTGAGAAGGATTCCTTTTAGAAACATTAGCCAAATTTGCATATGGGGAGAGCAGGAGCAATAGAGACCACTATCTGCAAGATAGTATGGAGAAGGCTGGTTGACTGAAGTCTCAATGATAGGTGGAGAATGAGTCAGTGAGTTAGATATTAATACTGACTCCAATACAAATGACCACTTTAACATTTGCTTTTGATCCCACAAAACAAATTAGAAAGAACTCATAGCAAACATATTTACCAATTACAGTGATTGCCTTCTTCCAGTTTCGATTTCACCAGTTTCTTGCTGCTTACCTTTCAGATGTTTCTGTCCAACCTGTTGAATATTGCAAGAACAATAAGGATTTTTAGGGGCATTATGACTGGGTCAGTAAAACACAGCTGCCCCTGAAAGTCCCTCATTTTTCTTGCTGTCTTTGGTTCCTCTTCAGCAGTTTTGTCTTGGACTCAGGAGTGATGAATCATATTTAAAACCCATATGGTCATTTTTGTAAGAGGCAAACAATGAGGCATCGCAGTGCAACAGTGGCACACCAAAATAGACTTCCAATTTAACATGCAACTGACCACCCAATAGGAGACGAAGCTAACACCACATTTTAAACCAAATAATTATTTCAATAGTAAAAAAGTGCTAAATAATAGAAGAATCCATGGTTTAACATTCATCCCAAACCAATCTGTAGCTTCTAAATGAGACATAATAGTACAGTCAGTTACATTCGCTCTTCATCTCACCCAGAACACCCCACAGATGATTATACTAATTCATGTGTTCAATTGCTCTGATACATGTTCCAAACTAAACTTCATTACTGGACAGAATACTCTTTAAATAAAGGTGAGAATAAAGTGTATAAGATCACAAAAAACTCAAAGGACAGAAACACAGACAACAGTGGCACTCCTCTAGGCTTTCATTTGCATGCGCCGACTGTAGATCACGTTGTAGGGACACACGGAGTTGACTGGTGCTCCTGTAATAAAAGGATTCTTGTATAAGATACAGAGCCACATTCAACTTTTCTCACAATTTATAGCATCCTCAGTTCATCCTATTAGTGTTCAGCTTCAATCAGTCCCTTTTCTGGAGGCTACATTACAGCCCCAGAGAATCCACGCAATATATCACGATTCAGTTACCTTCTGAATGAGGCTGAGGTCTGTAAGTCACCAGTGCATGGGCTGCTTGTGTTAATGTTGACTCTGTGTAGTGCCATTCATGTGTAGGTCAAAAAAAGGGACAGTTAAACAACACGCAGTCGTGTATGTATTTGTCTCACTCACAATTTTGTTGGCTATCTTTTGAGATCATATATATTCTTCTACGAGGATCTCTACTATAAATAGTGATGAGTCTACCTCTAGAGAGGAAACAGGTTTTTACATTTAACAATATGTTATTTAAAAATTTAAAAAAATTAAAGGAAAGAGTTAAGAAGGTGGCACTTGTTTCATTTTCTTGGATTGTATCCGATTGCACAGAATAACTTCGAAAGGGGAAATTCGGGACTTTTAGGAACAAGAAAGAAGTGATATAATAATGTGTTGAACTCTGCCTGGCTATGCAACTTCTTGCGAAATGGACAAGCATAGTGCATACTGCCTGTTGCGAATACTTACATGCAATAATTGGCAAGCTCCTGAAAAGAGGGAGTTCATAGCTGTGTAAAGTTGAGTAAGGTGAAGGATTGGTTTCAGCATTCAGAATTCAAACAGAGGAACTGGGAGAGGGTGCTCGGGGAAGAGGGGTGATTTCTATATCCGTTAATCCATTTTGTGAAGATTGTCTTATTGTTATGAAACAGTCAGAACTGTAATGTTTCATGTCAGGCAGTGGAACATATTTTCTCTGTCCCTTTTGATCCAGTTTTTAGAGAGCCAAACAGTGAATAATTTTAGATGTGAGCGCTACATTGTGAAGTACCCTTTCAGGGATGTCACACTTATGTCTTTAATGTTATGTCCCAGACGGGGAAAATCCACTCAGTGGTTGTGTGGTGCTTCCAATGAACGGTGAGTATTGGTTGCTTGTCCCAGTCTCAGTCCTATTTCCCCTATGTATGAAATCTCAGGGGGTCAGTTTGAGCATACATGATGTTGAAAGAAGTCCAGGTGGGAGAAACCCGTATTATGAAGTCTTGGGTGATTCATGGTATGTAGATCTTATCTGCTGTGATGCGCGCACAGCTTTTGCGCCTTTAGTGTGCACTGTGTTCTCGTTTGGTTTGTGCATTTCACAATCTTTTGTCTAAACTGTGGCTGACAGTGGGTCATTGGGGAACAGGCTTGAGTTGTGCAGGGCTTATAGTTGTCGATGGTAGGTGACCACCGAATAGGTGAAGTGTATAATCATCACTTTCTGTTTGTTGTGTCCAAAAGTTTTTTTCAAGGTATTCAGTTGCACTGCCTTTCTTGGTTCTGTCTGCTGTGCCAGAGAATATCGTTTGTAACATATTCATTGACCAAAAATAGGGGCATAATTACAAGGAGTTAACGCCACCTAAACGCCACCCAAACGTCATTTATAAGGTGGCGTTAAGCCACTTGATGCCCCCTTGTAAATAATGCCCCAATTCACGCAGCACTTAGCGTGAAAGGGGCGGGCAATGGGTGTTGCAGTGGGTGTTCCGCCGCAACACCTATTGCTTTTGACACTGCCCCATATTTACAAGGTATGGGGCTGCGCCAAAAACAAGACCAGGAAATACCTGGTCTTAAACAGGCGATATGAGGAGGAATGTTTTATTTCTCCTCGTATATGCTCTTTCCACATGTGCTGCATTCTGTAGCACACATGGAGAGAGCATATCCCCTGTTAAGATTGTTTATCTGCAGGAAGGTATTCCTTCCTGCACATAAACAATTGCCCCTGCAGCTCAGGCAGCCTACAAAATGGCACTAGGGTGTCTGCACTGGTGCTGGGCAGCTTTTTTCGCTCCAGCACTGGGGGAAAAACAGGGGTGTGCTGTATTTTTTAAATACGGTGCATCCTTGCATTTTAAAACTTTCAGAGCGCTGCGTTACCAATTTTGGAGGAACACCGCGCTCCGCCAATTTATTGTAAATATGCCATAGTTTGTTTTATGGGTGTAAGTTTCAGTTCTATAGGTAACAACAGTACTGTGAGGGTTCACAAATTATTGATATCTATGACCAGATGTTGTACTCTTCCCGTTTGCAAACCAGGAATGTGCAATTTGTACACTGACTGGTTTGTAAAAGGGAATGCAATTTTTACATTTGTGACCACAAGAGAGTTTGGAACATTTGGCCCCATGTTCCTTGTCTGCGTGCATAATATGCTAAATTGACAGCTTCTTGTTTGGGTAAAGGGGCCAGCACTTTCAAAGAATGAAAAGACACAGAAGGATGTAATTAGAACAATTTCAACAAACAGTATAGTGTAATTGGATTGTTTATTAAAAAAGAATCTGCTTAAACTGAACTATGAATGCGAAAGGAAGAGTGTTTCTAAGAGCCAGCAAAACAAACTAGGAGTCAGTCTAATAAAGGTGCCATCTGTTAATGTCACCTTCCTCACTGCAATATTTAGTAGTGGTTTTGTGATGCATTCTGAGTATTAAACATGTTTTAAAAACAATACAGTTTCAGACCAGAAAGCTTGAACAAGGATTGTGTGTAGCGCCCAGGAGGCGAAAGCAACATCTGAAACTGGGCATTTGATTAACACTAGAATGGCTGGTACAACACAGAAGAAAGTAGCTTTATAAATATGCAGTGGAAAGACGAAAAGGTTAATGGAGTTCAGATCTCCTCTTGGTGACAGAACCTTAGTCCCGATCCAGAAGAAAGTAAAAAATATACTCAATCATATTAAAAAGAATGAAAATATAACTGCCTCAACTAGGATACAGCGACTGGATCAACCACTACTTCAGCCCATAACAAACACATTTAGTAAAATGTGTGTTTGCATCCATGTTTTGATGGGCACACACTGCCATGAAACTGCTTGGCATTAGTCTCCTTCAGCATCCGGACCATGTATGGAAAATGGGCATTGGGTGATAGTTGACACATTTATCTACATCCAACTCCTCTACTGGAACTAACAGCTGTACTGCTATTTGCTTATTTTTAGGTGTACTAAGTAAAGTTCAGTTTAGTTTAAAAAAATTGTAGAGTCTTAGAATTCTGAATCTGGCATGAAAGAGCTAATCCGCTTTTACAGGACCCATATCCTACATCTGCCCAAAAATGTATCAAAGTGTTGAAACAGTTTTCTTACACAGTACACTTGCACCGGTGCAAGACATTCTGGAATGGATTTGGTTACAGGAGCTAAGTGAGTGACAGCGCAACCTAACACTACTAGAACAGTCTGGCTCAAAGAATAATCAGCTACAGCTGCTCCAAATGAATGAAATGTAACATTATTACATACAGATATCTCAAGCCACATCGGGATTCTGCGCCCAAACACACAAGGAAGCTGAAGGATGAGTTTCTTCAGGAGGCCACCAAGCTCTCTGGTGCCTAGCATTAACCCTTGAATGTACAGTAGGGGATATTTATTTCCCTATAACAGAGGATCAGATGTGAATCTCCCACACATCCAATTAAGGGCCTCTATGTGAGTTGCCTAATAAAAGGGTGTGGTAACAGTGCATCTGGAATTACCAATAGATGGGGTACTGTAATTACAGAACTATTATGTGTTTGTGCCCTTGGAATGAGGAACAACCACTTCACTGATTTCTGCAGCTTTCCCTTTACTTAGAAATGTGAGGGGGCAAATATATAATGTGTGGCTTTCCTGCTGAACTTAATAATCCAAAAACTCCAATTTACAGTCGCAACTTGTTATGCAGGGCTTAAGTAGTTGGTTTCTTGCTTCTTCTGAGCAAAACAGTCCTCTGGTTGTAATAATGAAGAGTAAACTTGGAATCAAAACTATAAAAAAAAAAAAATCTAAGATGCAGTTTAGAATGTGTCACTATCAAAGCAGTGTCTGTAATTTGTAATGTATGGTAATAAACACATAGATTTCTGTTGTTCTCTGGTAAATCCCAGCACCAGTATCATAAACAAATTTACTTGACCATGCATCCATAAACGCACCCCATACATTGTGGACGCATTTTAAAATCTATATTTTGTGCAATAAACAATAGTGAGTATTAATAATTTTTATGCTGGATCTAATGCGCAAATGTTGAATGAATATGATAAGAGTTGAAACGAGTCTTAATGCGCTATTGAAGTGTGTTAATTAAATCAGTTGTACCACATTTACGCAAAATCTCAATCTTGGATAAAATGGGCGGTGATTCTGTCATTCACTTCTGTATTCCATCTCTCCCACCATGTCTCCTAGCACATCTTCGCTCTTCATAAGCTCAGTGAAACAAAGACAGCTGGTGTAATGTTCTTTTCACTGTTATGAATACAAGGCTTTCAAAGAAACCTTTAGTGTTGCTGATACGTTGCAACATCCAAGGTCTTTCTGCTTTAGTTCTATTGGGTAAACAAGTTGTATTCATTGTGTGAACTGATATTTTCTCAATGTTTCATATTTTGTTTGAACATCTCCAGATGGCAGCGCACGGAGGATGTTGTATGCTTTTTTAAAGTGGGATATTGCTAACTTATTAAAGTAGTGATATTATTCCTTTTTTTTTGCAAAAAAATTGTAACATATGACAATTCTATGATGAATGTCAGGTTCTAGATAATTTGTTAAGTAAGAATTGTGTATAAGACCCTGTTGATTTTGGGAGTGAGACAGAAGATTTGGAACTTTCCTAGATGTTAATACGGATGCCATCTGACTCTTTTATGATTTTACTATTTATTTTGGACTTAAGAATGAGTCTTGGTTTTTTGACTATTCTATAATAACTCTGCATTAGAGCCTATATGGAATTAATTCTGTTCCAGTTGATTTTGAGAATTTTTTTATAACAAAACTCTTCAGCTTTTTCTTCTTATCTGGAACTCAATGTTTGAGTGGTCCCATGCAATTATTTTGATACACTGCCAAACTGATGTAGGGGAGGGTGCCTTTTTGAGCAATTATTTCTAATGGAAGAACAGAGTGAGTTACATTTTGGGGTTTCTGAGATCTGGGGTGTCGTGGAATATTGGGGTATGTTTTTTGCTTCCAAAGCATGATTAACACCCAATGCATCACACACAGCACTCTTGTCTATTAGTAAAAAAGAAGGCAACCAAAGCAAAGCAAAATACAGTCCTTGACCTTGATGTAAACATTCAATTAATTTAAAATGAAAGGAATATTTCTAGAGGCACCTTAACATATGCTGTGAAAGGGGCAGAATGCCACTAAAATAACCCATGGCATTACACAGAGCAATAGCTCGTGGAAATGCAAGGATACCTGGCACATCTACCTCAACGGTGAAGTAATAATAAAGAGAAATGCATATCAATGGAGGAATCTCAAACTACAGAAACACTGGACAACCTCAATGGGGTATAGCCTAATAATGAACTACAACAAGAGCATTCTGTTGCACGATACACACAACATAAGATCCACAAATAGATCACAGGGAGCCATGGTCTATTACAATACAATCACTATGTGCATTCAGATATTATACCTCAGATTCCATCACTAAGGCACACTTGGAATCTCTCTGCCACTCAAATGCAAGCTGCATGGCTATCAGGAGAGTTGCACAATCAATCAAATCCTATTTGGTACACCAAGTGTCCCAGGTTGGGTTGAGGTATGTGTGGCATGTGGCAGTGAGCAATTTACAGTCTGGACAGATTTTGGCCTTTCCACCTCCATTGATGTATGTCATACCATACATCCTTTCATCTGAGTTGTCTTTTACTCTGTGTGCTTCTGTACATTGGGCACACATGGCAATCCAAGAGGTTTTTTACCAGAGAACTGTCTGAAATATATGTCAGCATGATCTGGGCATTAGCCATAGCTTATCTTGGGCAGTGAGCCTATATGGCCATCTCGTTACCCTGTGCCAGCTTGGACCACTCATATTATGTGTTCCTTTGTGAGACTTGATGCAGAAACCTCTTTCTATTCCGTCATGCCGTCTGTGTGTGTGGTGTTGTTCTGGTGAATTGTCGCTGTTTCTATTCCCATATGACTCTCCTCTCACCCGAGAGTCACTGTGTATTTCATCTAGAATTCAAGCAGTATGTGAATGTGCTCTGCACAGGGCCTGCAGCATTTACTCTCTCAAACTGGTTTTGCACGCTTTCTGTGTTTTGCCTGAATGGTACAGAAAGCGACATCATTCACTAGAATTAGAATTTCATCTTTTGTGCGTTCTTGGTTCCCAGCATCTTACTTCAATCGAACTGCCTCTCTGGCCACTCCCTTGTGGGTACTGTTAGTTACTGGTTTGAGTCAGTGGCACTGGTGCTACTGGAGCTGGAAGGGGTCATTGCGGTCATATGTGGTGTCTGCGCTGCCTCGGGCACCTTCGCTTGTAGTCTGCTGCTGTGTGATATGTGGGACTGAGGTCTGAGCCATCCTATTAGTTGTGGTGACTGGGATGTTGTATTGTCCTTTCCTTGCCCCGGCTGGAGCTGGTACCTTCCTCGTGGCAGTGAAAAGAATAGCCGAAGTGGAAACAATGTCACCTCGGCCAGTAGTAATTACTATGGGGCTGATCATATGTAAATCATTATTGTCTACACATAAAAGTGAAAGTAAGCTGCTAGGCCACATTTACTCTGCACAGGAACACAAGCAATCCCAGAAACCTTCAGCCTTGTAGGGTCAAGCTGATAAGGTGAAACTTGAGCCCCGAGTCCCACGTGTGGGCATTCCTCTTTCGCATAAGGTTACTCACTGAGAAGACCAAAACGTGATGCTTACATTTACCTAAGTCACAGAAAGCTTTTTCGGGGCTACATTCCAGTGTATTGTTTATATTTTTTACCTACCCCAAAAGAGACAGCGCAGCCTCATCTGGTAGTGTCTGTCCATGCATTTCCCTCCTGTCCTCCATATTATTTGTTCGAGTCATGTGTCTTCAGCATTAAGATGTTGTCCACTGGGCATGTGGCATGTTCCATGCACTGCTTTTATGAGGATGTGTGCAGGTATCTCTAGGAGAGGAATTTGCTACTGAATGTGCATGGTGTGGCTCTGCGATGATATTGCAGCTAATGATAGGGAGGGCATGTGTTTTGAGACATTTTGTCCTGGATGCTCAGGAGGAGGGGAGACAGTGAAATATGGGGAATACACTGTGGCCTAAATTTCTACAGAACTCTCTGGAAAAGATATGGCTTTCTAAACAATATCATTTGAAAACTGAGCTGTAAAACTAATTGGTTCATCCCATTTTTAGGTCTCGCCTGAGCTAGCGTGCAGGCGCTGCTCTGTGAGGCTTTTAGTAAGGACTTTAAACTCTGAACACACGCTTGTGCTTTTTTTTTTCATCACCAGCTATTGACCTTTGCATGCGTCTTCTTAAGAAAGACAGCACGTAATTGGCCAATGGCAGGTGCATGTCCCGCTTTCTCTCTTCCCTGACCTAGGGAGCTCGAGAGCGAGCAGCATTGCGGCCGGGTGCCATCTGTTTTTAATTAGCAGGGCGGTGCGCAGTGTGCCAGATGGAGGGCAGGCTGCATTCTAGTCTCAGGTTACTTGTTTAATGTCGAAATCCAAACGTTTTTAACTTACATCAAGAAACGCATGGATTGTTCATAGAGAGAACTTTCCGAATTTTTGCGCTCGCGGCTGATGTTTGCAGTGCTCTGAAGTTCACAGTTACTATCCCGCCAAGGCGGGCTGAGCCTTTCATTTTTCCGTGGCCGATACGTACTGTTCTCATTGATAATGACAACTGATTTTATGTACAGTGCCTAGAAATGACAGAAATGCGGTATGTAACACTTTAAAAATATCATTTTCATTATTTACTTTCTCAGATGAACGAGTCCCGAGTTTTCTTGGACTTAACGCATCCTCTGATAGTGGGTGAGCAGACGCCGAAGGGGACAAAAATAACTCAAATAATTTAATAAACGCACAAATAAATACGTAAATAAATAAATAAATAACAGCCCTTTCTGCACAAATGAGCTGCACTCAGAGGATTGCTCAGGTCCGCTCTCCTTACGTCCAAGTCAAGAAGCTATTTTCTGTTGTGGTCGACCCTTCAAAACTCATGTATACGAAATCTCCGAGCAGTATTCGTCTTATGCTTTCCCGAAGTCAGTAACACTTAGAGATAAGTCGAATCCAACAGATTTTCCTTGTGACTGCGACGGTACTCGTCCATTTACTTCTTTAATCCCCCCACCTATTTTTAGTTTGCTTGTTTTTCCCTTTCAGTATTATCTCATTTATATCTGTATTTTTAGTTTTCCTTCGATTTGTGTTTATTCTTGACACGTTCCGGTTTCCTTTGCTTTATCCTGTGATCTTTCCAATTTCCATTTTTTACTATTGAGTATTTTTATTCGATACTTTTGCACTAAATACTAGACTGTTGCATTAATTTTAAATGACTGTTCACACATAGGGCCATATGTAGGAAGCCAAATACCGGTCGGTAACGGCCGAAATTCGGTAAATATACCGTAACCAACCGGTATTGAGGCACTTGAGATGTAGGTGGCTGATTTCTGGATTCGGTATTTACCGAATCGGAATTTTAAGAAATCGGTAAAATACCGATTCGGTAAATACCGAATCCAGAAATGCTATGTAGGGGGCACTCAAGTGAGTGCATAATTGGTGTCTGGATTCGTTATTTACCACCAACTACAAGTTGATGGTAAATGACGAATACCTTTAAAAAAGCATTTTTGTGCAATTTGTGAAGTGCCATGTGGCAGACATACATGCCCTTAGGGCATGTATGTGTGCCACATGTGCACACATGCACGAATCAGGGGTGCAACAGGGTGTCAATGTGACACCCAGCCACCCATGATAATGCCTCCCCTATTACCGATTCGGTATTTACCGAAACGGTAATAGTAACTGGCTTCCCATTCATTCCTATGGGCCTTCAGGCCCATAGGAATCAATGGGAAGGGATGCATTATTACCGATTCGGTAAATACCGATTCATAAATACCGATATTTACCGAATCGGTAATGATTACCGAATAATTACCTACATACTATTTACCGATTCATAAATACCGAATCGGTAAAAATCAGTATTTATGAATCGGTAAATGTTATGCTACCTACATATGGCCCATAGTCTTTAATATCTTACATATATAAGACAATAGTAAAAATCAGCATCGTATTTCACAAATATTCCAAATTATAACGTGATGACTTATTAGTGTAGTATGCAGTCATGAGAAAACCCAAAGTAAGTCCACCCCATAACCTCTTGTTTACCAATGCACTCCGTCTCGCCACATAAAACATCATTTTCGGAATAGTACTCAAGAGTATTTTAATTGTATCTATCTAGTTTGTCTGCACTTTGGCGTCTTCGTTCCTCTTTCATTTTTTGTGTCAGTTTCCGTTGTGTTCTTTGTTTTCCTTATCAACATTTGTTGGAGTTTCTACAGTTCTTTACTCAGACCACATTTACCTATTTCTTTTTATTGTCTTTTTGGACTCAATGAGAATTAGGAAACTCATATTACTATATCAGATTGTGTTTTAGGGTGCAAGGCACAGGGAATGGTATTCTGTAAAAAGTGTATCTTTATAGCCCATTTTTTGTCATATGCAGGCTCTCGTCGCCACCTGTTAAATAATGCTTCCATTGCTTAGCAGTAATTTCATTATTCTGAGTACCAACCTCCTTATTCCTAGCACTGCAAACCGAGGTGCCAGTGCCTCCATAAACAGATATTAGTAAGCCTAAAACCAACTCCTCCCTCCCTCCTTATGCCTCCCCTTAACGCACTCTGCCTGTAGACTGTGAAGCTAAAACACTTTACACTCATTCCTTCCTCTATATAACCATTTGATCAAACATCCAGGAAGAAAGGGAGGGAAGCAAATATTGGAACAAGGAGGTCTGAACTTTGAGTAATAGAATTACCAGTAAGTAACTTATTCCTAGCACTGCAAACCGAGGTGCCAGTGCCTCCATAAACAGATATTAGTAAGCCTAAAACCAACTCCTCCCTCCCTCCTTATGCCTCCCCTTAACGCACTCTGCCTGTAGACTGTGAAGCTAAAACACTTTACACTCATTCCTTCCTCTATATAACCATTTGATCAAACATCCAGGAAGAAAGGGAGGGAAGCAAATATTGGAACAAGGAGGTCTGAACTTTGAGTAATAGAATTACCAGTAAGTAATGTAAGCATTACCTCGTCATCCCCATCCTCTTTCCTCTCATTACAAAAGTGAGGAGTACTCAAGCTAAATCATCAAATGATTATCAATAACAAGCATTGGCAAAGCCAATCAATCTCGCCTTTGTGACCTTATAAGAGTCGTATGCCAACACATTTATTTCTAAATTTGAAGATGATCATATTTTTACAAATCCAGAATGGTCTACAAACCTGGCATTTTATGTCCGGTTCATAGACGACATTTTTCTGATTTGGAAGAACTCACAGTCATCACTTGAATTTTCCATCAAAGAATTGAATAAAAAAAAACACGGATACAATTCACACATAATATCAGTTCCGTGTCATTATCTTTTCTGGATGTATTGATTACCCAAAACAATGGGGTGTTAAACACCTCAGTGTTTTCCAAACCAACAGATCGCAATAATTTGCTGTTGTTTTCCAGCTTTCATCCTCCTTCACTATTACAAAAGTTGCCTTATTCGCAGGTTTTAAGAACAAAAAGAATTACATCAGACAGCAGTCAGCTAGATAAGGCTATTAAAGAGCAGTGCGCAAAATTCATATCACGTGGTTATCCCAACCACGTTGTAGTAAAGGCAGTGGATAAAGCAAATTTCACGTAACACATTACTTTCTCCTAAATTAGGAATACAAAAGACACAACAAAGATTGGTGTTCGTTTCCAAATATTCCACTGAATCAGTCAAGATCAAAAAGATTATAAAGTCAAGAAGGGAATTACTCCAGCAAGAAAATGAGTTCAATGGTTTATTTGATAACCAACCTTTGTTCTCATACACAAGAAGCAGTAATTTGAAAGAATTATAAAAAAAAACACATTATCCAAAGTCAGAAATGCATACAGGTATGCGTAAGTGCCAGAACTGTGTCAATTGCAATAATGTGATAACGGGCAACTCTATCAATCCCCACATTCTGGAAAAAAGATATTGTTGAGATACACTCAATAGCCAGTGTGCAGTGTATGCAGTAAGAGTCTTTTGCGTACGTGTGAAAAGGGGCACCCTCACTGGTGGTCTCCACATATATGTTTAGCCGAAGATTGCACTGTATAACAGAAGGTAGTTGGCACATAGGCTTGTACTCATTTTCCCTTTGTCCACCTACATATCTCTGTGTTGCCCTCTGCTGTCATGAACCCTGAACCAGCATGCCCCACACAATGACTGGGGACAACAACCTCACACAGTGCAGTATGGATGAAAGCAGTTCCTGCATACCTGATACATGGAGGAACATTTATGCACTTTGGCTTGGGGCAAACAGTAACATAAGGTACCCTTAGTGCAGGCCCAAATATTATTGCAACCAAAAGAACACTACATTTCCCACAAGCACCAGGACAGAATCCCATAAAGTGCATGGGCAACCACCTTATTCTCCCATCTCTATATGAACCTCTCTCACTGCCTGACGTGCTCTTCAATCTGAAGAAACGAAAGCAGAAGCTTACAGTGACTGCTCTCACAGCCTTCAGCTACGACTGACCTCACCTGCTTACAGCTCCTTTTTGTTAATCACACGTCCCCTTTTGGTGGTCGGTCACGCACCTCTCAACGTAACATCTGCAAGAAAGAAAGCAGAGAAAGGTGAGTGATGTTAGCGCTGCCAGCAAGCACAACAGTGCATTATAAGTCGCAGATTCCATGCCATGTCCTAGCATCACAAGTCTTCAGAACTGACTACAGCACTATTGAGAGTCAAGAGTCACCGCCCAGAAAGGCATAAGTACGAGTGCCCTCAGCAAAGGAAGGAGGGATTATGATCTACAATCAAAAGGCGTTGCAGTTTGGGACTACTGAACAGTAGGAACAATACAATTCTGCACAAGCGAATCATCAGGCAGAGCTGTCAGAAACATTTCAGACCAACGGCGAAAGTTGGTAGAAGCGCGGTACTGAATCAGACTTTAATAACACAAGGAAAGCGCTCCTCTCCGCAGACTGATCCTTGGCTTCAAACCATTAAACAGGAAAAACTGGAACAACGGGAAGGCGTAACTAGATCTATTGTCTCAAGGATACAATTGTTCCTTACAAACACGAAGCAAAACCTCAGAACACAGCTGGCCAAATCAATCAAAGGTCCAGTGTAGTGCAGTGTACCTCAAAATTCAACTTGTGCCTGTTGTTCAATATCTACGTACACCCCTTAGCACACCCCCAGGTTCTTCCAAATGTATGCACATGATGTGAGTATTCCAACTGGACGACAGACCAGACACCTAACAAACTTTACTGCTTGCTTGAAGCATTTTCTGATCTGGATGGAGCAAAGGCTTCTCTGTATGAACTGAGCCAACATTGAGATCTAAGTAATGCAAGTAACTGAGTTACTCTTTACCTTTTGACTTACAACCAAGCATTTGAATACCTCCCAAAATTTTCCAAAAGTAAGCAATCTAGGGATACTTTTTCACTCTGATCTCTCATTCGTTCCTCAGATATATACAGTAATTGATGGTATCAACTTTCAAATCTCCCTATACTGAAAAACACTGAAAATAACCGAACATTTCAGTTGACATAGCTCTAGCCATTGAACATATGGACTACTGTAACATCATCTTCACTTGTCTCCCAAAAACTCATTACCTGCCTACAAAAGGGTTAAGAATCAGTCCTATACCTCAGAATGTGTAATAGCATCAAACCTACCTTCAAACCTCTGGCTTCTATTTGATGCCGAGATTAAATTCAGGGTATTTCGCACTGTCCAGAAAGAATACTGGGGCAGAGGCTAGTATACCTGCAGAAATTAGCATTCATCACTCAGGAGTCAGCAACCTCCATTCAGCCTCCTTCCAGGGGATTAAACATGCAATCAGGTCCATTTTATGCACTAATAATGTGAAATACCCTGAACCACAAGCAGATATCTGAACCCAATAACAAATGTTTTAGGAAACTTATAAAAACTGAACTACTTAGATGTTGTTATAAATGGGATTCCTGGTTGGCTGAGGTATGCACTCAGGCCAGGCAGGAACCACCATGCTAGTCAGGGTAAGCTAGATACACACATAAAAGATAACCTGTGCTCACCCTCTGGTAGCAGGACACAGAGCAGTCAGTCTTACCTAAAGAGGCAATGTGTAAATATTTGTGCAACACACACACACAGTAACAAAATGAATACACCACAAAAAGACTCCACACAGGTTTAGAAAAATAGGAAATATTTATCTGAGTAAAACAAGACCAAAACGACAAAATCCAAAGTATAGAAGTTGAGATATTGAATTTTAAAGGAATAAATGCAGTAAAGTGCTTATAAGCAAGTAGCGCTAAAAAGGTTACTTTAGGTTGCGCAGGACCGGGGCAAAGTCAAACTCTGGGTCGACCTCATGGAAGCGCAGGCTGGCTACAGGACCGACACAGGCCCCAGCAAACAAAGTACCTTTCCGGGTCGCAAGCAACTAAATGCGTCGATGTCGGGTCCTGCAAATGCAGGATACGTCGATCTTCTCCATGCAGTGAAGTCTATGTGTCAGTTCCTAAGACAGGTGCTGGATTTGAGAGGTGTTGAGCGATGCGCCATATTCTACCACGCAGTAGAGGGGATGCATCGATCTCAGCAAGCTGCAGCGGCGTCAATACGATGTCCAGTGCGTGTATCTCTGGAAGCAAAGTGTGGGTTCCAAAGCGATGCGCCGATCTTACTCCCGCAACCAGATTGATGAGCCAGTTCTGCTACAAGCAGACAGGAGATGCGTCTAAATCTGTGTTGCAAGTATCTAGGCCATTTTCAGTGAGCCAGGCACAGGAGCAGGGGTAGAGACTTTGATATCCCTGAGTCTCAAGCAACAGGAGGCAAGCCAACGGGCCCTTGGAGATCACTTGGAGTGAAGGCAGAGTCCAGCTCTCCTTCAGCAGAGTCAGAGAGCACCAGGGCAACAAGCAGGGCAACAAGCAGAAAAGCAGTCTGGTTGAGTCCTTTGAGCAGCACATTAGTCTTTGTCATCAGAATGCAGATAAATCAGATGAGTGCTTGGAATGCAGATGAGCTTAACTTACCTGTGTTTGTGGCTGCCTAGAGGGAATGCACAATGTGCAGCTGTCACCCAACTCAGACGTATATTGGAGACAGGCTGCAAAGCAGGCACAGTTATAAGCACAGAGGAATGTCTACTTTCTAAAAGTAACATTTCTAAAACAGTAATGCTAACTCCAACCTCATCAGTAAAGAGGATTTGTCATTACCAGTTCCAAGCGTGAATCGACAGGCATGCTGTAAACTGGATCCGCCCGCCGATCCGACTTTTACCTCATGAAGGTTGCTGCAGTGGATGTCAGAGTGCGTCTCCACAGGTGGGAACCATGGAGATTTGAAAAAAAAAAAATATATATATATATATATATATAAATACACATATATGCAATAGTTACCTAGATTCACTGATCATATTATAATACAATCTTGCCATAGTGCGCTTTATTTTTCTACTTCAAAATATCAAACTACAGCCCCTTACACATTTGGTGGATAGTGCCTAATATATACCTGACAGTTGAAACATAAGTACTGTTGAAACTTATAATTTCAGTACAAGATATCATACCAAAATAGGCTACAACTTCCTTTTCATTCTATATAAATATATTAAATTTGTAATAATCTGTGTATTCCATAACATATACAATCCATGATATCTGTCTCTTCATTCAGTAGCCTCTTGCTCTGAAGCTGGTCTAGCACATGTTTGTGCTTTAATACATTTCTCTTCAGAGTTACAATTGTGTTTTAATCTGACCAGCTCCCCACATGGGATGTTCTACTTCACCTATCTTGGATTGCTACTCAAAGCATGTAACACTGTGTACTCTACAGTCTGTATTCTAAATAATAGGATATTTATTTTCCATGCCTTCACCTCTAACCTTATATCAAGAAAATGTATTGAAATTGGACTGTGTCATCATATACATAATATTTATCATTCAAAAGCTTGACAAAGTACAACAGCTTTTTCATAGGACAATTCCAAATCAAGATTAAATCATCTATATAGCTTATCCATGTGAGGATATCTGTTAGATAGGTTCTTATCCTTGAATAAATGGACATGTGTTCCTCCAGCAGGCCATCAATAAATTGGCATAGCTTGGAGTCAAACAGGCACCCATGGCAGACCCTTGTATCTGCTGTACATGAATTCATTAAACAGAAACACATTTTCATGTAAGCAAAACAGAATCATATTCAACAACATAACATTGCGCTCAAACTGACTTATGGGCCTGCCCTAAAAAAATGCTAACATGCATGCATGCATGCATGTTTGATATTAGTATAAAGTGAATGTACATCTAACGCTACCAGAGTATAATTTTCATCCCAGTTAATGTGATACATTTTTTTTAAGATATCTGAGTTGTCACACAGGTAAGATGGTAGAGTTTCTACAAAGCGGACACAATGCAGCCTATATATATAGAGGCCCTTTCCAATGTGCTCCCTACAACTGAGACTGTAGGTCATCTTCTTAGATTGACCATGGTTTTATACACTTTTGAAAGCACGTCAAATATGGGAATGGTTGGATGGTCTGATCTCAAATATTGATATATCTCGTAGTTTGAGACCCTTGTTTTTCCAATTAGTGAAAAGCTCATTATATTTCAGGAACCAAAGTCTGTGGTAGTTCGTATATACTTAAATGTACACTGTTTGTCTTTCAGTTGTCTTAAAGCTTCTTGTATGTACTTATGTTTACTCTACAATACAACATTCTTTCCTAGAATGGATGCAGTCTGAAACAGCAGGGAGAGCTGTTTTAATATATATAGGTAATATATATTAGAACAGCTCTCCCTGCTGTTCCCGACTGCATCCATCCAAGGGAGGAATGTGGTATTGTAGAGTAAACATAAGTACATACAACAAGCTTTAAGTTGAGAACAGCATGGAGAGCTGTTTTAATACACATATATTAAAACAGCCCTCCCTGCTGTTCCAGACTGCATCCATCCAAGGGAGGAATGTGGTATTGTAGAGAAAACATAAGTACATACAAGAAGCTTACTGCCTAGGGTAGTTAATGTACAGAACAACTGAAAGACAAAGAGTGTTACATTGAAGTAGATACTTCTATCTCTCTCAATATATATATTTATATATCTATCGCTCTCTCTCTTTCTCTCTCTCTCTCTCTTTATATATATATATATATATATTGAAGAAACCTCGAACCTGACGCGTTTCGGGTATCTAGTACCCTTGCTCACAAGTCAAGTAAGAAACGATATTCGCCATTTTTAAATACATTGCAGTGTTAAAGTGCCATCACCATGTGATTAAAAAACATAGAAAAAACACTGGCAGACTTATTTAAAGGCAACAGGTCCTGAAGCACACATTTCATTCTGCTTACTGTATTCATGTAGTGCAATGGTGGCGCTACATTGACAATGTTTTTATTGTGTGGAGGGGAAATGAGAAGAGTGCTATGGATTTTATTGACAAAATCAACATCAATACTGCCAATTTAAAATTCACTTCACAGATTAGCAGGCAACAGGTGGAATTTTTAGATGTTAAAATATACATCAAAAATGGCAACATAGCGACCACTCTTCATAGGAAGGCCACAGCTGGCAACACAACTCTACATGCCAGCAGTGCACATCCTCAACACTCAATAAAAAGCATTCCGTTTGGAGAACTAATACGCCTTAAGCGAATTTGCAGCACAGATGAGGATTTTGCTATATGCAAACATGATGCCCTAGAAAGATTTAGAGCTAGGGGCTATAGTGAGTCCAGCCTTGCTGAGGCAGTTAACAAAGTAGATATGAAACCGAGGGAAACACTCTTACCCAAAGTAAACCACGTGGAAAATTGCGATACCACCATGAGTACACCAAGATTAATTACTGCCTTCAATAAACAGGAGAGAAGAATCAGGTCCATCATTAGGCGTAACTGGCCCATTATCATGACATATGGAGTTTTGTCTCCTATTCTACCATCTCAACCCACGATCACATATAGGAAGGGGACCTCCATGACACCACAAATTGTGAAGACTTTTCCCGAACTAGCTACAGCAAAAAAATGGTTACAACCGAAGCAGGGGTTCACTAAGTGTTCCTCCTGCAGAGCATGCAGGTTCGGTGTGAATACTGCCTCTTACTCGACTCCTTTTAGTCCAGACTTGGTTCTCATTAAGGGCAGTTTTAATTGCAAAACTGAGTTTGCAGTTTATGTTCTGACGTGCACCTGTGGCCTCAGATATGTAGGGAGTACCAAGCTACAGGTGCATGTCAGAATACTGCAGCATTTGCGGGCCACTGTCAACAACGATTCCACATAGCTGGCCCGGCATTTTAAATCAATAAATAATAATGATCTCAGTTGTTTGCAGTATTTTGTCGTGGCAGCCATTCCAAAGCCCCGAAGGGGAGGTAATAGGGAAAAAATGTTGAGAAAACTAGAATCGAGAATGATCTTAGAGCTGGACAGTAAAACACCTAATGGCCTTAACAACACGGAGGACTTGTACCATTTTCTATAAAACATTTCTCGCAGTAATGGACCCATTTAGATATGAGTATTGTTGTTTGTGTTCTCTTGAATTAGGACTGATTTAAAATGCCGCCGGTTTTTAAGGTTTTAGCCCTGTTTTTAACTTTGTTGAATAGGGTCATTACCTCTTTACCCAGTGGTTTTAGTTGTAGTATATTTTATTAAATAGTATTAGCACTAGCACTTTATGGGGATCCATTTGGATCTTTTTGCACTTTACAATATATCTTGGCACTTTCTTTTGCGTGTTTGCACATCTCAGCCTTGGAATCAGATAGGGTCATACCCAGCATTTAAGCTGAAAGTTGAAAACAGACTAGTACTGCACAAGGCATTTACATGAGTCTAATAAATATACTGTTTACATAATAATTATGCACAGCCATAATTTTTACTATCAATACGGTTTTTCATGTTTCTATTAATATATAAATATATGGTACATGAATTTCATATGCATTTTTGCACATTTAGAATGTGAATTTGAAGCATTCGTTATGGCTTAGGTATTTTTATAAATTCTAATTATTTATTTATTTATAATATAGAGTTATTACCTTGAAATTAATTGCAATATTATAACATCATGTTTTGTGCATTTATGCAGCAATATTATGTCTCATGTTTACATTGGGAACCCTTTGATGGCTGAAACTTAAAACGATTGGAAAACAGACTCGCTAGTGCCTTTATATAAGTCTGCCAGTGTTTTTTCTATGTTTTTTAATCACATGGTGATGGCACTTTAACACTGCAATGTATTTAAAAATGGCGAATGACATTTCTTACTTGACTTGTGAGCAAGGGTACTAGATACCCGAAACGCGTCAGGTTCGAGGTTTCTTCAATAAATACCATCTGGCCTCATGTCGCTGGGTTCATGTCTCTGTTCGCCAGGTGCCTGGAAGTGCAGAGTTTCAGGATTATTTTATATATATGTATATATATATTCACTGAAAAAACCATAGGTTTCACACACGTTATAGTTAGGAATTAGCATTTAAAAAACCTTGCAAATTCACTTAAAAAACCATAGGTTTCACACATGTTATAGTTAGCTGGACATTTCACTCGTGAAAAACCAATGAAATTCCCCCGTTATAGTTAGTGCAGGCAACTATAACTATAACTCACGCGACCGCAATCCTCTGCTGATGACGTCAGATATTACATCACTGTATTTAGACACTTATTTACCCATGTCTTCTTCCATTAATTTTTAGCTATACATATATTACAAATATTTTTTTTTCAGAAAGACACATGTCATCAGTGATGTAATATCTGACGTCATCAGCAGAGGATTGCGGTCGCGTGAGTTATAGTTGCCTGCACTAACTATAACGGGGGAATTTCATTGGTTTTTCACGAGTGAAATGTCCAGCTAACTATAACATGTGTGAAACCTATGGATTTTTAAGTGAATTTGCAAGGTTTTTTAAATGCTAATTCCTAACTATAACGTGTGTGAAACCTATGGTTTTTTCAGTGAATTTGTACGTTTTTTTAAATGCTAAGTTATGTATTTTTTTTTTAATAAGGTTTTTCACCGTGCGCGCCCACGTTACGCAGTTAGCGGAATTTTTCCGTTTCTACCGTATGCGCACGCTATGCGTACTCCGTGATTTTTCGCAAAAAAATTAAAGGACATTTTGGCACTTGGGGGTCCTTCTGGGACCCCCAAACAAAGGCTAGGGGGTCAGGAACTGTCCACCCTGCCCCCTTTTCACGTTCTCCACCTTTGTTTTTCACCCCCTCAGACTGCGAGAGACAAAATGGCGGCCGACACTTCCTGGTTTCGACCGATTCGAATGTTTACTAAGATCTAACAACCAATCAGAATCGCGCTCGCGCACGGCAGCGTGCGCGTACGGTAAGTTTTACCGTAAGCGCACGGTGCGCGCTTATAGATATATATATATGCTTTTAAATGCTATTTTCTCAGGAAATACTGAACAGATTTACACCAGACCTGCAAAAGGCACATCCCTGACCTGAGGACTACCTCTCTGCCAAATTCCAAGTAATTCTGTTCAGCCGTTCGGGCTGTAGCTTGGACTAAAGGTCCTATGGAAAAATGCATGGGGAAAACGCATTTTGGGACCCCCCTATATATATATATATATATATATATATATATATATATATATATATATATATATATACATATATTATCTACTGGCAGTCGCCAGTAGATAGTTATAGTTAGGACCGTGTTTCCATAGGAAATCCGCAACATTCTATTTGGAATAACTTTGGCGCCGGTTGACGAATCCTCGCAAAATTTTCAAAATAGGTGGGGCGCTCCGCTCCGCTCCTACCCTGAAAGTCTCGGGGTGATTCATCAAGCGGGGGCCGAGAAGAAAGGGGGGTCCCAAAACCCGTTTTCCCCATGCATAGGGACCTTTAGTCCAAGGTACAGCCTGAACGGCTGAACAGAATTACTTGAAATTTGGCAGAGAGGTAGTCCTCAGGTCAGGGAAGTGCCTTTTGCAGGTCTGGTGTCAATCTGTTCAGTAGTTCCTGAGAAAATCAAAAGTAAAATCATATATATATGTGGGCGGTGCCTAACCACACATCTCATCCTGAGATCTGATTGGCTGTCAGCACTTCATCCAAGAAGTGTTGGCAGCCATCTTGGGACCAATATACATGATAGCACCTCATTAAAAAGCATTGCAGTTAATAGAAGGTTTTAAGACTTTAGTTACATTATAAATCATTTGTTGATGGTACCATACTCATTTTAGGAATTGTGGTATATTCTAAGGTGATTTCACCATGTGAAAAAGCCTTCTGCTGGGATATCATGATTGAGAGAAAAATATTTTCTCATGCTTTTCCCACAGAGGTTTGGAAGGTGATCTATAAGCTAAACTGAGAGCATATTTTCTGTAAATTCACATTATCTTTCTCAGTCATGTGAGAATGAAGTCTGACATTCTCAGTAAAACATGTACATCCAACAAGGGCAGAGACTGTCAGTTGATTCCTTTGTGTTCTACTGCCGCTTCCCAGAGTGTTCCAAAGAACAACTAGAGCGCTAACAGTCCTACTTATGATAAACGTATGGCACACCTGAAGCCATCTTGCTTGGATTAAAGTGGTAACTCTTAAAACATTTAATTTAAAAAGGAACAAAATGAAGGGGTTCATTTTTCCATAATAAGTATGATTAGTGCTGCAGAAAGAAAAATTAGGGCACATTTTGAGTGACTTCTCAAATCCTCTTCTATTTCATTAAACAATTCTGACATGCAGACTGAAACATGCACTTTCAATACCAGCAGCAGTTTTCCCTGGTGAGCAGTAGCTTTACTACAGTGATCTAATGAGCAAAAAGAGTGCTAACATTCTGAATTTATGGCAAATGTGTGACACATCTGAATGCCTTCTTGATGGAATCAAAGTAAAAAACTGAAAGTATTTCCTACTGAGGAGACTGCAGTAAATGAGGAAATTAGGAAACTTCATAACAAATAAGTCTCCCAAGATGGCCACCAGAGACAAAAGAGCCCAAATGTAGCCCAAATATCATCAGATGTAGCCCAATGACAGAATGTCCCAGAGTGTTCTTAAAAACAACTAGAGCGCTTACTGTCTTCATTATGACAAAAGTATGGCACACCTGAAGCCATCTTGTTTGGAATAAACTGGTAACACTTAAAACATTTAATTTAAAAAGGAACACAATGAGGGGTTTCATTTTGCCATAGAAATTATGATTAATGCTGAAGAAAGAAAATGAGGGCACATTTTGAGTGACTTCTCAAATCCTCTTCTATTTCATTAAAGAATTCTGACATGCAGACTGAAACATGCACTTTTAATACCAGGAGCAGACTTCTATGGTGAACAGTAGTTTTACTACAGTGATCTAATGAGCAACTAGAGTGCTAACATTCAGAATTTATGGCAAATGTGTGACATATCTGAATACCTTCATGATGGAATCAAAGTAAAAAACTGAAGCATTTCCTACTGAGGAGACTGCAGTACATGAGGAAATTAGGAAACTTAATAACAAATAAATCTCCCAAAATGGCCACCGGAGACAAAAGAGCCCAAATGTAGCCCAAAATCACCCAGATGTAGCCCAAATATAGCCCAATGACAGAAGTGTGCAAAACACTTATTATTTTGTGTTTTTGCAGTGTTATATAGTGCAGACTTGTCAGGTATTGGAGTGCTTTACATAAGCATTGGTTACATCACACAAGAACAAATTCATTTTGGTTGTAGACATGGGGAGACTAAGTGATTTGACCAGAATCACAGAATGTCGAGCTGAAGCAGAAACTCCAACCTGGTCCCCAGTTGTAAAGTCTGCAGTTCTGGAAGTAACACCACATCCTCTCCCCTAAGTGCAACATTTAATCAAGTGGTCAACTGGATAAAAAAACATAAAGATAACAAATAATTTAAAAGTGCTTTGTCGCTATTTGAAAACTCAGAAAATATGTCCTTATTTTAGTCTTTTAGAGCACTAACCATAATTTTGATGCCAATAAGACCCTCTCATATATGTAATTTCTAAAGGAAATGCTCTAGGTATTACAGTTTTGATTACATCAAGATGACGTCAGGCGTTCCACACTTTTGTAATAAATATAGAATGTTAGCAATCTAGTTGTTCATTAGGATACTGTTGAGAGGCAGAAGCCAGGGGCACGGACTCTGAAAATTGAAGGCAGGTAGGAGGGTGCAGATGCAACAATTTAACCACACTGAGCAGGCAGGAAGGGCCGTGGCAGCACAACAGACTATGGAGGGCAGTGGAAAGGGGGGCAGGGGCAACAAACCAACAATACAGGACTTGCAACAGAGGCTGTGGCAATGTAATAGACCATTGTGGGCAGAAGGAAGAGGCAATGGTAGTACAACCATACATGCCAACAGACCCGATTCAGCCAGGAAACGTCCAATGTTTTTAAGCTCAAATGGGCTTTATTTGATCTGTCTCCTGTCTACAATCTCCTCTTTTTCAATGTAACTCAAAGGGGAAAATCAATACCCCAGCTTTTTTTCAAAATCTCCCTCTTACCAAGTTCAAAATGTTCGCAAGTATGGTACATTGGATCATGGAAGGAAATGGGGTAGGGACATGGACTTGGATAACAGAGGACAGGAGGGACATGGAGAGGTGCACCAAACTGACCCTGCAGGGCAGGCATCAGGGTTTGCAGCAGCACAATACACCACACAGGGCATGCGGGACGGGAGTGCAGCACAACAATCCATAGAAAGCAAGAGGGAGGGGACAGGACTATACACATGGACAACAGAGAACAGAGGGGCAAGAGGCAATGGTAGCTAGCTGACCATAATGGACAGACAGGAGAGAAAGCTGCAGCATAACAGACCATAAAGGGCAGGAGGGACGGATCAGGGGCATTACAATGCAACAGACAAGCCAGGAGGGAGGGAGTAGGGGTCTGCACATGTAAACAGAGGGCTGGGGGCAAGGGGGCAGGGCAGGGCAGGAGCAGCAAGATAGCCATGGAGGTCAGGCAGGATGGGCACTAGAAGCAAGACACACCATGAAGAGCAACAGTGAGACTGTGATGGCATACACACAGACCATGGAGGGAAGGTGGGAGGGGGTCAGGGGCAGCTAACTGACCACACAGGGAAGGTGGGAGGGGCCATGGCAGCACAGAAGACCATGCATGGCAAGTGGGAGGGTTAGTGGCAGCACAATGGCTATGATGGGCAAGAAGGAGGGTGCAGGGGCATGCACAAAGGACGATGGAGGATAGAAGGGAGGGTCAGGACCTGTGCACAGACAAGAAAGTTCAGGGGAAGGGGCCTCACAACAGACCACACGGGGCAGCCAGGAGGAGCAGTTGCAGCACAACAGACCAAGGAGGGCAGAAGGGTGTGGCAGTACAATGGACCATGTGGACAGGAGGAAGAGGATAGGGGCATGGCGTGTGGACGGGCAGGGTGGAGGTGGCAGGGACAGGTTACAGTCATCTGACAATGCTAGGCAGGTGGGAGGGGAGTGGCAGCTCAACAGAACACTCAGAGTAGATAGGAGTGGCAGGTCCATGGAACATGGTGGGCAAAAAGGATGGAGCAGGGGCATTCACAAAGACATCGGAGGGCAGGGGGAAGGAGAATAGGGGCAGCAAGCTAAGCACAGAGTTTAAGCAGGAGGTCAATGATGGGACATAGAATTGGGCAATGGAGGGCAGGAGGAGTGGACTGGTACATCATACTAAATTGAGGGCAGTGGCAGCACATCAGACCATGCATGGCAGGAGGGAGGAGGCTAGTCCATGGATTCACACAACAGAGAATAGGGAGGAGGGGGATGGGGCAGCAAGCTAACTGTTCAGAGATGGCGGGTATTAGGAACTTTATTGTTTTTAAAACGTGTGTCTGTGCGAACTACTTAAAATATGAACAAGTATGCAGCATAATCTCACTTTTATTCAGGAAGAAGAGGACGTTTGGGACTGTGACTCCGGGCTCACTTGGCAGCAACACCCCCTGACCCTCCACCCCCTATCGCAAAATGTAATGCCCGTGAAAAGGGTAGGTGAACACAGTGTTATATAGAACATAGTCCTGAGAGCACGATTGAAAATGAAAACTAGATATAGTGTATGGTATAAACTATGCACCAAAAAGTGTGATATAAGATGAACCGGGCGTGAAATATAATATGCAATACATTGTGCGCAATGACAGATTCATTGGAGACCGCGAGATAGCACAGGCACTAGCGCGTGCTATGCGATATGCGCCTTGGAGTGTAATATGCACAGGGCAGTGTTGTGTAACCTAACTAGTCTCTAAAGTTGTAATATAAAATATGTGCTGGGGAGTGTAACGTTGCATATGCACTGTGACAAAGATATGGATCCCAGATTGTAATATGTATGGCATGGCACTGTGCGTTATAACATAGGCATCGAGGAAGGCACGTTAGATGGGGCAATATAACCCGTGCGAAGACAAGTGTGGCATGACATATTCACGGGGTGGTGTTACAGTGCACATGGGCTAGAGAGTGTCATAGCATATGCACTAGCTAGTGGAATACAACACAGAGGTGTGTGGCACTCAGCAGGCAATGGTGGGTTTAACACAGCATTGGGCTCTGCCAGGAGCGCGCTGTGACTCTCAAGTGATGTTCGTCACCCCTTTCTAGAGAGTAAAATAAAAAGTATTACACACACAGCAGTGGATGTGTGTTTTATTAATCGTGAGGGGGGTTTCTTGCATAGTTTTGGTCGAATTTTTGTCGAATCCCTTTTGAATGGCTTGGTGTGCATGTGTATTAAATGTGCCCGTCAATAGCTACCCATGTTTGTATAAATAAACGACAAGGGTGTCTACCGGGATTAGGCACGGTAGGGCATCAGACATGTCAGAGCTTCACTAGTGGTGTAAATACATTCCACATGGATTCATTGTATGCATAGTCGCCTTTTAATGAATATCACGCAAATCGTCATGGTGATAGGTACGTACGGTTTGTCCAGCATGTCCTAGGTGTGTCTATAAATATATATTTTTTTTAAATAATAAAAAACAGTGGCCGGCCCTGGGGATTGGGGTCAACAAAATATAATTAGAAGACAGGCCCTGGGGGAAGGGGGCATCAGGGCCAATAAATTAGAATAAGAAGGTGAACCACATAGCCCCCCTTCTTAAAAAATTAAAATAAATAAAAGACTGGCATCGTGCCGGAGGCCACGCCCCCTCCTTGCAGCACTCTGCAAACGCGCCCCCTGGCGAGTTGTAAGTTGGGGAATTAATTCCTCTTCAATACTGAGGGTCCCTGAGGGCCAACTAGCCCAACAGGCATCTCCAGTATGTGCCAGGGAGCTGCGCTGCAGACAGGTGTTCTGAGGCCAAGCCCCTTTTTACACCTCTCTGCAACGCAGCTCTGTGGCGCTTACTGGAGGTACCTAGTGGTCTAGTTTGACCCTAGGGACCCTTAGGATTCAAGGGGACTTAATCTCTCAACTTAGAACAGCCACAGGGCGTGTTTACACAGTGGTGAAGGAAGGGGACGGGTCCTGAGGTGACGTGTGCAAACACGCACTATGGCACGTTTTAAATTGGGGATATAATTTCCCTTCAATACTGAGGGCCCCTGGGGGCTAACTAGCCCACCAAGTGCTTCCAGAAAGCGCCACTGAGCTGCATTGCAGAGAGGTGGTCCAGGCCGTGCCACTTTTTACACCTCTCTGCAACGCAGCTCTGTGGCACTTACTGGAGGTACCTAGTGGGCTAGTTGGACCCTAGGGACCCTCAGGATTCAAATGAACTTAATCTCCCAACTAAAAACGGACACAGGGCGTGTTTACACAGTGGTGAAGGGAGGGGACGGGGCCTGAGTTAACGTGTGCAAAAACGCCCTGTGGCCTGTTTTAAGAGGTAGTTTTAATCCCCCTGCCCTATTATATACTAGGGGCTTACAGAGGAGGTCATGCTAATCACAGGGGGACCCCAACGCATAATGTTCCCTAGTGTATGTAGGTGTTTTCACTGTATTCTAAGTGTCTTTTAACATAGCACTGGCTCTAGGACTGGTTAGTCAGACTCAGTTACCACCAGTATCCGTCTGAAAAAGTTGAGGGTACAGGATGATTTTGCAACAAGGCTTCTTTCTGCTCTTCTTTTTGTTCTTTCTGCACGTTATCCTTCTTCCTGCACTTTTCTTCGTCTTTGAGGACTTCTGTTGCTTCTTTCTGCACTTTTTTTTTTCTTTCTGTGCATTTTTTCTTCTTTCTTCACATGTCCTATCTCTGTAGGCATAGTTAGAAATTAGCATTTAAAAAACCTTTGAAATTCACAGAAAAAACCATAGGTTTCAGGCACGTTATTGTTAGGAATTAGCATTTATAAAACCTCAGAAATTCACTGAAAAAACCACAGGTTTCAGGGGTGTTATAGTTAGCTGGACTATTCACTTGTACAAAACCATTGAAATTCCCCCGTTATAGTTAGTTCAGCTAACTATAACTCGCACGCCCGCAATGCACTGCTGATGACGTCACATATTACATCACTCATGACATGGTCAGTGACATCACTCATGACATCACTGATGACATCTCAAATGACATCACTGATGACATCACTGATGACATCATCCAGTGAATGTGTGTTTTTCTGAAAATTAAATATGTTTTATATATGTATATCTCAAGGTCGATGGAAGAATAAATGGGTATATAAGTGTCTAAATGGATGATTTGTTTTTGAAAAATTGATTGTGTGGAGTATGGAGTCAATCTGTTCAGTAGTTACAGAGAAAATAGCATTAAAAAGCACATACATATCTATAGCCGCGCACCGTGCGTGCACCCTAACGTGCGCAAGCGTAATTCTGATTGGTTGTTACATGTCAGTCAACGTTCGAATCGGTCGAAATCAGGAAGTGTCGGAAGCCATTTTGTTTGTTTTCAGTGCGAGAGTGGTAAAGGAAGGTGGCGAACGTGAAAAGGGGGCAGGGTAGAGAGTTCCTGACCCCCTAGCCTTGGTCAGGGGGTCCCTGAAGGACCCCGAAGGCAGAAAAAAACATTTAATTTTTTTTTTTAAATCTCGGGGGACGCGCACCGTGCGCGCACGGTGAAAAACCATTAAAAAAAAAAAAGAATTTTTAATACGCAGTTAATTGAAAAATAAATATATTTAAAAAAAAATAATACATACATAACTTAGCATTTAAAAAACCATACAAATTCACTGAAAAAACCATAGGTTTCACACACGTTATAGTTAGGAATTAGCATTTAAAAAACCTTGCAAATTCACTTAAAAAACCATAGGTTTCACACATGTTATAGTTAGGTGGATATTTCACTTGTAAAAAACCAATGAAATTCCCGCATTATAGTTAGTTGAGATAACTATAACTCGCGCGACCGCCACTCTATCACAAGGATGATGTCATCAGTGATGTCATGAGTGATGCCACTGACCATGTCATGAATGATGTAATATGTGACGTCATGAGCAGAGGATTGCGGGCGCGTGAGTTATAGTTATCTCAATTAACTATAACGGGGGAATTTCATTGGTTTTTTACGAGTGAAATATCCACCTAACTATAACATGTGTGAAACCTATGGTTTTTTAAGTGAATATATATATATATATATTTTTTTTAAATATATTTTTGTATGTACTCCTTTACGGCATTCATCTCAGGAACTACCAATGCAGTGGCACAGCAAACTCTCAGCAACCAGGGGTAATCCTTATATTTTTAATTCCATTCTGTTTTTTTCGTTTTTCCTTGTTTTGCGTGCAAACTCCAAAATTATTCACAAAACACCAAATAAATAAAAAGAAATGACTGACACGTTTCAGCTGACGCTTTCCACTGGGTGTGAAGGGCTCTGTGATGCAATGCAATTTAATACCAGTCCTTTCTCCACTTTGATGACCCATAAACAATATAGTGTCAATTCAATTCATTACATAATGGCAGATCGTGTCAACCATGTTTTCATTCAAGAACATTAGAACCTTCAAATACAACAATCCATCACTTTTACAAGCAATTCCTCTTTGCATAACCATTTGCAAGCTTTGTCTTAATGTAACTACTATGGTATTTCATGTGACACGTTCCATTGCTTGTCACTCATCACTTTTGACAAAAAATGGATAGAAATACAAAAACCCATTATCAAAGCAAGGTTTCTAGATCTGAAATAACATTTGCATAGATGTAAAATGAGATTACCCCCAAATATCTTTCCATGTCAGCTATTGCACAAAATCATAATTGTTATTTCAACCTACACCGTTATTTCAATTATATGAACCTCTATGAAGACCTTATCTTTCAAATTCAATTATTACACAAACTCATAATTGTTGTTTCAACATACATTGTTTTTTCAATTACTTAATCGTCTACAAAGATCTTCATGCACTAAATCAAAAGCCTCAGGTTGAGAATCTATATTTCAACTGCCATCTCAGAAAGTATCCCACGCAATGAGTCATGGTGTTATTAGCTCTATACCTTGTGTGTGGGCAGAAATTCCATTGTGCATTTAATCATTAGCAAGTATGAGGTGCATCATATTTATTCAGATGCTCCAAACGTAGCCAATTATTAACGAGCAAAAAAGGTCATTTTTCATGGTTCTCATAAACTCAACGTTCCCCGCTTCCGAGGTGTCTACTTTGAATCATGATACTACCCCCGTATGTTTGAAAATCAAGGCACATTACACAGTAAATTCTTAAGATGTGCAAAAAATGCGATATATCAAAATTCCAGTATCCAAAGTGCACAATGTAGCATAGTAAAAAATCAATCAAGATGTCATGACATCATGTAAACATCCAAAGTGCAAATTGCTCTTAAAGTGCACAGTGCTTGATTTCAAAAGATCCTTCAGTACTTGATATCATGGGGTACAAAACTCCTAACCTCATGGGCGGCAATATCCTTAATCAACCATCTGTAAAGTGCATGATATGAGGTCCTATGTTCCAATCATGTATAAAGTGCAATATATCTGACAAGTGCTGTATTTACAAAGTGCTCTATGCAATATAACTACAAAGTGCAATATTTAAAAAATGTCCCGTAATGGGTAAAACCAGTCTTTTCCTAGACCCTTGTGAGCTCATCTTTTTAAGGAATCTTTAACATATTTTTACTAACCAGCAAATCCTGCATTGTAGATTGATGGAGGAAGGAAGAGAGGGCAAAAGAAGAGGAGAAAGAAGTCCAAAGGAGAGGGAGGATGGCAAAAAGACGAGAAGGAAGCAATGAAAGTCAAAGCGGGATGGAACACTTTAAAACCTTCCCAATTATTATAATCTTTTCAATCAGCTTGGTCTCTTGTTTAGTGCTGAGGAGTAGTAGTCCCAATCAATTTCGTGGTTACAGATGGGCATAAAGTTCCGCATCAGTATTGTGGCCACATGGCACCTCTGCTTCTATAGACAATATTATTTGTGATTCTTATCTCCTTAATTCCTTTTCCCGATCACCTCCCATTGGGTGAGCTCGAATGTGTTTGATGCCACAATAACTGAACGTTGCCAAGAATCGATTGTGGAATTATTCAAAATGGTGTGCCAAGGGATTATTCCGGTCCCCATTTTTTATGGCTCTTATGTGCTGCAAAATGCATAATTTAACCGTTTTAATTGTACTGCCCACGTACAACTTATCACAGACACATTTGAGAACATAAATGACATGGTCCAAGTTGCATGTATCTCTGTCCGTGATAGCCACCTCATGGCCCTCCATGGTTCGAAAGCTTTTGCAGTTTGTTCCATATCTGCATGCCTTACAGTAGCTAAACTTTACAAAGCCTCCCATGTTCATAATGAGCCAATTCTTCTACTCCTTCTTGCTGTTTTAGTGACTAGATACAAGGATATCACCCCAAGATCTTCCTCTCTTTCAGGTTATTCGTGGACCCATCTCCACCATCTCCCGGAGATGTTCATCCTTCTTCAGGGCTGCAAGTTCTTTAGAAGAATCCTTTTGATATTGGGTTGCACCATATTTTATTCTAAGAATAACCTTTTCACTCAATGACCTTGTTCACTCAAACTGTTGTTCTGTGAATACAAAAGTAGCTCCCTTCTTTTTTCATTGGCTCTCCTCTTTGCATCTTCCAATACTCCATTGGGATATCCTCATTTACGATTAAATGAAAAGATATACATCACTTAATTGGTCTGTTCTTGAAATATGTTCTCTGGAGCGAGGGAGCAACCTTGAGGAATGTGTGACTACAGGCGTCCCTCCTCCCCAGTTTGTACTCATGATGCCTCATTGAGGCGTATAACAATACAGTGAACTTTATGACTAAGGGAGTAGAAACAGGGAGTAGCCTTCCTAAGTCCTGACGAAAAGCCTTGGGGTAGGGTCAGGGCTGGACTGGGAACCAAAACCAGCCCTGGCAAAGTGCTCGGCCTGCCCCCCTGGGGGTTGGGAGTGTGGCTGAGCTATTTGCTGGGGCCGTTTTCTGCCGATTTTGTTACAGGGGCTGATTTTGCAGCATAACTGCAAAATCGGCCCTGTAACAAAAACTGCCTCTCAGGGGCCCAAAACCGGCCCCCACCCCACCCTTGCGGCCCACCGGGAGAATGCCCGGTGCCCGCTACAGCCAGTCGGCCCTGGGTAGGGCTTGCAACTAGTTGACCAGAGAAACCCAGGGACATGACCCCATAGAGTATCTTTTATCTCACTTATTTTAGCCATATCGACTATAGTTGATAATAAATAATATTTTAATACTAGCCAGATATCTTTAATTCTTCTTTTTCCAATAATTCCCCCACTCCTATTTTCTCTCATCTGGATAGGTCCTAACATTATCAGTGCTCCCACATACTCATAGGTCGAAGCACAACCCGGTCCGCAGTGGGGTGGGAAGAACCCTATGATGAAGCATGCCACCGAGGGTTAAGCCTGGTGGGTGAGGGTTATTTAAAGAAATGTGTTTATTTTCTCTCAATAAACATTTAGGAGGGTAGTAGGAATAAGCATAATTCACTTTGGACTACAATGACTCTCTTTGCTTTATGTGTAGGATGAGAGTAAACCATGGTATTACCCAGCGCTATAACCCCTACAAACCCTACTTACTGTCTAGGGTAGATAATGTACAGAACAAATTACATATTGCTCAACGAGGATGATATTTTTCTCTATATATAGATGGCCAAAAGAAGTAATGATGCTGAGAAAATTGGAGAAAATATCAGACTTGGGGGTCAACTGGAGCACATCTGTACACTTACTAGTATGCATGTGAGAACCCTCAGTTGAGCAACAGGTGATGAGAGGTGACCTGAAGTGGGAGGCAAATACTATTAAATAGTTGGGGATCCAAATTTACTGGACAGAAGAAGATCTGGTAGAGGGGAACATAATGACGGCTACCGGGAACATGAGGAGTAGTGTGAACGCTTGGAAAACACTCCCATTAGCAGCATTAGGAAGGATAGCTTTTGCAAAAATTGTGACTCTGCCCTGGTTACTTTACTACTTCCCCACCCTCCCTGTGAAACTTGGCATGAAACTATTTCTAGAAATAGACATTCTCATTTGGAGAGCCAGAGGCCACTGGCTATCATTGGCAAGATTACAGCTGTCTTTGCAGGAGGAGGAAGCTACAGCCCCAGATTATGAAATGTACTATCTGGCCGGACAGCCCGATGCTTTACCAGATGGGTAGACCTTTCGCTTTTGCATAGAGTGGAGCAGAGGTGGAGTATACTATCTCTTACTGACATATTGACCCTCCTGACTAAACCCAACGCTAAAGTCCAGAACAAGTCGATACAGATCCGGGTGCTCCACTATAGCTGGGACAGAGCACCAAGACGTTCAACCAATGCAGTTGGCTACAGGAGGATGGCAGCAGAGGGCATATTGCTACACATAGAGGCAAAATGAGGAATAAGCCTCCCCCCGGCTTTACAAGGGCTTGGGATGCCTTACAGGCAGACTTGGAAGATGCAGAAGGAGATACCCTCACACATCGCATAGGATGTCAAAGCCCAGAAGAGGGGCAAGGTGAAAATCACACTGCACCATTGACTGACTCAAAGGGATAGGCTCACTCTTGTATAGAAGCTTTGATTGACTGGGATTACTGGACACGTGGAGCTCGAGGAACCTGACACCGGGGGGGAGAGGGGAATGGGCAACACAAAGCCAGCAAGGGAGGGAGGAATGAGAGACCCGGGACTGCATACCCCCTTTGTTGAGACAGGGACCATTGAAACAGAATTGATCTGAGGATTCCTCCCCTCATTGGGACTTTATAACTGAGATGCATTTGGATGTACAGCGAGAAGAGAACCCCCATGTATTATTGGAATGGTGTAAATGCCACTGTTTACTTTTTCATTGTTCATGTAAGACCAATTAAAATATGTGTTTAAAAAAAGTATATGAAGTATCTTCAGCTGCATTATATGTCTTGAGAGAAATCAATATCTACTTTACAAAGAGTTTGAAAAAGATAATCTCAGTGGTACCAAGTGCTTGAGTTGCATAAGATTACAGTCACTCACCAGGCGGATGATGATTCCATGTATACACAGGGATGGGTTGAAGTTCAACATCATTCTATTGGCGTTATTTTCTTGTAATAGTGTCTTACAGGGGGTTATCACCCAAATCACATGCCATAGTGACATATACTGGTTGCCTTTTCAGAGTCTCTGATCCTGGATTCAATACCTGAAAAAGTGAGAAAAGATTGGCAAAGAATCAAACGCAAAAAACACAGTTCACCATTCACAAAACCTTTACACACAATTTAGTGCAAAACAAATCCAAGTAGATGAGCTACAACCGCAACAAGAATTCTGTTCAGTCATGAGGCATACAGACTCAACAGACTGTCGAAGAATGTACAAGTAACATTTTCCATGCTCAATTCCAAGTTATTTTTTCACACTTTGGTTTTCCCATAAATCCTCTTTTCAGACACTGAATACTGAGTCTGAGCAGACAATGTCTTGGATGTACATAGGATAGGAGTCACTCAATGTGCATTTGCAGATCAGCTGGTTGGAACAATTCAATTGTGTACCTTTCTTCCCCTCTCAGTACAGACAGAAATCTCACTTTACCCTGATTCTGATATCCCTGACAATGTCCCATTAGATCTGAAATATCATGCCCAGACAGTAGGGAAGCTATTTACATAGTACCTATTTTGCCACCAGTTCCTATTTCTTTCCCATTGTCAGAGCTTACCATGTCACCAGTTTAGATTTAACTGCATGTGTACTGTCTAGCCAATGATCAACCTTTGCTCTCAAGATGTGACATGCAGCGGATGCTGAGGCAAGGTGGATGGCTGCGTGGCCTGAGTATATATATATGTGGTAATTATTGCACATGTTCAGACTCACAGCATGGAGAGATTCCTTGCTCCACCACAAGCTATTGGTAGTTCCTATAAAGGAATTGATTATGAATGACTCCTTAAAATGTGCCACTCCCGCGCAAAATCCCGTTTGCACAGGGGCAGCATTTGCAAGTAGGGCAATATAATTTACACCAGGATTTCCCCCCCTTTAAATTCTGCTGAAGAACCTGTCAACATTAAACACAGAAATAAGACCAACTATATACCAGGAATTTGGTGTGAAAAACACCAAAATCCCATAATTTCCCTATATTTAGGAGTAGGCATGCACCTAGTGAATTCTAAAATCCAGAGTATGGGATTCGCGAGGTGCTACAAATAACCCCAGACCCTCTGGTGCATTTGTAATCAAAGCTTTTGTGGTAAATTAAAAGAGAGCGTAAGAACAGTGAGAGGTCGAGGGGGTATTATGGAAGGTATAACTGCATGTGCTGCAAAATGTACTTATAGATTTTAAAGCAAGCCTGCCTGTTTATTAATGATAAAGCAGCTTCCAAATCTACAACACTATGTGGTGTCAGATGAGGGAGCAGTCATGGTTTCTCTTTCACTCAATGATGTTTTATTTGAACTTAGAAACAGATGCTGGCAAGTCTGCTTCTACAGTGACTCCGTGTCGAGACATTCCCTAGCTGAAAAGGATTCCTCAGGGTGAGCAACCTTTTTTGTCTGTTTGCCTCACTGCAGTGTACAAATGACAGCTTGATGGCACTGGAATTTTAGAAAGAGATACAGTACTGTGTACTTCAATATCAGTCTGTTTATATCATTACTGTGCATTTTGATCATATATACTGCAGGTGGTGCTACTGACAATAAGTTACTGTACAAACAAACAAGTAAACCTTGTATAGGGATCATTGGTATAATTAATTTTAAAGGAACATTGGTCCCTACAAAACGCATACGTGATTTGGAATAAACACGATTGTTATTGTTACAAATGTCAGTCTCCGTTTCATAATTAAGAAAAATTATTTATTGCGTAATCAAACAATATAGTGGGTAGTACCAAATGAAATGGCTTTAACTTTTCTTTAAAAACTCAGGCACTTACTAACAAGTGACAGAAAAACACAATTACCCATATATGTCGCAATAAACAAAATCACAAACCAGCCCTATCTCATTACATATACAATAGAGGGTCAGTGTGTTCAGTAGATGACGTTTCGATCCTCCAACATTACAAGGATCATCATCAGGACATTATATTTGAAATGCCTGCAACACAACTAATATAAAAAAGAAAGGAGAAAAGGAAAATGAGGAAGAAAAAGGAAAGTAAGAATCAAATCAGAGGGTTACTCAATTGTCACTAAGAAGATGAAATACAACCATTGGTGATAATAACAGCAAAACATTACGATGAGTGCCCAACTAATCATACCAAGAATTAAAAAGAGTGCATGCTAACCATCAAGCCTGGGAACCACATGCATGTGAGCGGTAGCAATGACCTCATGCAGCAACCCTATAAGGAGAAGTGTATTACCAGGAAGTGAGTGGGGTGAATTGGGGTGCGCGTACCTACACAGAATTGTCATTGCCGTCACACGGCGCATGGAGATCTGGCGCACCTGTATAACAACAAGGAGGAGGGCGCATCTGAATGACAGATTAGCCATGTCCTAATGAAAAGGAAATAACAAAGTGACAACAATATAAATCATGGCAGACCCAACACAGTGAGTGTACAATCTAGGCCAACCGTGATTTTAGCAATAAAAAGGAAACAAGGGATTAATTCCTGAAAATAGGAAATTGTAGCTGCACCAGGGAGTGAGGAGTGCCTGTGTCCTGTAATTAAGGAAGGAATTCAGACCTGTGAGTGCAACTATTCACTGAACGCTAAGATCCAGCAGGACGCATCGGAAATGTCCTGCGTCTGGAATCAACGCGAACAGCCCAACGCGCAGAGTTGCGCATCTTGGGAAATCAACGTGAAAGGGAGCAATGGGCGGGGGCGTGGTAGAGTAAGTGCCCCAATTTCAAGCCGCTAGGAAGTGGGCTGGGCCGTGAGATGCAAAAAAATATCATAGAAATAAAGAAGGGACAAAATAAAGACAGAATGAAAGATAAATTGACCCGATAATATAATGAAATCAGGTACACTTACAATATGGCATTGCAGGAATAAGTAAGAAAGGAAAAGGGTTACAAGACTCAGACATTTGAAACAATACCAATAGTGTTTATTCTAAATTAAACATTCTTTTTGTAGGGACCAATGTTCCTTTAAATGACTGACAATAAGTTATGCACTACTTTTATGTTTTTATTCATACTGCCTTTTAGTGTGCAGCATCTGGGTGTCATCTAGGATATGTCAGAGCCTGACAGAGGCATTTAAGGTTTGCAAAAGTTAGATTTCTCATTCTACTAAGTGTGTCACATGAAAATTACTTCATGAAACAAATAATAGTAAACATATGCAAACATGTAATAGTCTCAGAGGTCCTTTTAACTTCTTAGTTATTAAAACAGCTTACCATTGTCTTCCAAGGCCCTCATTACGAGTGGCAAGGAGAGGATGTGAAAATTATCTTTCCTTTTTAAAAGCTGACAAGCCAGGAACTGGAATTTAGCAAGTACGATAATTATAGCCTATAACAAGAGTAAACACTTTAAATAAGATCCATAACGTGCATTTGGTGCTTTGTCCACCAACATCTGCATGTTCTGGGATGTAGCGAGCATTTTTCCACAATGAATTTTGGCGAGCATTTTTCCACAATGAATTTTGGCGGGTCCGACCTTGCAAGGGATCTCCTGACTACAGCAAAACCTATGATTCCGATCCCTACACATAAGACGAGTACATGTTTTGCCAGTTCCAGAAAGCTGCAAGTTTATCAGAGCCCACGCGCACATGATCCAGAGTCAATCAACCAGCTCTGAACAGGAGTAGCCATGGTGGGCAGGAAAGGGCCAAGCTCACACAGGGCCCACACAGAGGGACAAGCTGAGCCAGACGGTCAGTCATGACACAGTCTTCCACGGACACCTCTTATACTACTGTGCCGTGGCGCAGCAAACGTCTGAAATTGACAGTGCCTTGGGAAAGTAGGCAATCTCACATGGGTGCAGAGCAACACATCGCGGCTGGGTCTTCGTGTTCATTTCGTTTACCTAGTTTGCAAAGTGGTGGACAAGGAGACAGGGTGGAGGTGGGGCCCTCAGCGAGCTGCCTCTGGTGCTTGGTTTACTCGGACATTGGGCTCCAGCGGTGCTAAAAGAGCATCACCTATGTGTGCACATTTAGGATGGCCCAGGCAACAGCAGCACATCATGCAACCGAGGACATCTCCACCCTTTCCCCTTTCTTCACCAGGAGACTCAAATAGTCCTGCCAAGGTGAATACAGTGAGAATGAGAAGGGATAATGATATGTTCTTCTCTGAGAAGTGCCAACAAATAAGGTGCAGTGGCAGTGAGAGCTGTGAAGAGAAAATGTGTGAGCAGCACTCCCAGCTGCCAAGCTTTCAGTTTGTGACATTTCCACATGTGAGCCCTCTCTTTACTTGCATAACCGCCACTCAGTAAAATAAAAATGAGGAAACAGAGACTGCTTTGGCAGGCTTTTCTCCTTGTTAGTGCATTCAACAATAGCATTTAGAGATCATCAGATTCATTTCTTGCGGCATACAAATTCAAAGGTTGGTGTTTTTGACACAATCAAGAAATTGTAATATGGGACTTGAAGGAGTTGTATGTCACTATATTGTGGTAGAGAAACTGACCAACAAAAAATATCACATACACTATATTATCAAGTTATGTAACTATTTAGCGCCTCATTTACAATATTTTGATGCACAGCGGCGCAGCAAGCCTTCCTGCTGCACTGCCATCCTTCCAAAGAAAGGGGCTGAAATGCGCCGTATGTACAAGATAGAGCGCATTCCTGTCCTTTTCCCCTGTGTTCGTGCACAATGGGCTCCCATGCTCCAATGCAGGCATCCTCGTACGATGGTGCAAGGGTGTCTGCGTTGTAGGGGGTCATTGTTTTTGTACAGGAAAGGACACCTTTGTGCACACAAAAAATCACAAGAGGTGTTTTCCTCTTTCTGTGTGTGCTGCAGAATGCAGCATACATAGGAAAAGGAAAAACGAGGCGAAATAATATTTGTATTTCTCCTTGTTGTGCCACCCTTACGCCTCCCCCGGGGAGGCGGAGGAATCTGACGCATTCTCGGTTTACAAAACCTTATAAATCTGGGAATGCATTCCATGGATTTCGTGGGAGCACCCACAGCAACACTCATGGAACGCCCCCTTTACGCAAAGTAATGAGTGAAAGGTGGCCATATATACAGGGCATGAAAATCCATGCAAGGTGGCTTTACGTGGCCTTGTAAATATGGACTGGCACACAGCGCCGTCGGTGCATCAAAAAAAGTGCCGCACCGGGGGTGCAATGGGCTTGTAAATAAGCCCCTTACTTTTTTTAAACTCAACTTGTACTTAAAAAACAAATAGACGTTCCCGAGCAAGAACAAGGCAGTTAAGCCAGTAAGCAATAATTCTCAATGAGAGTGACAAGAATAATTCAAAGTCCAGTGAATCAAAAAAAGGTTTCTTGTTTATTTCCCTTAGTCTTCTTTGTTCGCATTAACAGCACCAAGATAAGAACAGTAGCCAACACGTGTTTCGTCTCGGGTAGGTTGCCCGGCGACTTCCTCAGGGCATAAAATTAATCACATACAAAGTATATGTTCGTTGATCCGCCACATCTATAATGTATTTTTAATGTGGGTCCATACAATTTTGATCGTCTGTGTACAAAAAATATATATCTTTGAACACTTTCTCAATCCCGATCAAAAAATCAGATGAAAAGGGTAGGTTAACGTATCCAAGAACCGAAAAGAAGGGGAAGGGAGAGTGCTCCGATCGCCACCAGTATTCACTCTCATTGAGAATTATTGCTTACTGGCTTAACTGCCTTGTTCTTGCTCGGGAACGTCTATTTGGTTTTTAGTGTTTTCCTCCTATCACCTGTGTGACGGAGAAATATTGGGGCATAGGTGGCTGTCCCTCTTGATGTTTCCCTAGAGCACTTCTCTAATTTAGAATCATACAATCGACAGGATCTTGGATATGCGCGAGGGTGTAACCCTGCCATGGTTCTAAGTTACATTGTCAACTTGTACTTACCTTGATGGTACAGTGACAGTTGACATAGTGAATGCAATAGTTTTGCAGGTCACTATATCTATCACAATATAGTGGTATTACACCATTGAGGGAAGTTTTCAATCTATGTTTCTGAAGGTTTGCAATCATTATATTTTCATGATCACCAAAGGAAATGGTAAAGAAAAGTTGGAAGTACATTCTCTAAATTTAGTAACATAAAATATTCCTCTGTCAAAGTGGTTGGGATTGTTGCCATCAGTCTCTAGTTTTGCAATGCATCTTATGCACTATTAAGTTGCATTGTAAAATGTACAGTCGCAGGCGGTTGCATAAGGACTTATTCAATGAATATGAATAATAATTAGGCAGGTCGCTATTTGCAACCCCTTGTGATTGGCTAAAAACACAGGGATAGTGGCCTGCAACTATCAGCCGGCCAACATCTCTGTAGTTTGCCTTCCCAAACGGGAAACATTTTTTAAAGCCGTTTGTGCTCCCTAAAGAACCAGTGCTGCTTTTAAAAAAGGAGCACAAACTTACAAAATGGGTTTGTTACAGTGTTGAATGAGGGCCGGTGCCCAAAGCTTTGCTCAGAAGCCCGCGGCTGGTGCTATTAACTGTTGACATGCTGAATGCCAACGCTGGGTATTCTTAAACCCACCTCACACCTCTTTAATCCACTATCAGACACTCCCACCCCTTTATCACCACCAATAGGCTCCTCTGCAATGGCGGAGGAGCATCGCCCCACTGCAAAAAGCAAACAAAAAATTACATTATGATAAAACAACTTTTTTTTTGTGTTTTTTTTGCTGTCTGTCAGCTGACACGAGCATAGAGCGGGGTCCGGCCATGTTAAAAGTGCAAGGACTGGGAGGAGGAGTAGTAGGTGCCCTTGAGTGTGCATGTCAGTTAGGCACCAGCTGTCTGAGGCAGGTCAAACTGACGTGCACACACTTAGGTTTCTCCACCCGAACTGTGCTGCATAGCCGAGTGGAGAAAAGGCCCAGGCTCCCTGTCCCTGACCGAGCATCAAAGCAGCCCGCACAGGCCATTCCCCACGCTGCTCTCATGATTGGTATATATAGCATGAGAGCAGCGCGGGGCTTGAGTGGGGACTCAGGGAGCCTGTGCCAGGAGCAGAGGAGCACTGAGGGGGCTGGCAGCATAAGGTAAGCCTATTTTTTATTTAGTATTAACCCCCCTTGTGCCCTTTACCCTTCACCCCCATCCTGCCCTCTCCCCCTGTACCCGCACTCCCCAGCCCATCACTTATTACTTGTATCAGCCACCACTGTTTATCTCACTCTTGCTTGTTGACGCTTTCTCCCTTCCTGACAGTTTTTCAGTTTTTCTTTTCTTCCTTCTTTCCCCTTTGTTTTTCCCCTCTCTTACAAAAATGTCTAATAAAGAAAAATATGATCTGGTCCCCACTGGCAACCACCGGCTCAAATCAAAGACTGGTTCAGGACCCCAATGCAGGTGTCCCCTCAGGCCACAGTACTTCCGTTTTCTGCTGAAGGGACGTACGGTTCCCAAGATAGTTAGCTGATCTTGTGCAGCCGGCTGCTTTAGTACTACTGCAGCGGATATCAATGACATTTCAGATAGGGCACATTAATGAAACTGCAGCCAGTTGCCAAGACATAGGGGAGGCAGCAGTGTAGCACCACTTAGTGTAAAGCTCTTCTCTTTGTCACTGCATCAGGTTGCTGAGCTGAAATCCTTATTGATGAATCAGCACAGTGACTGTTAATGACATATGACAGCCATTTGGATTCAGTAGTCCTGGGGCCCTATCATGTATAGGGCACACTTTCCCTGTTTGCATCCTGGCACACCTGTTTTAAACAGGTGCGCCAGGCGTAAACAGAGAAAGTGCGCCCTATTACATATAATGTGCTGCTCCTAGGGCAGCCGCTCCGTGTTTCACTGTGCAGACGGCAACATGCCTGCACTTTTATAGGGGATTAGAGATCTCCTTGCAGGCGGGTGCAGTCAGTGACTGCACCCACATGCAATGGGGTGTCTGGTGGATCCATGGGACCTCCTCCCCCCTCCCCTCCAAAGGGCCTCTATCAGGGGGCTCACTCCTAAGAGCTTCTTTTCCTCGACGCCCACGTTTGTAATACAGCATAGGCGCGGAGACAAAGGGATTCCCTCATTTGCATGGGGTACACCCCATGCAAATGAGGGAATGCGCTCCTGAAAAAGCTCTGGTGCTGTATGTGCGGCAACGTTTTCCGTATTATAGAAGGGGCCGCACAAGCATCGGTGGCCCCTTCAGTAATACCAAAGTGTCCCGGGGGCACGCAAAGCAGGTGCAAAGCCCGTTGCGCCCCCGAGGCACTTTGTGTAATACTGCTCCTGGTGTTTTTAGTGCAATCTAGCCAAGCAAACGAAATCAGTGAATGACAGTGGTGCTGAGCCCATCACACTGCTCTGAAGGTGGGCTCGGAACTGGGAATCTGAGCCAGGATTATTGCTCATTCAGTGATAATCAGTACAAATACAGCTTAAACGTGCAGTCAGCAGAGAGTGATGGTTTGCATGAGCTGGCATTGAAGCAGAGACTACACTCATTCACATTGGTCTAACATAGAATGCGGGTCACTTGTCAGGGTTGAGCACTACTGTAGCACTGTTGACTGTATTCTCCAGCATTAGGGTTGAGGGTGTTTTTGCATCAAACGCACCTATCTTCCCTTTATTCTATTTCTGATATTTCTAACTTGCCGAGGGTGCATCCCTTTGGAAATATAATGCAGAGCCAAGGCAAGAAAATCATTAGGATATTTTTGATTCAATAATCTACTGCGAGTGGATAGCTGTCACGAATTGATAGGACACAGCGAGGCAGTCGAGGATAGGGAAGAGGAAGGCAACGCGCTTCCCCCTCATGTTTCTCCTCTCCTCTGTTTTCACTACTATACTACATTGATATTCCCTTTGTTTTTGCCAGCCTCGCTATGACAATACCAGTCATGGCAGTAAAATACGTATGCAAATTCTGCTTTGGTGCTGGCTGCCACTTTTACATATGCAGCAGTTAACATGTCCAAGTGAACCTAAATTGCATGCAAATTATTTGGGCAGTGTCTGCCTTAACATTATTTCACAATTTGGATAATAATACACCTGTTGGAAACGGCCCTTTTTGCAGGGTTATCCCCAAACTTTTTGCTTCTTCCTCCTGTATTTTTTCTAACCCGTGGTTGTTGGCAATAGAACTCTGGGCACTTTACCACTGCTGATCAGTGCTAAAGTGCATATGCTCTCTGTATAAATTGTTATATTGATTGGTTATCCATGATTGGTATATTTGTTTCACCTGTTAGCCCCTAGTAAAGTGCACTTTGTGTGCCAGGGCTGGTGATTCAAATGCTACTAGTGGGCTGCACTACTGATTGTGCCACCCACAGGAGTAGCGCTAAAATGATGTCTTAGGCCTGCTTGCAGTGCCTATGTGCAGTCCAGGACTGCCATGTCGACCTGGCCAGTGTACCCACTGACCAGGCCTTATCCTTCCCTTTCTGTACATGTCAGGCATCCCTATGGTGGCCCTAGGTACCCCCCTGGGCTGGGTGCAGTGTATCTGAAAGGTAGGGCATGTACTGAGGTGTGTAACATGCCCTGGTAGTGAATTACAGCCATTTTCGTTTTTCACTGCTGAGAGGCCATCTTGCCCATAGGATAGAATGGGGAAGGCTGTTTACATGCCTATCTTCCCATAAGGGCAAGATAGAAAATCCAAGTTTGGTATCTCTGTGTTCAGAATTTAATTATACATCTTTTTAGCAAGATGGTTTTTAAATTCACTGTGTGAGAATAGCACTTTTTAGAAAGTAGCTATTCTCCTGTTTAACCTTCCTGTGTGCCTGTGTGCTGGTTGGCTGAAGGGTGTCATGTGATGGGCTAGGTGGCTCCAGGAGCCTGGATGAGTCAGCAACAGGGTGAATAGGGAGATCTGCCTTAGATGGGTGGGAGGAGTAGTCCCTGGGTTTGAATAGGGCTGCCCATGCCAACACAAAGCTGGCTCCACCCCCTGCTGGCCAGGCTGAGGACTCTGCCTCTGCTGGCACAAAGAAGGCTCCACCTCCTGCTGAGCGTCTAACGACCCTGCCTCTCACTCTGAAAGGAACCAGGTGCTCCAGAGCAGAGCACACCCAGGAACCGGTTTGAGCAGGGGAATCCCCTCACTGAAACACAAGAGACAAAGACTTGGAGGGGTATAAGAAGAGGACCCCAGACACCTAAAACTTTAGATCACTTTGGAACTAAGAAGGAACCTCTGCCAAGGAGAAAGCTGAAAGGACTGAAGAGGAGAAGACTGCCTGCTTGCTGTTTTGCTTTGCTGCCAAGGAGAGGGGAAGGACTTTGCTGTGTCCCCTTCTGTTGATTCTGATCTCCAAGGGCCTGAGAAGAGCTGGCTCCCTGTTAAGAAGTCCCAGGAACAAAAGGACTTCACCACCAGCTCCCCTGGAACTCTGCTGAGAGAGTTCTGGCCTGCCTTGGAGTGCTTGCCCAGTCTTCGGGCCTCAGGAGGTCGTTTTGCTGTGTTTGGGAGCTGGGAAGCAGAAGCGTGAACAAGAGTGACTGGTACCCAACGCATCATCCGATTGCGTGTCGCAAGATCGAGAGTGCGTGGAAAATCTCATCGCGGCACCATTGCAACACGCAGGGTCCCCGCATCGCCGAGTGCGTCGAGCATCGTCCCGAGGCGTGAAGATTCCTGGCATTGCGAGGGTCGTCGCAGAACCAGTTTGCGAACCGCACCACTGCCGGTGCGTGAAAGTCTCCAGTCGCTGCGTGCGTCGACGCAGAGTCCCGTTCCGTGGTGCATCGAGAGTTGCGGCGCCGGAAGGCAACGCTGCGCCACGCATCGCACCACATCGAAGAGTGTCGCATCGAACCTGTGCGTGAAGCTTCCCCCTAAGAAACCTACGCAACGAAAGCCAAAGGTATCGCATCCTCCCCCTACAGATCGGAGCCGGCGCATCCACCTCTGCTGCGTGAAGCAGGGCTGCTGCAAAGCCTCCCCAGGATCTCAGGAGTATCGCATCGCCTTTGCCATCTTCCTTGTTATAGCTTTTGGGAACCTTATCGCAACTACAGGTACTGTTGGGCACGAGAGTGTCGCATTTTGTGCATTGAGAGTCGCATTGTGCAGGACACTGATTTTGACATCCTGGAGTACTTTCTGCAAACTCTTGAACTATCTTTAAAGTAACCTTTTTGAATTATATGTTGGTTTGTCTGTAGTATTTGGTCTTGTGAAGTTTTTAGTAAAGATACCTTATTTTTCTAAAACTGGTGTGGAGTAAATCTGTGGTGTTTTCACTGTGTTACTGTGAGTGTTGGTACAAATACTTTACACATTGCCTTTGATAGCCTAGACTGCTCAGGCCAAGCTACCTAGAGGGTGAGCAGGGGTTATCTTAACAGTGTATCCCCCTTTCCCTGACTAGAAGCAAGGGTTCCTACTTGGACAGTGGTACCTACCCTGCCAACTAGAGACCCCCAGATCTAACAACACCTCCTTATTCCTTCATAAATAATTTCCATGGTTCCTGTAGTGGACTGACATCATTTTATCATTTAAAGAATCTTGGATTTACTGATAGTGAAGTTCTGAACCCCATGAGAGATATATATGGGCCGGATTCACAGAACTAACTTAAAACAAAATCCTAAACTTACTACCATTTTGGTATTCACAGAAGGCACTTACTCATTTCAGCATTCACAGAAGTTAGGAGTCCTAACTTTAGGACTCCTAAATGCCTTCTGTGAATACCGAAAGTCTTAAAGTTAGGATTTTTCTCAGTTTAGGAGTCCTAAAGTTAGGAGTCCTCACTTTACTACTCCTAAACTGAGAAAAATCCCAACTTTAAGACTTTCGGTATTCACAGAAGGCATTTAGGAGTCCTAAAGTTAGGAGTCCTAACTTTACTATTCCTAAACTGAGAAAAATCCTAACTTTATAACTTTCGGTATTCACAGAAGGCATTTAGGAGTCCTAAAGTTAGGACTCCTAACTTCTGTGAATACCGAAATGAGTAAGTGCGTTCTGTGAATACCAAAATGAGTAAGTGCCTTCTGTGAATACCAAAATGGTAGTAAGTTTAGGATTTTGTCTTAAGTTAGTTCTGTGAATCGGGCCCCATGTGTTTATGACATCACTTTTAATGTAACTTATGACTTCAAAAATTACAAAAATAAGCTCTCAAGTGAAGTGACATATTACCTCATCATTAACCCCTTCCATGCCCAGGATGCAATGGTTATGTCCTTGGCTGTGATGCTGGTATGCTGAGGACGTAACTGTTACGTCCTCTACACACCAGTCAGAAATCCCTCTGCTATATACAGCAGATGGATTTCCTTTTTTCTTTTTCATCCTCGGGAGCTGGGGAAGAGCTTCTCTAGCTGACCGAGGAATTTTCTTTTCTTCAGTATAATGACGATCGGCTCACATGGCGTGCCGAAGTAATTACACTGAAAGTGAAATGAGACAATCGGCTCATATCACTTTCACTGCCTCCGTGTTAGTGGGGCTGTCTCAGCCCCACAAGCACTTGGGCAGAAGGGAGAGGTATCATTGGAAAAAGGAGAATCTCCCCTTTCCAGTGGTACCCTTCCCTGCTAGGGGATCACAGCAGGAGGGCAATACCCAAGCAGGGATCCACTAATTGGCAGCAGGGAGGGGGAAGCTGACCCTTGGGCAAGGGCCTGTGCTACCCCAAAACATATTTGGGCATATTTAGTCTTTCTACCTCCCATGGGGGGCAGATGGGGGCTATAACCCCCAATCTGCCCGCGAGGGCAAAAAGCCCACTAGGAGCCAGGGATTTATTTATGTAAATTTAGGGGTGGGGGCTGCCCCCGGCGCAGAAAGTCCACTAGGAACCAGGGATTAAATGACATTTTTATGTAAATGTATGGGTGTAGGCTGCCCAGAATGGATATACCAATGCCCCACCCCACTCAAAAAGAAATAGACAGTCTTTCTGCCCCCATGGCATAAGGGGGAAATAGCCCCCAAACTGCCCTCTGTGGGTGCAGAAAGCCCACTAGGAAGCCAGGGACTATTTTGTTTAGTTCAGGGTTGGGGGCTGCCCAAAGTGCGGATGCCAATGCCCCCAGCCCCCCCTCCAAAAATAGCCACAGTCTTTCTGCCCCCACTGGAGGGAGATGGGGCAGTATCCCCCAACCTGTTCCACCCGGGGGGACAGAAAGCACACTAGGCACCAGAGATATGTTTATGGGCATATCAGTGTCAGGGAGCAGCCCCTTAGGCAAGAGTCGCTCCCCTTTTTTTTGTGTACACATTTTGGTTACTTCGGCCCCCTTGGGGGCAGATCAGTGATATTTTTAGGCTCATCCACTAGACACTAGCGAAAGTTTCTGTATGTGTGAACTGGATCTCGGCTGGCGGTCTGTGTGTAATAGTGTTTGCCTGGCTGTGTGTGAACCTGCATTTTGCTGGTGGTGTGTGTGTGGACCTGCGCCTGGCTGGCAGTGTGCGTGGACTGTCGCTTGGCTAGCAGTCTGCGTGAATGGCAACTGTCTGGCGGTATGCGTGGACTGTGGCTTGGCTGGCGATGTGTGTGGATGGCGCTTGGATGGCGGTGTACGTGCATGGTGCTTGGCTGGCAGTGTGCATGGATGGGGCTTGGCTGGTGGTGTGGCTTGCGTGGACCCTCCAGCATTTTATTACCCAGAATCCCCTGCAAACCTCAAATTTAGCTAAAAAGTTACACTTTCCTCTCATTTCTGTGTGGAAAGGTTATGGGATCACCATGCTGGCACACATTTCCTACCACCCAGTGTTCCCATCGGTCTAGGCTAAGCAAACCTATCAAACCTGCACATTTTTTAAAACTACACACCCAGGGGAAGCCAGGATGGGGTGACTTGTGTGGCTCTCTCCAGGTTATGTCACCCAGAATCCCTTGCAAACCTCAAAATTCAAAATGTATCCAAAAAATACAACATTTTAAACATATTTCTGTGATGGAAAGTTCTAGAATCTGCAGGGTGCCACAAACCTCCACCCACCCAGCATTACCCCAAGTCTCTCGATAAAAATGGTACCGGACTTGTGTGGGTAGGCCTAGTACCTGCAACAGATAATGGCCCAAAACGCAATGTCAACACATCACATTTTTACAGTGAAAACTGACCCTTTTTTGCAAAGTGCCTATCGGGAGACTGAGGGGAATGCCGGGTGTCTAGTTTTCAAAAAAGTCTGTGTTTGGTAGGTTTCCATAGATGGCTGCCGAGGAAAATGTTTTTTATTTTTAAAAAGTTTGAGCTTTGCAAGGGATTCTGCATAAAAGAACCAGGTGAGAGCCACACAAATCACCCCATCCTGGATTCCTGTGGGTATCTAGTTTTCAAATATTGTTTGGTAGGTTTGCTTAAGTGCCGGCTGAGCTAATATGGGTACCCACTAATTCAGAGATGCACAAATACCCACTGCTTCTAAACTCCACATCTTGTTTCCATTTCAGAAATACATTGATTTCTTTGATACATATCTTTCACTCTTTATATTTTACCAATTGAATTGCTGTATACCCAGTACATAATGAAAAACCATAGTAAGGTTCAGCTCAGTTATTTGATCTGGGTACCTTGAGTTCTTGGCGGACCTACAAGCCCTATATATCCCCGCAACCAGAAGAGTCCCACTGACGTAATGGTATATTGTTTAAAAAAATCTACCATAGTTAGAAAAAGTAACAGGTGAAAATTTAGAAACAAATGGCTGTTTTTTTTTCGACTCAATTTCAATATTTTTTTATTTCAACTGTTACTTTCTATAGAAAAACCTTGAAGGATCTACACAATTCTATCTATTTTTCATAAATGTATAGCTATCCAGGATACATTATTGGTTTCATACCCATTTTTGGTTTTCTGACAAATGTCTGCCTGTTCTTGAAAGCTGGGAAGATAGTGATTTTAGCACCACAAACTCTTCATTGATACCATTTGCAGGGAAAAAACTAGATGCTTTCTTCTGCAGCACTTTTTTCCATTTTTCCCCAAACCCCCAAAATTTTGCTGTATTTTACGTAATTTCTCAGTCTCCTCCAGGGAAATCCACAAACCCTGGTTACCTTTAGAATCCTCAGTATGTTGAAACAAAAGAACGCAAATTAGACGTGGATAACTTATGTGGACAACATTTTATGAGGGCCTAAGTGCGTACTACCCCAAATAGCCAAAAAAGGGCGTGGCACCGGGGGAGCCCTGGCAGCAAAAGGGTTAACATTATAAATGACACAACCTTGGCTACAGTACACTCTCTTTGTTTGCATATGTGTTGTGATTTAAAGATGTGGTATAAAGTCCCTGATCAGGTTCACCCATAGCAGGTCTCCCGGACTCTGCTTATGCCCACTGATTTGCTTAGTGATTCCTCGTTTTACCTGGGACTGACAACTTGCTGCCATCAGCCTCTAAACTTTTGAAGTACTGTGTTGCCTGTTAGCCTTAAATGTCTTTTTGCCTTTCAGGTAATTTTGCCTTTAGTCCATTTTACCTTCGTTTGCAGTTTTTGCACTTCTCTGTTCTAGTTTTCTGACTGTCCGCCGCGCTTTTTGGAGCTGCCTGCTTCTTTCCCACCCACTCTTTCCTGCCCATTTTTCCCTCCCGCTTCCTGCCACCCAGCGCCCTTCCCAGGACCTACTTAATGGAGTCCGCAGTGCAACCCCATTAAGCAGATCCCTGAACAGATTCGCCTGTAGCAGATCTCCCAGACTCTGCCTACGCCCACTGTTTTGCTTGGTGCTGCCCCATTTTGCCTGGGACTGACAACTGTTTCGCCATCATACTCTAAACTTTTGAAGTACTGTGTTGCCTATTAGCCTTAAGTTTACTTTTGCCTTTCAGTTAATTTTGCCCTTAAGTCATTTTACCTTAGTTTTGTAGTTTTTGTGCACCTCTGTTCTGGTTTCTTGACTATCCGCCATGCCGCTAGAAGCTGCTCGCCCCTTTCTTGCCTGCTCTTTCCAACCCGGTTTCCCCTCCCTCTTCCCACCACCCAGCACCCCACCAAACTCCCAAGACCTACCTAATAGAAGCCGCAATATGGGTATGCCAAAGGCAAGCCTGTCTGCGCCAGGACTGCACCGAGTGCCAGAAACCCTGGCTCTCCGGTCGTCCACAAATACTCCGCTGCAGAACTCCAAGCCCTGGAGCTCGGACGCCGCAACAATTTCTGCCTCGCATCTCCTCTTTTAATGGTAGGACCGTTCACCTGCCACCAATGTCTCTTCAACTCAAGACCACCCTGCCCGCACAGAAACCAGCACCACTCCCAAATCACCAACAGCGACCACCCTGGAATGACTCTGATGCCTCCTGCTCAACACCCGATGTCTTGGCACACATTCCACAGAAGTCTGTGATTCCATCTCCACCCTTGCCCCAAAGTGATCTTCATCACAGAGACCTGGTTCAACCCCTTCTCCACCCCCTGCATTACCACCGCTATACTCAAGGGCTACAAGATGTCACACTGGGACTGCACCAACAAAATGGAGGAGGCACCTCCATCATCCACAAAAAAACAATCAGCTGCACCACCACAGAAGGCGACACCACATCGATCATGGAACACCTCAACTTCCAACTCAACACCGATGACAGAACAACCATCAGAGACACCCTCCCCTACAGACCCCCAGGACCATGCACCCACTTCTGCGACAGCATCACCCACTTCATCATACCACTAGCCATTGAGTCCAAGCACTACATCTTTCTCTGAGACATCAACTTCCACCAAGATGGCCCCACAGGCACAAACTCCGCCAACCTCCTGGAATGCATGGGCAACACTGGCCTCACTGAGGTGGTCACAGACCACACACAAAGAGCAGGACACACACTGGACCCGAACTTCACAGCCAGCAACAGAGTCAAATCCAGCCATGTCACAGAACTCACCTGGACCGACCACTCCATCGCCCACTTGACCATTGCAGGATCACCGTGCACCACCACCAGGCCTCCCAACACCTCCTCCTGCAGCTGGAACGGAGTGACACAGACCCAAAGGATGGCTGGCCTTAACACCATGCAGCACGATCCTGCAACCAACCTGACACAAGCAGCCCAGAACTTCAAAATCTGGATCACCAAAACTGCCGATCTAGTCGCCCCCATACAACTAGCCAAGACTTGCAGATCAACCAAACAAGCCAGCTGGTACACACCAGAACACAGGACAATGAAACGCAGATGCAAAAAATTGGAGAGAAGATGGCACAGCAGCAGAGACAACACAGATCGACTCACCTTCAAGTCAGGCCTCAACAAATACCACCAATAACTCAAAAAAGACACCCTAGCAACCACATCAAAGCAAGCACCAAAAACACCAAGGAACTCTTCAGCATTGTCAGAGGGTTCTCCTGCCAAATGGCCACTGAGAACAAGATCCCTCCTTCACAGGAACTTTGCGACGCTCTACCGAACCACAACAAGATATCCACCATCTACAGGAACTTTGAGCCCCAACCCACCGACCTCCACAGCCTCCTCACTCCAACAGATGACTCCCCCAACCAGCCACTCACTGCATGGGAACAGTTCACCACACAGAACACCACAGCCATCATGAATCCATCCACTCAGGAGCACCCACAGACCCCTGCCCCCACCGTTTCTTCAACCTAGGAAGCAAGAATATCAGTCACCAACTCACCACCATCCTCAACGCATCTATCACCACAGCCACCTTTCCTGATGCATGGAAACTCGCAGAAGTCAGACCTCACCTCGAGGAACCCTCTGCTGACCCCAGCAAGCTCCAGAACTACTGCTCCATCTCGCTGCTCCCATTCCCCACCATGGTCCTCGAGAAGGCCATTAACCAGCAGCTCAACGAACACCTGGAGAGAAACAACCTGCTTGATGCCTCCCAATCTGTTATCTGTGCACCGAGACTGCCCTGATAACCGCCACTGATGACATCCGCACCCTCCTCGACAGGGGAGAATTGGCAGCCTTGATCCTCCTCAACCTCTCTGCAGAGTTCGACACACTCATCAAGAGACTGCACTACATCAAGATCCAGGGAGCCTCCCACAGATGGACTGCATCGTTCCTCACAGGACAAACAGAGAGAATCCACCAACCTCCCTTCACCTCAGAACCCAAGAGCACCGTCTGCGGCGTCCCTCAAGGTTCATCCCTCAGCCCTGTTGAACACCTGCATGACACGTCTAACCGACATCATCAGGACCCACGATCTCAAAATGTTATCCTACGCTGATGACACCCACCTCATCCTCTCACTCATAGCAGACACCATCCCCATAAAGACAAACTTCCCCAACTGCATGAAGAATGTCACCGACTGGATGAAGGCCAACTGTCTGAAACTCAGCACCTACACGACCGAGGTGCTGATCTTTGGCAACAACACCTTCCCTTAGAACAACGGTTGATGGCCCACCAAACTCGGATCCACTCCAAAACCGACTGACCATGCCTGCAACCTCGGCTTCATGCTGGATAGCAAGCTCACTATGAAATGACAGATCAACGCAGTCTTCTCCATCTGCTTCCACACACTCCACATACTCTGAAGTATCTTTAAATGACTCCCCATCAGCACAAGAAAAACCGTCACCCAAGCCCTAATCACCAGCCGGCTGGAATACAGCAATGCACTGTAGGTAGGAACCACCACTGAACTCATGAGCAGACTCCAGACAATACAGAACTCAGGAGGAAGACTCATCCTCAACTTGCCCAAATGGACCCACCTCAGCCCACACCTTAGGAACCTCCACTGGCTCCCCATCCAGAAAAGATGCCAGTTCAGGATTCTGACACATGCCTACAAAGCCCTCAGTGACCTAGGAACATCATACATCAAGCACAGCCTGAACATCCACCAACCATTTGGGGGCATTTGCTCCACCTTCCTCACCCTCACACAGACACCGAGCATCCACTGAAGCCACAGTGGAAGCCATTCCTTCTCCTATCTCGCTGCCAAGTCCTGGAACAGCCTTCTCCTCCCCCTTCGGACATCCCCCTCGCTGCCAGAATTCAGGAAGAGACTAAAGACCTGGCTTTTTGATTGAGCCCAGCAAACCTAGCACCTGGATAATCTCACTAGTGATCAGCAGCACTTTACAAATATTGATTAACTGATATGTTGTGATAATAGTGTAAGGCCATAAGCACTGCATATGGTGTGTGAGTTAGGGTTTGCATTGCAGGTGTTTGAGCTATTGCCATATGCCTCCCTCCCTTAAAAAAAAATCGGACCCGGGATGGAGTCCCCTGGGCTTGCCAAAGTCACAGAGAGGGGGGCCTCCCACCCATTTAAACAAAAGCAGCTCCCTAGGATTTGCTACCAGGTGACTACAAAAGGCTCAGGGAGGGCATATCCCCCATTGAAATAAAAGTGGTTCAAGGTGATGAGGTCCCCAGAGCCTAAAAAAGGCTCAGGGAGGAGGCTGCATGCCCCCTCCCCAGTAAAACTATAACCAACAACACCCCCCTGTTCCACCCCGGGGGACTCGTTCGGGGGACTCGTTTTTCTTTATTGGCGTTACAGATCTAAATATCTGTATAAATAATAAATATATATAAATATATATATATATATATATATATATATATATATATATATATATATATATATATATATATATATATATATATATATAAAAGAATGTAAGGTTTGGAAGACGAAAGAACGAACCCAAACTTCGGTGCCAATCACTGAGATTTTTATTCAAATTTCTCTGTACCAGTCCGCCATGACGCGTTTCAGCCCCCACTCGGGCCTTGATCACATATATATATATATATATATTCACTTAAAAAACCATAGGTTTCACACATATTATAGTTAGCTGGACATTTCACTCGTAAAAAACCAATGAAATTCCCCCGTTATAGTTAGTGCAGGCAACTATAACTCACGCGACCGCAATCCTCTGCTGATTATGTCAGATATTACATCACTGTATTTAGACACTTATTTACCCATGTCTTATTCCATTAATCTTTAGCTATACATATATTACAAATATTTATTTTTCATAAAGACACATATGTCATCAGTGATGTAATATCTGACGTCATCAGCAGAGGATTGCGGTCGCGTGAGTTATAGTTGCCTGCACTAACTATAACGGGTTTTTTAAGTGAATTTGCAAGGTTTTTTAAATGCTAATTTGTAACTATAACGTGTGTGAAACCTATGGTTTTTTCAGTGAATTTGTACGTTTTTTTAAATGCTAAGTTATGTATTTATTAATTTTTTTTTTTTTCAGGTTTTTCACCGTGCGCGCGTTGTGGGCGCTCGGTACGCTTTGCGCACCGAGCGCCCAGGTTCAGGTTTCGCAGTGCATGCCGCGATTTTTAGAAAAAAAAAATGTTTTTTTCGCCCTTGGGGGTCCTTCTGTGACTCCCTGACCAAGGCTAGGGGGTCAGGAACTGTCCACTCTGCCCCCTTTTCACGTTCTCCACCTTTTTTTTTCACCCCCTCAGACTGCGAGAGACAAAATGGCGGCCGACACTTCCTGGTTTCGACCACTTCGACTGTTTACCGACATCTAACAACCAATCAGAATTGCGCTCGCGCACGGCAGGATGCGCGCACAGTGCGCGCATGTTGCGCGCGTATAGATATTGATATGCTTTTAAATGCTATTTTCTCAGGAAATACTGAACAGATTTACACCTGCAAAAAGCACTTTCTTGACCTTATGGCTACCTCTCTGCCAAATTTCACGTAATTCTGTTCAGCCGTTCGGGCTGTAGCTGCGACTAAAAGTCCTATGGAAAAATGCATGGGGAGAACGCGTTTTGGGACCCCCCCTTTTTCTCGGCCCCCGCTTGACGAATCACCCCGAGACTTTCAGGGTAGGAGCTGAACGGAGCGCCTTATTAGTTTTGAAAATTTCGCGAGGATTCATCAACCAGCGCCAAAGTTATTCAAAATAGAATTTTGAGATTTCCTATGGAAACTAGGTTGTAACTATAACTATCTACTGGCGACCGCCAGTAGATAATATATAAATATATATATATATATATATATTTTTTTTAACAATACTTACGTCTTAACATTTCCGATTCAATGTTGAACCGACAAACACCTCTATAAAATTACTTGCAGTTTATATCCAATTTTTGATCAGCATATCTGTCCTCTGTGCTTAGAAAGGCACCATTTCCCTCAAAGCTCATTAAGATGTCCTTGGAGGACAGGTCTCAGATGCCCCACTGTTGTAAAAGTCTTCAAGTGCTAACTAGTGTTCTGATTCAGTGTTTCATTCATGTGCAACTTTTATCAGTTTTAAACCCATGTGCTAGTGAAAGGTGCTTTAAAATTCCCTGAAAATGTCCCTAGACAGTTGGCTGTAAGTCGTATTTATCCAATAGTACCGGCATAATGAATGCTTTCTCAGTCAGAACTCCTTTGGGGGACTCCCGAAGTCCCACTGTGAAGGTGTTTGTCAGTCTAACAGTTTATGTTCAGCCACATCAGCCACAAATTCGTAGCTGTCCTTGACAAACACAGTAGTAAGATATGATCATTATTTTAGAATAAAATGTTCGTATCTATTGTCTCTCCTTCAAAAGTCAGCTGGCTGAAAACGTGCAAGACAATAACATTTATAAGAGAAAGAATCCAAAAGTTCAAGAATTCAGCACCATGCGCATCAGGCGTAGACCCCTCCTAAGTATAGTGCCTTCTCTGTCCTGTGAACCTAGTACAAGCACCTTCCTATGTTTGTACTAAAAATGTAGCCCTCGCCCTAAAAGATGGGACCCCGTGCACATCTTGGACAGAACTCTGTTCATTACCAATGCCCTTTAACGAGTAAGTTGACCATGTGTTCCGCTGGTCAACGCTAACCCTACTCTACCGTAAAGCCTGCCATGAGCTGGCATTTACATTCAGAGGACCTGAGTGGCAGCCTCTGCATCAACTGCAGATGGCTCAGGACACCGCGGGAGTAGTTTCTATATTTGAGGACTTTCATACCGCAGAATTCACTGCACACTGTCGTTGGAGCCACTGTAATTAGTGTACTAATGAGTAGAACTGCCATAGGAAATGGCTCCCAGATGCTTGGCAATGTACCCAACATGCAACATTCAATACACTAACTGAATGCACAGCCAGGCCAGACTAGCAGATTGTGTAGGATAACAAGTATTGGCATCTACCCACCTAACATAAAGACACACCCTGGAAAATACAGAACATTTAAACATTCGCTGAAGCTTCCTATACGTAACTCACTCCTACTGTACCAAGTTTGATCAACACGCGAGTGTAAAGATCAGTCAGTCAGGCAGTCATTTTTAAGGGTATAGGTGGCACCAAGTGGAGACTGTACAGCAAGTTATGCTCTTGAGCTTTAGCTGTTTGGGGTGCACGTATGGCACCATGTGAGTGTGACAGAGCCAACAGTGCACCAACAAATTGACCACCACTTGGTGGACGGAATGTCCTGGCTGATGAGAGCTGGTACCCAAGTACCAAACACAGCAAGTAGATTAAGTATTCATTTTTACACGGCTTATGTGGCAATTTAGCTGATACACCAAATACTATAAGTCACTGAAATTGAGCCACTTTATGAGTTGACCCTGCCTATCCTAAAGTAGAAGCATCGCAACAGAAGAAGGGAGGGGCACGTGCATGCATAGAGTTGTGATCACGGTCTACACCTATCCTTCACTGTGCTCATGTACACTTGGTGAGGGTCAGTCACAAGGCGTTCACCAACATTTTGCTTCCATTTTTTGTAGGTGATATAGAGTGATTCCTTCAAGATCTCTTTCCTGTTCAGTGGCCTTAAGAGCCACTATCTTATCATTTGCTGTCCTTAGATTCTACAGCATCAAGGGAATACATTTGCACTAGATTTTGCCAAAACTTAATAGTTACCATGTTGGCCACTTTCTCTTTCGAGATGGCCACTATGTCTCTCAAGACACTCATCGCATTTTGCAACCCCAATGTAAATCCTAATGTCACCCAGCAGTGGCCGGTGCAGGTAAGCGTGGAGGGGCAGGAGGGGGGGAGACGACGGAATAGGGAAAATTAAATAAATAAATAACTCCTAGTCCGTTGACTGTCGACATACCCCACCACCCCACACCCGCCCTGCCGGCCCCCACTGTGCCTACCTGCACTGGCCGCTGCTGATGTGAACTAAAATACAGACTCAGAATGAGAATCATTGATCAGCGCTCTCAGCCAATTCGAATCTAGTTTATGTTAATGGTTCCCATTTCATGGATGTTGGACTGACTTACAAGGTTTCTGCATATAACTGAAGCAAAGGCTGTACTTAAATCCAAGTAGATCACATATGTCATTCTAGTATTTTCTGTATGCCCGGTTATAAACCCCGATTAGGTTTGTTTGATGCAACTTCCCCTCCTGAACCTATGCCACAGAAAGGGCGGAATTCGTTGACCCACCAAATAATTATTTCGGGTCAGGTTTTCTGATTGGGTGGGATGTATGCAAACACTCTACATTCATTATATGTAAATGTTTTCTCCTGCATATTAATTATGGAAATTCTTGATGGATTTTGCTAAGCCTGGCTTTAGTTGTAGTGCAAATCTCCTACCTCTGAATGTAATGATTTTTGCTATATTTTGCCTTGATCTGTTGCCTGATCCACAGGCTGAATGAATAGCCGTATAAATGCGCTCTGTTTCCTGTTTTGCAGAGACAAATCACTGCTGTCATTCATCAGTCTTCCGGTGTACTTCCTTTTATAAGTAAGTGATTCAGCAGAGCTGCTAGTGCTGCTGCTACAAGCAAACATCTGCAAACGGTCTGCTTGTCTTCATCGCTCCATCTGAGATCTTGCAGCAGGTTTGCATACGTTATTACCATATGTAACAACTGTGCTGCTATCCATCAAGCATGATGGGGCAATGTTAATCCACATGTTAACAGAAAAAAAACAATATTCTTTACCTTGACTTTTCTTTTCACAACACAGACCACAAAGTCACAGATTTCATTTTTCACACTAATCTATAACACAAAGCACACATTCCAGACTTAGAATTCAGATCTCACCTTATCACAATAGTTACCAATCCTCCAAACTATTTTAGACGCCCATGTGTACCGATCTACCCTTATACATTTTGTCAACAGTGGTGTTGTGGATTTCTGTTACATGTTAGACAGTGATCTATCTACATTTTATTGCACAACAAATTCTGAGTCGTTGTTGCCATTGTGTCCATATAAAGATTTAGAAGAATTCAGACCTGGAAATAGAACCCTCAATTTGGCTTTTTGCATTTCACCATAGTTAGCATGTACATCACTGTGCTATCATAATAAAAACAAAAAGGGCAACAGTGGTGTCTTGCACTTGTGGAAATGTAATGGGGTAATTATGCTCCAGCATAGCTGGAAATGAAATGCTATCATTACCCTCACAGATTTATTGCATATATAATTAGAATATAGATTACATATTTCATTGTGGATGAATGGAGTATTGCCAGTTCTTTGAGAATCTGCTAAAACATATGACAGATTTTTCTTGAAAACAATTTCAAGCTATAAATACAATGTAAAACTGCACTAAAAGTATAAAAGTATTTTAAAAGGAAAGACAGCCTCCTTAATTACTAAACCTGCAAGAAACATCGCCTTTTTGTGTCACAGAACAGAAGATGACAGCGAGAAAGACTGCAATGAGATATTGAAGATAGTTGGTAAAGGTTGGGGCAATCCAGCAGAAATTGTGCACAGCTGCTAGAGAGAGAATGCACACATCTGCTAGAGAGAGAATGCACATAGCTGTGAGAATGCACACAGCTGCTAGACAGAATGAACACAGCTGCTAGACAGAGAATTCACACAGCTGCTAGACAGGCATGGCACACAGCTGCAACAATGCACACTGCTAGACAGAGAATGCACACAACTGTTAGAGAGAGAATGCACACAGCTGCGAGAGTGCCCATAAATGCTAAACAAATAATGTACCCTGCTACCCAGCAGAGAATGCACACAGCTGCAAGACAGAACATGTTACAGTTGTGAGAATGCACATAGCTGCTAGACAGAGAATACACACAGCTGTGAGAGTGCACACAGCTGCTAGACAGAGAATGTACACAGCTATCCAGCAGAAAGTGCACACAGCTGCCAGATAGAGAATGCACACTGCTGCAAGAATGCACACAGTTGCGAGACAGAGAATGCACATAGCTGCAAGAATGCACACAGTTGCGAGACAGAGAATGCACACAGCTGTAAAAGTGCACACAGCTGCTAAACAGAGATTGTACACAGCTGTGACAGTGCACACAGCTGCTAAACAGAGATTGTACACAGCTATCCGGCCAGAGAGTGCACACAGCTGACATAAAGAGAATGCACACAGCTGCTAGACTGAAAATGCACACAGCTGCTACACAGACAATGCACACAGTTGTGAAAAATACACACAGCTGCTAGACTGAGAATGCACACAGCTGCTATAGAGAGAATGCATGCAGCTGTGGTAAATGCACACAGCTGCTAGACAGAGAATGCACACAGCTGCAAGGATGCACACAGTTTCTAGACAGAGAATGCACACAGCTGCTAGCTGGAGAATGCACACAGCTGCGAGAATGCACACAGCTTCTCGCTGGAGAATGCAGACACATGCTAGACAGAATGCACAAGGCTGCTAGGCAGAGAACGCACACAGCTGCTAGAAAGGGAATGCACACTTAAGCAAGAATGTACACAGCTGCTAGACAGGGATTGGACACATATGCAAGAATGCACACAGCTTCTAGACAGGGAATGCACACATATGCAAGAATACACACAGTTGCTAGAAAGAGAATGCACACAACTGCGAGACAGAGAATGCACAAGCATGCTAGGCAGAGAATGCACACAGCTGCTAGAAAGGGAATGCACACATATGCAAGAGTGCACACACCTGCTACACAGGGATTGCACACATGCAAGAATGCACACAACAGCTAGAAGTTTGGGCGCAACTAGTAGACAAAGTATGGGTTCACAGCTAGGAAAGAGGACAGATAACATGAGCATTTCATGGCGTGGGTGAAGCAGACGGCATGGGTTTATTCAAAGTGTTTTTCCTACAGGTTTATTTTTAAGGTAATATCAGACTTAGGAGATGTTTTATTAAGTCTTGCTTACAACTTTCACAGAAGAAACTGCAGGTCCTTCATTGGCTGGACGGTTGGGACTGATCTTGAAGCAACAAGATAGAGTTTTCCTTAAGTTCTGCTCCTCTGTGTGAGACCATCCCATCTACTAACATATTTCTTGTAAAGAAATGTGAGCCTGTGTTGCAGCAAATGGCGAATAATATCGGAAGTCGACACGTTTTTATCTTTTCTCAGGAGATAGGCTATATTACTGAATAAAAAGCAAAAATAAGAAAAACAAAGAGTGAAGAATCAGCCAACACGTCTCTCGCTCCGGCTTAGTAGGTGATTGCGCTTTTTTCAAGGCAAAGTCGTTTCAGTCAGTCGTTTCTCAAACGCTAGAAGGTCAGCCTTCTTCCCGAAGCCAGCCCTGTTCCCGATTATAAGGAGCAAAAGAAGGGGCACCTCACGGTCAGGGTCGCACTGGAAGTTAATGCTATCAAATATGTCACGTTTTCTTTCAGAATGTATGTTAGGAACTGTGACTCAATGGGATGAAATCTTCCTCTTGTACAGACTTCTACATGTACATCATTTTCGGCAATCCAAGATTATGCCTGTGGAACATAAATGATACATTCCGTCCCTTTACTTTTCTTGGGAAAAGTGCCTTGAAATGGCTTATTTTGAGTGAAGAGCACATTCGGTCCCCACTAGACCAAGCATTAAATATTATTAGCCCTGTGAAAAAGAACAATGTAGGTCCCTGCTGCTAAACATTTGCATAGGATGAACATCACTAAACATGTGTTCTTTTGCAATGGCATACAATGAGTGGCTGATCCACAAAACACGTGTGATCACCGACTCATCCGAATTCCTCGTCCCAGTGCTTACATTGGGAGATTTGCCTTGTTACATAGACAGGATGTACCTATCTGAGCCCTAAAACAAACACTCGCACCCAGACCCTAACGTAGGCTCCACCTCCTCCTTTGGAGCCATAAAGAGGAGCTGCACCGATGATACTCCCTGAAGTAACAAACACCTCTGCAACCTTAGTTACCGGTCCTCTCAGGGTCACGAGAGCGACAGTGACTCGGATGATCTTCTCTATTTCTCTTGGAGATCACACATCCTAAAAGCAGGTGAAATAAAGGTGGGAGACGAGGAAGGGAACTCAGGACTGGAATTACCAACTCACCCAGCAAGTCCTCTTTTCTGAAGGGAAACTCAGGGTAGGTACCACTTGTAATCTGGTAATTCACTCCACCCCTGGAGTTACCTGGACCAGCAGTATCAATACCATTAGGGTTAGGAGGTTACCAGTCAAATTCCCAGGCCACTATAAGGAGACACTTATGGCCATATCAGAATACGAAGCAACTGAGGTCTCCGGGTGTGACTTTAATGCCTGCGTCAACCTGCCCCACGTGATACCTTGCTTCCAGGTTGTGATCTTACCTTGTGTGACACGTCAATACAAAGACGCGACGCTGCTTCAGGAAAGAGAGTGACAGGAAAGCAGTGTAAATCAAGAGATACCCAATCTATGTCGGTTCTTTCAGGCGGGGTGAAGCTAGGATCATGGACGTTGCTGGTGAACTGGAGCCCGGATGGAGAAAGGTTCCATACAGAGGGTCAATGCCTGGGTAGGTGACATGTGCATGCGGGTGCCGCAGCAGGGGAACTAGCAGCAACCATTACTATACCCAAATCTTATTCCTTCAAGAGTAGTGCTGATTGTCCATTAACAACATCAGAGCTGTTAGCTTTTCTGGTGACAAGCGCAGGGCTAGCAGGGGTGTAATATCAAATTCACAGTGATGGCACAACTTTACTTCAATATTTCTTGAAAAACGGTGGCCACCTGGAAACCACAGGGTGAGCCTACGATCAGTGCAACAGATCATTGAAAAAAATAATCATGAATGGTGACGTTAATCTCTGCCAGGGATGATTGGCGGCAATCTTCCTGCTCAGGGGCGTAGCTTCGATGGAGGGTGGTTGTGGTGTTCCATCCCTCCTAATAAATGTATTTTGTGATAAATGATGGGTGCATGCGCTTTCAGTCGGGTGCGTTGAGCTGTCTGTTGTATTTCACCAGGAATTGTTACACACACAGACAAAAAAGCACACACACTCTCTACCTCTCTCTGTTTGGAAAGACTTCAAAAAATGTTGGTTATTTCACTTAGTACCACTACCAATCCGCATTCCTCTCCCTTTTGGCGCCCTGCTTGTCGTATATTGTATTCTAACATGTCCCAGCGTGATCCTTAGGAAATCTGAATCTCACCCCCCTCCCCCCCCCCCCCCCCAATCCTACTGACCACACTGCGCCCTTGTTCTGCTGGTCCTCTACTAAAGTTATCGTGAATCAGTTTATGGATGATATATCTGCTCACTCTCAGGTCCAGCTTGAACATGGGACGTCTGACTGAACTCGGGGAACATAGAATCCGCTCCCAGCTTTTTTCACTCAAGGCCTCCCCTTTCAAACTACTGTCAGCTCACTTGCAACTGTTTGCTTTCAACCAGATTCACTCCATAGTAGATTATAACAGACAGGTTGAATTACAAAAGACAGCACCCTCCCACTGTAAATGGAGCCAGGTGGATGTCCGCTTGTGTCCATAAATAGAAATTGTTTGCATATATTTAATTCAACAAGCAAATATTTAATTTACTGTAAATGTTCCCTGACACTTATTGAGTAATTTTGCAAATCGAGTAAGTACCATGTCAACAAGATTCCCCCGAAACATACCATTGCATGGCATTACAGTAATATATAGTAGAACTCAGATAGCATGCCTAGGTATTATATTATGTAATCTATGAACATCGAAACAGAACAATACATTACTTTTAGGAGCAGCATTACTCAATGGAGCTACACATGCACGCACACCCACCTACAGACTTGTTTTTATTTAGCACTTTTTTTTTGCGAGGATGTACATGTTTATTGATAAAACTATGTAGCTCATAAACAATAATTTGTGGAAATCAGGTTTTAGTGAATATTTGTCATTTGCGCATCACCAAGTAGATCATTACAGAGTACACTGTGCCAATTGTAAACCAATGGACGAGTCACATCGAATGGCTGGTGCCAACGTCCTGCGTTGTTTTCACACCCCTTAATGGATGTCGGCAGTTCAAAGCCTTGGAAAACGTGCTGGAAATCCACTATCTACAGTGATTATCCGCTCATTTTCCCTGCCACCGTGTGATATCGGCTCATCACTGGGAGACCGCATGATGGGAGCCGAAATCATATGTCACACGGTGGCACCGTGTGAGTTGGCAGGTATGGATGGACTGTCTCAAATCATAGCTCTTAATTGTATGCCGTTCCTCCCTATTGATCTGTTTGTCTAGTCCCTGAAACATTTCTTCTTAAGGCTCACTTTTGATTGGATGAGGCGTGTCATCAACTGCTGACATCATGGAAGTGCTTTTCAATTATTTTTCATGTATGATTTGGTATTTAGCACTGAATAGAGGCGCATGTGCTGCTCACTCCTCTTGCTGGGCTCGCGCTCTTTCTCTTGAATACCAAACGTTCTCACCTCATGTTGTCCCTCTCACCCACCTTTCCAGAAGTGTCCAGAGATGTGCATAACTCCTCCATAGCATAGTTCCTGAGGGCGTGCTTGGTGATGCCCTGGATGTTGCCCCCAGCGCTTCCTCCTTGTACCTCTTGGTGCACTCATTCCCCCAAACCTCTACCAACTTGTATCTCCCCTCTTATTCTCTAGCCAGAGATATGCTTGAATCGCTCCACACACTGGCTGGCTGGCTTGGTGATGCCCTGGATGTTGTCCTGCACCGCTTTTCTGTACCTCGTGGCATCCCCTTGCCACCGTCGTCCCTCTCCTGCTCCATGATGTCCAGTGCTGTTAGCTTGACCAATGGCAGATGCCTTTAAAATGTGGCAGCATTGACCACACCAGTAGCGGTCGCGAAACTTCTTAAAATTGTAGAAAACAATATTTTCAAACTTTCAAAATGACCACCACATGGGATGACACAGCAGATGGTCATTGATTGTGCATTTCAAAAGCATCAGCATTGGCAAAGCCAAGAACGCTTACTTCAGAGCCACAGCGAAGCGAGACAGATTCATTTTGCCAATGTTTGTTATTTAACTCCATTGTTTGAGCAACGTATGCATCAAGATACAGGAGAAGCCAAAAACAAGACACTGTATCGTTTGCACCAAACTAAGCACAGATCCTGAACATGAGGATACATGGGCATGTGATGAAGGAAACAGAATCTTAAACCAATACATATTTCAAGGTCCGTAGGCACGAGTGTGAACTGTGAACACATTATCACTTAGCACTGATTAAGAAAGGTCACTCGTTTACAGGAAAAAGTGTAGTCTATAAATACGGCTATTGTCGCCAATGCAGCGAGTCAATGTTTTAAAGGTGTAACTAGTTATGAGGCTCCTCAAAGCGAAGGAGATATTGCAATAAGGATATTGTGTTAGAAGAAAAGGATCGACAATAGCAACGAAATGTAGGTTGCAATTCCGCAGTGTGATAAGAACAACAAACAATGAATACCTGGATATCTCTGGGGCTGATCACAAGCTTAGGTGCTATTTATCACCTGATAAATACAATACCACGGGGTCGTTATTTATCGGGTGCAAAAAATATCACCTATTATCAGTTGGTGACGATTCACAAATGCGGAGTTTGGTGGTTAACATCTCATGACTGACTAGAAAACATTGTATCTGAAAATTAATGAAAAATGGATGACTAAACAGCTCTGGTTAAGTCTTCCTCTCAAAGACCATACTCTATGAACTCAACAGACTAAGGGGCTTATTTAAAACATGTCAGGCTGTACTCTGTTCTTCCAGATCAGCAGCCATGTACAGTCCTCCATAGTTAGAGATTTCTGCCAGGAAGAGGAGATATCTGTGCCTTCGCCGATCCACCACCATGGTTGTCCTGCAGAAGGCTCAATGTGTATCTTGTGGACAAGAGGTTCAATGCACCTGCACAAAAAAGGTTTTTGTTTTTCAAAAGCAAAATGGCAAAGTAGTAGTTTGTTGTTGAAAACCCCCAAAAAGGCAATGACCCTTTTGAGCTGGGAGTTTTTTTCCCCACAGTATGGTAGTTATTAATTCTAGGTCCTGTTCAGGATTGTTAGGGTTGCCTGGAGGTCCCAAACACGAAATAGTGACGTTGGAACATCTGCCTTTAACATGGAGGATAGTTTTTTGGTACACTGACCAATGGTCCAAAGTCAGTGGTGCCATCAGTCAAAGGTTTTCCACAAACTAGACCTGCTGTCAGAAGCATGGTGGATCCCCAAAATCTAACTAGAGTGGGGAACCGCAAACTTTAGAGGACAGGGCACGCTGCCACATTTTTGGTGACGGACCCTCTATGCCAAACTTTTAATAAGGCCTTTGGAAGCTTGATCTGTGTCTGTTTGGGATTTAATATTTCAAAGTTCATTGGTTTCCTAATTCCTACAGAATGTCCCTATGAGCAAGAATCCCATAGGATTCGAGGCATTGATAGTTAAACATAAGAAAACCAATAACGAACAGTTTATTTTTGATTCTTTAACATTTCTTAGTCAATATTCTTTCGAATTTGAAAAGCATCCTCAAGTTTCCACACTTCCACTAACAGCAATCTGCCTATGAACGTGAGTGTTATTGACCTTATGTATTCAAAGGATAGCAGTGGATAACAGTTCTGTTAACGAGAATCAAAAGACAGATTATATATGGAAGTGTGATATGTAAATGAGCAATGTGATCAAAAATATCAGAAGTTAAGTTAGTGATTACATACTGAAGCAGGACCTCAGCCTAGGATATTGCACAGCAGTGCTGCTGTGCGCGAACCCAGCATTGTCACCGCACAGGGTGGAATGTATCTGTCTGTCAATAGCCAATCTCTGAAACCGTTTTATTGTCATAAAAAATTATGATGGCCAATTACTGTTACTTGCAAAATCTTTGGCTAAACACTTGTATATACTTGGATTTTATTAGTAAATGGCAATTTTAAATGCCTATTTTATCAGCAAGAACAAAAGTGCAGTCAATGGCTCAAGTTAACAACACGGCTTTGCTCACAACTATAAAGAACCCACAAGGCCCAAACGATAAGGGAATAGGGTGGGCCTTAAAGAGAGTCATAAGAAAAAAATAGCACTTTGTTGTTCACGTCCTGGCCTCCTTTCAAGCTTAACTTGAATGCTTTGAGCTGATCATACCATTCTGGCATTTTTTATTCAGTTAGTTGGCTACCCTACACAAAAATAAAGGCCGAAGTGTTTGAAAATGTTACCAGATCCCCGAAATGGCTTTACTGCAGTGGCGTAAGAGGGGCCCGAGGGGCCTCGAGTTCAAGGGGCCCCCCTCAGCACTGTACCTTGGATTGATTGCTCCTGTGTGAGTCCTGATATGGGCCACTCCGTGTACTTTGCAAGGGGGGGAGGGGGCTCAAGTTTTGTTACGCCATTGCTTTAATGGACAATTGTGCACACTATTATAAAATAATTATTAGTCTATATTCAATTATCTCAATTATCATAATCAGGTCAGTAAAATGTAAAGACACATGGGAATTAAAACATGGAACCCTGGGAGTATACATGCAATGAAAGTTTCAGAAGAAGAATGTTCTAGATCTTAATGACATCCTTACACTGGGTGTAAAGAGGCCCATTGGCCATGCTCTACAAACCAGACAAGATTCCAAATAGTAAGGTCTGATGTGGTGCAAATCGGTATAGGCAGTAAAGGTACCATGTCTCTAGGGAGAAACCACTACTGTTGTTATTTTGCTATGTTCTGTTTTTAATTGGAAAGGCTTTTGGTATGTTATATTATGCTATGTAAAGCTAAATTACATTATGGTTTGTTGCATCACACTTCAAGTTGTTCTCGAGCACTTTCAAATGGGTAAAAGAAAAAGAAACATAAGTCTATATGTTAAAATTTGATGAGATATTGAAATCTGACAAATCTTATTTTACCCCCTGATCTAATTTACATATCAGTTCCTTTGGCACAACAAAATAATGTGATTTGGCCATTGGCACACACAGTGGAAAATGCCAAATTATTTTTGGGCCCATACTTGAAGATGCGTTGTGCAGCGGCGTATCCGAGGAGCTGTGGTGGCCATGCCATGTCCTGGGTGGAGATGCATTGTGGAGTGGCGGTTACGAGGGCTGGGATGCAAAGTCCTGCATCAGGGGTGCGTCATGCAGTGGTTCCGACACAGAGTCTTGCGAAGCGATGCATAGCATTGCATCTGTTCTGATGGGAGCCACAGCTCAGATGGCAAACCACATTCAGGCCCACCTCCAAGAGTCCAGGACTAGAGTGGCACCACTTGGGGGGACAGGGTTTACAGCTGGCAGAGTCCAGGTGCTGGGCTCAACGTTGTTGGAGTCTGTTCTGTCCCTGAGGCTCCGATCAGGAGGCCAGCCAACTGGCCCTTGGATCACTCTGCTACTCCCGAGTTCAAGATGCAAGTCCAGTCCTTCACTCAGACAGCAGGCAGCAGGGCAACAGAGTAGCAGTCCTTTTTGCAGAGCAGCATGGCAGTTCTTCTGAGTCTTCCACAGGTCGAGAGATTTACGGAAGATTTGGGTCTGATGGTCCTTTATTTATACCTGGGGCCTGCTTTAAAGTAGGAAAAGGTTCTGGAGGTTTGTGTTTGGAATGTCCCGCCTCCCTGCACTGGATCCAGATTGTGTGGGGTCACAATAGACTAGTTTCAAAACCTTTGTGAGTAAGCTCAGGCAGAGCCTTTGTGATGTGCAAGTGTGGTAGGAGACAGCTACTCCCCCTCATCAAGTCAGAGATGGCCCATCCTGCCAACAGTTATGGCCCTTTGTTGCACTGTCTGGGACAAATACAGTGATGTGACCCAGGATACAAGCAGCAGACACCATATACTTAGGAGAAGAAAATGCCAGTTTTCTAAAAGTGGCATTTTCAGAATGTGACTTAAAATCCAAATTTACCATTCTTAAAATCATTTAAGAGGGCTTTAAATTACATTTCTTTAGACACCAAACTCGGCATTTGTAGCTGCTTCCACTTGAAAGTTATTACTTATTAAATATAATAAGTAACTCCAATGTTATCCTATGGAAGAGATAGGCCTTACAGTAGTGAACAACTAATTTGAGAGGACCAGGAGATGTAAAGGTTAAAAGTACATGTTCAACTTTTTAAATACACTGCACCCTGGCCTACGGACTTAATAGGGCCTACCCTAGGGGTCACTTATATGTATTAAAAAGGAAAGTTTAGACCTGAAAAAAGGGTCATTTTGCCAGGACACAATGGCAGTTTCAAACTGCAGTCACAGGCTGCATTGTCAGGCCTGAGGTAAGTTTAAAAGACTACTTAAGTGGGTGGCACAACCAGTGCTGCAGGCCCACTAGTAGCATTTAATTTACAGGCCCTGGAGACATGTAGCACCACTTTAAAAGTGACTTACAAGTAAATTAAATGAGCCAATTTGGTGTAAACTAATTTTTCCATGTTTAAAGGATAGAGCACATGTAATTGCGCAGTGGTTACAATTGGGTAAGTGCAAAGAGCCTTAAGGCCAACAAAATCAAAATCACCAAAAATGGAGGAGAAAGGCAAAAAGTTTGGAGGAAGACCATTGTAAGGATGCCACGTCCAACCCTGGTCTGAACCCTGTTTAATGTTCCCTTCAAGAAGGGCCTGTGGACACAATGTAACAGCTTCTTGCTTCTAGCAGAAGCATTTTTTAGTGCAGGTGGTGATGTCAAGGATGTTCAGGATTTGTTTACGCACCCCCTCCCTTTCCCTTAAAAACAGGAAAGGCCCCAAGCCTAGTGACTCGGGATAGGGGCTGCATGCCCCCTCCCCTTAATAAAAATGAAAGGCTCCGGGATATATAAAATAAAGTCATTTCTGGATGGGGTCCCCAGGCCATAAAGGCTTGGGGAGGGGGGGCTGCATGCCCCTCCACAATCCTTTTTTAAAAAGGGTGTTCTGGGAGGACACCAGGACACCAAAATTAATAATAATAAAATGTGGCAGGAGCCGCTTATTTATAATTCACTTTGTTAGCTTGGCGGTGCCCCTAGAATAGGCACCATCAAACCTTTTTTAATGTTGTGGGGAGCTGCAAGAAGTGTAGCAGCTGCCCAGAAACATTAAAAAAAGCAAGTCTTCTTGGTCATGACCCCAGGAGAAATGTATCATATTTTTTTAAAGCACTCCTGGCTGGAGCTCCATGCTTTTCATCTGGAATGCAAGGCTCTCTAGTGGCTGCTTTTATGATTGCATTTTTGGGCTAAGAAGTTAAAAGAAAGACTCAAAGACATGTTTTTTTTTTTTTTTAAAGTATCTTAGGGGCCCATTAGGATCTCGGGCGGATCAGCCCGAGATCCGTCCCCGTCCGCCATCCATTTCCCCCTCTGCCATATTACTATGGCGGGGGGACCGCGGCGAACGGAAAGACCCTCCGCCGCTTTTCCGCCCGGTCAACAAGTCGACCGGGCAGAAAAGAGTTTAATATGGTGGCGGTGTCTGTGAGACACCGCCAGGCATATTACTATGGACGCGTAAACATGCCTTTCCATGGCGGCATTGCCGCCACGGAAAGGCATGCGGGAAGTGCTTGCGGGGGCCAGTTGCGGGCCCCCCGGGACTCTGGGGGGTGGGGGGTGCACATGGGGGGTACCTATGGTACCTCCCTGCATTTCAATAGACAAGGTGGCAGGCACCGTGCGGTGCCTGTCACGTTGTGTATTGGAATGTGTGACATGCATTTTTAGCATTGCGGCGGGCGGTGCTTACAGCACCGCCCAACGCAATGTTAAATATGCGGGATGCGCCCGCCACTGTGGCGGGCGCATCCTAATTGCCCTCACGGGACCCCCGCCCTTATGGTGGGCGGTCCCCCTTCACGTCGGGATGGCGGGTGGACTTTCCTAATGATGCCCTAAGTCTTTCTTTTAACATTTTCAGGCTGCATGATACAATATTAAAACTATGTTACAAAAAGACTCACAGATGTGTTTTTAAAAAACTTTATTAAACATTTTGATAATAAACACTATTATTAAACATTAGATTGTGTGAATTACTGAAATGTACACAAGATTAAAAATATTGGTAATTTTTGGAGAAAGATGATAGATCTGCTTTCTGTATATATTGATACGCTTACCCCTTGAGAAAGGCAATAGCCTCACTTTTTATATTTTGGTGTAGTCACTCTCTGACAAAGTCAGTAAGTTTGCCTTAGTGCTACCAGAACCTGCAAGAGCAATCGGACGCTGCGCATGCCAGAAGGCCATGTGTGATGTGGGGTTGGTTACTCGCAAAGGGTTTGAATGCAGGGCCTGGCCTAAGGCCTGTCCCTGTAGTCAACCTCACACCATCCATGGCTGGGGTTGCTATCCTGTGACAGGCTAGATGCAGGACCTGGCCGCAGACAAGGCTCTGCAGCCAACACCACACTCTGATCGGCCTTCAGTGAAATCGCAATGTTTTTAACAAAAAAAACCACTGAAATTCACCAGTTAAAGTTATCTCTCATAGCTATAACTCGTGCACTAAGTAACTATAACTTGAGCAGTCACCATTAACAGCTAATTACCCCACATAAATCATTCATGACATGTTCTATAGCATCATTGATAACATCCCTTCAACAACTGAAATAACATCTTTGATGACACTATTGAAAACGCCTATGTTAGGAGTAATGTACATACGTTTATGTTTAAATAAAGGATATGCTAAATGCAAAATTTGGAGTAGGTAACTATACTGGAATGTTATAGACCTGCACTAGATAGATTGCTGAATTAAGTTAGCATAACTGTCGATGCCCGGTTAAAAGAAAAATAATGCATTAACATGGGAAGGCCTGTTTTTCACATTGAACAAGTTGTTTGCGCAAGAAGTTTTTCTTCTTTTCTGCTGCCGATGTTGCAACTTCAGAAGCCCACTGTTAGCTAGTGAATAGACACTTGCTTTGTATTAGACAACTGATAGTGAGGTTCTCATCGGGAGGAGAAGAAAACGACAGGAAGGATGATTCAGGGGAAGAAGTTTTTGACTACAAGAAAACAATGTTTTAACCTTTCAAGGACCAATATCTGAAAGTCTATAATGTTCTGGTGAGAGCATGAGCACAGAACTTGTTCCCAGGAGTCTGCTGATATTTTATTGGTGTATGATAGAAGTCGAAAGAAAATAATGCTGCAAAATAGAATTTGTGTGTTTATATTAGTGTGGGTTCCTAGAGTAGGATGTAATGTAATGTAATGTAATGTAAAATAGCATTTATACCGCGCAGCAGTCACTCCAGGGAGCATCAAGGCGCCAGATACTGATTTAGTGATGAAGGAAACAGGTAGGGATAGGATGGAGCTCACCCAACTGTTACACTAGTGCTCTAACGCGGGAGTCCTGTAGCTTGAAAATCCAGGTTTTCAGTCCCTTTCTGAAATCTTTTTCCCTGTCTAGGGCACGGAGGTCGGGGGGAAGAGTGTTCCATGCTTTTGCCCCAAGTACTGGAAGGGATTTGCCACCTCTTGTGCTGAGCTTGAACCTCGGTACTGACAGAAGATTAGAGCTAGATGAACGGAGATTGCGAGAGGGAAGGTATCTGGCGAATCTCTGCTGTAGGTATTTTGGTCCCAAAGCATGGGTGGCTCTAAAGGTGATAATCAGTACTTTGAAGAGGACTCTCTTGTTAATTGGGAGCCAATGTAGCGTATTTAGTGCGGATGATGCAGAAGATTTCTTCGGCCATTTAAGGACTAGCCTAGCAGCGGCATTCTGCACCATTTGAAGTTTATGTGTGGTGATTTTTGTGGTACCTGCATATAGACTATTACAATAATCTATCCGCGACGTCACCAAAGCAACTGTTACCGTCTTCCTAGCCCCGACATTCTGAATAGAGACTCATCTCAGATCGCTTAGACTTCTTTACATGAGAGGTTACTTAGCAGAATTCTATATGTCTGCTGAATTATGACTGTGAATACATTTCCAGTCTGATTTGCAAAAGTGTTATGCTTGAGGATTGATCTCTCTCTCATCGGAACTCTTCATTGAGTTTCTGAACGCACACCTTTTCTCTCATTCATTCCTTTTCATTTAGAATGGGGAGTTTCCTTTATGTAACACGCTGTTTGTATTATTACTATATTGACTGTGATTTTAACAAATATTTTATTCTATTTTCTAATCCAAATATCGATTGATGGATTATATTAACTTTTGATATTGAAATCTCAGTCTAATGCCTAATGAATAAATAGATGAAAAACTAAGAGATTTGAAAATAAAACCATTTAAATCACACTAACTCTTTATTGATTGAAAGTCTTTAATGATGTATTGTCTATGCAGATGAATGCGCCTCATTCCTCTTCATTGACCATCAAAGGTCCATACGACCAGTGGTGGTGGTTATTTAATGATTACACGCAAAGATTGAGATACAGACAACCCCGCTCCATCAAGTGGAAGCGAGAGGACGGTTAGTGTCACAAGAGAGAGGAGCTGAAATAAGTTGTCCTAACTTAAAATTGCTCATATCCTTTAGGCCCAAACCCGAACTTGAAGACCAAAGGAGCTGCGGTTTTGAAGGCGGTTGCAGTGGTGGAGGTGAGTATCAATAGGGTTATGAGTCACCATTGTCTTTCTTTTGTGATTACGGTCTTATGTTGAGATTATGAGCTTTATTAAATGGCGGTTTTTGCTTAAACGTTGAGCAGTTGAAGTTGTTATCAGACTTGAAGTAGTCCAAGATCCTGGGATACACAGTTGAAATTGTGCTGTTATTTGTATGCAAAGGTTTGTGGTGCCGATTTGTGAGGTACCATCAACTGAACAATTGAGATAGGGACTATAACGATTTGTTGTGGATGTACTCATATTGATTGGTGCTAGTGGAACCTATTGCACAAAGGGACAGCTACATGTGTCATGGTGATTTCCCGCATTCGTGTGAATGTGTTTGTATTTGAGCTTGAGAGGAATGTATGACATTACAACGCATATATTTACAACGCATGCCTTTATAACACAGTTTTTGGATCGCAGCATCCTTTACAACGCATACATTTACATTGCATGCCACTAAAACAAATCTTTTAAAACTACATTTACAACGCATTCCATTACATCGCATTATACCTTCACAATGCATAGCATTACAACGCATACCATTACATTGCATTTAAGGTAAGTGTTGGCTAGTGTAGGGGTAAAAATTACTATTCTAACTCCAAAAGGGTGCAACCGTAGGGTAAGTGTTGGATAGTGTAGGGGTAAAAATTACTATTCTAACTCCAGGGGGTGCAACAGTAGGGTAAGTGTTGGATAGTGTAGGGGTAAAAATTACTATTCTAACTCCATGGGGTGCAACAGTAGGGTAAGTGTTGGATAGTGTAGGGGTACTACACGTTGTAATGGTATGCGTTGTAATGACATGCAGTATAATGCCTGCGTTGTAGTGACATGCGTTGTTGTGTCATGCGTTGTAGTGACATGCAATGTAATGGCTGCGTTGTAGTGACATGCGTTGTAAAGGATTTTGCGATGTAAGGACTGCGTTGTAAATGTAGTGCAATGTAATGACTGCATTGTAAAGGTTGGTTCCTGCTTGAGAGTGTTAAATTCTTATTTCCAATTGTTTTTGCATAAATGAATTAACTTTAATTTCTTTAGTGGAGCAGACAACAGTTATTTGTTTATTGGCTTGCTTAGAGCTGTAGAATTTGTGTACGAGAAAATTGTGAAGGAGGATGAACCACTGCAAGGAGTGAAGAGGTACGTCATAAAGCGCCACACTGGGATAGGTCAGTTGTCTTATGTGCCATGCCTAGATTGGTTGACAAGTCATCAAGTACTAAACTGTGATAGGTTTGCGAAAAAGGGCTGTGACAGGATTGGATTGACGTATACGGAATTAAAAACAGAACCAAAACATTGAAATTCTGAAATTGTTCATTTATTGTTGAATTATTGTAAAGATGAAATGTTTTAAAGCTCTTAGAGATTTGATGAGAGGAGATGTGAGGTGAGGAGGTACCACCGTAAGGTATGCCAGCTCTTATATGGCGACAAATGTAGAGCTCCAAACGTTTGTCGCTTCATCAATGGTACAAGATCACTGAAAATGAAGGATCATTTACATTTCCCCAATATGGTACTTTATTTTATTATTTTAATCTTGTGATTTAAAGATTACTGAAAACATACGAGAAAAGATATATGAAATGAAGCCACCTCCTACACCTATATAAAATACTGGTTCAAGATAAAGACCACGATAATCGGCCCACCGCTTCCATACTTTCGGGTGTTTCTGGGGGTGTCCGCGTGCCTTAAAAATTGGAATTTCAAGCCCCATGGAGAAGTCAAGGCCACGCTTCCAGGCCCTAACCGAAGTCGGGGATGTCGCCTTACATGCCCTTGCAATGTCACGCTTAGCAAGGGTAAGCCGTAAAAATAGCAGGTGCCTGTTTCCTCCGATTTCGTCAATGATGTGGAGCATGATTAAACACGGCGATTGTGGGAAATCCCTTCCCAGGACCTCGGAAAGGCAGGTCAGCACCCCATGCCAAAAACGTGACAGGGCTGTGCATTCCCAAACCGTGTGGAGGAAGGCGCCCTCGGCCGATCCGCGGTTGAGGCAGGAGGGAGAAGCATCATCCCAGCGCGCCAGAGCCGATATCGGGTTAAATATTCTCTATGGAGGTATTTGAATTGAATGAGTCAAAGACGTGCTTCTATGGCCGCACCGCGTGGGGATTCTAGAACCTCCACCCAGTCGTCTTCATCGAGGGGACCCAAGTCGTCCTGCCAAGCCTCCCTTGTCTTGTGAAGTAAATCATGACTGTTAATGACCAGGGTGCGGTATAGAGCTGTGATTTTGTGTGCGCCCATCTCGCCCATGAACACCTTGGCCTCAATAGGGCTAAAATCGGGAATAGTATCTTCTCGTGAGAGATAGGGGGAAAAGGCATGTCAGAACTGAAGATATTTTTAGAATTGGGAGCGGGGCATCTGGAAGTCAGCCTATAATTGTTGGAATAACTTGAGAGTCTGGCCCTGAAGGACATCCCCAACCATTGAGATTCCGATGGCATTCCAGCCCGCAAACCCAGGGAGGTCGAGCAACTGCGGCAGGAGGCCATTATGCCAGAGGGGAGTCTCCTTGGTGAGTTTGCCCCAACAACCGATCTTACGCAGAGCCTGCCAACAGATCGCCAAGACAGTCCGGGTCAGGGCGGCAGCGCAACGAGCGTTGCGTTGGAGTAGAGTATCGTGTGTAATGATTTAGGGTCCATCAGCCATCGTTCAAGCGCATAGGCAGAGTCCTGCCGGTCGCTGTACCACCAGTCATTTAGGACAAGGAGGTGGGAGGCTGCATGATAAAGCTGAACATCCGGGGTCGCGAGGCCCCTGCCATAGGTGGATTGAAAACATGTTCGCAGGGCAACCCGCGTGGGGCCTTCCCCCCAGAGGAAATGCCTGAGAGCTGAATTCAATTGTTGGAACCATGTGTAGGGTATGGGTAGTTTTGAAGGTGGTAAAGTAGGTACGGTAACAAAACCATTTTAAAAATGGCCGACCTGCCAAACAGCGTCAGGGGCATAGACGACCACGTGCTCACCTGTTGTCTAATTCGAGGCAGTAGGGGATCTAGATTTGTAGACCAGGAGTCCGATTGGGATGACAATAAGAACACCCCAAGATATTTAAAGCCATCAGGCACAACCGTGACCTGTTGCGCCCAAGCCTCCAGCTGATCACTCCCCTGCAGAGGCCATAAAAAAGACTTGTGTGCATTCATTTAGAGGCCAGAAGTTTGGCCAAAGATTTCCATTATCGAGTAGTCGGGGGCCAGTCCTAATTGGGCGTGTAAAAAAGAATAGGACGTCGTCAGCGTATAGCGCTATATGATCGGACACCTTACTCGACCACTCAAAGCCATACACCTGGGCATCTACACGCACCCAGGCTGCAAGTGGCTCGATGGCTAGGGCGAACAAGTAGGGGGACAGGGGGCAGCCCTGCCTGGTACCCCGCCCGATATTGAATGGCTGCGAGATGGAATTGATGACTCGCACCGAGGCCATGATGTCAGTCTTTAGGAGTCGAATGTACTGTAGAAGTCTGGGTCCTATGTTTAATGGGTGAGAAGTGCGAGTAGATAGGTCCAACTGAGGGAATCGAAGGTCTTATCCATATCGGCTAGAAGGAGCACGGCCGGTTCATTTAACCGGTCTACGGAGGTAATCGCGTTGTGCACCCGACGGATGTTGTGCCGAGTCGCCCGATTTGGCATAGAGCCCGCCTGGTCGGGATGAACAAGCATAGAGCTATCCGGGAGAATGCAATTAGCAATGATTTTGACGACGAGTTTGGCCTCAACATTCAGGAGGGAAATTGGTCTGTAAAAGGCATGGAGCTCAGGGGGTCAGCCAGGCTTTAAGAAGACCACTATCTTGGCGTGGTGCCAGTCAGCTCGGAGGCAGCCATGTAGACCGTGGCCTGATGAGCCGCTGGGTAGTGTGGTGATATGTGGGACGAGTATTTCTGGAAGAACTCGCACAGAAACCCGTTCGGTCCCGGTGATTTACCAGAGCGCTTGTCCGTAAGGGCAGATGGGACCTCTTCCACAGTGATCGGGGCATCTAGGTCGCCCCGCACGTCATCAGCTAGAGATCGCGAGGGCAGGTCAGCCAGAAATGGGTCAACGGTGTCCACAGTAAGAGTCTCCTGCGTGGCTTATATATTCGCATAATAGTCGGCGAAGCTAGTAGCGATACCCGCTGGATCAGTAAGTACCTGGCCCGTCATTCCAGGAGGGTGCTAGATTTGTCCCTCCATTTATAAATGGGACTACGCATGGCCAGTCAGTACAGCCTGGCCTCATCCAATAGGTCGCTGGTGTATAGCTGTTGGGCGATGGGAAGCTGGCGATGAGCCGCCGCAACATCAGCCTCCCGACTCCTGCGTTCCAGGTCTAAGATTTGTGCTTCCGAGTGGAGCAGCTTCTTGCGGCACTGCCGACACCGTGCGGTACAGAAGGCAATGTCCACCTCTGCAGAGTTGGTTTCATCACCTCCCACAGGGTACCGGGGAATCTACCGTACCAGTATTGAGGGAGAAATATTCAGTAAGGGCTGCGTACATTTGTTGGTGATATGAGTCGTCCTGTAGCAACCAGGAAGAGAGGCGCCAACGGGGCAGAGACCAAGCCGGGCCCAGCCGCACTGCCAGCGAGATGGGAGAGTGATCAGACAGACCTCTGGGCAAAATCTCAGCCTTCTCAATCTTGTGAGCGTGTGAGGGAGATATGAATATGTATTCGAGGCGTGAGAAGGACTTGTGGGTGGCAGAGAAATACGTGTATTAATTTTCAGTAGGGTGTAACTTACGCCAGGTATCAACCCACCCCAGACCCTGTACTAGCGGATGTAGTTTGGATTCTCGTGTGCCTGTCAATGGCCCTGTGGACTGACATCTATCGACCGAGGGACACATTACATCGTTCCAGTCACCCCCAGCCACCAGCAGGACCTGCGGAAAGTCTGCCCATAGGGAGGACACTTGTTCCACCAGGGAAGACGACAAGGGTGGGGGACATAGACAACACCAACATGAGAGGCTCACCAAAGAGCGTGCCAGATACCCCAATATACCTGCCCTGGGGATCAGACCAGGATCGGTCATGGATAAATGGTAGTCTGCGATGAATCAAGATTGCCACCCCTCGGGACCACCTGAGGAAGCTGGAGTGTTAAGTCTGAACAAAGCCAAAGCACGTCAGGCAGTGCAACGTTACTCAAAAGGTGTGTTTCTTGGAGCATAAGAATATCAGCGTTGTAGCGCCTAGCCTGGCAAAGCACCACCCCACGCTTAACCTTATCCAGTATGCCCCAAACATTCCAGCTGACAATAGTTAAGCGCCTATCCTGGGTGAGAGTCATGTCAGGTCAGCAATGCATAAATAACCTAGGTTTTCCCCCTGCTTTTACTCACCCTCCGCATTGCCGCACTTAAATTGTCTCCCTCACCGCTATCTGGCGGCTCTGGCCCTCGCGTTGTGCAACTACTGGGCGCCATCTTGGGTTGGTTCCAGGGAAGCTCTCTCCTCACTCGGCGCTCTAGCGCTCTAGCAGTCAGGTGGTTAGGGCAGAGGCAGTTTCTGGACATAGCTTTATAAGCTTGGACTGAGGTAGGAGCGCCCTATCAGGCTCTACACTACTGCGCGTTGTGCTGGCTTTAAGACGCGTTAGCAATTCTTAAAATATCCCGTTTTGTATATTATTTTGTTTTTAGTTTAACCTAGGTTTTCCCCCTGCTTTTACTCACCCTCCGCATTGCCGCACTTAAATTGTCTCCCTCACCGCTATCTGGCGGCTCTGGCCCTCGCGTTGTGCAACTACTGGGCGCCATCTTGGGTTGGTTCCAGGGAAGCTCTCTCCTCACTCGGCGCTCTAGCGCTCTAGCAGTCAGGTGGTTAGGGCAGAGGCAGTTTCTGGACATAGCTTTATAAGCTTGGACTGAGGTAGGAGCTCCCTATCAGGCTCTACACTACTGCGCGTTGTGCTGGCTTTAAGACGCGTTAGCAATTCTTAAAATTTCCCGTTTTGTATATTATTTTGTTTTTAGTTTAACCTAGGTTTTCCCCCTGCTTTTACTCACCCTCCGCATTGCCGCACTTAAATTGTCTCCCTCACCGCTATCTGGCGGCTCTGGCCCTCGCGTTGTGCAACTACTGGGCGCCATCTTGGGTTGGTTCCAGGGAAGCTCTCTCCTCACTCGGCGCTCTAGCGCTCTAGCAGTCAGGTGGTCAGGGTAGAGCCCTATTTTAACTGGACATTATGACGCGCAGCGTTTGCGCGCAGCGTGAGCGCCACAGTGACGCCGGAGTCACGCCAGAGTCCAGCCCGTCTGCGCCCGTCCGCGCTGAGGACGGGCTGGCCGGCTGGACATCAGGTCAGTGTAGGGAAAATCCTATACCTTCTTCGTATTCTATGAACGATCTTCTCAGGCTGAAACCTCCCAGACTCCCATGTTCCCACAAGAACGCTCCGGATGAGTTTCTATTTCCGTTAGGCTGTGGATGCTCACTGAGAGGTTCTGGGGATTTGATTTCCCCCCCATCCTACCACTCGTCAAGACATAATACCGATATTGGAATCAGTCTGGTGAGTGATGACTGTATCCTTGTTAATGCCCGTTCACTGATAAAGAACAATACTGCTTTTAGGGAGCTTGTACTGGACAGGAAACCCTCATGGGTCTTCGTCACGGAGACATGGGCAAGGGACTCCTCTGGTACAGACCTTGTGGAAGCGGTCCCTATGGGCTACTGCCTGTCTCGGCAGGATAGAATTGGCCGTGTGGGAGGAGGTTTAGCGATTCTGTATAAGGACAGTTTCTATTGCCATACTCTATCTCTATCAGACCCTAAAGATAATTTCCAGGCCATGTATTTTTCTCTTAAAGGTGTTCTTGAGACCACTTTTAATGGGATTTTGATTTATTGTCCCCCTGGTCCCAGAAGGGATTTTGGACTTCAGCTGCTCCACATTTTAGAACCCTATTTTGGTCGAAAAAATCTAACGGTTCTGGGAGACCTAAACTATCACTTAGAGTTGCAGGAGACCACTGATACTCTTTCCCTGTTGGAGGTCATGTCTGCTTGTGGATTGACTCAATTGGTCAGAGGTATTACCCATCGAGCGGGTCATACGTTAGACGGGATCTTTTCGAATGATGAGAGGTTGGTGGTAAAAGACCCCTTCTTCCTCTCATGGGCCGATCATTTGGCTGTCCCGTTTGAGGTGTCTTGCCCGAATGTGGACAGGCACGATAAAGCTCTGAGCAAATTAGAACTCCGTAGGGACTTTAAGAAAATTACTGACAGTTCTTTTGCCCCTTGGGCTCCCAGCCTGGCCATTCCTCAAGAGGAAAATGTTCAGGTGGCGGTTATGCAATTTGAAAAGACTGTCACTGAGGCACTAGATGAGTTGGCTCCTATCCGGGTGCGTTACTCAGCGAGAAAAAAGCCCTCTGCCCCTTGGTTTTCGGAACACCTAAGATCTCTCAGACAGGAAGTTAGGCTTTGGCATACTAGCTGGGATCGGGTGGACAAGGAGGCCCACAAAATCCTGATGAGGAAGTATAAGCTGGAAGTGATAAGGGCTAAACAGGAATACTTTACGTCCCTTACCTCCTCTTTGTCCTCCCCTAAGGAGCTCTTCAGGATAGTGGACTCTCTTATGTCCCTTCAAACCCCGGACCCTGTTACTGCTTCGCAGCAGCTCTGTGACAGCATAGCTGTCTTCTTTCAGATGAAGATCTCTGATATTTATTCCGCCTTAGAGCTGCAGAGGACCCTGACTACTGAGCCCCCTGTATTTAGGGATGTGGCCCCTGTTCCCACGGTTCCCACGGAGAACTTCTCTCTGGGACGTTTGGAGTCCTTCCCTTTCCTCTCCTTGCAAGATTCAGAGATCCTCCTGAATAACATCAAGTCAGGCTCACCTCTGGATATTTGTCCTCTTAAGATCCTTAAGCAATGCAGGGAAACCCTTTTGCCCCCCCTTGTTGACATAATGAATAGGGCCATGAAGGATGGTATCTTCCCCCCTCAATGGAAAAGGGTGGTAGTGAAGCCTTTACTCAAGAAACCATCTCTTGATCCTGGGGTCTTAAAGAACTTCCGCCCCATCTCACTACTCCCTGCCCCTGCGAAGATGTTAGAAACTCACCTTAATAAGCATCTCGCAGCTTTTGTAGAAAGTACAGGCTGCCTTGATCATTCCCAGCATGGTTTCAGGAGGGAACATAGCACCAAGTCGGCCCTCACCATGGTGCTGGATAATATCCGCACACGTGTGGATGGGGGCCAGACCGCCCTCCTTATCCTGCTGGACCTCACGGCAGCCTTTGATACCCTCTCTCCCTCAGTCTTATCATCTCGTCTGAGGGAGATTGGGGTTGAGGGAGCAGCCTTGTGTCTATTGACCTCTTTCCTCGGCCAAAGAGAGCAAAGAGTGAAGTTGGGCGAGTTTCTATCTCCATCCATGTCTGTGCAATGTGGGGTCCCTCAGGGGTCAGCCTTAAGTCCGACCCTTTTTAACATATATGTGACCCCCCTTGCCAGACTAATTAGATCTTTTGGGATGGAGGTAGTTTCCTATGCAGATGACACACAGATCCTCGTCTCTCTCTCCCAGTCAGTTAGGTCGACTACCTCCAATTTTAAATCTTGTATGGAGGCAGTGGGACAATGGATGATCCATAATTCATTGAAACTGAATGGGGAGAAGACGGAGGTGATGGTGTTTGGAGGAAAGGAAGAGGTTTGGTCTCATGATTGGTGGCCGGACTCATTGGGAATGTGTCCTGATCCCGCCTCGTCGGCCAAGAACCTAGGAGTTTTGATCGACCCCACCCTTAACATGTGTCAACAAGTTAATAGAACGGTCTCTACCTGCTGGGGCATTATATATATACTGAGAAAAATTAGACACTATCTCTCGCAGCAGGCAAGGAAACAAGTTGCTGTTGCTCTTATTGGTTCCCGGCTGGACTATTGCAATGCGCTATATGCGGGACTTAATAGAAGTCTGCTGCAGCGCCTGCAAGTAGCCCAGAATGCAGCAGCTAGGTTTGTCCTTGATCTGCCCAGACATGCCTCGGCTACTTCTGCCAGAAAATTGTTACACTGGCTTCATATAGAGGACCGGATACTTTTCAAGACCATGTGTATGACCTATAGGGCTCTAGCTAATGGTAGCTCTTCTGGAGTGGGATCTATTCTGTCTCATTATAGCCCCTCCAGGAACTTGCGCTCCTCCAACAGACTTCTCTTACTAGTCCCCCGTATTCGGAAAGCTAGATGGGGAGGCAAAGCCTTCTCTTTTCTGGCACCTAAGTGGTGGAATGATCTTCCACTGGAACTCAGGTCTCTTCCCACCTTACAGCTTTTTAGAGTTGCCTTGAAAACCCGTCTTTTCGCAAAATCATACCCGTAGTGGTGCTCTGTTTTCTGATTTTGATCTGTTTGTAGGCGCTTTGATGCCTTCGGGTTTTAGTTGCGCAATATAAATCTATCTTCATTCATTCATTCATTCAGTGAGTGGGTATCAGGATATGCGCAAACTCTAAGCAAGAAAGAGATCAGTGTGACATGAACAAACAACAAACAATTCCCAAACACCCCAACCCTTCCACCACCCACCCCCCAATACCTCAAAACCATTGAAGCATCTGTCGCGGCATGGCGAGCTTCCCGCCCCCAATGGGGAGTAGGATCCACTCCCATCCAATGGATCCCAACAAACCATAAAGTGTACATCTATGCAATTAGAGTCCTGCCAGAAAGTACAGAACTATACAGCCCAAAGTATATTGCCATCAAGAGTAATGCAGCTTTAACAGGAGTTCAGAAGCATGCCATCATGTTGGGGACCGGGAGTGCTGACCATCTGTTGCACCTCTACGAGAGCCACTGCGGGGTCCGGATCCGTGCCTCGAGCATGACCGGCGCGGCTGTTTCCCAGTGGGCCTAGGCCCATCCCGATCTGAGCCTGCTGAAGTAGCATCACAGTCCATTCCAGAGGGGGTATTAGCCTTCCGTTTAATCGACTCTTCTGTCCACTGGAAAACCTCTTCCGGAGAGTCAAAGAAATATGTTTGTGATTTAAACGAGATGCACAGGGGGGGCCGGGAAAAATAGTGAATACTGGATTTTCAAGCCACGCAAACGGGCCTTGGCCTCAGTAAACGATTGTCGGCGATGCTGGACCAATTTGGTATAATCGGGGAAAATCATGATGGGTCGTGAGGCATAGGTGAGTACTCCTTTGATCCGGGCCTGCTGGACAATCACATCCCGGTCTCGGTAGTTGAGGAAGCGGGCAATCAATATGGCTTCTCTTGTAAGACGCGATGGGCCCACTCGATGATAGAGCAGGGAGACAAGGATTCAGGAGGGAGCCAATCCGCAAGCCATTTGGTTTAAAAGGCGGCAGCGTCGTTGGACTCGCAGCCCTCGGGAAACCCCACAAAGCGGAGGTCGTTCCTCCGAGCCCGGCCCTCTGCGTCTTCCACCCTGTCCGCCAGGCCATGCGTCAAAGATGAGACTTTTTTCTGGAGTGTGGTGATCACGTCCTCCGTCGCGAAGATCCGCTTTTCCGCCTCGGTGATCCGCTGTACAGCGTTATAAAGGTCTTTCAGGAGGAGCATGACGTTGGATCCCACAGCACCGATTTTGGCTTCAAGGGCATCTCCGGATTGTGTAATGGCCACCAACAGTGCAGCGTTATCAGGGGCGGCAGGTGCTGCGGCCTCCAGGCTGGGAGGTAGGGCGGCAGCCTCGGTGTACTTGTCTACGGTAGGATGCTCAGCCGTGGCTCTGGTAGGTTTATCCTTAACCATCATGTGCAATGCAGGGGAGGATATTCCAGCTGGGAAAGGTGACTGGAAGGGAGAGGGTATCCTGGCCAAGATTGCAGTAGAAGAGTAGGAATAACACATTTAGAAGAAGATTGAGTATGGCTAGGGATGTCTAATGCCGATATCTGTATATAAAGTGAAATAACTGCAAGTGATAAATGAAGGTCATGTTTCCTTGCCGAAAATAAAACATATGAAGCATACTGGTTGAAGTAGCTCACATTTCACTTCTGATTGAACAATGAGAGGGAATATTCATGCATATATATCACATATATCTATATATATGTGCATACATATCTCTGAACATTCTATGTGGAATATTTGGAATAACTTTGGCGCCTGTTGACGAATCTTCGCGAAATTTTCAAAACTTGTGGGGCGCTCCGGTACGCTCCTATCCTGAAAGTCTCGGGGTGATTCGTCAAGTGGGGGCTGAGAAAAAAGGGGGTCCCAAAACGTGTTTTCCCCACGCAATTTTCCATAGGAACCTTTAATCGCAGCTACAGCCCGAACTGCTGAACGGAATTACACCAAATTTGGCAAAGAGGTAGCCCTTGGTTCAGAGTCGTGCCTTTTGGTTAAATGGTGTAAATCCGTTCAGTAGTTCCTGAGAAAATCAAAAGTAAAATCACATATATATCTGGGCGGAGCCTAACCACACATCTCATCGTGAGATCTGATTGGCTGTCAGCACTTCATCCAAGAAGTGTTGGCAGCCATCTAGGGACCAATATACATGATAGCACCTCATTAAAAAGCATTGCAGTTAATAGAAGGTTTTAAGACTTTAGTTACATTATAAATTGTTGATGGTACCATACTCATTTTAGGAATTGGGGTGTGTTCTAAGGTGATTTTATCATGTGAAAAAGCCTTCTGCTGGGATATCATGAATTATGTTTGAGAGAAAACTATTTTCTCATGCTTTTCCCACAGAGGTTTGGAAGGTGATCTATTAGCTAAACTGAGAGCATTTTTTCTGTAAATTCACATTATCTTTCTCAGTCATGCGAGAATGAAGTCTGACATTCTCAGTAAAACATGTACATCCAACAAGGGCAGAGACTGTCAGTTGATTCCTTTGTGTTCTACTGCAGCTTCCCAGAGTGTTCTAAAAAACAACTAGAGCGCTAACAGTCCTACTTATGACAAACGTATTGCACACCTGAAGCCATCTTGATTGGAATAAAGTGGTAACTCTTAAAACATTTAATTAAAAAAGGAACAAAATGAGGGGGTTCATTTTGCCATAGATAGTATGATTAATGCTGCAGAGAGAAAAATTAGGGCACATTTTGAGTCACTTCTCAAATCCTCTTCTATTTCATTAAAAAATTCTGACATGCAGACTGAAACATGCACTTTCAATACCAGCAGCAGACTTCCCTGGTGAGCAGTAGCTTTACTACAGTGATCTAATGAGCAACTAGAGTGCTAACATTCTGAATTTATGGCAAATGTGTGACACATCTGAATGCCTTCTTGAGGGAATCAAAGTAAAAAACTGAAAGTATTTCCTACTGAGGAGACTGTAGTAAATTAGGAAATTAGGAAACTTCATAACAAATGTCTCCCAAGATGGCCACCAGAGACAAAAGAGCCAAAATGTAGCACAAATATCACCCAGATGTAGCCCAAGTATAGCCCAATGACAGAATGTCCCATTGTGTTCTAAAGAACAACTAGAGCGCTAACCGTCTTACTTATGACAAACGTATGGCACACCTGAAGCCATCTTGATTGCAATAAAGTGGTAACACTTAAAACATTTAATTTGCAAAGGAACACAATGAGGGGGTTCATTTTGCCATAGAAATTATGATTAGTGCTGCAGAAAGAAAAATTAGGGCACATTTTGACTTCTTAAATCCTCTTCTATTTCATTAAAAAATTCTGACATGCGGACTGAAACTTGCACTTTGAATACCAGCAGCAGACTTCCCTGGTGAGCAGTAGCTTTACTACAGTGATCTAATGAGCAACTAGAGTGCTAACATTCAGAATTTATGGCAAATGTGTGACACATCTGAATGCCTTCTTGAGGGAATCAAAGTAAAAAACTGAAAGTATTTCCTACTGAGGAGACTGTAGTAAATTAGGAAATTAGGAAACTTCATAACAAATGTCTCCCAAGATGGCCACCAGAGACAAAAGAGCCAAAATGTAGCACAAATATCACCCAGATGTAGCCCAAGTATAGCCCAATGACAGAATGTCCCATTGTGTTCTAAAGAACAACTAGAGCGCTTACTGTCTTACTTATGACCAAAGTATGGCACACCTGAAGCCATCTTGATTGGAATAAACTGGTAACACTTAAAACATTTAATTTAAAAAGGAACACAATGAGGGGGTTCATTTTGCCATAGAAATTATGATTAGTGCTGAAGAAAGAAAAATGAGGGCACATTTTGAGTGACTTCTCAAATCTACTTCTATTTCATTAAAAAACTCTGACATGCAGACTGAAACATGCACTTTTAATACCAGCAGCAGACTTCCGTGGTGAGCAGTAGCTTTACTACAGTGATCAATTCAATTCAATTCATGAAGCTTTATTCGGTTCATAACATATGATGACCATAAAAGCACACAGCAAAAGACAGAGATACAAAGATACAGACTAAAAAGAAACATTTAAAAAATCATACTTTTCCTATAATAAATAGCTTTACAAATAAAACTTGCAGTATAAAAACATATATCAGGGGAATTCATATTAAAAAGCAACCTCATTGCATCTTCCGTATTAAAAATACCATATTTTAAAAACATGGGTTTTAAAAATGTAATCCTTACATTCAAGAACAGAGTGCAAATAAGCATAAAGTGCATACTGCTTTGTTTGGAGTGTCCGTCGCACGTGCAAGAGCCAACAGGGTATCTTTTTTGTTGGGGGAAGGCCACCAAGACATGCACCATTCCTAGCCTTAATCTGGTTAGGACAAATCTATGCGCTGGGCGGGTTACCATGTTCAGGTACTGCTGAAAACCCTCATTTTCAGTGTATTTATTATATAGTTCAACAGTAATAGAGGGACCAGACTCAACTAAACTTTTTTGGGTTCTAGACAACAAAAAAGATTTTTTCATATCATGTTTGACTAGAACTCGTGGGGAATAACAATCTAATAACAAGTTCAACCTAAAAATAGCCTGATAGCTCTCGACAACATACTTAAGCCAAGGGATTTTCATACAGTTATCTAATTTAAAACAGTCCTTGATAACAAGTTGGTTGAACTCAGTCTCTTCCTCAAGCCAAATTGCTTTGTAAAGTGACAGGGGTCTAAGGGAAACAAGGTCACTCAAATAGGCAGCCCCGACCTCTTTATGAATTAACTCTGTTGAGGCAGAAGCGGGAAGACACATTAGTTTCTTGAGGAAGGTGTTTTCTTCCCTCTGAAGACAACCAACGTTAGAATAACCCCACAACCCTGCCCCATATAGGGCAATGGAGACACTTTTGGCCTTATATATCTCCATCATGTCTCTTATTTGTCTATCCCCTATTTTTGCGGCAAATTTAAATATGCCGTAGGAACTTTTGGCTATTTTAGTTCTTACATTTATTAAATCCTGGGCCCAGCTACCATCGTCCGAGAAAGTGACACCCAAATAGCAGAAATTTCTTACTTGCTGCACTTTCACTCCTTCTATAAAAAAGGCGTGGTTCTTACTGGGCTTAGGCCCGCAAATCATAATATGAGTTTTACTTTTATTTATCAATAGCTTCCTCTCCCCTATAAATTCGGAAAACCGATCCATCAGGCGCTGCAAACCAATAGGTGTCCGAGATAGGAGCACAGCATCATCCGCATAAAGCAGAACCGGCACACCTATCCCGGTAACCTGAGGAGCATCAGCCTTAACTGTTTTCAGGCTGGTTTCCACCCCATTAATAAATAAAATAAACAACAAAGGGGCAAGGACACAGCCCTGTCTAATTCCCCGTTTCACACTAAAATTCGGGGTACACTCACCATTGACCCCATATCGAACGCTTGCTTGCATCTTGTTATATACTCTAGCAAGGAAGAAAATAATTTACTTAGGGGCGCCTAATTCTAACAAAACTGACCAGAGAAGCGGATGATTAACTAGATCAAAAGCGCTACTTAAATCGGCAAAGCAAAGATACAAATTGCCACGCATAGCCTTGGTATACTTGCCGATCAATAGTTCTAAGTTGAGGCACTGGTCCAAGGTCCCACAGCCCTTTCTAAAACCATATTGGGAGTTGGCAAGAATCCCATTCTCCTCTGCCCACGCTTCCAATCTAAACAGCAACACCCTGCTCATAATCTTCACCGATGAATCCAACAGGCTAATCGGTCGATAATTACAAGCTAAAGCCTTATCCCCCTTTTTATAGATAGGGACAATAATTGAGTCTCCCCATGTGGGCGGAATCAAAGTGGTTACCGCTGCATTGAGGACCAAAGTAAGTATCGGTCCCCAAATCCGCGGTTCGGCCTTATAGACATCAATAGGGACTCCGTCGGGCCCCTGGGCCTTTCCCCCCTTGCTAGCCTTAATACTGCATTCCACCTCACCGAGGGAGATGTCTAGTGGAAGCATGGGCCAATGCCTTTGCTCATTATCAGTCGAGACACTATCTTGAAAAATAGATGAGAAATGTGACAACCAGGCCTCACTTCCCACATGAGAAGAGAGTTGGGGAATTGTATCATCATGTAGGAAGGGGGAATTATTAGTAGACCAGAATAAGCGGCTGTCCAAAGTTTCTGCCGCCTGAGTTAAGTTATCCCAGGCTTCCTGCTGTAGTTCTTTTTTCCTTCTAGTTAGTGCCATTTTGTAATCATATCGTAAGAGTGTGACTAGATTCTTGTCCCTTGGGGTAAGGGCTAGCGCTTTTTTAAGCTGGGAAAAAAAGGGCTGTGCAAGCATGATCAAACCAACCCTTACCCTTACCTCTCATACCCGGCTTATTTCCCGTAAATATATTATTAATAATCAAATTGATATTAATAAAATTAGTCACAACGGAGATAGCTGAACACCCTGGTGTTAGAATGGTATTAATATCTTCCAAACTTTTAGATATGATTATAGGCAGTACTACTGCAGATTTTTCCCCTTTCCACCTAAGCCTAGTTCCGTTAGCTCTATGCGGTTCAATATTAGCTACGGTTCTTGGCGCTTTCTGGTCTCTGCAATTCCATGACTCAATTCGCATGGTAATGCAATTGTGATCACTCATGCTGGAAACATCCTTTATCATGATCGAACACTGGGGCATTAGACTAGATGAAACCAGAATATGATCAATGCTAGAACTAGCGTCCCTCCCAGTAAATGTAGGGATAAAATAACCACTAGCCTCTACATCAGGCCTCACCAGCTCTAAATCATAGGTTGCCATTATACTATTAATAGCCTCCCCATAGGTGTTATGTGGGAAATGAGGCGTATTTTCGCCACTATTGTTTTGTACCCCACAAGCCCTAGAGGAGGACAAACTGCATATTGTAGAATTAAAATCACCTAACCAAATAAGAGTAAGAATGCATTTTGCTTCTGCTACAAGCTTCATGAGGGCACTATCAATCTCAGCTATTACTTGATGCCGGGAATTGTTACTACAGTGATCAAATGAGCAACTAGAGTGCTAACATTCAGAAGTTATGGCAAATGTGTGACATATCTGAATACCTTCTTGATGGAATCAAAGTAAAAAACTGAAAGCATTTCCTACTGAGGAGACTGCAGTACATGAGGAAATTAGGAAGCTTCATAACAAATAAATCTCCCAAGATGGCGACCAGAGGTAAAAGAGTCCAAATGCAGCACAAATATCACCGAGATGTAGCCCACATGTAGCCCAATGACAGAAGTGTGCAAAACACTTTTTATTTTTTGTGTTTTTGCAGTTTTATATAGTGCAGACTTGTCAGGTATTGGAGTGCTTTACATGAGCATTGGTTACATCACACAATAACAAATTCATTTTGGTTGTAGACATGGGGAGATTAAGTGATTTGACCAGAATCACAGAATGTCGAGCTGAAGCAGAAACTCCAACCAGGTTCCCCAGTTGCAAAGTCTGCAGCTCTGGAAGTAACACCACATCCTCTCCCCTAAGTGCAACATTTAATCAAGTGGTCAACTGAATAAAAAAACATACAGATAACAAATAATTTAAAAGTGCTTTGTCGCTATTTGAAAACTCAGAAGTCCTCATTTTAGTTTTTTAGAGCACTAACCATAATTTTGATGCAAATAAGACCCTCTCACATATGTAATTTCTAAAGGAAATGCTCTAGATATTACAGTTTTGATTACATCAAGATGACGTCAGGCGTTCCACACTTGTGTAATAAATATAGAATGTTAGCAATCTAGCTGTTCATTAGGATACTGTTGAGAGGCATAGGCCAGGGGCACGGACTCTGAAAAGTGAAGGCAGGTAGAAGGGTGCAGAGGCAACAATTTGACCACACTGGGCAGGCAGGAAGGGCAGTGGCAGCACAACAGACTATGGAGGGTAGTGGAAAGGGGGGCAGGAGCAACAAACCAACAATACAGGACTGGCAAGAGAGGCTGTGGCAATATAATAGACCATTGTGGGCTGAAGGAAGAGGCAGTGGTAGTACAACCATACATGCCAACAGACCCGATTCAGCCTGGAAACGTCCAATGTTTTTAAGCTCAAATGGGCTTTATTTGATCTGTCTCCTGTCTACAATCCCCTCTTTTTCAATGTAATTCAAAGGGGAAAATCAATACCCCAGTTGTTTTTTCAAAATCTCCCTCTTACCAAGTTCAAAATGTTCACAAGTATGGTACATTGGATCATGGAAGGCAGGAGGAATTGGGGTAGGGACATGGACTCGGATAACAGAGGACAGGAGGGACATGGAGAGGTGCACCAAACTGACCCTACAGGGCAGGCATCAGGGTTTGCAGCAGCACAATACACCACACAGGGCATGCGGGACGGAAGTGCAGCACAATCCATAGAAAGCAATAGGGAGGGGACAGAACCATGCACATGGACAACAGAGAACAGAGGGGAAAGAGGCAATGGTAGCTAGCTGACCATAATGGACAGACAGGAGAGAAAGCTACAGTATAACAGACCATCAAGGGCAGGAGGGACGGATCAGGGGCATTACAATGGAACAGAAGAGCCAGGAGGGAGGGAATAGGGGTCTGCACATGAAAGCAGAGGGCTGGGGGCAAGGGGGCAGGTCAGGAGCAGCAAGATGACCATGGAGGTCAGGCATAAAGGGCACTAGAAGCAAGACACACCATGGAGAGCAACAGTGAGACTATGATGGCATACACACAGACCATGGAGGGAAGGTGGGAGGGGGTCAGGGGCAGCTAGCTGACCGCACAGGGAAGGTAGGAGGGGCTGTAGCAGCACAGAAGACCATGCATGGCAAGCGGGAGGGTTAGTGGCAGCACAATGGCTATGATGGTCAAGAAGGAGGGTGCAGGGGCATGAACAAAGGACCATGGAGGATAGAAGGGAGGGTCAGGACCTGGGCACAGACAAGAGAGTTCAGGGGAAGGGGCCTCACAACAGACCACGCAAGGCAAGCAGGAGAAGCAGTTGCAGCACAACAGACCAGGGAGGGCAGAAAGGTGTGGCAGTAAAATGGACCATGGAGGACAGGAGGAAGGGGATAGGGGCATGGAATGTGGACAGGCAGGGTGGAGGTGGCAGGGACAGGTTACAGTCATCTGACAATGCTAGGCAGATGGGAGGGGAGTGGAAGCTCAACAGAACACTCAGAGTAGATAGGAGTGGCAGGTCCATGGAACATGGTGGGCAAAAAGGATGGAGCAGGGGCATGCACAAAGACATCGGAGGGCAGGGGGAAGGAGAATAGGGGCAGCAAGCTAAGCACAGAGGCTAAGCAGGAGGTCAATGATGGGGCATAGAATTGGGCAATGGAGGGCAGGAGGAGTGGACTGGTACATCATGCTAAATGGAGGGCAGTGGCAGCACATCAGACCATGCATGGCAGGACGGAGGAGGCTATTCCATGGATTCAGACAACAGAGGATAGGGAGGAGGTGGATGGGGCAGCAAGCTAATTGTTCAAGAAGGTGGGAAGGCCAGTGTCAGAACAACGGCCACACAGGGCTGTAATAAGGGAGCAAGGACATGGACTTGGACAATGGATGGCTAGGAAGAGGGAAGGCAGGAGCAGCAAGCTTGGGTGGGGGCAGCACAATGCCAGGCCCTGCTTCCAACCCCCCACCATCCATTGTGATATGCATCTTACTTAACGTTAAAAAAACTAGAAATTTGCTGAAAAAAACAAAGATTACAGGGACGGTATAGTTAGACTCAGATTTCACTCATACACAACCAGTGAAATTCAGCAGTTATAGTTACCTGAGCTAATTATAACTTACGCCCCTGCAATGTACTGCTAATGACCTCAGACATTACATAATTCATGACATGGTCAGTTACATCACTCATGACATCACTCATGACATCTCTAATGAACTGTGAATGGAATTGAACTATAATCGCTAGAACTTTTTTAGGGATAGTGTGTGTCTATTAACACCCCTTTTTTTCCTTTTCCTTCGTGTAAGAACCATTATAATACGCAACGTGCCCAGATTATTATGGCTGATAGCCTTTCACTTTAAAGCAATGTGTAGTCCATTGTTTATGTTGATGTTTGCAATTCTAAGTATGTTTATTATGAATAAGTCACGTTGACGAACATACAGGTATGGCGGTCACGGGGCAAGATATGCTGAAATGACATTGTCTGCATATTAACACTTGTTTTCTTTTCTTTATTGTATCAATTACTGAATTTTCACATCGTGACCAGGCCAATATGGCCACCAGCTTTTTGGATTAAAGTAATGCACTGCTGATGACGTCACAAATTACATCACTCATGACATAGTCAGTGACATCACTGATGACATCTCAAATGACATCACTGATGACATCATCTACGTGATGCACCTCCTCACACCCTAAAATACAGACTACCATTCTCGAAACCATAGACACACCAATACTAGTACAGCTACAATATACTGTGCACTATGTATGCAGACCTCTAATCAGCTACATAGCTTTGATACAGTCTTTTAAATACTTAATACCTATGCAGTCTAGGAATCCTTCTGTCTGTCCCATGCACTTCTCCATTCAACCATCCAGCACTATCTACGTATCCTATCACTCTGCCAATACCTAAGCACTAATAAATTTAGCATGCACTCTCTTTGCAGCACTGAAATTACTCCAGTTATTAGTCATATACTTAAGGAATGGCCTAGCCACTAACACAAGTGCAGGTACAATATTTTGTACACTATGCATGCAGACCTTTAACCAGCTTCATACTATTGATACGCTCTTCTAAATACCCTGTTAGTACCTATGCAGTCTAGGAATCCATCTGTCTGTCCCATGCACTTCTCCATTCAGCACTATCTACGTATCCTATCACTCCACCAATACCTAAGCACTTATAAATTTAGCACACACTTTCTTTGCAACACTAAAATTACTCCAGTTATTAGTCGTATACTTAAGGAATGGCGTAGTCAAAAACACAAGTGCAGGTACAATATTTTGTACACTATGCATGCACACCTCTAACCATCTACAAGCTATTGATACGCTCTTCTAAATACCCAGTTAGTACCTATGCAGGGTAGGAATCCTCCTGTCTTTCACATGCATTTCTCCAATCACCCATCCAGCACTATCTACTTATCCTATCACTCCACCAATGCCTAAGCACTTATAAACTCACTATACACTCTGTTTGTAATACTGTAATTATTCTAGTTACTAGTCATGAACTTATGGAATGGCCTAGCTACTAACACAAGTACATCTATAATATTTTGTGCACTATCCAAGCAGACCTTTAACTAGCTACATACTATTGATACACTCTTCTAAATACCCAGTTAGTACTCATGCAGTGTACAAATCGTCCAGTCTGTCCCATGCACTTCTTTAATCACTTATCTACCACTATCTACTTATCCTATCACTCCACCAATACGTAAGCACTTATAAATTAAGTGTTCACTCTGTTTGCAGCACTGTCACCATTCCAGTTACTAGTGGTATTCTTATAAAATGACCTAGGCACCAACACAAGTACACATAAAATATTCTGTGCATAATCCCTACAAATCTCTAAGCAGATACATACTATTGGTCCACTCCATTAAATACTGAAGTAGTATCCATGCAGCGTAAGATACCTCCTGTCAGTCTCATGCAATTCTCCAATCACCCATCCAGCACTATGTTCTTATTGTATCAGTCTGCCAATACCTAAGCACTTATGGGGCAGATTGATAAGCACCCTGCGTCACTTTTTGTAACGTAGTGATGGCGCCAGGCACTCCTTCATATTTACAAGGAGAGGAAAAGCCATCCTGCGTGGTTTTTCCTCTCCTTGTAAATACGACCCCTTAATACACAGAACTTTGCGTCGAAGGGGCGTCCCATAGGTGTTGCTGTGGGTGTTCCCACGCAACACCCATAGAACAAGACACATCTCCAGATTTATGAGAAATCGTAAATCTGGAGATGTGTGTGAATGCTGCGCCATCCTAGAGTTGGTGTAGCAAGGCGCAACGAGGAGAATTGTTTTCATTTCTCCTAATGTTTTCCTCTTTCAATGCATGCTGCATTCCACAGCATACATTGAAAGAGGAAAATGCCTTTACTGATTGTTTTTGTGCAGGAAGGTGTCCCTTCCTGCACAAAAACAATCTCCACACGACATAGACATCCTTGCACCATGGTGCAAGGGTGCCTTTGTCACCGCATGGCTGCAGTTTGTGCAGCAGTGCAGAGGGAAGCACAGAGTTGCAACATATTCATGTACATATATCACATCCCTGTGCTTCGGAAGTGCCACAGTGCAGTGCAGCTAAAGAGCTTGCAGTGTCACGCTGCAGTACTTCCTCATAAATCTTCACCTATAAATTCACCATACACTACTAATGCATTCTTTCAGTCAATCATGCTGTGTACATATATTTAACCAAACTTTCACACATTACCTTGCAATTATAGTTCTTTCTTTAACCAGATAAGGTAGTTCTGATAAGAACTTTTTTTCTCTTCTTTTTTCTTTTGTATTTTTTTTTTTACATTTTTAACAAATTTGTATTTTTTCAAAAAATGAACAAAAAAAATATAATAAAACAGGAAACATTTGGAATTACTTATCATTCCAAAAACAAAACAACAAAAAAATTAACAATGATGGTTGCGTTGCGCAGCACAGACTGCATCCACCGACTGCTCACCGAAGCATATACGTTTCTTACACTTCACGCAGTGTTGCTCGAGAAAGGCGAATTCTGGCCTAATATCCATTGCAGGTGTTCCTGAGGACGCTCCAGATGTACTTGCCACAGAAAGTGAGGGGTTCAAAGCCGTTCGCCTCATTTCCTCCCGAACAAGATTGAGAGGATGTGTGGTCCGGAGATGCTTGTACATAGAAGCAGTGCCACAAGAGTATTTTTTTTTGACGGGACTCGGTCACAAATTTTGCACGTCACCTTTCTCGCATTTACTTTCTACTCTCCAGGTGGAAAAGTGAAGAATTTCCACACGACAGATTCCGGCCTCTGTGGACGTGGTGCCTCCTGCAAGAATTCTTCTTCAGAAGATACTGCCTCCTGTTGCTGCTGCTTTCCAGATGCCATTTTGTTTGATATTTTTTGAAAAACACCCAAAAAACCAAGCAAAAAGGGTTCTTGTAGGAAAAGAGATGTCTCTCTAAAGATGCTCCAACAAGAATGATAAAAATGGGTGGGGTCCTTCAATAGTTACAGTGGGAAATGTTATGAACCAATGAAATCTTTTTTTTTTAAGTCACATGTGATCCGCGCACTCTGCACTCATGAAGCACGCACCCGACGCGACTTCGCGAAAATATATTAAAAAATAATATACGTTTCTTATAAGTACAAATATATTATGTTTATGAATATCTTAGATAGTCTCTTGCCGTAATATGTATATTAAACACACATACATATCATTTTAAAACATAAAAAATTTCACGGGAGTCGGGCACCCAGCGCGCCCCAGCACGTATATGATGTCACGCGGGACCCGCCACCGCGCAAGCGTTGCGTACCGTAATGCGCATGTGTCATGAATGCATGGGAGCAGGAGTCGCGGACTGGTCGCATACCAATCGCGCACATCACGTAATATTAAATGTATATGATGTAACTGAAAAACACGCAGCCATCGCACACCGTACGTGGATCCTTCACGACGTTTCTAAAATGGCGGCTAGAATCCGCACACCCACCGTGATGTGTACGCTTTGGGTGTGAGACTCCGAAAAAAATTTGGAAAAAAAAAATTAAAAAAGAAAATAATAGAAATATATTAAAATAAAAAAATAAAACAAAAAATTTAAACAATAGTTCAGTTTAAATTTTTTGATTACATTTTTTTGCAATTTTCAGAAAAATATATAATGTTATTTAATGAATAAAATATTTATAAATAAACAGTTAAAAAACTGTAGAAAATCAGTACAAAAAATTGGTATAACTACTATTACACTTAAATATTACCATTTAATAAACCTTTGAAATTCACTGAAAAAACCATAGGTTTCAGAGACGTTATAGTTAGAAATTAGCATTTAAAAAAGCTTTGAAATTCACTGAAAAAACCATACTCACTCATGAAAAAAATTAATCACACTTACATTTACTCACTTACACAATTATACAGACAACACCTCATTTATTCAAACACATAGTAACTCATAGTTAATATGTTAAAAAATCACCATTACAATTATACACTCATTCATATAGTTACTCTCACAATCACTGACTCTTATATATACTTATTTATATACACCAACACTCACATACAATGCCTTTTATTTTTTTCCTTTTTTGAAGATGTACAACTAAAACATATAGTCGCTCACCAACACACAAATAAACTCAGTCACCCAAACAACTGTTTCCACATGCACTCTTAAACCTATACATCTAGTCAATCAACCATTCACACATATATGCTTAGAGTTACACACACCCCATCCAACCACACACAAACTCAGTGTCCCATACAAATACTCACCCAACTAATCAATAACTAATATACACACTCATGTAGTTAGTGACCAACTGATGCAGCATGTTATACAACAACAGAGACAGTGATGCACACATTCACATAGTTTAGTTACTAATCCATGTATTAAGCGCGACATTTTTAATTACTCACTTAAACAGACAGTCAGACAGCTATTAAATCCTCCATCCAGACAATTTTATATCCACTCAATCTTCAATACAGATTGGTATTTATATAATACATATTTAAATTTCAAACTAAACCACATTCACTGGATGATGTCATCAGTGATGTCATCAGTGATGTCATTTGAGATGTCATCAGTGAGGTCATCAGTGATGTCACTGACCATGTCATGAATGATGTAATATGTGACATCATCAGCAGTGCATTGCGGGCGCCCGAGTTATAGATAGCAGAACTAACTATAACGGAGGAATTTCTATGGTTTTGTACGAGTGAAATGTCCAGCTAACTATAACACCCCTGAAACCTATGGTTTTTTCTGTGAATATATATATATATATATATATATATATATTCACAGAATACAGGCATGCTAGCATCCATTAAGGATGGATTACTTTTTTGTATGTCTACTGACTATCAACAACATGTGGACTCTACCCACTTGGGTATTATTTTCACAAATTGCTAATTTTGCATAATTTTGTCCAATGTCGCACATACAGGTGTTCATTTTTATAATTTGAATGATTTTTAACCTGTTCTCTTTTGGTTTTACCTTAAAATTAGATTGCACTTAACATATGTGTTTTCTTTGTTTTTAAGGATTTTTTAACCAATTGTAAATATGTGCTTGCATATCTGATGCTGATGTTGTATTGATTGACGAATTTCACCGTCTGTAGACTCAAAATGTATATATTTCTTTCATGTCTACCGTGCTATTTGGGCGTCAGCCAATCGTTTCACATTTTTCATTTGCACTTGCACTTTAAATACAAACCTGCTTAGCCTTGGCGTCATGTGATCAAGGCCTCCCGAAGGCTGAAACGCGTCATGCAGGCATTGCTGTGAGATAAATAAAATCCCTATTACTCACCTGCATTCTTGGGTCAGTGTTCGTCTATTCCTGCTCTTTTCGTGATTGCTGGTCTGCAGGAGTGTTTCTGGCGAAGTCTTTAGATATATATATATATATATATATATATATATATATGTATAAATATATATATATATATATATATATATATATATATATAAATATATATATGGGTAGGGTAGGGATTCCTTGACCTCCTAGGCCCCACATAGGTGGCTAAAATAAAAACAAACCTAGCAAAAATTGCTGCATAAAAAAAATGGCAGCCGGGCCGCTTTGTTGTATTAATTGGAGGGGGTGCTTGACCTCCCCCCTTCCGAGCCATCAGAAGCCCCGGGGAACCCACTGCCAAAAACATTGCATAAGGGGAGGAGGGCCATGCAGCTGAGCCATGGCAGTCCTTGGGGAGCCTACTCAAGGGTCAAAATATGTCAAAAAGGGGAGGGGCTGTACGTCTCCTATCCCTGAGCCATTAACGGCCCCAGGAACCCCATTCCCCGGGGCCGGCTCACTAGCTATGTCCCAGGGAGTCAATCCCGGGACATAGAGGTTTCACTTCCTGCACCAGCACTGGCAGGGAAGCCTGTGTTTGCTCCTGGTTGGCGGTTTTCAAAACTCGCCACATGGGAACAAACACTGACTCTGCTCCCAGTCGGAGGGACTTTTGAAAATGCTCCACCCAGCTGATAGGGGGCTTTTGATCTGCTTCCCTGCCCATACTGATGCTGGCAGGGAAACAGATCAAAATATTGGTCCCACCCTCAGGGAGCAGCATTAGTAGCTGCTCCCTGCAGGCGGGAGCAATGCCGGCTCACACTGCAAGCGGGGAGCTGGCTGAAGCTGCAGGGGACTTGGGGCTCCCCTAGCAGCCCCCAATGAACATATGTTGGGTGCCCTAGGTGGGCACCAGGGCACCCATTTTTATTGATGTGGGCCCCGGGGAATGAGGTCCCTCGGATCAATAACGGCTCAGGGAGGGGGGTATTTTAAAGAGTTGCCCCAAGGGATAGGGTCAGCAGGGCCTAACAAGGCTCTGGGAGGTGGGCCACTTGGCCCCACTCCTCTTTATTTTAAGGAGTAGGCCTGACAGATGGGGTCCCCAGGGCCTAACAAGGCTCAGGACGAGGAGGAGTGGGGACGACACGGCCGCCTCCCCTTTAATTAAAATAAACAACCCTAGGGGATGGGACTCCCAGGACCTACGAAGGATTGGGGAGGGTGGCTGCATCTTCCCTTACATTTAAGTAGTGGCCCCAGGGGATGAGGTTCCCAGGGCCAATTTGGCTCATTGAGGTGGGGCTACGTGGCCCCTCCTCTTTAATTAAAAAGAAAGCCCTGGGAGACCTCAGGGCCTAATAAGACTCAGGAGGGGTGCCACTTGGTCCCATCCCCCTTCATTACCAAAAAAAACATCCTGGGGGATGGGGTACTCTAATTAGGCTTGTGGATGGGAGCTACATGGCCCCCTCACGTTTAATTAAAAAAAAACCCTGGGGGACCCCAGGGCCTAATAAGGCTCAGGGAGGAGGGCCATGCTACCCCCACCCCTTTAAGAAAAAAAGGCCCTGGGGGATTGGGTCCCCAGGGCCAAATAAGGCTCGAGAGGGGGGGCATGTAGCCCCCTCCCCTTTCATAAAATAACTGCCCGGGGTGATGGGGTATCCAGGGCCTAATAATGCTCAGGGAGGGGACCATATGGCCCCCCTCCCCTTTAAAAAACAAAAGACCCTGTGGTCAACCTCCCCCCTTATACATCCAAAGGCAATGCACAGCTGGGTTTGGCTTTACATATGTAGTAAAATACTACTTTACATTAAAATAAACATAGAAATTCACTGAAAAAGACAAAGGTTAATGTAACATTATAGTTAGATAAATATGTCAATAACAACATTGCTTTGAACTAAAAAAACACAGAAATTCACCAATTATATCTAGCAGAGCTCACAATAACTTACACCTCTGCCATGCACTGCTTCACATATTGCATTTCTCATGACATGCTCTAGGACATAATTTATGACATCACTGATGACATCACTGATGACATCACTGATAACATCATCCAATGAGTGTGTCAGTTTGTTTTTCAGTTCACACAGTTGCCGGTAACAACTATATTACTTTTCTATCTAATTTTGTATAACCTGTGCCCAGCTAATCAGTATAAGTGTTAACAAAATGCATGTGCTCCTAATGTTATGTTTATGTTTAATATATGTATGTATATATGACCAAGGCTATGGCTGAAACGCATCAGGGAAGCTATGCATTCAATTGGATTACCGCATACAAGAAGTGTCTGAGTATTCCTGAGTGCGACTCGCCTCTCTACTGGTAAACAGCATCTTTGACAAATATATATATATGTATGTACAGACAGATTAGTGCCACAGGGTATTCCTACAGAGCACTGCCCTAATTGGGAGCAAGGTATTGTGTTTGAAAGGGTTGTAGATAATAATCTCCTCTGCCAAAATGTAGAGTAGATAAGTGTTGTAAATAATAGGTAGTCCTGAAAAAGTCTTATTTAACATGAATGTCTATGCCAGGATTTATTAATCTTTCATACAACACAGAAAACAAATTCTCTGTGCTGTTTTGCACACGAGGAAAAGAACAGCACAGAGTCATATCTATTAAGAATGGTCTGCTGCTGCTATTTTTGGCTGTTCTGGTGCCCTAGCATGGTTGACAGCTTTGCATATGGTGCAGAGAAAATTACACCTTTTGAGGCCAAAACACATTTTGCACTGGATAGAAAATATGATGAACCACTTTGCAATACTTTGTTTGGCACAAAACCTTAGTAAATCTTTGCCACAAATGCCTTCACTTATAGGTAACTCTTTTTAACATTAGATCTGTTTTTAAAAATTAAAAAGTGCATTTATTTTATACTTTAGTGGGGTGTATTCTCTTTCATGCACACCACATGCCCCCTTTCCAGGCTCATCTTCCCTTGCTCTGCTTCTCTCCAACCCTCATCATGCTAGTATGTGCAGTTTTTGTTTCCTATTTTAATTCTTCCCTTCACCCTCCCATCTCTAGTGCCCTCTTCATTTGCCTCATCATATAACCTACTTCCACACTCTCTTGTCTGTGCGTTTGTGTCTCTGGATGCTCCACTTTAGAAGTGTTTCCTTCCACTTTACGTCCTGATCTTGAAGTAGACCTCTCCTACTTGAGAGGTCTCTGATATCTGGATCTTTGCATAGCTTGAGTTTACATTATGTTTGTGGTATTTATTAAGTATAGCAGTGTTTTCCGAAGCAAGCCTTTATTCTGGCTATGACTTTTCTAGTGAACTACATTCTATTACTGCTTTTGTTATTCTCAGTTTTCACTACCAATCATCAAAGGGATTAGGGGTATTTTCCTATGAACCCCCCTGTGCTTGGCTGGTCCCATCAGGCATATACTTGTAGGTACAGGTTAGTAACTGCTGCAATGTAATGGCCTGCAAAGTCCCTCTCCCGTTTGGCCTAATTCCAGTAAAGCAATTATGAAAGTCTGTTGGTTAGTCGGGACAAGAACATTCTGACCCTGCAATGCAATAGAACAGTTGGTGACATTTATCCAGAAACTATAGTTATCAATGGCCAGGCCTAAGCAGTTTCTATTTAATTGCTAAATAAATACAATCATATGAAAATTGAAAAGGATTTTACACATTAGAAGTGCAAGAAAGCAATAGGTTCAGAATGATAAAAAACAAATAATAGCAGGTAATATCGTTAGAAATCAAATTCCACTGTGTGTAATATGTATAGCAGAAAATTTACATTGCTTGCCAAACATAAAATTACAAAAGAATCACACTGATTAAAATCTAACTGTTTTGATTACAACACCTGCATTTTAATCTTTCCAAAACCATCATTTTCAGCCATCTACATTCCAATGATCGGTAGATATGACAAAAGAAGAGAAAGAAAATCCAGTAGAGCATTGTTAAACATATCAATAAATTAGGCCAACAAGATAAAATTATCCATCTGTGCACGGTTGCACAGAACAATTACTGTGTATCCTGTCTGACCAACCCAACCATTGTTTCATCTCCTTAAAACTGGGTTTCAGATAATCCCCCAATTTGGAGGACTGAATATAACAGTATTCTCATCTAGGTGCTTATTCTGGAAGGCCAAGGGTCTAACACTGTCTAATAATGTAAATGTTCAGCTGACATGTTGGAAATGTTTGCTCTCTATGGTTTCTCTCCCCCTTCCTATTCATAAGTATAATTTAATTTTTCATCTCCACTTCTCCAGAGAGACACTGCCCTCCTGCTTGCCCTGTATGGTTTATTGTGCAGCCACTATCCCTGCCAACTACCCTGTAGGGTCAGTTTGCTTCCTTTCTCTTGCCCCCTTCCCTGCCCTTTGCTGTCATGTGCATAACCCTGACCCTCCCCCCTGCTCAATAAAGGTCCATTGTGCTGCTACTGCCCATCCTGCCTGCCCTGTATGGTCTATTGTGCTGCCACTACACCTACCGCCTGCCCAGTGTGGCCAGTTTGCTGCCCCTTTCACCAACTACCTGCCCTAATTGTCAGAGTACATCCCTCTACCCAATCCCTCCTGCCCTCTATAGTCTGTTGTGCTACCCTGCCCCTCTCTCCTAGTCTCCATGGTTTGTTGTGCTGCCAGAGCCTCTCTCTCTAGTGTTGCATAGTTGTCTTGCTGCCCCTCCCCCTGCCCTCGATGGTCTGTTGTTCTGTCACTGCCCCTTGTGCCTGTCATGCATCTTATGTTGTGTCGCCACTGTTCCTCTCACATGTCTGGCGTGGTCAGTTTGTTGCCTGTGTTTTCCCCACTCTCTGTTGTCTGTGCACCTTGCCACCTCCCTCCCCACTATGTTCTAGTGAACAACTACAGCCCTATCATTCTGTATTGATGACAAAAGTAAGACACATCTAAAATCATCTAGATGGAATCAAAACTGTAAAACCTAAAACATTTCCTTTAGAATGGAATAAAATACGGGGGTTCTTTTTCACAAAGAAATTATGGTGCTACTGAAAGCTAAAATGAGGACACGTTTTCTAAGTTCTCAAATAGTGACAAAGGGCTCTGAAACCAGTTGCTCTTTGTAATTATTGTTTATCCAATTGATCTCTCTATTGTTTGTTTCACAAGTTACTTAAGTGTTTTGCATACTTCCATCATTGGGCCACATTTGTGTGATATCTGGGCTTCATTTGGGCTATTTCTCTCAAGCACCCATATTGGAGGACTTTTTATATCAAGCTCACTCATTTCTTCACTTATTGCAGTGTCCTCTGTAGGAAATGCTTTCAGTTCCTCAGCTTTGATTCCATCAAGATGGTGTTCAGATTTGCCACATTTTTGTCATGAATACAGAATGTTACAATTCTAGTTTCTAATTAGATCACTGTGGTAAACCCGCAAATTGATCACCATGAAGTTAACTGGCAGCCTGTTTCTGGTGTTCAAAGTAAATGTTTCAGTTTTTAATGTCAGAATGTTTTACTGAAATGGATGAGGATGATGTTTGAGAACTCATAAAAAATGTGTCTCAGTTTTGCATTCTACAGCACAAACCATAATTTATATGACAAAAAACCCTAATTTTCAACAGAAATGTTTGGATTCAATCACGCTGGCTTCAAGTGTGCCAAACTTGTCATAAATAAGAATATTAGCACTTTAGTTGTTCATCAGAGCAATGTGGGAAGCTTCAATAGAACACTAGGGAATCAAATGATAGGTTGCTGATGCTTTTGGAAGTACATGTTTTTCTCAGTATGTCAGACTCTGTTCTTACATGGCTGAGGATGATGGTGTCAATTTACAGAACATATGCTCTAAGTTTAGATTTTTGGTGCAACTTCCATTACCTCTATGAGAATTCTTAAAGCTAGTATGGTACCACCAACAAATGATTAATATTGTGACAAAAATCTGTTATCACTCTTTTTTGTGCTCCTTTTTGCAACCCTCAAAAACAGGCTTTCTCTACAATCCATTTCAATGGAAACCAAGTCCCAGTGTCATGTAATGGCTGCCAGAACATGCTGTTCATGATTTGGCCAGCCTATCAAGGTGAGGTCCTTTGGGAACACCCCTCATGCCCTTTGGGGTCAGGGTGTGCTCACCCTGCCCCCTTGTACACACACACACACACGCACATATATATAAATATATTTAATTCGTATTCAAGACACAGGGTCCACGCCTCTGAGTCCTGTAACGGTTGCTACAACATATTGTTCAGGTTGTGAACAACTACTCAGGATTGACTAGTCCCCTTTAAAGGGGCCAATCAGAACATATCTGGACACGCCCCCCCCTCAGATATTGCTAACGTTTGAACCTTAATCTCTCAAAAACGGTTGAAAGGATTTACACCAAATAACAAAAAGCAAGCTTTCTGAGTAAATATCAAGCTTTCTACCAAAGTTTGTGCAATTCTGTTCTGCCATTTTTTCTGTATCCATGAAGTAAATGTGTTTTGGGATCCACCCTTTTTCTTGGGCCCTACTTGACAGATCATCCCAAAAAATTTCAGGAAGGAGCTGAGGTGAATGAACTTTTTTTAATGATTCATGAAGATTTGTCAAACTGCACCAAAGTAATTAGTTTAACAAAAAACAATCTTCCTATGGAAAGTCTGAATAGCTATAACTAAATATTATTGACCACCACTGTGGTTACAGCAACGTTGTAGTTTATATTTATGTATGGTACTAGGATCATATGTTACGTTAAAAAAAACCTCAGAAATTCTTTGAAAAAAACAAAGGGTAAAGCGACATAATTAGGTAAGGTAGTAAGATTTTAGCTTACGTACAAAAATACAAGAAATTAACTGTAAAAACCAAAGGTTAAAATGATGTTATAGTTAGGTTAAAAAACAAAAAATATTAATGTTAACATTAATAGTAAGTTAAAAAACACACACAAATTCACCAGTTATAGTTTACTGCGCTAACTATAACTTTCTGCCTGGCATGCACTGCTTATGACCTCACATATTACATTGCTTATAATATGACGTCATATTTCATGATGTCACTGAGGACAACTCTGATGGCATCACTGATGACACCATCCAAGCTACTTCTTCTTAAACTACTCTATAAACTGCTATATCAATTTAAAAAACAAATTAGGTAGTTAAGGCCCACAATCATATACAGGATAGATTGACTGTATGTACATGTGTGTATCTACAAAATACAAATAGCGCAGTTGTGGATTCAACTATGATTCAGTATTGTAAAAGTTATATGACATGCACCTTAGTGATAAACTTTTAAGTTGAAAAACTACTTCATTTGAAGAAGGAAGAGACTTAACACAACTACTGTAAGTTCTGGACCTACATCTTATGACGTAATAAAAAAAACACACTTTATGAGTAAAGATCTAGATTTCTGCCAAATTTCTGTATAATTCTGTTCAGAAGTTTTTTCTAAAATGCTTCCTAAAATTCCTACAGGAAATTGCATGGTGAAAATGCGTTTTGGGATCCCCCTTTTTCTTTGCCCCGACTTGCCAAATCAACCTGAACTTTTCCTGAAAAGAGCTGAGGTGGATGAACTTGTTAGGAATTTTTTTTTTTGAAAATTCATAAAGCGGTGCCAGAGTTCTTAATGAAATAAAAATGCTGTTTCTATGGAACTCTGATGTAACTATAACTAAAAAGTTTATATGTCAAACAGAGTGGCGGTAGCCACTCTTTGGTTACAGCTATGGTGACCAGAGTTAGGGATTTGTTTTATTTTTGTCTGTGAAAAATTTTGCACAACTTTGCATTCCTACAGCCCCCGTTTCATTCTCATAGTACTGAAAGTTTTGCAGCGTTTGGACAAGGAGATCCAAAGAAAAAAGGGAGATCCCAAATCAGGCGTAAAATCCAATGCATTTTACATAGCTTTTTGTACTTCGTGAAGCACAAAAAATGTTAGTTGGATTTCTACAACATTTGGCAGGATGATATATTATGGTGCGCAGATGATTCTGTGGGACTACAGGTAAGTAGGGGGAGTATTTTGTAAGTGTTTTAAATTTAGCTATATCTGTGGCTGCTGTAGTACAGCGATACTGCCCAGATATATTGTGATGAGACGCCATTAGCTGATTGCTATTGACTGCCTTTATAAAAGTTGAAGGCAGCCATTTTATTTTCAGCTTGAGTTTCCCTCTGTTCAGCATTACGCCTTCCAATGAACATAAATATTAGGAGTGTTATTTTTTCATACCTATTATCACTCCACTAATATAGAAAGGGAAAATACTTATGAGTTTATCTATATTTTATTTTTAAAGTACTGCAGTACCAAAAATAAATTACTGATAATTGGATAATGCACTATAAGACAATATATTTTATAAATATTGTGTGCTAAAGTGTATTTTCACATTTTAACATATTTAAATATGCTGAAAAATGTGTACAGATTAGTGCGGTAATTACTAAAAACTATTCAGCTACTTAAAAAAAAACACTGTTCCCCATAGAGTGCTACAAAAATATAGAAAAAGTTACAGATAAAAATGGCAACCTTAAAAAGTAATTCTCTGGTATTGTGGTAGTACTGTGCTACTCCCTATTTCTACAAAAAATATAAAGAAACATAAATATTTAGCAAAACCTATTACCACTTCAGTAAAGTGCTAACAGGTGGGGCAAAAATACCAAATCAAATATTTCCCTATATAACCCGTTTATATGTAAAGCTCACATTCACCCAGAAGGGTATCTTGGCACTGAATAACAGATGTTTATATCTGTAGGTGTTACACCTTCGGATATAAACATCTGTTATTATGCAGGACACTGGCAAAGTGGACCTAAAAACAACATGCCTTTCACTTTTGTAGAGGCAGTCATTACCCAATCAGCTAAACAAACCATGCAACCAGATCTTACAAAGTTTAAATAAATTAAAACTTATAAAGTAGTTACACCACTTACCTACACTACCCAAAATAAACATCGGCACCCTATAATATCTAATTCAGGCAAGTTTTAACAAAATCCGAATGACGGCGCAATACGCACGCTAAAACTATTTATGTTAAACACATTGAATTGAAGCACATTTTGGGATGCCCACAACATTTACATAATTTAATATATATTATAAGGAGAAAACATGTAAATCTTTTGACACACTTTAACACTAAATTTTCTTTAATTTACATACTCCAGTTTCTGCCGCTCCACTGTCTAACTGTTCACTTTACATCACTCCACTGCGCGCATTTTACAGTTCACTATTCCAGTTCACAACACTACAGACTCCAGTATATGCAACTACATTCTACGCTAATCCACTGTACATTACTGCACTCTACTTCACCCAACTGGACTGTATGCTTACAATTTACACCACTATGATTTTATATTGTTCCCCATTGTATTCTTTTACACTTTCGTGTATGTCACTTTACTGGATGCCCCTAAGCTGTAACACTACACTTTACCACACTCCAGTTTATGTAAACCCACTGTACACCAATCAGCTGTACCCCACTACACTCTATAGCAATACAGTATACTCCACTCCAGTGTATGCTATTTCAGTTTACTCCACTTCACTGTTCCACACTTACCTGTACACCACTCCACTCCAGTACACAATATTCTAATATAGGCCCCTACACTGTACACCACTCCACTGTATAGCACTCTGCCGTACATCACTATACAAATACACTACAATATTTACAGGACAGAACTCCACTTTGCCACACTCCACTTTATGCTATCCCACTCTATACTACTGCACTGCACTGCACACCACTGCACTCTATGCCACTCCAATATACGCCACTCTATTGTATCCAAGTTCACTGTATGTCACTCCAATATATGCGACTTCACTCTACGCCACTCCACTGTATGCCATTCCACTATACACTACACCAGTATGCTTTTTTCCACATTACACCACTATACCACGATATCTTGGAGCAGAGTACACTTTACAACACTATCCGCCACTATATTGTACCACACTCCATTTAATAATACTTCACTCAACTAAACTGGACAAATATTACAAAATTGTTACTAACATTGTAAAAACCATTGAAATTCACACAACAAAAGCAAGGATTAAACATGTTACAGTTTGGAAAACTTTATTTAAGTTTGGTAAAGAAACCCAAATTAAACTCCACAAACATTTGAAATTTTACAGTTATATTTATGTCTTAATTGTATAATTTATATGCCACTTACACACTTACTTCCTTCTTACTTCTGCCAAACACACCTTATACTACACAACCATAACAAATTCAAAATGTATACTTATCTATTAAATTATCATTTATGCACTGCATTCACGTTACTGTAAGTCATACTTATAACTCACATTTATACTTATGCATCACCTTTAAATTAATATCACTCGCGCACTTCCGTATAGTCTTGTCACCTCGCTCTTCACACTACATTAACTATAATTCAACACCTTACCATGCACTGTGTTCTGGCAAATAATATCATTTCTCGTGTCACAAGTGTTTTATTTTCTGCAAAAATGTAGGGTTAGCTAGTGCATGGAGAAGCAGCGAGTTATAGTTACTGTTGTATGGCGAGTGAGATGACAAGACCGTGTACGGAAGTGCACAAGTGATATTAATTTAAAGGTGGTGCATATGTATAAATGTCAGTTACAACTATGACTTATAGTAACGTGAAATCGGTGTATAGAAGATAGTTTCATAGAAAAGTATATGTTTTAAATCGGGTTTTTTCTGTCAATTTGTAGGATAACGTAATATTTTACTACCATACATATAGTCAACCATGCATGGTCTGTGGCCAGGCACTGCTCCAACCCCTTGTGAGCTGCCAACTCCCCACTGTGAACAGCCGTCGGCCTGTGGCCAGGTCCTGCAGTCAACCTCCCTGCAGCCAGGCCCTGCGCCACACCCATTGCGAGCAACCAACCCCACGAAACACTTGACCTTCTGGCATGCGTAGCGTTCAGTTCATCTTGCATGTCCTATTAAAACTCAGCTGACCCCATTCTCTGGGGCGGATTTGTCAAAAAAAGGGTAGTGGGTATGTGGGTTACCCATGGACCCAATACCGGGCTGCTGTATTTTTTTTATTAAGGGGTGGAGCACGCAACACTCCTCCTTGAGTTTTTGCAGGCCCTGGAGACACTATCCCCATGGACTTTATTTTAAATTTAGGGGACGGAATACACAGCCTCCTTCCCCGAGACACTACCGGCCCCCCACACAAGTCTTTATGGCCTTGGAACCCCATCCCTTGGGCCTTTATTTCTTTAAGGGAGGGAGCACGTGGCTACCCTCCCCAACGTGCTCAGGTCCCTGGGTAGCCCATCCTCTGGAGCCAAAACAGATATTTAGAGGACAGCGGGATCAGCTCCATCCTTCACGAGCCACTGCGGACCTCAAAGACCCCATCCCCTGGGGCCTTTTTTGATGAAGGGGAGGGAGGGGAATGGCCACCCTCCCTGAGCCACTCTGTGCCAAAGGGATCACATCCCCTGGGGCCTTTTTCTTTTAATTAATGGAGGGGTACACGACCCCTTCCCTAAGTAAATAGTGGCCCTGGGACCACATTCCTGGGGCCAAAAAATACTTGTAAAGGGGAGGTGGCACACAACCCCATTTCCTTGAGCCTTTAAGGGAATGGGGTGTCAGGCCTCCCTCCCCGATCCAATAGTGGTCCCGGGGACCCCATTCCACAGAGCCTTATGTGGGGCCCTAGTGCCCACCCGGGATAACCACAGCGCACTATGATTGGGGCAGTAGTAGGATCCCAGGGTACCTGTGGCCCACCAGTTCTCCACATTAACCCATCCTGGGTGATGCCGGGCGGGAGCAATCTGAGTGTCCTTGCCAGCAAGAGTGCAGGCAGAGAAACAAAAGTCTGCTTCCACCCAGCAGGAGTATTTTCAAAGCTACAGCCAGGTTAGAGCAGACATGTTTCCCTACCAATGCTCTTGTGGGTAGGGAAACCACAGAAGAGCCGGCCCAGGGGATGGGGTCTATGGGATCTTTAGAGGCTTTGAGACAGGGTCACATGCCCCCCTCCCTTCTAATTAGATGCCGGCTCCAGGGGATAGGGTTTCTGGGGCCTATCCAGGCTTGGGGTAGTGGCAACACACACCCTTTCATTTAATTTCTAAATGGCCGGGGGATGGGGTCCCTGGGGGCTCAGTGAAGCTGGGGGAGGGGATGCCATGCACGTCCTTCTCCTTTGTTATTCACAGTGGCCTCTAGCCACCATTTAAAAAAAAAAAAAACATTTTAAGTTGTGATCCTGCAGGAGTCCTGCAGGACTCCTGCAGGATCGCAGCTTTTTAAAATGAATATTTATATTTAGGCCCCCCTACAAGGCCTAAGAAGGCAGGGTATCGGTACCCTGCCCCCTTATAAAACATTTTTTAAATGTAGTCCGGACCGGGGACTAAGTCCCTGAGTCCTCTAATGGCTGCCTGCAACATTTTTCCTCATGGTGCAGGCAGTCAATATTCTCATTGCTAGCTGCAATTTGAAGAAACAGCCCTTTTAAGATAATTAGCCCAAAATAAATATGTAATATGAACTAAACTGTAGTAATCACGCAGGTCAGAAGAATAGTTTGTAGTACTTATTTATAAGTACATCTTCTTCATGTAGTAACCTCCAGCAGACTGGCAAAACAAACTGCTGTTAACAGAATCTCAACATAGTAATAATTCTGAACACATCATCAATGTCCAGGCCAACAGTAGAACATCTCCACACATCTCCCCCCTTATAATATAATCAATATAACACAAAATATATCATAAAAAAACAAAGATTTACATAAACATTAAATGTGAGTAACATCAACAGGGCCTTTGACTTTGCAAAGACTTCCTTCACTCCAGAACTTTCCATCACTCAACTGAAGAACAGAATTTCTCACATTGATCACTTTTTGTAATCGACAAAATTTACTTTCACCTTTCCTTATGTGACCAAACGTTTTTATAGCCACCCAGTCACCACAACTGACATCCAACTCTTTAACCGCTTTCCTGTTGTCATAAACCATCTTATTTCTCCTCTGGGACTCCATTGCTTTTGTTAACATGCCCTCACAATCAACCCACACTTGATTTTTCTTGCACAACCACAAAGGTGAATCCTTCGTTGCAGGTTCCCTTCCTTTGAGAGCTACAAATGGAGATACGCCTGTTGTAGAATGTGGTGTAATTTTATGGGCCCAAACCATTTTATTCAATTCAGACTTCCATGCAACACCATTAGCTAAGGATAACTGGATATTCTCCATGATTTTTCTGTTGCCCTTTCCACTAGTCCATTTGCTTGTGGTCTAAATGATACAACTTTTTCATGTTTAATACCAAGTCCCTCAAGACATTTTGTCATGACGGTAGAATTGCACTCCGTTATCAGAAACTAACACTTTAGGAATTCCTTCTTCCAAGAAACCTCCCTTCAAAAACTCTACCACGCTCTGACTAGAAGTGTCACTCATAGACTTGACCACAAACCATTTACTGTGATAATCCACCAAAATTGCCAAAAACCTGTCTCTCATGCCCAGCTTATCCACAGGACCAATAACGTCTAAAGCCACTCTTTCCCATGGACACGTAGGAATATCAACACATCCTAATGGTGGTTGTCTAACCACTTTACATTTGTCACTATTGCCACAAGCAACACATTCACTAACCACTCTTTCAACTTCTTTGTCCATTTTAGGCCACCAGAAGTACTGTCTTAACCTTTTCTGAGTTAAACTTCTTCCTAAATGTCCCTCATGGACAATTTTCATAATCTTACCTCTCAATGTTATTGGTTGGAGGTATAATGCGACTACACCGAAAAACTTTATCCTCATGAATGCACAACTCATTCTTCACCACAAGATATTGCTTCAAAGACTCATCAAGAGTACTTAACCCTTGCCATTCATTGGTAATCAGAATCTTCAATTTTCTGTATTCATCATCATTAAGAACAGCATCACTCCACTCCTCTTGTTTCAAAGCTAACTCCTCATCCACAGGACTGACAATAAACTTGTCTGACAGAAAAACATCCTCCTCTTCCTCAGCAACTGGTAAATGAGACAAACAATCTGCCACCACATATTTATTTCCCCAGACAAACTCCACACACAAATTAGGATCAGACACAGACAAAAACCACCTGGAAATGCGAAGAGTGACATTACCTTCCAATCCTCTACCACAATTGAATATGTACAGAAGCGGCTTATGATCAGTCTTAAGCTTAAAGTGCAAACCCCAAAGATAATATCTAAAATAGTTCAAACCCCAACAACAAGCTAGAGCCTCCTTCTCAATAGCTGAATAGGACAATTCATCCCCTTGTAATCTCTGTGAAGCGAAACCAATAATCTTCTCTTCACCTTGGACCATTTGTGTCAAAACAGCCCCGAAGATCACATTACTAGCATCAGTTGTCACCGTGTTTTTTTTTGTAATGTCGAAATGTCCCAATGTTGGTGCGGTGGCAAGAGACTGTCTGACAGAATCACAATCAGTTCCACACACATACTCCACTCCTTCTTTTTTAGTGAGATCCTCAAAGTCTCTACTATATCTGCAAAGTTAGGAATGAATTTAGAACAATAGCAAGTCCTAAAAAGGACTTTAATTGATCCTTATCTTTAGGTTGAGGTGTATCCATAACAGCTCTTACAATACTTTTCTTTGGTTTAGTACCTTTTGCTGAAATTTCATGGCCTTAATAAGGCACTTTTTTTTCACGTAATTGACATTTCTCCCTCTTCACTGTCAAACCATACTTCTCCATTCTTTTTAAAACCTCATTCAGCAAACCATCATGATCACTTTCTGACTTTCCCACCACCAATACATCGACGTGAAAACACAAGACATTTCCCTTACCATGAAAAATCTTCTGCAAAACCCTCGGAAGAACTGCAGAAGCTGAGGCTAGACCAAATGGCATGCGACAACAACGGTAAGTCCCAAGAGGAGTTACAAAAGAAGTTAATGGCCTAGATTCTAGGAGTAAATTCACTTGATGGTAAGCTGCAGACATATGAAGAACACTAAATACACTTACTCCTCCCATCACACTCAACATTTCATTAATATTGGGTAAGGGTTGGCGATCTACCCAAATATTCTTATTCAAATCGCGTAAATCAATGCAGAGACTAATCTTATTATCAGATTTAGGAGCGATCACGATTGGAGAAAGCCATTCTGATGACTCAATAGGTTCAATAATATTTTCTTTCAAAAGCTTATCAAGTTCTCATTGAAGAGGTTCCCTCGTGAGAAATGGTATGGGCCTCAATTTATGGACCACTGGAACAGCATTTTTTTAAATTATCTTGTGGGTAAAACCTTCTAGCATATCTATTTATCCGTAAACACATTTGGATAAGATTGAAATAAATCTTCACTCCACGTAGTATCATCATCTTGCTTGAATATAACATTGTTTTTCCAAATTCTATAGCCATCACAGGTTCATCTGCATTGGGATTCAAAACAATATTCAAATCATGTTGATGACGCCATCCCTGGAGACTGGACCCCTTTCTCAGTCACAAACTCTCCCATGAACACCATTATCCTTGAAAAATATATTCATCCACGTCACACCAATGATATTAATTTCCCTTCCTCCATACCCCACTGCTTTCACATCAGTTGGCAATAACTTCTCCAGCTTTCCTGGATATCCTTCAGATAAGTTTCTTTTGAAATCAAAGTAAAAAAACTCCCTGGACCCGATTCACAGAATTAACTTAAGACTAAATCCTAAACTTACTACTTTGTGGTATTCACAGAATGCACTTACTACTTTTGGTATTCACAGACTGCACTTACTACTTTTGGTATTCACAGAATGGATTTACGACTACTAACTTTACGTCCGCACTCGGGCCGGAAATTCCGGCCCGGAGGTGGAGCTTCCGGCCTGGAGGCGGGGCTTCCAGGCCGAAGGCGGAGCTTCCGGCCCGGAGGTGGGGATTCCGGCCAGTGGCGGAGATTTAGCCATGGCCGAAATCTCCACCTCCGGGCCGGAAGCTCCGCTTCCGGGCCGGAAACTCCGCCTCTGGCCCGGAAGCCCCGCCTCCGGCCCGGAATTCCAGCCCGAGTGCGGACGTAAAGTTAGTAGTCGTAAATCCATTCTGTGAATACCAAAAGTAGTAAGTGCAGTCTGTGAATACCAAAAGTAGTAAGTGCATTCTGTGAATACCATAAAGTAGTAAGTTTAGGATTTAGTCTTAAATTAATTCTGTGAATCGGGCCCCCTGAGTCTGCCAACACAGTAACTCGTGCAGTAACTAGAGAAACAGTACAATAAGGTTTTTCTAGGGGTTCAGAACTTTCTCTTTTTACTCCTTGTAAATTACTACCTCCATATACAGGTTCCTGAACTATAGAACACACATTTTCACTTACAGACACACAATCATCAACAGTAGAAATGATTTCATGTTGGATTTCTTCCATAACCTCCACTACTTTAAAGAAGAATCTTGCACATAGAAATAATTCTGAACACATCACCAATGTCCAGGGCAACAGTAAAACCTCTCCACATAAACATGTCTGGGAAAATGTGAAATATGGTCCTATATTGCCATGTAGTGGTCCTGATGACAATCACAATCTGGTTTATGATGTCATCAGTATCACTCAATGGCAATATTAGACTATATTACAAGGTTCTCTGTTATGTATACTCTCACTTTGTGTGTGTGCCTGTGTACTGTCGTTTGGACAATGTTTATGTTTCACTAAAATATATATCAACTATTTGTTTCCAAAAGTCTTCTCAATATATACTTTGCAATCCTTCTTTGTATGAATGTATTTGCCATTAGAAATAGATATCCATTACTAGGTGTTTTGTCCGGGTATGAACCACTATATCTTTAAGACCGAAATGGTCCCTTTCTGAGCAAATGTAAAAATAAATAATCTTAATTTGACAATTTTCTTTTCACTTTGTTAGAAAATAAAGTCAACAGAATTACATATCACAAAACAATATGATTCTCCACCAGAAGCGAGCAAGGCGATGTATAAGTAGCCAAAGAAATATTATTACATTAGCTGGCTACAGGTAATGGTCCCAGGATAAAGAAAGAAGTACAAAATAAATCTGGACAACCATATTTCCAACATGAATGAGCATTCAGTGACACCCTCCCTCCCTCCCTCACCCCCGATTCAAATCAATTCCACCACGCCACAGCCTACAAGGTCAGCAGTAGTTATCAGACCCTGAGCGCACACCAGCGCTTATCGAGTTATTTCACATATGTCAAGAAGGGGACCCATGTTTTGTCGAAGCACAACTTTGTCTGTCATACCGTGACTGTCAAATTCTCCATAGCATATAAATCCCAATTCTTGACCCACCACACAGCCATAGTAGGGATCTCTGGACCCCTACATCGGAAGCCAATCACCAATCTTGTGGCCAGCAAACATTGTGTGATCAGTTTACTTGAAGAGGGGTTGAGCTGGTAGAGTCCCTCCTCATCTGACACCCCCAGGAGCACCTGAAGGGGGTGGGGATAACTTGTAGGATAACAGAGATTTGATGGAGCACCTGCTACCAAAAATCTGAGACAAACGGGCATTCCCATCACATATGGATATATGTGCCCTGAGTCCCACACCCCTGCCAACAGCTGTCACTCATCCCCATCATGTGGGACGGATGAGCCAGGGCGAGATATTAGAGCAGGAGCGATTTATAAGCACTTTTTTTGTATTGGACATAAATAGAGGTCTTAGCTACTCTCTGCCACAATGCGCCCCAGTCACCCTCTTTGATTTCCATACCCAGATCCTATTACTACTGTACGATATATCCAACCTTAGTAACATCTAGGTGGGGTTTCCAATGCTCTATAGAAATGTGAAATCACTTTTCCCTTGTCTCCTCCACTCAGAATATCTTCTAGCAAATGCATCTCCTTGTCTTCCCCCCCGAGAGTTTTGACCTGATGAGTCCAATGGGTCAGCCACATCGCTCTGTTCAAGTCAGTGCGATATATTGAGAAGTCAGTCATACACTGGTCCTTGGTCTTGGGGACCCCATCTACATATAAGTCTTGAAGGGTGAGGTCCACATTCCAACTCCACCTGCGGAACCTCCCCTCAAAGTAGAAAGTCTGAGTTACCAAGAACTGGGGTGTGGGAGGAAGGGTATAGCCTAAACTGATGAGTGTGGGCAATCTGTCTCCAATGATGTAAGGAGAACAAGTTAGAGGGCAGCAAACTGCCAACACACGAAAGGCTGCTTAGCGGGAACCATGATAAATGCTTAAGAGGGAGCTGTTCTAATTGAACCCAGGGCTTAGTGGGGTATGAGATCCAGTCCAACGCCTGAACAATATGGGCAGCCATAATATAGTGAGCCACATTTGGAAATCCAAACCTACCCACCCACAAGGAATGATAGAGGGCCGCTTTAGCCACCCAAGGGGGCATGTTAGTCAATGTCCAAAACTTCTTCTGGATGAGTATGACCCCCGCTTTCGGAATATGGAGTAGGAGAACCCAAACTACATATTGAAGCCTCAGTAAGAAGTTCATTTTGAGACAGTTGCCCATCCAGGAAATTACTAATCAAACCTATCTATAGAGGTCCTTAAAGAGAGTGTCCAGCAGAGGCAGGATTTTCAAAAGGAAGACATACGAAGGGTCCCACAAGATAGAAACCCATAAATACTGAAAATCGCCTGAGGCCCAAGCAAACCCCCTGGACTCGACCTGTAGTTGAAAAGCAGTCATCAAGGTGCTCACTCCCATACTGATCAATTTTTTTTATTGATTTTGAAAGTTGCACACCTCCCTATACACTCTGAGAGTGGCCTTGAGTGAGTCTAAAGAATCAACAGGGTGAGTCTGTCTTCCGCGAACACCATGATCTACCCATAGGAAGCCCCTTTTTGTCTGTAGTTTGCCCAGACTCTCTGTATAAGAGGTTCAAAACAAAGGGTGAGTAACGTGGGAGATATGGGGCACCACTGAGGGGTCTCTCTGGATAGTGTAATCGGGTCAGCCATGAGATCTTAGGTCTAAATCTTTGTGGATGGCATTGCAGATTTGGCCTAGATACAGAACCATAAACATGGGCCCAACTTCGTCAGGGACAGGACCTTGGTCAAAAAAGGACAGTTCACTCTATTGAATGCTTTCTCCACATCCAAAGACAAAATGACCAACAGCACACCGTCCGTCGTGGCTCGCATTACGTGCTAGCGGAATGTTGTCCCCTGTCTGAATCCAATCTGAAGCGGGTCATCTTTGTCTCTAAGCGCCAGGATACCCGTTGGGAGATAGTCGCGCTATATAAAAGAGTTATACAATACAATAAAATATAAGCACGGGCCAAACTCTGACTAAGAGATTCGTTAGAATCTTAGTGAATATTTTGTCATCACTGTTTAAGAGCGCAATCGGTCTATATGACCCACATTGGTCATGGGGGTTTGGACAACTTCAATATCATAGAGAGAGTGGATTCCATCATTGATGGGGTAATCTTGCCAGTGTCCAGGAAAGAATTAAAGACCTTTGTTAAATGAGGGACTAACGTCTCCCTGAAAGACTTGTAAAAAGAATTAAGGAACCTGTTGAGACCCGGGGCTTTATTTTTTGGCAGGGACTTCATCACCTCCTCCTCTGTAACAAAAAGATCCAGTTCCTCCCCACCCTCTTCAGTGATATCCAGGAAGAGGAGGGCTGCTAGGTACTGGTCTTGCTTAGCTGAGTCCAGGATTCCCCCTGGTACAGCTACTTGTAAAAGGAGACGAAAGAATCGCTAACGTCTGCATTTGAGGAAAAATAGGATCTCTCTGCTATCGTGATCCCCTTTATGTAATTCTTGGCCCGGACTTCCCTAATCTTGTAAACCAGCCATCTGTTGGCCTTGTTCCCTTTCTTGTAGTACAATTGTTTAGTTCTCAACAATTTATAGGCTGCATCTTTGTTCAACAGGGATTCTAGTTCTCCTCTCGCTTTGCGAAGCTTTCTAAAAGCAGCTAGCAAGGTTGTCTGTTCTTTTTTAGTTTTGAAATTGCATCTTCTAGTTCCCCCTGTTGGAATTTACAAAGATGGAAAAAGGTAGGACTATACGCTATAAACTCTCCTCTAATCTCTGCTTTGGCCACGTCCCACATCGTGGCCCAGAAGAGATCGTCAGTTAAATAAAGCTCAAGCACCTCTTTTATGTTGGAACAAAGAACTGGATCGTGGAAACCGTTCTTGTTCATTTTCCAGGGGCAACATGACAGACCATGGAGGCACGGTCAAAAGCGACAAAGTGACGAATGCATAACGGGACAAAACTTGGGTCCCAATAGTTGTATTATCTACTCTAGACAACAGGCTGGCAGAGATCAGAAAAAAATCGATTTGTTAAAAAAATATGAATAATCCTGCTCATGGGGGTGAAAATGACGCCAGGCATTCACCAAGTTCAAGTCGGTCATGCCTTGGGAAAAAAGACTGTGGAGGGTGAGATGCTCCCCATGGGGGGGGGGGGAGATCCAACTCTGGATCTAAAGTCACATTATAATTCCCTCCCAGTATTATACGGCGGCCAGAAGCAGCCGCTGTGGCTGGGAACAAGTCAGCAAAGAAGGGAGCCTTGTGGTAGTTGGGACCATACATGGAACCTATAGTGTATGAGATGGTGTCATCAGAAGCTTTTGAATCATAACCCATCTCTCCTCATAAATGGGAGAATTAAATTGATGGGGATAGAGGCGCGGCCTGAACCTGGGGACATCTTTTGCCAGCAAGTGGGTCTCCTGGAGAAGCACGAAGTCTGCATGCCCGGAGAACAGCCAACAGAGAAGCGTTTTGCTCTCACAGGGGGAATTGAGGTCTTGCACATTGATGAACCAGAATTTTTGCATAGGATAAACTGCCATGAAGGGGAGTTAACCAGAGGGGCCCTACCCACTCTGACGAATAAACCTTGATCAGCAAAGAAGCAAGCGATTACAGCTGCACATAGCTAAAGATGCACCTCTATTAGTCATGAAATACCAGTATCATACTGCACCACAGAGACGGTCTAGAGCCCCAGGAGTCAGCAGCATCGAGTCCCAAGCAACACCATCACCAGGGTCAAGCAGGACCACCTTGGAGATGGAAAAAGATTTAAAAAAGGGGGGGGGGGGAAAGAGAGACAAAGAACTCCCGGTCATCAATGATGCTTGTGCCCATCTACAGTTCACTGTTCATGCTATGTTGGCCATTTCTCACTGGCATCGTAGCGATCTGCGGGAGCACTGTATCTTTCATTTGGGTTGGATTGATCCCTGCGAGCTTGTGAAGTCACCTTCTTCAGATAACAGTCCCAGCAACCACTTTCCTTCATTAACAGAAGAGAGCGCCACAGGCTTGTCCTGGTAGCGAAAGAGGATTTTAAAGGGGAAACCCAGATGGTAGGAAATGTTAAGGCTCTGAAGATGGTCTGTAATGGGCTTAAATGACTTGCAGGGTAAATGTTGATATTTGTAGGTGTACGTGACAGAGGTGAGGACAGTGAGCTAGAGACACAGAAAGAAGTGGAAGGGTGTAGGTGGCAGAGGTGGGGACAGTGAGGTAGAGACAAAGAAAGGAGTGGAAAGGATTTAGGCGGCAGAGGCGGGGACAGTGAGGTAGAGACAGAAATAGGAGTGGAATGGGTGCAGGTGACAGAGGCGGGGACAGTGAGGTAGAGACAGAGATAGGAGTGGAATGGGTGAAGGTGGCAGAGGTGGGGACAGTGAGGTAGAAATGCCAGAAACCGGTCCTAGGAAGCTTGTTTCCGGTCCAGGGAAGACATGGCTTGGCAGTTCGGGCTGGACTGTTCCCATGAGGCACAGGGTCAGACTGATTTGCATATGGCCATGTCTGAACTGGGGTGGCAGAGTGGGCTAAAGAACGGTGGTGGATTAAACCCAGATCAGTTGACTGGGGGTGAGTGCTTGCAATGTTCAACACTCCGTCCATCATTTCCTTTGGTTTTGCTTTGTTCGCCATAAGTTGGCAGGGTATGCTCAGACGTGAGTCCCTTGCTCACTTTGCCACTGGATTCAAGCAAGCCTGGCTGAAGACGGCTGAAATGCCAGAAACCGGTCCTAGGAAGCTTGTTTCCGGTCCAGGGAAGACATGGCTTGGCAGTTCGGGCTGGACTGTTCCCATGAGGCACAGGGTCAGACTGATTTGCATATGGCCATGTCTGAACTGGGGTGGCAGAGTGGGCTAAAGAACGGTGGTGGATTAAACCCAGATCAGTTGACTGGGGGTGAGTGCTTGCAATGTTCAACACTCCGTCCATCATTTCCTTTGGTTTTGCTTTGTTCGCCATAAGTTGGCAGGGTATGCTCAGACGTGAGTCCCTTGCTCACTTTGCCACTGGATTCAAGCAAGCCTGGCTGAAGACGGCTGAAATGCCAGAAACCGGTCCTAGGAAGCTTGTTTCCGGTCCAGGGAAGACATGGCTTGGCAGTTCGGGCTGGACTGTTCCCATGAGGCACAGGGTCAGACTGATTTGCATATGGCCATGTCTGAACTGGGGTGGCAGAGTGGGCTAAAGAACGGTGGTGGATTAAACCCAGATCAGTTGACTGGGGGTGAGTGCTTGCAATGTTCAACACTCCGTCCATCATTTCCTTTGGTTTTGCTTTGTTCGCCATAAGTTGGCAGGGTATGCTCAGACGTGAGTCCCTTGCTCACTTTGCCACTGGATTCAAGCAAGCCTGGCTGAAGACGGCTGAAATGCCAGAAACCGGTCCTAGGAAGCTTGTTTCCGGTCCAGGGAAGACATGGCTTGGCAGTTCGGGCTGGACTGTTCCCATGAGGCACAGGGTCAGACTGATTTGCATATGGCCATGTCTGAACTGGGGTGGCAGAGTGGGCTAAAGAACGGTGGTGGATTAAACCCAGATCAGTTGACTGGGGGTGAGTGCTTGCAATGTTCAACACTCCGTCCATCATTTCCTTTGGTTTTGCTTTGTTCGCCATAAGTTGGCAGGGTATGCTCAGACGTGAGTCCCTTGCTCACTTTGCCACTGGATTCAAGCAAGCCTGGCTGAAGACGGCTGAAATGCCAGAAACCGGTCCTAGGAAGCTTGTTTCCGGTCCAGGGAAGACATGGCTTGGCAGTTCGGGCTGGACTGTTCCCATGAGGCACAGGGTCAGACTGATTTGCATATGGCCATGTCTGAACTGGGGTGGCAGAGTGGGCTAAAGAACGGTGGTGGATTAAACCCAGATCAGTTGACTGGGGGTGAGTGCTTGCAATGTTCAACACTCCGTCCATCATTTCCTTTGGTTTTGACAGTGAGGTAGAGACAGAGAAAGGAGTGGAAAGGGTGTATGTGGCAGAGGTGGGGACAGTGATGTGCAGATAGTGGTAGGGGTGGAATGGGTGTAGGTGGCAGAGGCGGGGGCAGTGAGGTGGAGACAGATAGGAGTGGAATGGGTGCAGGTGACAGAGGCGAGGACAGTGAGGTAGAGACAAAGATAGGTGTGGAATGGGTGCAGGTGGTAGAGGCAGGGACAGTGAAGTAGAGACAGAGATAGGTGTGGAATGGGTGCAGGTGGCAGAGGCAGGGACAGTGAGGTAGAGAAAGAAATAGGAGAGAAATGGGTGCAGGGAGCAGCAGTGGGACAGTGAGAATGTCAGATAGAGATAGGTGTTTGGTGGGTACAAGTTTACAGTGGTGTGAATAAGAAAAAAATGTGTACATGGAAAGAAATAGGTTGGGAGAGAAGCGGGCTGGGAATTGTACCAGGCAGAGCGATGTATGGCCACAGCAATGTACAGGCAAAAAGATATTAAGTGACATGGACAAACTTTGCCATAGTCAAAAAAAGAAATGCATACAATTAATCACTAAGGGGCACATGCATCATTCTATATACCAGTCACAATGCGAATCTGCCCATTTGCGACTGGTATTTTTGCATTTGGGATGCATCAACCCAAATGCAAATTCGCAATTTGCGATTACTTAAATTGCGAATACATTTAGAGAATTGCAAATTGTAATTCCCTAAATGAAATGCATGATGCAATTTTAAATTGCGATTTTGCAATTGGGGATCGCAAGTTAACATCAATTTAAACTTGATGGTAGTTTGTGAAAACTTTGAACAATGCACTGAAGTGCATTTTTCAAAGTTTCATGTTACACACACGCAGATGCCCTTGGGGCATGTGTGTGCACAACATGTGGTCATATGGCAATTTCAGGGGTGCATCAGGGTGTCGTTTTGGTACTGAAGGCCAATAGGAATGAATGGGAAGCTATTCCTTAATTGCGATTCACAATATGTGAGTCGCAATTAAGGAATGTGTAGGAATCGCAAAATTGTTTGCGATTCCTACATACAAAAGTAATCACGATTCCTAAATTGCGATTTCTTAAAACTTGCAATTTAGGAATCGCAATTTGTTACTTTGATGCATATGGCCCTAAAACCCTTGTTTTCTAAAGTTGAAATGCACCACATTTATAAAGCATTATTAGTTTAGTTTCAAGAAATGCAAACCACAGTAAACATGCTTGCTTATTAGTTGAAAACAGAAAAATTGTGCTGTCTCACAAAAAACTTACACAAAATGTCAGATTTTCTTGCACTTTTAAAATGTCTAAGTGTATGCAAACGCTCTGTATATCAGACATAAGTTCAACTCTTAATAACAAAATCGCAGCATATCAATAGCCGAGATACCTAGACAGAATGCCAGTATCTGGTGCATTTTTCAGACGTCCTATGTGTGTGCGAGTCTTGTTATAAAAATATGCTGTATAACTCACTTTTTAAAATCTTTGTTAAAAATGTTTTTAGTGAATCATTTCGCTTACACTATTGTGTTACAGCGTTCGGAATATAATATGTAAACTTTTATTTGGCTTCCTACAAAGATTACAGGATACAGATTGAGAAAAGATAAGCGTTAGCGCTGTCCAGCGGTTCTCAATTAAAAGCTACAGGCCATGTCCCATCTACAATCTCTCCGAAGGACTAATTCGGCCTCCATCTCCAAAACCTGATCAGTATACAAATAGAACAATGTATCCATCTATAAAATGCCAAGGACTCGACGGACAGCCCATCCAAGCAATCACCAACCATGATTAACACAAGCAAGCCAATTCCGTAAGGGGCTGACCCTGAACTCATTCTCTCTACTTACCATCAGTGCTTAATTTGTAAAATATGAAGTGCAGGTGCTCACATTTGTTTAGGATGCCACCCCCACTTCCCCGGCTCTGCCAACAACCTCCAGTGGCTCCACCCACTTCCTTTATTGGCTCAAGCCACATCCACAAGCCTAAACACATTAGAGCTACCTCCTCACTTCTTGAGGTCCGCAAGAAGCTGAAGACCTAGTTCTTCACATAAGCACCTCGAGGACCTCACACCTACACACCTGCCCAAGGGCCTGGATACTCTCTCGGGTGATTAGTACGCTATACGAATCAATGTAACATAACATATTATAACATATGCGAAGCCTATGACAACAACTTAAAAGTGAACTTAAATGAGAGAATGTATGTAAATCTCAAAATGCAGCTTCAGTAGGGTCATTTGAGGATCTGAGGCAGCTTTACAAACTAAAGAGAATGTGTTTGTTCTGTGCGGTTTAAAAGAAATGGATTTATGAAGGAAGGAATACATTAAAGTAGACCGCAACGAATACAGGCAGGAAGGTGAGTACTGGAGTGAGGAATTAAATGAGAAATGGATGAAAGGAGGAGGGAATAAGAAAAGAATGTGAAATGAAAACATGATGGGATAGAAGGAATGAGGTAGAAAAGAAGTGAACGATGTGTGATGGATGAATTGAAAGAAAAAAAGGAACTGAAAAGCAGAAGGAAGGGTTGAGGATAAGAGAAGAAATGAAAGAAGGGGAGAAGGAAGGAGCAGGAAGGAGCAGGAAAAAAAAGTAGGAAACGAAGGAGGAACGGAAGAAATGCACACAGGGAGGGAGGAAGGATAGATGGGGAATGAATGAGGGTGTAAGGAAGCAAGAATGGAAAGAGGAAAGGAGGCATGGCTGGAGGTGCTGAGGAAGAGAACAAGGAAAGAAAAAGATGGCACGAAGGTAAGGAAAGGAGGTCAGGGGAATGGATACGTGTATGAAAGGTACTGGATCAACAAGGGACAGAGGGCTGGACAATACTGCAAAGAAATTGAAAAACAGAAGATTAAAATACATATCGGCGTCCTTAACACACATTTATGCTTGTAAAGCACATACTAACCAGAGGGGGCCTTGACACAGAATTAAAATTATTGTTATCCAGCTCAATGGCACTAATTTTATCGACCTAAGAAAGAAAAAAGACTGAGTGGCCACACCAAGATTTAAATTTGTGGCCCTGACATCACAGATTCCTGGAGTGGATATAAATAATACGCTCAAGAAGGAAAAGCATAAAAGAGAGTGAGGAAGGAGGAGAGGTCTGAAGGCAAAGATAGATACAGTAGACAAAGAATGTGAAGAGAAGCGGAAAGCAGAGATTGAGTGTGCAAGACTGAATTTGTACATGATGAGAATGAAAGGTGGAAACAGGAGATAGTCAAGGAAAGGAAGGCAGACAGTGGGGAATATGTAAAAGGAAAGTGAAAGGCAAAGAGTTAGGTGAAAAGGCGGCGATTAAGAGGAAACATGGACAAATGGCAGACGGTGAGGGAAGAATGGAGAGAAGGGCATGAGTGAGGTGTGAAGAGGAGAAAGGAAAGCAGATACTGAGGGAGAGCAAGAAAAGAGTAAAACTCTGCCTATACAGTACTTCATTATGTAAAGTTGAGGGGTGACAGGGGTGTATCATTCTTTGGCCTGTCTCACCAATGCATAGCTGTGCTGTCCAAGACACACAATAGTAATTCATTAACTGTTAAGGTTTTATGCTATCAAAAGATGTTTTGTGGCATCATAATTGGTACTCCTGCTAAAAGATAAGTGTCAGTTAAAGGCCCGAGTTCAGGGCAGAGGTGGCACAGCAGAGCTGTGTGTGAAGGGCCCATGTCCAGCCAGTGGGAACTACGGATCAGGAGATAGCAGCACCGGCACAGACCTGGGGATGCGCTGATGCTCTGGAATTATCAGAATACCTGTGTTGGTTTATTGTGCTGTGGCCGTCGGGGGAGAGCTGGAAGCAGGCATGAGTGTTGTGTAGGCTCCTAAACTGAGCTGCAGCATTAGGGGAAACTGATGAGACCAGGGCTGCGCATCCTGGGCACAGGCACCCTCTGAAATATCACTTGGTGCAGGCCAGACTGGGCCCCTCCCACTCTGCCCCTGCTATCATCCATTAGGACCAACTTGTCTTGCTTCTGTTCCTCACTGTTTTGCATTTCTGCTTCCAGTTCATAATGTGTATTTTGTGAAACGCACGCTCAGTCCTGTGTTTCCAACTCAAGAATACATATTGTCGACCTAGAGGATGAAAGCCTGCATGGTCTTGCCAGGTTTCGAACTTATGACAATGAGGCCAAACACAGATAGATGCAATGAATTAATTACTCAACTGACTCACCAGACCCTGCATCCAGGCACTCTCTCCATCATCATATAATTTGGAAATTGCTGACTTTCCTGTTATTTTCTCAACAGTGCCTCAAATTATTTTAGGCTAATGAAAATACCAACTCCCTAGCCACCTATCTGAAGTGTTTCATCTTTTCTATTACTTCCCTGGGTTTTTGAAACTCACCCTTTCAAAAATTGAAAGAATTCCAGCCTACACTATGTTTCACAGATTTTCAAAGTTTTGATTCTAATAGTAGCTCATTCACCTGCGTGGCATGTGCCCTGCTTTGGCACCTTCCACACCGGGCTAAAGACAGGCCAGCAGCCATGGAAAGACTGCTTGTAGGCCCTCTGCGAGACTGGCATGAAAACAAGGAAAAAACACCATCTCTACATGCAGCACACTGACAAGGCAGTTGTTAGATGCTCCCATTGCCCATTTACCACCAATTAATATCGCCACACAAGCAACACTTGACGCAGCCCGCCATTCAAAACGTATAGTGCAATGACATCTTTTCCGGTACAGCTTCAAACTTGTGCACTGAATGTGACATCACACCTGGCATGAAATGGTAGCTCTGATCGTACAGCTCCTAAGAAGCATGCTGCAGTTTCTCAGAAGAACCCTGGGCATGTTTTGGAGGATGGGAGGGGGGAGTGGAAATAAGGGATTCACGCTCAAAACCTGCATCACTTTTTTTCCCTGCAGATTTATTTAGCTCTATCTCGAAGCATTTAATGCCAGGTACACGTGAGCAGTTGTGCTCAACGGTTTCAGTTTCTATTCTCTGCCGTTCGCTTCAACTGCATGCACTGTCCAGGGACACGTAAATAAAATAATTTTCTGAGCTGCTGGTGTTTTGGCATCTGCGCTGAATTAAGTTAGGTGACTGCAAACTTCGTGTGAGTGGAGAGCAGAGCTTGGGTGGCACCGCAGGAACTCACAGCCCAGCCTGTGACTGGAGCACCTGTCTCTGGCGTCGCACATGTATACTTATGCGTGTGCATGTTTCTCTGGGTGTCTGTTGTTTTGCTCTTGTGCCAATATGGTTGTTGTTGGCCCCTCCAGTACATGGCCTCAACCGCTTGGCTGGTCTTGGTGTTAATGCTCTGCACGCAAAGCATAGGTTCTGCAACTCCACCTGCCTCGGTGATCCAGTGTTTCTTTGACCCGTGTCTAGCCTGATTAAAAGTGAAAACAAGTGCAAGACTTAGCAGAAGAGCCCAAAACAAGACAGGCCCACATAACGAGGAGACCGGATTAGATTGGAAGCTTTCGGCGTGCATCAAATTGGAATTCCCCTGCTGAATATTTATGAATGTTTAATTCTGTCCTCCCCTACATAGACCCGGCCCTGAGAAATAAGTGCTGGTGCTCAGCACCGGAAAGCACCGGCACAAATTAAGCACTGCTTACCATCTTATTGTACCTTTTGAGAGACTTGATAACATGATGTCATAGCCACTCCTAAAAAAGGGGCTGAATTCCCAGTAGACTGAGAGAGAGAGAAGGGGAGAGAGAGAGAGAGAGAGAGAGAGAGAGAGAGAGAGAAAGAAAGAGAGAGAAAACAATGTGAAGCAATGAACCTCCAATGCAAGTGCTCCCACTCTGTCTCTTCCAGATGCTACGCTGCAGTTCAGATCTGGGACAGGCAATGGCACCCATCAACACATCTGCACCCTGAGGTAGGATCAACACAGAGGCCAAGGCCATAGCACTGAACTTGCACCTTTGTTCTAACCTGCAGAGGCAGATCATAGCCTCTAAGTCTGAGATAAAGAATTCAAGGCACTGTGTCTTGTCTACAAAGCCTTGAATCATACAGGCCCCTCTTTTCTTCAGAATCTCTTTGCATGGTACCAACCGACCAGACATCTTCGGTTGAAGGGGGCAAGATTGCTTTTGGTGCCTAGAATTCGTACTGCACATTGGGGTGGCAGCAGTTTTCATTACGGTACATCTAAACTCTGGAACTCTCTTCCACTGGAACTTAGGAATGCCAGCTCTTTAACTGGTTTTAGAAAAAAATTAAAAACTTGGCTTTTCTAGTGTTAGGCGCAGAGCTTGCTGTTTGAAGTCCCCAGTGCCAAGACACCCGTGGGTATTTGTGCGCTTTTATAAATCTCATTAACATTAACAATTGAAGACCTCCTTGATCAGGGATATCTTCATCTAGGCCTCAATCAATTATCTGCACCTGTGTTTATCTTTATACATCTATGTTTCCTTAACCCCTTCGGTGCCCGCCCCTTTCCCCGCCCTGTGCCGGCCGTTACATTAGCGGGCGGGGTTTGTGACGAGCTGGACTCGTCATGGGCACAGCGCCACCGCGGCCCATGACGAGTCCAGCTCGTCACGGGCACCGAAGAGGTTAACCTAGTAGAGATTGTATGATAAGGCAGCAAGCGCCAACACCCTGAGGCAAACAAAGGCAAGGAACACAAACTCAGGGCATACACACCCGACAGATGTATGATGATACAATGACATTTATCGAGCTGATGGAACCAGATCCAACAGCGGTGTGTGTATGCCTAATTGTTGCTGTCATGTCGATGGAGTCCAGCGGACCACGCAAAGACAGGTAAAGACGGATCGTGGTTTGGAGAGCTCTCTCAAAAGCTGAAAGGGTTTCTTGGAATGGATTGCAGCTGTTCCTTCCCATTGAGGTTTGTGTCACGTCCAAAGGTATTACATTTCTTCAACTTTCCAGCCAAAATGTAATTGCATTAAATCTGCTCAAAGGCACTATTTATTCAGGGAAATTATCATGGACAGCAGCCAATTGATCTTGTATACAGCACGTGAAATGATTCTTTTTTGTTTGAGATGCAGCAGGCTGGGAGCACTGCTGAGCTGGCTTCAGGGCAATGCAAAGTCATCTACATAAAGGGGGAATTCAGACTAAGTCCTCCTCACCTGGGAACTGGAGCTCACCCTGGGGCCTGCTGCATGTCACACATCTAAGGTGAATTGGCATGAACATCTAATGACTTCTTAACGGTATAACCCTGCTGGCAGTTACACCATTTTTTTTGCTATTTCTTAGGAATGGCACCAAAAAAACAAAAAGTTCACTGTTGCAGCAGGCAAATGCAAAGCGTTATTCATTGGAGTTAACCAGACAAGTTGTTAGAATTTGCAAAGCAACTGGGACGTTGGTAAGTTTTTAGAAAATTAATAAATTATAAAACCGAACTTTGCAAATATTAGAAAAATGGCGCCGTTCCTGAGTTTATAGAAAACGATTAAATTATAAACCGAACTTTGCAAATATTAGAAAAAATGGCGTCGTTCCAGAGTTTTTAGAAATTCATTAAATTATAAACCCGAACTTTGCAGAAGTTAGAAAAATAATTATACACGCTGAAATATGCCATTTGATTTCAGAAATGGCTGTGTAAACGATCGTTAGAACATGTTATTGCTAGCCAACTCTATAAGATCTTATTTTTATTTCCATGCCAGTATCAACATGGGAGAGTAAGTTTAGAATACAGAGAGAGAGAGAGAGAAAGAGCGAGAGAGGGATGGGAAGATGGGGTGAGAGTAGTATGTGTGGAGTTTTTGTGTGAAATAAAAGGGCATCCTCTGTGAAACTTCGGACATATATGAAGGCCCTTCTTTATGCACAGATATGACTCATTATTTTGCTAAAAAAATGAATGTTTTCTCAAGGAATAAACAAAAAGATTTAAGATGTGACATTGGACATGTACGAAATGGAGTCTTCAGGGAGTTTACTGGACTCCAAGCAAAATGGGACAAAACGAATTGCTAGATTCTGGGAAACGCTAGTGATGTCAAATCCCTCAAGCAGATTGTATTCCTGCGTTTCTCGACTTCCTGTTAATTTGAGAGAGTCGAAAGGAAATATTATTTGAATAAATCTGATCTTAAAATTTGCTATAACTCTGCCCTCTATAGAAATTCTTTTCAAAGACTCAATAAATCTAAAGTTACTCGGAAAGAGCTAACAACGATGGCTACAGTAAAGTCTTCTAGACTTATTTAGAAAAAATAGAACCCCACACGAAAGCTACCTTTGATACTGGAACCCTTGAGGTGGCAAACCTAGTACAAATACATTGGGGCAGATTTACAAGCGTCAAATTCTTATGCCTGCTTGAAGCAGGCGGAAGGAGTGACGCAGCACAATGAGGATAGGCCTCCCCCTGCATTGCTGGAGTTGTGTTGTGCTTGCGGTTCGACTTCAGCAATGTGTGACTTTTGAGTCTACAGATGCGTCAGAATTTCTGACGCATTTGTAAATCCTTGCGCCATGGTGCGCCATATTGTAAATACGGCGCATCCATAGTGGTGCAAGGGTTTCTAATGGTGGCGCAGGAAAAGTGACACATCTTTACAGATGCGTCACTTTCTTGTAAATCTGCCCCAATATATTTTGCTCCAACTCAGAGGTCAATTGCATTGGGAAGAATTTCTAGCTCTCTGTTTACATTTTAGGAAACCAATCTTTGACATATTTGTAATTTAAAGCAGTCTTCAGTGTTATCTTACTATAAATGGAGCACAACAAGGGAGTATTTAGGGAACTGTATTACTTTACTGTGTATTTATATGTTACCTATGTTTGTATGTCATGGACGTTTCTACTTACTGCACTTCTGATTGCTGTTCAGCATTGCCCTCATCATTCCATTTGTTATGCTTGTAACTTAAACCTTGAGAACAAGACGCTGTTTATAGTCCTGATTCTCATCTGAATGTTTAACCTCTTCTATGCCCATGACGAGATAGTCTCGTCATGGAGCACGGTTGCGCTGTGCCCATGACGAGACTATCTCGTCATGGACCCCGCCCGCTAATGTAACGCCCGGCACAGGAGGGGGAAAGGGCGGGGCACTGAAGGGGTTAAATAGTTAAATGGATAAACAATAAGTTAAATGTGTTAAGCATTAAGAGTAGACAAAACATATTAATAAAAAAATAATGGAGCAATGGCTAGCAAATGGCCACTAGACTGGTGAACCATTAAGGAAAATAGAGGCAACCGCCTTACGGCGCTAGCACCATAGGCAGCAAGATAGTGCCAGACTGCAACAAATGGCCTTGTTAGAGAGTGTGGGGAGCACCTCAATGACAACATATAAATGTGCCTGAGACTTCATAAATCATTTCCCAAAACTAAAAAGCAAAGCCCATCTGAGAGGTACATGTTACAATATACATTTCATCAACGTAAATACCATGGTAGTACTGGATGTGGTGTTATAAAGTTGGGGTAGAGTGTTGGCAAATGATTACTTGGTTTTTGCAAAGATGGTTGATAAAGCATGTAGATAATGAGTAGTTCCCTGATTTTCTAGGCTGTGAAGGAAGAGAGCACCAGTCAATTTGTCACTACAAAGTGCATCTGAAAGGCCAGGCAACCCAATAATTCTCATCACACAGCTGTATTAATTGAAGTATTCTTTTAGTTAGAGGTAAATGTTAAGAGCTAACAATAGCAATACGTCCATTAGCTGGCAGACATGTCCTTGTAAAAGGGCACGAAGGCAACACATTGAAAAAGTCCCATCTCAAGAGAAAAACCTGGGTTAAACAGTGGTGATGGGCACTATTCTCCCTGACTCTAACCACTAAAGCAACACTAGTTGATTGCAGTGCATGCATTGAAATCTGACTGAAAGTCTAGCTTCAGTGACTATGCAGGGGTCCATATGAATCCTGATAGGTACAACATAGGCACTGCACTGGTCCAGTGCCTTCAATGCACCTTCATATAGTCAATATATGGCAAGTTTACTCAGATTACATACCTATCACTTAATGCCCAAATTGAGACAGACACCAAGGTAATAATGAATCGGGATAGGAAAAACAGACGAGTCTCAGCAGCTTCAACTGATGTGCGAAATATGTGCACCATCTTTTGCCTGAGAAAATTCAGTTGAATGAAAAGGTTGCCAATATGAATGTTTTGTGATTTTTTATCCCAATTTCTGATTTAAAATCTGTTCCATCCTCTACATATGCTAGAATTGATTTTGGATGCCTTCTTACAAACATCGAATGTCACCTAGAATGCACCCTACAGGTTTACTGATGAAGAGCCTTCTTCAGATGCCAGAAAATCATAACAAAGATGAGTACCCACTATCTGTCAGTCAACCACACGGAGGAGGAACTCGAATGGGTAGCCCTGGCGACACTGGATGACAAAAAAGATGCAGAGCACACTCTTTTCCAGAAGGAACAACGATGGACCTACCGCCTATGAACCTTTGACAAAGGACTTGATGATAATGGCTATCAGTTATTAACTAATAGCATACAATGTTTCTCCTAGGATGTCCAATGAGCCTCCAATGTGCCCTCTATTATAGCTATTTTTTTCCTTTATTTCATCTATATGTATCACAGGCATCTATATCAATAAAGAAGAAAATCTATTCTCTCCACCCATCTCAAATCCAAAATTTAGCAGTAGTCAATCTTCTTTTTGGAGCAAAGACACATTTTCAACATCTTTATCTATTTCTCGCCTATGAAAATAACAGCCGTCTAGAACTGGACATCAGTCCGACTGCTGTTCAAAATTCATGTTCAGAGTTCAATGTTTAACATTAAAAAAAGAAGGAATTTTCTTTTTCATATAATAAAAATAATTTAAAAAATCACAATTTTTTATTTAGAAATCTTTCTTCTTTGAAGATACACGCCGCACTATCGGCGTCGCTTTAAGATTACGAGCTCACACTGAGCCAAGGCAAATTTTTTCATAATCTCTATCTCGCTTTCTCATCTATGAAAAACAGATGCTCAGTACTTAAAATCAGATCGATGGCTCTCTAAAATTCACACTATAGAAGTTTTCTTTTTGAAGAATTTCCGAAATAGGCTATTTCAGTTATGAAAGTCTTTCATCCATTAAATCGCCCTTTTGGAAGGTACACGCCAAACTCTCAGCGTCGTTTTTTCGTATTATGGGCTCACATTCAACCTTCTTTCTACGCTCTCTTTGAAGATACATGGCGTACTATTGGTGTCGTTCTTTGATTATAAGCTCACATTGAGTTTTCTTTCTACATCCTCTGGTGCTCCAATTAGGGATATCTACGTAGGGGACACACACCTGTGACCAGTAGAAGCGGGATAGTCTGTATATATACTCCAGCTCTCTTGTCTCTTCTCTGCATTCAAGACGGGAGAGACACAAAGAACTTCTCCATTCAACCTTTCTCACAAGTAAATGAAATAATCCTGGGTACAGAAAGCTTGAAATTCACCTTTTCATTTCCGTTATCCTTGATCTGGTTCCCCACTTGGGTTTTATGTTTTTATACATCTCTATTCAGATGTGAAAGACCCGTATTTGGTCCTCCCCAACCCATGAGGCATTACACAATCCTACCATGTGGTATTTCTGTACCCGTTTTTACTGTTTATTGCATGTTCCTTTTTTAAGAATACTAATTTTAAAGAATATCCTTTGGATAAGAGATCACACTATACACCGCCTAAGCTTGTAAGCTCTAGTCTCCTTCTCTTACTTTACCTTCACTATAGATTTGACAAAGAGTCCAATTACAATTTAACTGTTTATTTTGGATTAAAAATCCATAAAACACATCAAAACAAGTACAGTTCTGTGTGGACATTAATCACATATAAAACATTCTAAAAATTAGTAGAGTATACAAATGTTAAAAACACAATTGTAACAATTAAAACGAAATAAGATGTTAAAAACGCAACCAATAGAAAGTTTATACTGTACCCTTAATGTGCACAATAGTATTCTTGTGTGTGACAGTTGGTGTGGAGACGGTCACTGGTGAGTCCCCACACCAACTGTCATTACCCAAGATTCCACCCTTGAGTCCGGAATCATTGCCTAGCAAGATTCCATCCTCAATCTTCTTAGCATCAAACCTAAAGTACTAAAGTGTCACTAATCCTAAAATGGGAGAGAAAACAGATGCCAGTGACAGTAAGCCATTTCCTAATAAACAGGCACGCAGGCAATGTCTTACCATTTTTAGAGTTCTGGATCTCATCAGAAAATTGAAGCCACTTCCCTTAACATGGATTTAGGAATGCAATACATCTGTAAAGACACAAAGCAATATATTAGTCCCAGTATTGAATTTGGCACTATTTTATGCAAACCCAAACAGAATAAACAAAATACCCAAATATATATATATATATATATATATATATGGTCACTATTTCATGTCAAGAAAGTGGAATGCAATGTACTCAGCAGCCAAGCTCCACCTACATGGCTGAGAGTAGTTATTCCTATTGAAACCTTCATTATATTGTATTGTACTGTAATTGCATTTATATAGCGCTTGCTACCCCTGACGAGGTGTCAAAGCGCTTTTTCGGCAAGTAGCACGCTACTCTGGACCCATAAAGGATTAATGTTGAGTTAGTATAGTGAGATATGAAAGTAATTTGAGTGGTGGATAGGTTAGTCAGTTATTTGGATTCAGAAGGATAGCGGAGGTATAGAAGATGGAAAAAAGGTTAGCATTTATATCGCGTTTGTTACCCCTAATGGGGTGTTGAAGCACTTTCTTGGTGAGTAGCACGCTACTCCGGAACCCATAAGGATTAGTGGTGAATTAGTATAGTGAAATATGAAAGTAATTTGAGTGGTGGATATTAATCAGTAATTTCGATTGAGAAGGATAGCGGAGTAGCAGCCTTTTAAACATGTCTGTCTTTTCAACAGCAACAGGAATTCACAGCCACTGCACATGGAACAGGAAGAAACTCATTGTAAGCCGCACACCAATATTCAGGAGGCATTTGTTTTTAAGAACATAATCCAAATATAGATTAAAATAGATTACTAAAAGAGGTAGCTCCAAATTTAGTGATAAAGCCTCTGACACACTCTCCCTACACCAGTGAAGGCATTGGGCAGAGGCTGTTTGCCAGTTTCCCATTCCTGATAGCAGATGAGGGAATGACGGAGGGAAATAATATTGTTGATACTGCACCCAGTTCATGCTTTACTTCTGAAATACCTAGCTCTTCCCCTGAGCTTCTAAAGGTCGAGAAAAAGGTCTCAGGAGAGCAGGATCGTGAGGGCAGGAATTGCATTTATGTTTTTTGTGGAAACATTTACCATTTAAGGGATGAAGAATCTGAGCAGTTAAGAGATATAGCAGCCTACATTTATTTGGACAGCCCACCATTATTACTGGTATCAGAGCATACTTCACCAAGTTGTTGGTATTAGAGGGCTAACCCTATTGATTTGAGTGGCCCTATTCATTCCACATCCAGAGACGTTTTAAAGCATGGGCAAAGTGGGCTCTGGCCCAGGGCCCCAGTCTTTCAGGAGACCCCTGATAGAGCCACCTCTTTACTGCAGAGAGTCTTGCCCTGATGACCTTGAATAATTCTTAAACAGATTGTAATGGACTCTCACACATCACCCGCTATTCCAAATAAATGAAAGGAAAATGATTTTTGAAACAGACATTTTGCAGGGAAATGTTGCATTTATGTTTCATTCTTTCAGATCAAAGCAGGACCTAACATATTCATGTCACAGGTTATTTACAGTAATATTAGTGTGCTGCTGCTGTGTTACAATATTGAAAACACACCTCACTATCTCTTAAATATTAGATGTAAACACATTTAGAATATGGACCGGTCTGCCTGTCCACTGTCAATGACCTGGGCAGAGAGGGCATGAAAGAGCTGAAAATGGATCATAGATTCAAAGCTGTTGCGAACAGGGGCCCCCAAAATACATTTGGCCCAGGGCCCCCAAAATCCCTAAAATGTCCCTGTCTACATCGAGTTCTTCGACAAAGCCCATTAGTCTCTAAACTGACAAACACTGTCCAGGGAACCAGGCAGCTTCCCCATGCCAGGATCCTGCGTGAGTTGCTGCACATCTCTCTTCCTCCCCTCATTCTCAGTTGCTCATCTTCCCCAGGGTGCCTTTGTGGGCTGCCTGAAGGCTTTATTCCAATTTGCTCACAGAAAATATTTCAGATTATAGCTCAGTTACGATTCAATTCCAAGAACATGGAACTCATAGCTATGGCACACAGAGATGTCAAGAAGTTTGCAGGACTTCTTAGGTTCTACAGACTAGTCACATAACTCAATATTTAAGAGTTTATACTTATAGTATGTTGATTGTATTGATGCTCACAGAGTAAAGCTTTGAATAACCACAGTGCTAGTCTATGTGTGTGGCCTTTAAAACTCAGATTTTGCATTAAGCATAGTACCCTTCTCCCATCATTCCCTCTCTATTTCACTTTCTTCTGCTTTCTTCTAGCTTCAGACACGTTTGTCAAAGGAGATCTGACCTATTAATATCTATGTTCGGCTGCAGATATCATTTTTGATTTCACTTATAATATACTTTACAGAATCTTCAAGTTCTTATATTTACTGATCTATCATAGAACTAGCAAACTAGCAAAACAGCCTATGATCTCACAACATCTATACCAATAAATCTCAACACCTAAAAGCACAAAAAATATTCAAACAAATAAATAATACTTTATCCATAGCTGTCTCATTCATAGTGTTGATCATAATGTGAAATGTAACCTGACGTTATACATAATTTTTAGGTTTTCGTTAGCTAAGACCTTCTGATTTAAAAATATATATAAGTACAATATACTTATTCAAAGGGCTTTAAGCCAGCTTTCTTCATCCATTAATCTGTTTGTGTGTCATTCACATTTTGCTTCTGCTCACTACAGCATACAGCATGGGGCAGTGGGTCACCCCACTTGCGCCACTGAATTACTTTACTTTGAGTAACTATATTTGATTAACTATACTTTGCTCCATCTCAAGGAGCACATCTGCACACAAGCTAGTTTCCTTCGCTGCCAATGTTTTTGTTTCTAATTTATTACTTTGATGTTCCCTTTGTGTTTACAGTCTGATGTGATATCAAGATGCTTTACACAGTGAGCCAGGTGATGGGACAGGCCCCATTCCACACTTTATAAGTTCAAGTATCTGGCCAATTCTGTTGTAAATTCCTTTTGGATTGTCCTTAATCTGGCTGCTAGCATTCACAGCATTACAGATTGCATCACTTTGAAACTGTTCTGTAATAAATTTTGAGAAGCTTTAATATTATACATGTTTATTCTGGACTCAATTTCAACAATGGTTCTTTAATAAATTTTGCCCAGGAAGAAAACCAGCATTTATTGTGTTTAATTTGCATCACTTATAACTCTTTTTAAAAATGCTCTTCTTACTTTCTTTTTTCATTCTTTCCTTTCATTCCTTTTATTTTCCTTTCATTCTTTCTTTTCCATACCTTCATTCCTTCTGTCCTTTTATCTATTCGTCTTTCATTCCTGCTTTCATTCTGCTCTTCCTGCTTTCTTGCTTTCCTTTTTTCATTCATTCATTCACCCCTTCCCCCCCCCTTTTTTCCCCCGGAGTTTTATAAAGACTGAACTTGACCCAAAGGTATCAGCATGCTTTACATGAGCACCAGTTGCATTACAGCAGCCACATTCATTTTGTTAGGCACAGGGAGATTAAGTGATTTGCCCTGAATCACAGGATTTTGAGCGTCCCTTGCCGAGACTCAAACCTGGTTCCCCTGCTTCAAACACTCTAGCCATTAGGCTGTATCCTCTCACCCTCTTCTTTGCTTTCTTTTTTCTTTCATCCCTTCATTTCTTGCTTTCCTTCTTTCTTGCTAACTTTTTTCTTTGAATACTTCTTTCTTTCTCTCTTGCCTTTTTTCTTTTCCTCTGTCTAGCTTTCTTGCTTTCATTCTTGTTTCCTTCTTTCTTCCTTTCATTCCTTCTTTCCTTCACTCTTGCTTTCATTCTTCTTTCTTGCTTTCATTTATTCTTTCCTGTTTTCACTCCTTTCTTGCTTCATTTCTCTCTTTCTTTTTCTCTTTTCTTTCTTTCTTTTTCCCTTTTCTTTATCTTTCTTTCTTTAATTGTTTCTGTCTTTTTTTCCTACTTTCTCGCTATCTATTTTCTCTCTTTCCTACTTTCATTTGTTGTTTATTTCTTGCTTTCATTCCTTCTTCCTTGCTTAGTCTTTCTCTTCTTTTTTCTTCCTTCTTTCTGTCTGTCTTTCTGTCTTTCTGTCCTCTGTTCTTTCTTTTTAGTTTTCCTTTCTTCTTTTTTACCTTTTTTCTTTTTTCCTTCCTTCTTTCTTTCCATTGTTCTTTCCTTCTTTCTTGCCTTCTTTATTTCTTCGTTGCTTTCTTTCTTTCTTTCTTTCTTTCTTTCTTTCTTTCTTTCTTTCTTTCTTTCTTTCTTTCTTTCTTTCTTTCTTTCTTTCTTTCCTTCTTTCTTTCTTTCCAATGCAGCGTTGTGATTTGTTTGAGCGCCGTGGTGGGGAACTTACAAAGAGCGCATGAACTATTTGGCTGGCCCAAGAGGGCCGGCCAAACAGTCATGTGCACTTAGGGAGTGCAAACCACTCCTCCCCTGCTCTGGCTAGCCCCATGAAACTCCACATTAAACAGTGTCACTGATTGCAATAGGAAAAATAAAATGATAATAATGATACGTAATTGTCATTTTATTTTTCCTTTTGAACAGTGGGGCGATGCTCCTCCGCCTTTGCGCAGGTGCCGCCACTGAGTTTGTACTATAAGCAGTGGGTTAGGGCATCTGTCCATTGTCCCAGACCTTTCTGCAAATTAACATTTGGTGTAATCTGTGTACATATTTATCCTGCTTCCACATCATCCACCATTTTGTTTGGTTTGATAAAGCTTTGGGATGATGTGTCTCTCAGGGATTCAACGATGATCTGCACAACCTAAGACGCTAGAATAAACTTAATTGATTTAACACAATGGACGGGAACAACATCCACAGAAGAGCCAGAGGGCTACTAATTGTCATACATCTCTCATAATCGTCAGTAGAGAGTAGCATGAATTCAGAGAAGCCAATACCCTAAGCACTCATTGGTGGAGGAACGGAATATGGAGTAGGGAATATTGAGAGACCAAAATGTCTTAGCCAAAATATTGATGATCAAAATATTAACAAGTATGTATATACGGATAAATGTAGGTTTACTTCGCTTAAAATCTATATCTATACATCTTTAAGGTTCGTAGAAGGAGTTAGGAATAGTAAATCTATAATTTATTTTTATATACGTACCTCCTCAATAATTAAGTTCTTAATATTGACTACAATATTCTAGAATGTCAATATTCCCTGCTATATATTTCAGACTACTGACGCTGTCCAATAAGTCTTGTCCTTACGATTCTTTTCTTTTTCACTGTTCTTAGGATCTTGAGGTGTGCCTTTCGTAAACCCTCCAGTAGTTGAAATCTGATCTTCTCCACTTTTTCAGAGAAGAAAGTAGATAGATTATTTACCATCTTTTGCGATGGTATTATTTTTTTGGCCAACACCACTGGTATTTTGAAGACATTAATAGTCTTAAAAATTTCTCTAAATAAACCTTCCTCAAGAATACATACTTTTGTGAATAATAGGCTTTTTTCGCTCAGCTACCATATAATTAAATATTTCATAAAATTAAGGGCATGTCCATTTGTTTATACCATTTTATCTTAATCTCATCTGTTATCATATTTTCTCTATTTTTAGGTCAGAGTTGAACCATGGAAATAAGAGAAATTTAGTTTTTATACCTTTTTAAAGAGGTGAATTGATGTTAATGAGACAGAATCTATGTACTTTTTGCAGCAGGGTTCATTATTAAGAACAGTGATATAGTGAAGCAAGTTCATTAGTTAATATAAATATGGGCAAAACAAAATGAAGGAATAATTGCAACAAAAACAGTGTTGTGATGTGAAGACAGTTCATTCTAGTATAAGTTTATGGATGAAATAAAGAGCTCAGACATGGAGTTTGGCAAACCAACTGACGAACAGCTGACGTTTCGAGGTTCCAACCAGGCAATGCAATGTAGAAAATTGAACAAACTAGGGGTTTCAATGACAAGCTCCATACATTACCAGTGAATTTAGGGCATTTATATCAATGCCTTTATGGCTTTTTTCAAGATCACAGGACCTTTGAGTACATGTTGTCACATGACTTAACTACCAATGAGATTGAGCTTGAGGTGCCGATTGACACCTTTCTTTCCTAGGAAGAGAGGGTGTTGCAATTATGCTCTATATTTTTCTCTTTGGAGGTCTCTCTAAGCTCTTGGTCAAGGGAGAAATTATCAATGTTAACTTTGGAGAACATAACCCTGTGTCTGCCTCAATTGCACACCCTTCGTTGACTTTCAGCCATTATGCTGAGACTCCAATTCGCATGCAGTCCCAACACAGCGGCTTTAGGCTGGCATTATGTCTCCCCAATCTTAATACATTTTTAGCTTTGCTGATCAGGAATGAATTTAATATGTCTTACTGGACGACTTTTAGGGGATCATATAATGGCTGTTTTTTTGAACTTATGTAACAGCATTAGAGTTGCTTTACTTAGGCCTGTGCAAATTTTCATCATAATCATACCTTGTTGGTTTGATGCATCTTTATTCTTTGGCAAACAGATGTTTAAGCCTTGCATTTTCTTCTAGACCAAGAGTTGCTACAGAGGTTACATTCTCTCATGCTTTTAATAAATTCGGGGTTTTTTCAAAAAAAGGAAAGCAACGATAGTAAGAGAAAAATGGAAACCTCTGGATTTGCTGCCTCATTGAAGAACCTATAGTAGCTTTGGTCAACCATGAATTCAATTCGAAATATTAACAGCTCAGTCTCTAACATCAGCTGTTATATTATTGGTGATGATTAGGTTAAACATTTTAGGGCATTTATTACCCACCTTCTCATTCTTATACACCTATCTCTTCTATTGGTTACTTGGTCAGGGGTCGCATGTTCATTTTTACCCTGGATGAAGTGACTGAAGCCATCTAGTTGAGTACTGAGAGTAAAACCCCTGGACCCGACAGGGTGCTCATTAATGTGATTAAATATAATATAGAGCTATGGGCCCTGCTCCTTCATTAATGTGTTTAAAAATGTGGATACCTTACAATTTCTTAGTTCATGGTCCACTTTCATTACAGTACCCATATTTAAAAAAAGGAAAATCAAGCGGAACTTTTTGTTACAGGCCAATCTTGCTGATTGACTCCAGAGTCAAAATTAGAGGCAGTCATCTACAATAGGATGCATGATTAGGTCTGTGACAACAATTTACTCAGCTTTTGTCAGTATGATTTAGGGAGTGGCTTTGTACAATGGAGCAGTGCATAAGTTTACTTCTGATCATGAGTAAATATGCCATTGCTAAGCACTGCCCATTGTACCTAGTCTTTAGGATCTCATGTCTACATTTGACTGTGTCAATCGCACAAAGCTATGGACTCCACTGTTCGAATTAGGGCTTGATGTATACATGATACATTCTCTATCTGTCCTTCATAGTGATTTCTCAGCCAGAGTGAGATTTGGATCTTGTGGCGACCTTCCTGACAAGTTTTATTTACATGGAGGTGTTCTTGCACCCTTACCTTTTATCTTATATATTTACAAACTCAACTTCTGCCTGATTAAAAGCATGGTCAGATGTGGCTGGTGTTCGTACGTCAAATTCTTTTATAAGCAGACAATGCTGTATTCATTTCCAATGCCTTGAACGCCCATCGTCAATTAGTTAGAGCTCTCCCCCAATTTATGGCGCACTTAAATATTATCGTTAACTTTTCTGGCTCCCATATTATGATGGCCCGAAATGTCCAAGATTGACCAATTTAAGCTTTAACAAGAGTGGGTAACTTTCCTTATTTAGACATCTTTTTGACACCTCAGGGACTTGGGATAAAAACTTTACTAACCGCTGTCTGATGTTTACATAAGCTGTGGGAGATATTCTTAATTCATCACACTGTGTAGGTGGGAAACCTATCATCCCCTTCTGCTGTCTGATGGTTAGACAAGCTGTGGGAACTATTTTCAATTAATCACACTGTGTAGGTGGGAAACCTATCTTCCCCTTTCTTGAGGTATAAAAAAGCCAATTTGTACCTACGCTCATCTACAGGGCAAAGGTTTGGGGGTATTTCAACAGCTGGTCATTACAGGCAGAGCAGAATCGCTTCTGCAGGTGTCTTCTCTCTGTCCTGCCCTCTACACCACAATATATTTGCCACAAGGAGACTGGCCTTAATTATATGGAAGATCTAGTAAATCTGGACCCGATCTGTTTGTCGCACTATATTTGGCTTAATCCCAATACAACATTTAATCATAAGAGTATTAGAGATTGTCTGTCATTTGAAAATGGACACACACTTCTGTGGGTGGCTTATAGCCCAAGAGAGCTCAAATAGCTTAGGGCAGGCCCATCTTTTTGATGATCCATCTTCTTCGCCACAAAGATAAATCTCAGATTAAGCGCTTATTTATGGAGAAAAGGCTAATAATACGGGAAATGGATGAACTTGGAAAACCTATAGTCAGGTTACACGCCGCCCTTACGACGTGTCATGGCATGGAGCCTAACCTGGTTCTAGTTCCAAGCCACTGCGAGAGATCCCTCGTACTATAATTTAGAGCAGGCCCGATTAGAGACCTGTCTTAGGGGTGGGGCTGAACTCACAGAATTTCACTCCAGGAATACTACAGAGTTACATTAAAAAAACACAAGATTCCGCGGAGTTTGGCCATTGGGCGGAAATTTGCATGCTGCGCTGCTCGTGCTGTGATTTAATGCCGGGAGCAAGTCTTGTGCTGAAAAATCTATGCGAAAGGCACCACACAGTGCACAAGCGTCCACAGCAATTCAAGTTGATTTTGCCTCTGCTTGAGTAGAAAATCTACTTGAGAAGTAGCCCTTTGGCTGCTCCCACAACTGGTCATGAGTGCCCATGTTAGAAAATCTCACTGGAAGTCCTGCTAGCAACCGGAAATCACGCTAGGGGATGCCAAATCTCACGTGCTCACATTTTTGAAGCCTCACAGAGAATTAATTCCGTTATGTGGCAACTGGCAGAATTTGGCTGGAACTCTGCATTGCAAGAGTAATGTAGAGTCGCCAAATTCCGCCAATTCCGGAAGCTGACATTTTCTGCCCAGGCCTATTTCGGTGCTTGCCTTGAAGGCAACAGTGATAGTGCCTGTTTATGTCCCTGTGATGGAGCCTCCAAACAGTCTTATGTTGTTTGCACCAAACAAACTTTAGATTCCCTCCTAAGAAATATCAACTTTAATAAGTGCAAGGTTGCGATATGCTATTTACAGCTATTGAATGAGCGGTCTCATTTCTTGAATCTGCTGTATACCATCAAAATTCCATGCTATTCTAAGCTAGTCCTGTTTATTTTTATGTGTCTATATTTACTGGAATTTGCAGCTGCTTGTATTTTATCTTGTGCTTTAATGAGTGTCCGTGACATCTGAATAAAGACAATTTGAATCTAAGTTTGAATTATGGCTAAACAAGGTCAGAAGCAGCTGGAGGATAGAGGCAAAACAAATAAATTAGTAAACAGTTGTGTTACATCCTCAGATAAGAGTTGTCGAGTCGACATGCGTCTAGAAACTGAGTGTCATTTTATTTGAAGGCTGTGGCATTTTGAAAGCTACAATTGTGTTAAAAATGGACAGCTGTGTATTCTTTCTTAGCAGGCAACTTTAGAAGCTCAGTCGAGATACCGCGGCCAATATCACTCCAAGTCAGATAAATCTGACTTTTTATCAAAAGCGTAGGAGCTTCAAATAAAACTAAATTAAGAATGCAGAAGGAATTGCATCTCCAGTGTTGCACTGATATATGTGAAATGTTTCAATCAGGACTGATCACAGCTAAATGCATAATGTGGTGTTAGTGGCAGTTGTGTAGCGCATAATCTGCCATAACTATGGCCCCATAGAGCCTTGTGTGGAACAAAAATCTTTATAATCCATAAACAATAGTAGTTTCCAGTAACCCAGTTGTCTTTCAGGCTTATGTATGTCGCTACACAGAATACAACTACATTGAAATACAACCACATCTAATCCACTATATGTTAATCACTAGTCCTGAGATTGCCACTATCAACAATACCACTACTAAGAATACCTCTAAAGCGAAAATGGTAAATTACAAGCGTATGTGTACTAATCTTACTCTCATCCTAAATCTTATTATGATCCTAAACCTTGCTCTGTATACTGACACTAAGCCTAGTCCTAAATCTTTATTGAATTGTACTCCTAAAGCTAAACCTACCCCACAACCAAATCTTAATCCAAATGCTAACTGTATCGCACCCAACCTTACACCTACAACTATCCCATACTCAAAACCTGCTTTTTCTGAATTGAAGTCGTCTCCAATGATAGAGACTCTGGGGGCTATTAACAAAGATAAACTTACACATGAGTATATCAACATGTCTACGTTTACTCTTACACTTCGTAGTAATTTGACTACTTTTGGCGAGTCACCATATTCAAATGTAGAACAGAAGGCTACAGTAATATAAACGTAACTGTAAATGAATTATTTATTTAGTTGATATACAATAATTTATATAAAAATTATTTTTTAAGATATTTCATTTACACAGCTAAAGTAAAATGTTTATATGTATTTATTATGTAGACAAAACATATTAAGTTATATATAGAATTAATTCCAATTAGTTTAATGATTTTTTTAAATAAAATAATTATTATCAATTAGTATATACAAAATGTTAAACATTTAATTAAATATATATATTTATATAAGAAGTCAAAATAAATCTATTTATTTTAACATTATGTCTTCTGAGCTGCCCCATTATTTTCTACGGGAGGGTATTTAAGTACCAGTGGTTGGCCGTGGGTGGTGTTGGGCTTACTCCAGGTGTGAGCTGGAGTACATTTACTACTGATTTGGTACTTTTGTTTGACTGTAGTAACTTTAGAAGTGCTGTTTGTGAATAGCTATAGGCTCACTGTTTTGTGGGTGGGTGCATAACCTCCCAAAACGTCTTCTTAAACTCTCAATATTCCTCCTAAAACTCCTCACATTTAGTAGTAAATATTCTTCATTTTCCAGCTACGTCCCCTTTCCCTCCCACGCTTACTACCAACACATATGCACGAAGAACAATTGATGGACAGAATGCGAAACAATGTCAAACATTCACCCCAGTACAGAGACCTGGACCTAAAACATTCACCCCAGTACAGACATCTGGACTAAATCCATAGTTTGTTTTGTTTGCTCTCCATGCCTTTCCAGTTTAGACCCAGCCATATGCAAATCAGTTTTGACCCTGTTCCACATGGGAACAGTCCAGCCCGAACTGCTAAGCCAGGTCCTAGGGGTGAGTGTCTGAAAAGTTTCAGTGCTCCGTCCATCATCTCCTTGAGTTTGTTTTGTTTGCCATAAGTTGGCAGGGTATATCCAGACGTCGGTCCCTTGCTCACTTTGCCACTGGATTCAAGCTAGCCTGGCTGATGAGGGGTGTTACCCCGAAACCGGTCCCAGGATGCTTGTTTCTGGTCCAGGGAAGACCTGGTTTGGCAGTTCAGGCTGGACTCTTCCCATGAGGCACAGGGTCAAGACTGATTTGCATACCACTGAGTCTGAACTGAGGTGGCGAAGTGAACTAAAGAACGATGATGGATTCAACCCAGATCTGTGACTGGGGGTGAGTGTCTGAAAATGTTTCAGCGCTCCGTCCATCATCTCTTTGTGTTTGGTTTGTAAAAGATATCTGCTATATCAAAACTAGTGAAAGACGCCTTTACATAAGAAATCCAGGGCATTTTATGCACGTTGTCAAATAACAGACAATCAGTCAAAATCAGACGATTTAATTGGGCACCCTCCCTAGACCATAACTTGACCCAACACAACAGGGGCTTTACCGCCACCAAGTCGGCAATGTATTTAACATTCAACTCTACGTGTACAGAGAAGGACGGAGTGGTCTGGGCCACCCTCAAGATCTGCATTAAAAACTTGTTCTGTGCAAGCTGTATCTTATGCACGGGAGTGTACACCCACACTGCACTTCCATATCAGACCTTAGAAAGACATTTAGAATGATAAAACTTTATTAGTACACTTGGCGACCAAGAGCCCAGTCTCTGGGCATAACTAGCTAGGGCGCCCATTGGCTTGTTCATCTTGCACACCTTTCCCTCTACCGGGGACTTCCAATTCAATTTAGCATCGAAGAGCATACCAAGGTAAGAGAAATACGGGACCTTTGCCAGTATAAGACTCTCCACCTGAAAGGTTTTGGACCTAGTCGACCGAGGGTCAACTTCCAGAACAAAAGATTTTGTGAAGTTGATCGTCAGGTCTAATCTGTCCATAAAAAAAAAAACCTGTCTATTAAGCCCTGCAAATCCATGGCTGTACGGGCCATAAAGGCTGCATCGTCTGCGTACAATAAGACTGGCAATGATTTTGTGCCAACTCTAGGGCAGTCAGACTGTACTGAAGAGAGAGCATGTTCTAAACCATTAATGTACAAGGTGAACAGGAACGGCAAAAGTATGCACCCTTGAAGAACACCTCTTACACAATTGAACTGATCTGTAAGGCCCACCCCTTGAGAATGTCTAACCGCTGCTGTAGTGTGGGCATGGAGGTTTTTAATAGGGTTGCAATGTCCGGGTCAGAGCCAAATGAGAGGAGAACTTCCCAAAGCTTCTTTCTATTTACCCCACCGAAAGCGGAAGTAAGGTCCATGAATGCTAAAAACAAAGCACCAGGCTGGGCCACAGTATATTTATTAATCATTAGATGGAGGTTTAAACACTGGTCAGCCATTGATTTGCCCAGACGAACACCATACTGGACCCTACCAAGGACCTTAACAGCAGCATCAATGAAAGAAATGGGACAATAACACTGTGGAATGTTCTTATCACCTTTCTTAAAAACAGGTACTATAATGGCTGAAGACCAAGATGACAGGGCACCCTCCCTTACTGCAGCATTTAAAACCAAAGTCAAAACTGGTCCCAAAACCTCAATGTTGTCCCGAAAAAGGTCCGGAGGAATACCATCGGGCCCTGGAGCCTTATTGCGGGAAGGACCTGGTTTCCCTGACAGAACTCCTCAAGGAAAAATGTAACATGGGTTTTCCCCAATATCAGATCTGTCTCCTCCTCTGCCCTTTCATGGAGTCCAAAGTTGTACACACCCTTAAAATGTTCCACCCATTGTTGAGCAGTAATATGATGACATAAGACTAGCCCAATGGACTCAAAAAAGCAAGGTCTATTTATGACTCGTCAGAATAGCGCACTATCCATCAGCTTGGTTTACCAGATTATAACCTCATGAATGACCAAATGAAAGGAGAACCACACAAGGTATATATATAAAATATTTATTACTAAACACTCTTTGCTATCCTCTTTATGAGATTAGAGAGCAAGGCACACAATATTACAGTTCTAAAACAACAGTTAATAGCACAATATACAATGGGCCCCAGGGGGAGACCAAACCATATATTAAGAAAGTGGTATACGAACTACGACTTGACTAGACACAGTGCCTAGAGCATGTAGAATCGCTGGGACCCCAAGGAACCACCCAAGGTAGTGACACGGGGACCCACGGGGGACGCGTGCAGTGTGGGAACACAGCCGCGAACTCCGTACAATCCTATGGGAAAGTCGCGGTTGGAATTTTAAAGATTAAGGACACTTAGAAGAGGACTTGGAGCAAACCCTTCTAGACATAGAAGGTTCTAAGGCCAACACTCATGTGAGCACCGGAGTACTCGTGTTACCTAACCCCGGGAAGCCGGGTGCATAGGTGTCAAATTGTGTCGGGAATCTTCGGTGTTTTCAAGAACCTGAAAGCAGAGGGGACAGAGTCTGGGTCACTTGCCAGTGACCAGGGGCACGATAGACGAATGTCCACCAATGTCGGGTGTTTCAGATGCAATGAGGTGAAGCTTGACTCCACTGCCATGGGGACCAGGAGGCATCGACGATGACCACAGTCTGCAAGCGAGCTGTCCCACGAAGGATGTCGAGTGCTGGGGAGTCGGTGTCCGGATTGGAGACCAACAAGCCTTGGCAACGGCAACCCACGCAGTGCGAGTAAAACAGCTTCGGTGTGAACCCGCAAGGTCCTGTGGACTCCCCAAGCGATGGAGAGTCAGGGCACATCTGGAGCATCCAGGTAAGCCCATTGAAAGTTAAAGTACCCTTCTCAGGGACCCACAAGTCAACGGACAAGGGATTGCGAAGGGACCTCGAGAGGAATCACTAAATACCAGCCCACAGGACACTCGAGGAGTGTAGGCCAGTAATCTTTGGTGAAATCACTTCTCGGGGTCTGGACTACAAGTAGGACAAAGCACAGCTTCAGGGATCGCCAAGAAGCATATGCTGCTGCAAATGTGCATGGTGTCCAGGGGTTCGGGTTGCACGGTCCCCACGTGGGGCTTGGATCTCAGGATTGCTGAGAGCATGGATCGGCCTTAGGGAAAATTGGACACCCACCTCCTGTGTTGCAAAGTCGTCGTAGTCCTTCAGGAGCTGCGTAGTTGCAAACCGGAAGATGTGTCTTTGGTGCCTGCCTTGCGGGGGAGTAACTCCTTTACTCCAAGGGAGATTCTTCGGTCATCCAACGTCGTGTAGATAGTACAAGTTCTGGGATTCTGTAGCAGAATTTTGTCCAGGTAAATCTAAAGTCCTGTAGTCAGGGGTTCCTACTTTATACCCAAGGAAGGGGTGGGACAAACTCTGAGGACCCACCTGTGGGAGGGTCAGGACAGAGGGGTGGCTACACCATGTCCTTTGTCCAGTTTCGTGCCAGAGCAGGGGCTGGTAGCCCCTGCAACCGGTTTGAGCTGGACTACGCACAGTGACACCAAAAGTGCCCCCAGTGGAGACATCAAAGCACTCTTGGAGTGCACCCACCCATCCCCAATACACTAAAGCCTGTCTGGGAGGTGGGGACACCTCCCTGTGACAGAAAACCTATGGGCAGAACCGTGTCTGTGGCTGGCAGCATCCATTTTGTGATGCCAGGGCTTACAAAGCCGGTACTGGGTGTACCGGTGCTGTCAGGTTTCTCCCTCTAGTAGGGTGGAATCATACCTCCCACACCAGTTACTGGTGTTACTGGTGTGGAGGTATGATTCAAAGGTGTTTGACACCAAACACGACATGTTTCCGTGCAGCCATTCCAAAGTTAGCATTTACCGCAAGGTTATAATGCACTTAAGAGTATATGGTTTGGCTGCATCACAAGCAACCCCAGAATAAAGGTTCCGAAGGCTGCAGAGGGGCTCTGCTCATACATGGGCATCCTCTCACATAAAACCCAGCACCCTGCGTTCAGGATTGATAAGGCCTGCCATAGGGGTGACTGATAGGTTTATATGTGCAGTGATATGGATAGATATAGGCAACCTATATCTAAGTAAGGGGTGCATACACCACCTTACACAGGCTGCTGTAGAAGACCTGTTGTGTCATTTTGAATGGTCTCCCAGGGGTGGCATTATACATGCTGCAGCCCCTGAGAGGCCTCTGGGGTACCTATGGCCTAGGTACATAGTATACCATATACTAGGGACTTATAAGGGTACCCCAGAATCCAATCTGTGGTGTACCTAAAGTACATGCAATCAATTTAGAGAGGAAGCGGCTAGGCTGGGGACCTGGATAGCAGGGTCCCATCCAGACTAAAGTCGAAAAACAGTAAAACATCAGCAAAAAAAGTGGGGGTAACCATAAAAAGCAGATCCTACTCTCCTATACGACCCCCCTCAAATATAAGGACATTAAACTCACCTTGACCAGTTGAGTCTTCATGTTCTAAGTGGAAATACTTGGAGAGTCCATCTGCATTGGCATGGTTACTCCCAAGTCTATGTTTCACTGTATAGTCCATCCCCTGTAGGGAAATGGACCACCTTAAAAGTTTGGGGTTTTCACCCTTCACATGTTTTAGCCATAAGAGGGGCTTATGGTCTGTCTGAACAATGAAGTGAGTGCCAAACAAGTATGGCCTCTGCTTCTTCAGAGCCCAAACCAAAGCAAAGGCATTTCTTTCAATAGCTGACCAATGTTTCTCTCTGGGGGTCAGCCTTCTGCTAATAAAAGCTACTGGCTGATCCTGACCCTCATCATTCAATTGTGATTAAACAGCCCCTACCCCCAACTCAGATGCATCTGTTTGAACAATGAAGTCTTTGGAGTAGTTAGGACTTTGCAGAATGGGAACGGTGCACATGGCCTGCTTCAGGTCATCAAATGCCTTTTGACAGCTGACTGTCCACTGAACTTTCTTTGGCATTTTCTTAGAAGTTAAGTCATTCAAAGGGGTCACTATGGATCCATAATTGTTGACAAATCTTCTGTAGTACCCAGTCAGGCCCAAGAAAGGTCTGACTTGAGTCTGGGTGATTGGAGTAACCCAGTCCATGATGGTCTGGATTTTGCTCTGCAATGGTTGAACCTGGCATCCACCCACAAGGCGGCCCATGTACACAACCTGTCTCTGCCCTATCTGGCAATTAGTGGCCTTGATAGTTAGGCCTGCTTTTTGCAGGGCCTCCAAAACATTTCTTAGGTGGACCAGGTGATCCTCCCAGGTGGAGCTAAAGACAGCAATATCACCTAGATATGCTGCACTATAGGCTTCCAGGCATGTAAGGACTTTGTTCACCAATATTTGAAAAGTGGCAGGTGCATTTTTCAAACCAAAGGGCATCACCACAAATTGGTAATGCCCACTAGGGGTAGAAAATGCTGTCTTTGGCTTATTATCATCAGCTAGTCTGATCTGCCAGTAGCCAGCTGCTAGGTCAAATGTGCTCAGAAACTTGGCTGAGGCCAAAGTGTCTATAAGCTCATCTGCCCTAGGCATTGGATGGGCATCAGTCCTAGTGACTGCATTGAGACCCCTGTAGTCTACACAAAACCTCATATTTCTCTTGCCATCTTTGGTGTGAGGTTTAGGCACTAAGACTAGTGGACTAGCCCAAGGGCTATCTGAGGGTTCAATAACTCCCAATTCCAACATCTTCTGGACTTCAGCCCTGATACAGTCCCTGGCACGGTCAGGTTGCCTGTAAATCTTATTTTTAACAGGCAGACTGTCCCCAGTGTCCACTTCATGAGTGCACCAGGTTGTCTGACTTGGAGTCAGTGAAAACATATGTCTAAACTGATTGAGAATTTTTCTGCAATCAGTTTGTTGCTGGACAGTGAGGCTGCCTGCCAAGGCTACACCATCTACTGATGCATCATCAGGATTCTGAGATAGCAGGTCAGGGAGTGGTTCACTCTCTTCCTCCTGTCCCTCATCAGTAGCCATGAGCAAGCCCATGTCAGCCCTGTCAACATATGGTTTGAGCCTACTGACATGGAGCACCCTTGGGCTCCTGGGAGTTCCACGGTCCACCAAGTAGGTAGCCTCTCCCTTTTGCTCAATTATGGTATGGGGGCCACTCCACTTATCTTGGAGGGCTGCTGGGGCCACAGGCTCCAACACCCATACTTTCTGCCCTGTCTGGTAAACAGTCAGCACAGCCTTTTGGTCATGCCAGGTCTTTTGTAACTCCTGGCTAGCCTCACGGTTTTATTTGCGTTCTTCATGTATTTAGCCATCCTGGAGCGGAGACCAAGTACATAGTCCACAATATCTTGTTTAGGGGGTTTGAGAGGTAACTCCCATGCCTCCTTCACTAGACACAATGGACCCCTCACTGGATGTCCAAACAGAAGCTCAAATGGGCTGTAACCAACACCCTTCTGTGGAACCTCTCTGTAGGCAAAGAGAAGGCAGGGCAAAAGTATGTCCCATCTGCGCCTAAGCTTTTCTGGGAGACCTTTGATCATGCCCTTGAGGGTTTTTTTGAACCTTTCAACTAACCCATTACATTGTGGGTGATAAGGGGTGGTGAATTTGTAATTCACTCCACACTCCTTCCACATAGCAGTCAAGTAACTAGACATGAAGTTTGCATTTCTGTCTGATACTACCTCCTTAGGGAAACCCACTCTAGAAAAGATTCCTAGAAGGGCCCTTGCCACCACAGGTGCTGTTGTGGTCCTAAGGGGAATAACTTCTGGATACCCAGTGGCATGGTCCACCACCACCAGTATAAATATGTGCCCAGATGCTGTTTGAGGATCCATGGGACCAACTATATTAATCCCAAACCTCTCTAAGGGAACCCCCACCACAGGTAGGCGTATCAGGGGGGCCTTTGTGGTACCACCTGCCTTACCACTGGCTTGACAGGTGACACAGGAGCGACAAAACTCCTTGGTGTCTTTAGACATGTGAGGCCAATGAAAGTGAGGGAAAATTCTGTCCCAAGTCTTGTTTTGGCCTAGGTGTCCTGCTAAGGGAATATCATGGGCTAGTGTTAATAAGAAGCCCCTAAACTTCAGAGGTATAACCAACCTACTGGTAGCTCCAGGCTTGGGGTCTCTACACTCTGAGTACAGGAGTCCATCATCCCGATAGATCCTATGGGTTCCACTAGCATTCCCAGCAGCCTCATCAGCAGCTTGCTTTCTGAGGGGTTCAAGAGAAGGGCAGCTCAGCTGCTCCTGGCTCAGATCTGCCCTTGAAGGACCCCCTGTACCCAAGAACTCAACGAGATCAGGTTCAAGCTCATCTGGGACAGTTCCTTCTTCAGGACTGAGATCATCTCCCTCAAGAGACTGATCTGCTTTCTGAGTCAGGGGGGAAGACACTGCCTTACCCCTACTGCTCCTTTTCTTGGGAGGCGCCTGGTCCATTCTTCCAGGATCTGTTCAGTGTTAGACATGTTTGCCTGTTACCTGGTCATAGCAAACACATCTACAGGTATTCCCAACATTTCTGCATGAGTCTTGACCTCCACTTCAGCCCAAGCTGAAGTTTCTAAATCATTGCCAAGCAAGCATTCAACAGGGAGGTCTGCACTTACCACAACCTTCTTAGGGCCAGTTACCCCTCCCCAGGTGAAATTAACAACTGCCAAGGAATGGTCTATCCTGACATTGCTAGCATTGGTCACTTGGTACATCTCACCAAGTATTATTTGCTCAGGAGCCACAAGATCTTTTGTCACCATTGTGACACTTGCTCCTGTGTCCCTAAATGCCAAGGCCTCTTTGTCTTTCTTATAGGCTGCTGTCTGTATTTGCCCAGAATACTGGGACTGACAAATAGGGAGGTCATATCCATGCTTCCATCACAGATCAGTACAGCCTGAGTAGGAACTCTGACTAGGCCACAGTCCATCTCAGATCTCAGGGTTAACCCTACTACACCCTTATTCTGAGTACCACCACTGAGGTTCCGTGAGAATCGTAATGACACTTTTTGGGTGTGTTCGAATATGGACGAGTTTGGTATCTACGAACCGCAAATGACGAGTTTAGTGGGTGTACGCGTTTTCGCTACGCTACTATGTACGGTTCGTCTCATTCCTAGGTATGTCCATCTGAACCCTCGGGTTCCATTTTAGATGCGGCATCCATTTTGTTTCTTGCCCTCAAGTAGCCAGCGCACGGACCTTGTCCGCTTTGTGACCCTGGGATTCCCGAGCTTTCGCGGAGGACACGTGCTTCTTTGAAGGTGTCTTTTATGATGAGGGGGCTGACACTGCAAGGGCAGATGGCTCCGCTCGAGGCTCATCTTGCCGTGTTAGTCTATTGTTTCAGTCGTGCATGCATTAGGCGAGTCCTTTGATCCTGCAATCAAGTTCCCGATATTGCTCTTTTACACTCTTTTCCAAATCTGTTGTGCATCCTTGTTTTTCCTTTGCATCTGTTTCTGTCCCTTCTCCTAATTCGTTTACAGTCAGAATGGAATGTGCTTAATGTGGGGATAATGTGCTTTTACAGTTGGGAACCGGCAATGTTGCTGTAATTATGTTCCGGGCTTCTGAAACATGAATGCGACCCTTTGAAGTTTACTGTGGGAACTGAGTTGTAACCTTTTGTTCGTCATGTTGTGCAATGACGAAAATGTGTATAAAAGGAGCGATCCACTTGTACAATTTGAAGCAGTCTCTCAGAACCTACACGTTGTGTACTTCTTGCGATTACTGTCTCCCTGCAGTAAATAAACGCTGATCTTTGACGCCGCAGGAAGTGTCCCGTGTCTCTGTGTTTTGTACGCCGGAACAGGTAACCCACGAAGGTTTCAGGTGTTGTCCCCTGGCACCGCTGGGCCTTAGAATAGGCCAGTCCTTCAGTTGGTGCCCAACGTGGGGCGACATCAGCGGTACCTATCGTATATAATGAATATTGGATTCGTTATACTAAAAATGATGGTGTTCTTAGTTGGCCATCACATGGTAGTTTCGAAACTGCAATATTAGATAATCTTGAAGCTAAATTGTTTAAAAAGAAGGCGAGGCCGGCCATGTTTGATTCCTTTCGGTTATGGCGTAAAGAGGCCAAGCAGAAAGAAATCAAACAGATCAAGAAAAATAAGAGAGATGGTGTTATTACGGTGATGCGAAATGCAGAACAGTATCAGCGAGACAAAGACGAAAAGGAGCAGGAAGTTTCTGCTCAACTGCATCATATGGCGGTGGATAAATGTTATCCGGTTTTACCGTCTAGTTCTGATAAGACGGGAGAAGAAGCGGTAGAAGTTCCCATATTGTCTTATCTATTGAAATCACCACCTCCCTATGCACCGGACACTGTGGGTCCTGTGGGTCCTCCTGTTCCTCAACCTGTTGTTCTGGCGGCTTCTGGTCAGCCTGTCGTTCCTCCTGTTCTTCCGAATCCCCTTGTGCCGCAAATTGTTCATCCTCCCTTACCCGCTCTTTTTCCTACTGCTCCTTTGCCAGTATCTCATCAGCCCAATCTTACTACTACTCCTGTTATCCCGACTACTGCTACTGTTTCTACGTTTACTCCTAATGTCGTTGCTCCCCTTGTGCCTTCTTCTTCTCCTTCCGTTCGTAGTCGTATATTTAATGCTGTCGCTAATCTCTATTCTCCACTTTTTGGACCGATACTCGGGTCCGATCTTTCTGATGTCGCTTAGAGGCGCAGTCAAATTCCTGATGGTAGGGAACGTGAGTCGTTAGTGAAAATGGCGCGTAAATGGATTAGGCATCCTGCGAAGTACACTTCGCGTATAGTTTTTGAGACATTTTCCCAGTTTAATGAGCCTACACAAAGATTCGTGTTCGAGGAAATGTGTAAATCCTTGAGAGAAGAGTGGGATAATGAGGAGGTAGACAATGTACCGCCCAAGATCACAGAGCTTCAGAATCAATTTTCGACTGGTATGATTGTGGGTGGTAATGTCCAACGTGCTTTAGAGCGTCTGTTATCTTTCCGATCTACAGTACAACCTCGAGCATTGTTTAAGGACGAAACTGAGGAGCGGATGGCACAACCTGGTCAGTATCCTATGCGGGAAGTTCCCCCAGTATGGATGCCGGGTGATCCTGCTGCTAATCCTGTTGTTCTACCACACTTTCAGAGAGTTTGGATACACCTCCCGTGGAAGCGATCGGAAGTTTTGCAGGTAAAGCAAACTTTGCCTGACCCCCGCAAGAATCCTGCAGGTTATTATAAGGAGTTATCCCAATTAGTGGATGCTACTGTCATGAACCTGGCCGATATCGACATGTTGTTTGGTAACGTAGTACCTCAACCGATTTGGGCGAAGATTCGTCAAGAGAATCACGCAGCTGAGTTAGGCGGTGATTGGGCTGCTCTTGCGGCGGCTGACGCCCGGCAAGTTGGTGGGGCTAAACCTGAACAGATCATTGAGAATCTGCCCCAAAGGATAATTACACTTATGAAGACACTTATGCCAGCAATGAGAGTTAACTGGGACAAATTGTCTGCGTGCAAACAAAAGAAGGGCGAGAGTGTCTCCGATTTCTTTACGAGATTTGAGGAGGCATTTATCGATCATAGTGGTCAGGATATGAGCTCTGAGGGAGGTCAGCGATTGTTCGTTGATAAATTTGTATCGAATTTGTTGCCTGAACTAAGCAACAAGTTGAAGAATTCTGAAATTTCGTGGGCCGTTTCTACCACTGCTCAGATATTAGCCACGGCCCAATACTATGAAAATAGAGAGAAAGAAGAAAGCGAACGCGCAGATAAGAAAACGAAGGATCTTAAAACTAAGGTCTTATTGCAGCAAGCGTATCCCCCGCGCTCGAATCAAAATGACTCGCAACAGCCAAATCGATTACACTCACAGTTTTCTAGGTCGCAGTCACGTACTGACTCCTCTACACCTCGATCTATGTTGGGGTATAATCAATGCGCGTATTGTAGGGGTGAGGGCCATTTTGAAGTTTAATTGTCCAGTTTTGCGTGACCGAAACAATGGTGTTTCGGCTCGAGGAGGTCGTAGTGGTCCTCAACAAGCGTCACGTGGTAGAGGTCATGGTGTTACTCAGAATCAGAATGAGCGTTTTGCCACTTCATCAGACTCACAAATTTGCTTTGATCGGCGCGATTCATCGTCTGGTAGATCTGGACAGTATCATGTGGACGATTATTATGTTGAGCATGATGTTGATGCTGACGGTAATTACTAGGACAGCCATAGACAAAGAAAGGGAGTAGTATCAGTTCCGGTTGATCAGAGAGGGCCTTATGTCGCAGTTGCCACATTGGGCGTAGTTGAGCCTTTTCTGTTGGACACTGGTGCAGCGAAAAGTTCCATCATGCATTCGAAACTCCCTGGCGCGCCTTTGTCTGGCCTAACGAATGTTTCTGTTGGATTCTCTGGCGCCCCCGTTAGCAATCCAGTTTCTAGCCCTTTGCCCCTCACAATTGGGTCTCGTGAGTTAGAAGCTCCTTTGATTTTGACTACTGGTTGTGGTGAGAATCTTTTGGGCCTGGATTTGTTGAAGCGGTTATATGCGACTTTGTACTGTTCTCCTGCGGAAGTGGAGCTTATGTTGGGTCAGAGAGTGATCTCTCCTATGTATTTGTCAACTGGTAAGCTCCCACCGGAATTGAGTTCTCTTCCTGAGTCTTTGTGGGCGGCAGGTCCCAATGACGTGGGCCTGCTGGATATACCACCTTATGTTGTTCAATTGAAATTAAATGTGCGATTGCCACACATTCCCCAGTATCGTATCTCCCTTGATGGAGAACGAGCACTATTAGCGATCATTTACGAATTGATCGATAAAGATGTCATCGAAGAAACTCGGGGTAACGTGTGTAATAGTCCTGTGTTACCTATTTTGAAACGAACTGATCCATCCAAGCCTCCTGTGTATCGTTTTGTTATTGATTTAAGGGAGGTAAATAAGATTGTTATTCCACAGTTTCCCGTGGTGCCTGACATTACAGCTTCTGCATCATGGTTCTCGGTAATTGATCTGAAGGATGCTTTCTTTAGCATTCCAATTGCTGAGGAAAGCAGAGATCTATTCGGTTTCTCATTAGGTGGTCGCAGCTTCAGGTTCAAACGCGCACCTCAGGGCTACTGTGAGAGTCCATCGATCTACAGCCAAGCTCTTAAGAGTCAACTTGATGCATTTGTGTTACCGGCTGGTGCGGCCTTGATTCAGTACGTTGATGATCTGTTGGTAGCTGCTGACACTGAACAGATTTGCAGAACTGCTACAGTATCACTGTTACAGCATCTATGTGACTTACATCACAAAGTGTCACCTTCTAAACTACAATATTGTTGTCAAGAAGTAACCTATCTAGGTCACTTATTGTCAAAGGCGGGAAGAAGGTTGACCCCTGAAAGAATCGCAGCAATTGCTCGAATGACTGTGCCAATAACTCAGAGAGATGTGCGTGCCTTTCTAGGTATCACGTCATACTGCAGGCAGTGGATTCTGAACTTTTCACTGTTAGCGAAGCCATTGATAGCTCTCACGTGCAAGGATGTTTCGACTCCTTTGCCATGGACGGAAGAATGTCAGAAAAGTTTTTCTGAACTACGTGATGCGCTGTGTTCAGCTCCTGTGTTAGGTACTCCTGATTACAGTAAACCATTTACACTATACGTTCACGAGAGAGAAGGTTGTGCGTTGAGTGTTTTGACGCAACAATTTGGTGGTAAGCAGCGTCCATGTGCATATTTTTCCTCGACCTTAGACCCGGTAGCTAGAGCGTTGCCAAGTTGCTTGAGAGCGACAGCGGCAGCTGCGGTGTCTATTCGACAATCCGCAGGTCTGGTCATGGATAATATGCTCATAGTGATGGTTCCGCATGCAGTTGACACTCTCCTGAATCGGACAAAAACTCAACATCTGACGAGTGCAAGGTTGTCCGGGTATGAGTTGACACTTTTGACAAGTCATATACAGATCAAGCGTTGTAATGTGCTGAATCCGGCGACATTGTTGCCGACTAATATGGAATCAGATGATGTACCACAACATGATTGTTATTTACGAACTGAGGAAGAAACGAAGGGTCGGGTGGACCTGAAAAACACTCCATTGACAGACCCCGATGGCACTTTGTATGTTGATGGTTCATGTTTCAAGTTGCCGAATGGTGATGTGACGACTGCGTATGCTGTAGTGACGTTGAACACGGTTGTGGAAACTGCGAGACTGAGTCAGAATTCAGCGCAAGCGGCAGAATTGATTGCGTTGACAAGAGCGTGTGTTTTATCTAAGGGAAAGCGAGTAAATGTGTTTACCGACAGTCAGTATGCGTTTGGTGTTGCACATAGTTTTGGTCGATTGTGGAGAGAAAGAGGATTTATGACATCGCATGATACGAAGATCCAGCATGGACAGCTCGTGAATAATCTTTTGGATGCACTTACATTGCCTAAACAGGTGGCGATCATTAAATGTAGTGCGCATCGAAAGGTTACGGATGATGTTGGTCGTGGTAATGCATTTGCGGATGAGATTGCTAAGGAAACGGCTAAGAATCTTGCAACCCGAATGTATGTTACGAGTTCAGTGAGGTGGCCGACGAAGACTGGTATGTGTGAAGACACTGTTGAGAGCGTGAAAGCAATTCAGAATGAGGCCACTGAAACTGAAAAGACCAAGTGGAAAGAAAGCACAGGGAAGTTAGACACGCATGGATGTTGGGTTGACTTGTCAGAACATCAGAGGTGGATGTTACCGGATGCATATGTGCTAGCCGTTGTGACTATGGCTCACGGTTTGTCACATATTAGCGCGAAAGGAATATGTAAGTTATTGTCCCCTGTATGGAAGAACGATGGTATTGCTAAATGTGCTGAGAGAGTGGTTAAGAGTTGTATGGTGTGTTTGATGCATAATCCTGGCAAGGGCACCCCCACTCCACCCGGTCATTTTTCTCCTCCTGCCTGTCCCTTTGAGGTTATCCAATTGGACTTCATCCATATGGAGAGATGCAATAATCTGAAGTACGTTTTAGTTGTGGTTTGTGCATTCTCCAGATGGATCGAGGCCTATCCTCTAAAGGATAATACTGCCCTGTCCACAGCGAAAGTCCTACTGAAGGAATACTTTCCTCGGTATGGAATGCCACGGATTGTGTGGTCAGATAACGGAAGCGAGTTTGTGGGAAGCGTGATGCAGAGTGTGTGTAAGGGCCTTGGAATTCGACAGAAATTCCATAGCGCCAATCATCCCCAGGCAGCGGGTTTGGTTGAAGGGTACAATGGTACTCTGAAGCTGAAACTTGCGAAAATACAAGTGACGACTGGTTTGTCATGGCCTGATGCTTTGCCTCTGGCTCTCTTATCAACCAGAGCGACTGTGCACTCTCGAGTAGGGCTCAGCCCATATGAGATTGTGTTCGGCCGCCCTGCAAACATTTGGGGAGTCCCGAGGCCTAAGGCCTTTGATAGTCTTGAGTATCCAATGCTAATTGATTATCTTCATGATCTGACTGCTAAACTGAGGTTAATTCATCAACAGGTCTTTGAAGCTTTACCGGCACAGACAGAGGGTCCTGGACATCGGCTTCAACCGGGTGACTGGGTTGTTACCCGCAATTTTGGCAGAAAACGTAACTTGGAGCCGAGATTTGTGGGTCCCTTCCAAGTGCTGCTGGCTACAAGGACTGCAGTTCGGTTGGAGGGCAGAAAGAACTGGGTGCACGCCACCCATACCAAGAAGGTTCCGATCCCTTCACCAGCAGACAATTGGGTGAGAACTGGTATTGCGGCAACGGAAACCGAGACCCCTCTATGCTTTGTGCCGTTTAGTGATGCTCAGTCTGTAGGAGACAATTCATTGCGGCCAGACACATCTGTTGAGTCGTCAGTTTTGGAGAACTCAAGGTCTGAATTGTCATCTGATCGACTGAACACTGTTTCACCAGTTGAACAATTATTTGAGGAGCAGACTCGACCTGGAAGAAGTCGATATTTTCTTCGTTCACGCGACAAAGACTAATAACATTTTTCCTGTATTTTCCTTTACTGTTGCTACGAACATTGAGAACGATTGCATCCTTTACTGATTTTCAAGTTCCTTTCTACGTGTGCTTTTACAGCTGAGAGATTTTTTATTAAATTGGGTGTTTGTTTGAGAAAACCTATCATCCGGGTTAACCGTAGGGCCGTGCGGGTACTTCTTTCTGTTTAACAGGTTCCTGACACTAGGTCGGTTACTTTTTATTGACTCCTGGGAACTCCTGGGAATTGATAATCGCTACTCAGAACGAAGTGCGTCAAGGACGTCACGGACGGTTTTTAGAGGATTTCATTCTCTAAGCTGTTGGAAGTAGAAAGGATGTCGGCGCAAAGATCGAAGTTGCATAAGATTGTACGAACGAAATGTTTTTTGTTTCAGGTATTCCTGCTGTTTCTGACGGTTTCTATGCTATTGGTGGGTGGAGTGTATTTTGGAATACAGTCGATATTGCCTTCCATTTCACCTACTTTTCCTCCTAAACTAAGTTCTATTACCACTGTTTCTCCACATTCCTTTCATCCTCTGCCCCAACATGAACAGGTTAGACGTGCGGAATTCATGAATAACTCCTTCGTTCAACTCCTACATCAGCATCAGTTGGTAATGAATACTACCAACTGTTGGGTGTGTGGGTTAATGCCACATACCATGGATAGGGGTATTCCGTATTTGGTTCTTCCTTATAGCTCCCAAGGGTCAGCTCGAGCATTCCAAACTATGTTCCGTAGTGCACTAGATTCCTACCCCAGTCGAGAGCCACGCTCTGCAAATTTCGGTCCTGGTCCGTACCACAAGCCTTTGGCGATAGCGATTGCTGATTTAGATAGAGATATTTTTGATGCATCGTTTATTCCAGATGAAGAGGTGCAAGCCTATAAAGATCTGAGTGAGGCTGAGTATAGTATGTCAGTGGGTGATAGACAGCTTAAGAGCTCGTCTCCAATATGGATCGTACCCCACCTCTGTCATTTCTGCTTGAAAGGTCTTGGTAAAATCTGAGAGCTCAACTTGGGAAGAGTGCTTGTACTGATACGTATGTTCTACCGATGCTCTCTTCCCCTGTTTTCTTGACTGCCAAGGGTACCTATTTCGTATGTTATGAACGTGCATATACATGGTTGCCCTGTGACTTCTCGGGTACCTGTTACATTGCGAATCTTTTGCCACCGACTTTTACGGTTGCCTCAGACTATCACAAGACTAGAGTTGTGAGAGGCGTTATTAGCGTAGAAGACACTGCCGGTCAAGAAGCAGGAGACTTCTTTAAGGGTTTCTTGCCGTTTTGGGGACCTATGGTTAATAGTAGGAACCTGAGACAGCTGACCCGTGTGGTAGAGTCGACTGCTAACATAACTGCGAGTGCTCTTGGTAATTTAACAGCAGAACTTCAGGCGGATAGACTTATGACGTTGCAGAACCGTATGGTTCTAGACGTTGTTCTTGCAGATAGAGGTGGTGTGTGCAAAGTGATCCATTCGAGCTGTTGCATTTTCATTCCTGACAACGCTCCAACTGTTTACCAGGCCATCTCGAAGTTACATAAGATCTCCGAGTCCATACACGTGGACGAAGGTGGTTGGACACTTCTAGGATGGTTTTGGGGCCTGATATCAACTTGGCGTTGGAAGATTCTGATGATCGTAGGGGTTGTTGTAATGTTTCTGTTCACGTGTTGTCTTTGTGTGCAGTGTGGTCCTGCCTTATGTGGTCTTTGTGCCACAACGTGTATAAGACGGCCATCTGTTACCAAGGAGACATTGATGGATAGAATGATGTTCCAGCAACAACTGAACGATTTGATGAATATCGAAATCGATTCTGATCTCGACTAGTGCTTGCCTACATGAGGGCAAAAGGAGCGTCTGAGGTTCCGTGAGAATCGTAATGACACTTTTTGGGTGTGTTCAAATATGGACGAGTTTGGTATCTACGAACCGCAAATGTGAGTTTAGTGGGTGTACGCGTTTTCGCTACGCTACTATGTACGGTTCGTCTCATTCCTGGGTATGTCCATCTGAACCCTCGGGTTCCATTTTAGATGCGGCATCCATTTTGTTTCTTGCCCTCAAGTAGCCAGCGAACGGACCTTGTCCGCTTTGTGACCCTGGGATTCCCGAGCTTTCGCGGAGGACACGTGCTTCTTTGAAGGTGTCTTTTATGATGAGGGGGCTGACACTGCAAGGGCAGATGGCTCCGCTCGAGGCTCATCTTGCCATGTTAGTCTATTGTTTCAGTCGTGCATGCATTAGGCGAGTCCTTTGATCCTGCAATCAAGTTCCCGATATTGCTCTTTTACACTCTTTTCCAAATCTGTTGTGCATCCTTGTTTTTCCTTTGCATCTGTTTCTGTCCCTTCTCCTAATTCGTTTACAGTCAGAATGGAATGTGCTTAATGTGGGGATAATGTGCTTTTACAGTTGGGAACCGGCAATGTTGCTGTAATTATGTTCCGGGCTTCTGAAACATGAATGCGACCCTTTGAAGTTTACTGTGGGAACTGAGTTGTAACCTTTTGTTCGTCATGTTGTGCAATGACGAAAATGTGTATAAAAGGAGCGATCCACTTGTACAATTTGAAGCAGTCTCTCAGAACCTACACGTTGTGTACTTCTTGCGATTACTGTCTCCCTGCAGTAAATAAACGCTGATCTTTGACGCCGCAGGAAGTGTCCCGTGTCCCTGTGTTTTGTACGCCGGAACAGGTAACCCACGAAGGTTTCAGGTGTTGTCCCCTGGCACCGCTGGGCCTTAGAATAGCCCAGTCCTTCACCACTTGGAGCTGAACTCGGGGGAACAGTTGCCTTAGGGGCAATGGTGGCTGGAGTTGAGTCCTTGGACTTGGTACAATCACTTGTCCAATGGATTTTCTGTTTACAGATTTTACACCATGGTTTCTTTTGACCTTTTCCTTTGTTAGAATGGGACTCCCCACCAGATGCAGATTTTTGGGGCCCTTGAGAAGACTTCTGGTCTTTACCCTTTTCCACACCCTTATCAGAGTTCTTAGAATCCTGCTTCTTGGAGTCACCACCTTGGTTCCGAAGCTTCTGCCTCACCCTGGTTCTGACCCATTTGTTAGCCTTCTGGCCCAATTATTGTGGAGAGGTCAGATCAGAGTCCACCAGGTACTGATGCAACAGCTGATTTTGGCAATTATTAAGGAACTGCTCCCTCATAATCAAATTGTACAATCCTTTAAAATCACACACTTTACTGCCAAGTAACCAGCCTTCCAGAGACTTAGTAGCACAATCTACAAAGTCAACCCAGTCTTGAGTCTGTGCCTTTTGGGTGTTTCTGAACTTTAACCTGTATTGTTCAGTGGTTCGGCCAAACCCATCAATCAGTGCACTCTTCAAAACTCTGTAATTATCAGCATCCTCTTCTCTAACAGTGAGGAGTTTGTCTCTACCTTTGTCTGCAAAGTAGGGCCACAAGATTGCTGCCCACTGCTCCTGATGGACCCTCTGTAATTTACAGGCCCTCTCAAGTGCAGTTATACATGTGTGGATGTCAACCCCACTCTGGTAGGGAGGGACAATCTTGTTCAGGTTCCTATGGTCATGAGTATGTTCTCAACCTCTAAGGACACTGTTGCTGCCACCAGGGGGCTCTAGCCCCAACCTTTGTGAAGCTCTCTGGAACTCCAGGGATTCCCTGTTTAAGGCCAGCTGCTCATTCTTGATTTTGAGCTTTGCTCTCTCAAAGTCAAGCAGTCTGCACTTCCTGTCATAAGAGGACTCCCTTTTATGAGAGGTAGTGGTCCTTGTAGAGAAAGAGGTCCCCACAGAAGTACCAGAATGATTAGATTCCTGAGAAGGAGATCTAGATCTTTTTGGTAAACTGTTAACCCTTCCAGGTGGCGTAAAGAGAGGGCCATGAATGCCTTCTTCCTCACATTCACCTTCAGGAAAGATTGGATTGTCCAGGTTAGAATCATCTTGATCCTCCTGGTCAGCTTCAGAGTCTAGGTCCTGGATGTTTTCACTTCCAGTCCTGTCATCTTCTGCTGTCCCACCCAACTTGCCTGCCTCATCAGAACCTGGGGTCTTTCTGAGGTCACCTATAAGCAAAGCCTCTATGAGGCGTTGAGTCCTAGGGTTCTTCCCTGTCTTCAATTTTCTAGATGCACACATATTTCTCAATTCCTCAAATGAGAGATGGTCATACTTAGTTAGCAAGAAGCCACTGGCTTCTGCTCTTGAAGACATACTAGTTTTGTGAGGTGTTGCACATACCTAACCTAGTGGGAACTACTAAACTCTCTTGAGTTGTAGAAAGGGTGTGCTAAGCCCTTGACACACAACTCTAAATTCAGTAGAACCTACTGTATTATAGACTTGATTTATATGTACCTAGTGACTCAATGAGATTATCTGGTAAAACAATAGCACGGTTGAATCCCACCGCTGCCACCAATGTGAGAAGTTGGCCTGATATATGCTGTCCACTAGTTATAGTGGGCACCTTGCACCAGTCCAAACAACCCTTATTGATGATTAGGTTTAAGACAACCTTTATTGAAAGCTATCCTAGTGGTAGCTATGGAGAGCAGCCTTCAGACTAAGTCTCGAAGGAATGTAAAGCAGCTTGGTTTACCAGATTATAACCTCTTGAATGACCAAATGAAAGGAGAACCGCACAAGGTATATATCTAAAATATATGTATTTATTACTAAACACTCTCTACTAACCTCTTTGTGAGATTAGAGAGCAAGGCACACAATATTACAGTTCTAAAACAACAGTAAATAGCACAATATACTATGGGCCCCAGGGGAAGACCAAATCATATATTAAGAAAGTGGTATAAGAATCACGACTTGACTAGACACAGTGCCTAGAGCACGTAGAATTGCTGGGACCCCAAGGAACCACCCAAGGTAGTGACACAGGGGACCCACGGGGGACACGTGCAGTGTGGGAACACAGTCACGAGCTCCGTAAAATCCTATGGGAAAGTCGCGGTTGGAATTTTCAACTTTAAGGACACTTAGGAGTGGACTTGGAGGGTCCCTTTTAGACTTAGAGGGTTCTAAGGCCAGCACACACGTGAGCACCAGAGTACTCGTGTTACCTAACCCAGGGAAGCTGGGTGCATAGGTGTCAAATGGTTTCTGGAATCTTCGCTGTTTTCAATGGCGAGTTGCTGCAAAGTGCTGCTTCCGTGGAAAGAAGTGTCTGGAGTGATCCAAGCCTGAATCGAAGATGAGACGAACCTGAAAGCAGAAAGGACAGAGTCTGGGTCACTTGGCAGTGACCAGGGGCACGATAGACGAATGCCCACCGATGTCGGGTGTTTCAGATGAATAAATGACGATACAACGTGTTCCATTACAACGCGGTATGTTACATCGCGGTTTTTACTTTGCAATTCATTACAATGACTTGTGCTCGGGCGCTGGACTTTGGAATAGTATGATTTACTATTCCAACTCCGGTCTGTGTTGACAGTAGGGAAGGTGTTGGAATAGTATATCAAATTATTACTTAGTGTACAGTGCCATCCAGCGCAAGTCGTTGTAACGACTTGCGTTTTGAAAACCGCTATGTAAAAGTATCGTGTTGTAAATGTTGCGTAGTAAAGGATGTCTCTCGTTTCAGATGCGATGAGGTGAAGATTGACTCCACTGCCACAAGGAGCAGGAGGCATCGACGATGGCCACAGTCTGCAGGCGAGCAGTCCCACAAAGGATATCGAGTGCTGGGGGGGTTCGTGTCCAGAATGGAGACCAACAAGCCTTGGCAACGGCAACCCACGCGGTGAGAGTAAAACAGCTTCAGTGTGGACCCGCAAGGTCCTGTGGACTCCCCAAGCAATGGAGAGTCAGGGCACGTCTGGAGCAACCAGGTAAGCCCATTGAAAGTTAAAGTACCCTTCTCAGGGACCCACAAGTCGACGGACAAGGGATCGCGAAGGGACCTTGAGAGGAATCACTAAATACCAGCCAACGGGACACTCGAGGAGTGTAAGCCAGTAATCTTCAGTGGAATCACTGCTCGGCGTCTGGACTACAAGTAGCCCAAAGCACAGACTCAGGGATCATCACGAAGCATATGCTGCTGCAAATGTGCACAGTGTCCAGGGGTTCGGGTTGCACGGTCCCCACGTGGGCTTTGGATATGAGGATTGCTGAGAGCACGGATCGGCCTCAGGGCAGATTGGAAACCCACCTCCTGTGTTGCAAAGTCTTCGGAGTCCTTCAGGAGCTGTGTAGTTGCAAACTGGACAGATGCGTCTTTGGTGCCTGCCTTGCGGGGGAGTAACTCCTTTACTCCAAGGGAGATTCTTCGGTCATCCAACGTCGTGTAGCTAGTACAAGTTCTAGGATTCTGTAGCAGAGTTTTGTCCAGGTAAATCCAAAGTCCTGTAGTCAGGGGTTCCTACTTTATACCCAAGGACAAACTCTGAGGACCCACCTGTGGGTGGGTCAGGACAGAGGGGTGGCTACACCATGTCCTTTGTCCAGTTTCATGCCAGAGCAGGGGCTGGTAGCCCCTGCAACCGGTTTGAGCTGGACTATGCACAGGGACACCACATGTGCCCCCAGTGCAGACATCAAAGCATTCTTGGAGTGCACCCACTCAGCCCCAATACACAAAGCCTGTCTGGGAGGTGGTCACACCTCCCTGTGACAGAAAACCTATGTCCAGCTTCCCCTGCCGGAGTTTCGTCCAGCAGCAGGAGGGCAGAACCGTGTCTGTGGCTGGCAGCATCCATTTTGTGATGCCAGGGCTTGCAAAGCTGGTACCGGGTGTACCGGTGCTGTCGGGTTTCTCCCTCTAGTAGGGTGGAATCATACCTCCCACACCAGTTACTCGTCTGGAGGTATGTTTCCAAGGTGTTTGACACCAAACACAACATGTTTCCGTGCAGCTATTCCAAAGTTAGCATTTACCGCGAGGTTATAATGCACTTAAGAGTATATGGTTTGGCTGCATCACAAACAACCCCAGAATAAAGGTTCCGAAGGATGCAGAGGGGATCTGCTTATGCATGGACATCCTCTCACATAAAACCCAACACCCTGCCTTCAGGATTGATAAGGCCTGCTTTAGGGGTGACTGATAGGTTTATATGTGGAGTTGTATGGATAGATATAGGGAACCTATATCTAAGTAAGGGGTGCATACAGCACCTTACACAGGATGCTGTAGCAGACCTGTTGTGTCATTTTGAATGGTCTCCCAGGGGTGGCATAATACATGCTGCAGCCTCTGAGAGGCCTCTGGGGTGCCTATCCACTAAGTACATAGTATACCATATACTAGGGACTTATAAGGGTACCCCAGAATCCCATCTGTGGTGTACCTAAAGTACATGCAATCAATTTAGAGTGGAAGCAGCTAGGTTGGGGCCGTGGATAGCAGGGTCCCAGCCAGACTAAAGTCAGAAAACAGTGAAACATCAGCAAAAAAAGTGGGGGTAAACATAAGAAGAAGATGCTACTCTCCTACACAGGACTAACCCTGTGCAATGACCTCTGCTCCGCTCTCGGAGTTTGCATAGATTTGTTAACTACAAATGCAAAAACAACAGTTGATGGACAGAATGCAGAACAATGTCATACATTCACCCCAGTACAGAGATCCGGTCCAGGGAAGGCATGGCTTGGCAGTTCGGACTGGACTGTTCCCAAGAGGCACAGGGTCAGACTGATTTGCATATGGCCATGTCTGAACTGGGGTGGCAGAGTGGGCTAAAGAACGGTGATGGTGATGGATCAAACCCAGATCTGTTGACTGGGTGTGAGTGTTTGATTGGTTCTGATGCTCCGTCCATCACCACCCCCTTTTGTACCGCTTTGTTCGCCATAAGTTGGCAGGGTATGCTCAGATGTGAGTCCCTTGCTCACTTTGCCACTGGATTCAAGCAAGCCTGGCTGAAGACGGCTGAAATGCCAGAAACCGGTCCTAGGAAGCTTGTTTCCGGTCCAGGGAAGGCATGGCTTAGCAGTTCGGACTGGACTGTTCCCAAGAGGCACAGGGTCAGACTGATTTGCATATGGCCATGTCTGAACTGGGGTGGCAGAGTGGGCTAAAGAACGGTGATGGATCAAACCCAGATCTGTTGACTGGGTGTGAGTGTGTGATTGGTTCTGATGCTCCGTCCATCACCAATCCCTTTTGTACTGCTTTGTTCGCCATAAGTTGGCAGTGTATGCTCAGACGTGAGTCCCTTGCTCACTTTGCCACTGGATTCAATCAAGCCTGGCTGAAGACGGCTGAAATGCCAGAAACCGGTCTTAGGAAGCTTGTTTCCGGTCCAGGGGAGGCATGGCTTGGCAGTTCGGACTGGACTGTTCCCAAGAGGCACAGGGTCAGACTGATTTGCATATGGCCATGTCTGAACTGGGGTGGCAGAGTGGGCTAAAGAACGGTGATGGATCAAACCCAGATTTGTTGACTGGGTGTGAGTGTTTGATTGGTTCTGATGCTCCGTCCATCACCACCCCCTTTTGTACCGCTTTGTTCGCCATAAGTTGGCAGGGTATGCTCAGACGTGAGTCCCTTGCTCACTTTGCCACTGGATTCAAGCAAGCCTGGCTGAAGACGGCTGAAATGCCAGAAACCGGTCCTAGGAAGCTTGTTTCTGGTCCCGGGAAGGCATGGCTTGGCAGTTCGGACTGGACTGTTCCCAAGAGGCACAGTGTCAGACTGATTTGCATATGGCCATGTCTGAACTGGGGTGGCAGAGTGGGCTAAAGAACGGTGATGGATCAAACCCAGATCTGTTGACTGGGTGTGAGTGTTTGATTGGTTCTGATGCTCCGTCCATCACCACCCCCTTTTGTACAGATTTGTTAACTACACATTCCATGAAAACCACGTAGTCAGGCACAAAATCCAATCCACCACGTAGCGGAGTCAGTTTCTAAACTGCACCCACAAATGCTTTGATAAAGCAATTTTACATGTTAAAAAGCATAGAACCAATTCACAAAAGTGAACTTTGAAATTGAAAAATATCAGGCAATGAGAGAGGTGATGATTTTGGGGTCCCTCCTAACCTAGGGGGAAGACCAAGCAGATGCCTTGAACACAAAGAGCACATCTTGCTGAACGATTCAGTGATGGTCCCATCTTCTTAGGACCACCCCAAGCACAGTTATTATGGGCAAAAATACAATCCCAACCAAAGGCCCTGCAAAGCATTATGGGAGGAGATTAGCAGTGGGCAGTGAATATTATAGTATCCAATATCAAAATAATTCTACAAAGAGCTGCAGTTCAACTCGTCGTTACTAGGTGTCCCTCACGAGTCAAATGCAAAAGCATTGAATCAAGCTGCAGTTCCACTAGTCGTTACTAGATGTCCCTCACGTGTCAAATACAAAAGCATTGAAACCCTTTCATGAAGCTGCAGTTCAGCTCTTTGTAGAATTTATAGTATTAGCTCTCAGCTCAGGGTTTCAATGCTTTTGCATTTGACTCGTGAGGGACAGCTAGTAACGACTAGTGGAACTGCAGCCTGATATAATAATTTCAATGCTTTTGCAATGCTTTTGGTAAAAATGGAGAAAAATAAATGAAGCGGGGTCTCACCCGTTCATTTAAATGAGCACACTGGTGGGTAATGTTCCGGGGCCAATCCTATTATTATATTGCGGGGTCTCTGCAGCACTGGGGATCCTAATCTCACATGTAAATTAGGCGCGGGAGGGCACAGAGACGTTACACACACTAGGGGATCGACACCTCCCCGGGTATTGTTTACGAATTGTTCGGGGGGCTTCGAGGCCAACTCAAGACCAGGGATCGGCAACTTACGGGGCTTTATTTAAATATGCAGGGTGGGACTCGCCAGTACTTGAAGCCTCGGTGGCCCTAGGCAGTGCCTTATTGGTTCTGAAATCACACAGGCAGTTCTCATGGTGTTATAAAGTGATACACTCATAGAACTCTTGCCGTTGTACAATAACCCAGGCTTCATTTATGTAATAGTCTGTTGGTTTATATTTGGTAGATGCACCGGAAAAGTAAACAAAAATTCCCTTATAACCTACTATCAACTGCCGATTCTCATAATAAACTACAGACAAGTGTTGTCAGAAAAAGAAGACCCATACACTCAGTTATTTATTGGTAAAAAAAAATTACTTTTATTAACACAACACAAATAAATGGAAATGTAACTTTATAAGAGCAACAGTAAAACATGAAAGAAGTGGGTGGTACTCCTCCCGAAGCAGCGTACAAAACCTGCAAGACAAAAAAGAAACATAAGTATGTGTGCCATGTCTAAGAGAAAAAGAAAGGTAGTGAGAATGAGCGGAGGAAAGTGAGAATGGGACAGAGAGTGAGTGGGTGGAAGGGAGAAGGGGAGGGAGAGTGAAAAGAACAGAGGGAGGAGGAGACAGAGCACCGGCCTACTGCACCCAGCCCTCACTGTTCATGTCCCGTCACCCGTGTGTCTGGGACGCTGGGGTCCACTAGAAAGAGTGCGGTCCAGCAAGTCCTTAAAATGAAACAGAGATATGAATGAGGTCAGAGATTGCATTATTATCTATGGCAACATCGCTTGCCTGCACCTGTGCACCCAGGCTGCTGTACCCCAGCCCCTTTCTCCGCTCTTTGCTCAATTGCAGCTTCTGCGTGCCGAGGCTTGACTGCTCACCTGCCACAACCGGTGTGTCCAAGGACGTGCCGGTGCAAGCTCCAACGCCGGGGTGCCGCTATCAGGGTGGCCCAGCAGGTCTCCGGTCAGGGACGGTGTCTTGATACCACGGTGGAAGGCGTCAGAATGCCCAGGGCATCATCACGGGGAGGGCACCCGCTCCGCCCATTTTGGCTTCACTAACCCAGTGTCTGAAAAGGGAGAAAAAATATAATGTTGGAAACGTCTTGAAGTAAATGAAGGTTTCTTTCAACGTTAATAGAGAACACCAGTTGAGTGCATTCTTCCTTCTTGAAGTACGATCTTCGAATTGTTAGTGGTAATCGTGGTTCAAAGAGGAGTTGGAGTGCATGAGAATACACAAGGTTAAATAATAATATGTTATGCCAGCGTTCACATACAAAGGAACAGAGCGCATGCTAGGAGTATAATGTGCATGTGTAATGCAGTGGCGCAAGCCTGTGTGAATGTACACTTAGTAATCAGCTCACTACAGTGCCCCAAAAGCCAACGCCACGTGTCTGTAGGGCAGTGCTGCCCTCTGGCTCAGGCCTACAGTACGGTCCAGCAGGTCCTTAAAATGAGACAGAGATGTGACTGAATGACGTCAGAGATCACATCGGTACGCAGGGTAACATCAGTTGTTCGCACCTTTGCACACAGACTGATGCACCCCACCCCTCCCGCAGCACTGCGCTCAACACATGTCTGTAGGGCAGCCCTGCCCGCTGGCTCAGGCCTACAGTACAGTCCAGCAGGTCCTTAAACAGAGACAGACATGTGACTGAATGAGGTCAGAGAACACATTATTAAGCAGGGCAATATCACTTGTTTGTACCAGCGCACCCAGGCTGATGCACCCCACCCCTCCCGCAGAATCGCGCTCAATTGCAGCCCCTGTGCACCCAGGCCCCACTGTTCACCTGCTGCCATTGTTGTGTGTCCAAACACGACTGGCAGCAGTGTTCACAATTCAGGTGCAGTGTTGATTGCGACGATGGTGTATGTGTCATGGATCCCTTTTTTTTATTGCGCATTGTGATGTGCGAGGTGGATGCGGCCATATCACCTGAGGCAGTGTAGAAGAGCGGGGACATGTGGCGTCGTCGTTATCCTATTTATACGTACGCAAAGTGGGCTGGGCTTGCGTACGCCAGGCGAGCGTAGGAGTGTGAATAATTGTTCCGGGGACCTGGGCGTTGTTCAGTTCCTGCCTGGCCAGGAAGTGTACTTATGTGTGTTTCTGTTGCAGTTTTGACGTCGCAGAATGCGCAATTTACATTAATGTAGCATGTACCGGAAGAGCGGCAACTATCGCTAATGAGATGCTGTTCGAAAACATTGAATGGCCAACATCACATGTCGTTGTCAAGGTTGTGGATATGCCCAGACACTCATGTCAATGGTGTGCGGTATTATTGAAAGTGTTGCTATCGCGAAGCGCACACATGTGAATGTGTTCGGATGGAGGGAGGATCAGCAGTGAGGCTACATCATAAATAGTGATAATGGTTATTATAGTTAAGCAATGCATGCCAAACGTGAATCTGAAAGTCTCACATATGACACACTACTATACTGGTAAAGCCTGACAACAGAGAATACAGCAATACAAATGTACACATTACTGTTTACTGTTTGTCACATTTGATCTAGGATGTGCACTCTGCCCGTGGCTGATGATACCCCTTCAGGCCAGCAATACCCAGGCCGAAAGGCAGCACAATAATGTGCACACACACACACCAGGGGCATCATGTAACACACATTTGATTTTTGATGTAAAGTTTGAGATGCATGGCCATCACAAGTGGAAGGCTAATATACAGACCATGAATATTGATCAAGATGATCGTTGCATGTTGTGTGTAGTAGAAGATATGTGTACACAGCAAAAAAACGTTTCAAAAAAGCTCTCTTAGCAGAAGGGGTGTGTCTCATCAAATGCTGTAGAGAGAATGACTAAAATGGGTGGGGTCCTCCAACTGTTACAATGGGAAATGTTATGAACTAATCAAACGCTTTTTTTTAAGGTCACATGGCAATCACGCATCGAGGGCGCAAGGAGAAAATATATTTATCATAATATAAGTTTATTACAGTTAGAAATATATAAATGTTTAAAATATTTTAGATTTTCGCTTGCTCTCATATACAGTTTAAAGTTATTTAAGATATAGTTCTGAGACATAAAAAAAAACGAGGGAATGGCGTACCCGGCGCGACACCATATGTATATGACGTAACACAGGGCCTGGCAGCGTGCACTCGTCACATACGCAACGCGCAGTGGGCGCGACCCTATATGTACATGACGTAACGCGTGGCTTGGTACTGCGTACCCGTCGGATACCTATCTAGCAGCTGGCGCGAACTCATACGTATATGATGTTACGCGGGATGCGGTGCCACGAATTAAAACAAAATGCGCATCCTTTACGAGTATAGCAATGTGGCGGATAGGATTCGCGTGGTGATGGAGCTTGGTACACTACCGGTATGGGAGTGCAGTTTTCTAAAAAAAAAATAAAGATATACATATTTTTGGGGGAAGATATAAAACATTACTTAATTTTTAAAGTTAAAAAAAAGAAGTATAATAGAGTTCCAAAATATTACAAAAAAGAATAGAAAAAATATAGGTTTTAGAAACATTAAAATATGAAATTAACATTTAAAAACCTTTGAAATTCACTGAAAAAACCATAGGTTTTACAGACGTTATAGTTAGGAATTAGCATTTAAAAAATCTTTGAAATTCACTAAAAAAAAAACATAGGTTTCAGGGACGTTATAGTTAGTTGGACATTTGACCAACTAACCAGAGAAACCAGAGAAATTCACCTGTTATAGTTAGTTGAGCTAACTATAACTCGCGTGCCCGTAATGCACTGCTGATGACGTCACATATTACATCACTCATGACAAGGTCAGTGACATCACTGATGACAACACTGATGACATCTCAAATGACATCACTGATGAGACATCACTGATGACATCATCCACGTGATAATCTGATGCACATACTGATGCCCTAATATAAACTTTGATACACTCATTCTAAAATGCAGACTACAATTTTTGAAACTATACACACAACTATGCCATATACTACATACCACTCACTGTTTCCTAGGTCTACACACACATCCAGTCACTTATACATGTAGTTACTCATCAATACAGAAGTATAATATGCACTCATACATCTATACATGCAGTCACACTCTGCCGCTCATCCATAGAGTTAGTCACACACCTAGTCAGTAATGCAAAGAATCAATCACATATCCATTTACTCATGTATACAGTTATACACACCAAGTCCGTTATTTATAGACACACCATATCACTTATTTATAGAGATACTAACACATATTTACTGTCTTATACAATTACTGATACAAGCAGACACTCATTTATACACAAACTCTTCAAATAACTTACTCTCATGTAGAGTCATTTATATACTCCAACACTCACATATAGTGCCTTAAAACATATGTAGTTAGTCACACATATACCACTGAGACATTCATTCACTCACCAACACACCCATACACACAGTAACTCATCCATTGAGCCCTTCCCAGATGCGCTTTTGAATCCATACAACCAGTGAATCACCCCCTCAGACATCTATGCACAGAGTCATACACCCCCCCATACAGATACTCAGGGACGCATACAGATAGTCAGACAACAAATCAATAACCAATATAGATACTCATGTAGCTATTTAGCAACCCAAGCAGTTGCTTACACACCAACTGAGAGTCTAATACAGACTTTCACACAGTGTAGTCACTAATCCATGTATTCAGTAAGACATGTTCAATCACTCACTTATACAGTCAGTCACGCACCTACTAAATAATCCCTTCAGGCACTTGTAAATGCCTTCATTCTTCAATACACCTTGGCATAGATATATATGAAAAATATTTAAAGTTTACAGAAACATACATTCACTGGATGATGTCATCAATGATGTCATCAGTGATGTCATTTGAGATGTCATCAGTGATGTCATCAGTGATGTCATTGACCATGTCATGAGTGATGTAATATGTGACATCATCAGCAGTGCATTGCGGGTGCGCAAGTTATAGTTAGCTCAACTAACTATAACAGGCGAATTTCTCTGGTTTTATATGAGTCAAATGTCCAACTAACTATAACGTCCCTGAAACCTATGTTTTTTTTTGTGAATTTCAAAGGTTTTTTAAATGCTAATTCCTAAATATAACGTCTGTAAAACCTATGTTTTTTTCAGTGAATAGATATATATATATATATATATATATATATATAAATATATTAATCCTCCTTCGGCTCCTTTCGCTGATGTGGCGTTCTGTCAGCTGTGCGTTGCCTCGCGACCGAGCCTGGCCGCCGTCAATTATCATACCCTTTCTGCAAAGAAAGAAATAGGTCGCACTCTGGTAAAAGTTTCCCACTTTTGTTGGTTTTATTTTCAATGTTTTCAGTTGTACTCCTGAGGCAATAACAAACCAATGCGTTTCGGTCTCCACCGAGACCTTGTTCACTGTAACGCTCCTTCTGGAAATCACATGTTATAAACATTTGTTTATCATTACATAATTTCCTGTGTCTCATACTGGGGCATTATGGGATTTGTAGTGAATTCTTTCTCAAATTGAGTCCAATAAAAAATTCACATTATAAATAATAACCAAATTTAAACAAAATTAAAACTTTAAGGCTAAAATAACCTTTCCTCAACCTTACACTTCATATATTTTATAATTATGAGTGCATATATTTTATTTTTTATTTTTGTTTATCTTAAATTATGTTTATATTCTTTTTTTATTTTTATTATCATTTTAGGGTGCCCTTACATTCATCAGCAAACTTTTCCGATATTTTTGATTTCATAATTTGCATTTTTTGCTTATTTTTATTATTGTATATATATGTGCCTCTAGTGGATTTATCAAGCATCAACACACATTTTATATTAATTCCCTTAAACAAACTATAAAAGTTTTACAACTCCTCCAGTGGAGAGTCATTCCTAATTGTTTGTTTTTTAAGGAACCAAATAAATTTACCATTTCTTACTTGTGGCACACAAATCATGATTAAGTCAAAAACGAATGTTTTATAAATTAAAACATATATGAAAATTAACGAATAAACTAATAAAACTTTAGTTCATATCACTATATAAACGAGGGGTTCAAGGCTTTTCTTATTACTGCTTCACCTTATTATTCTACCAATCATTTTTTATATATTTTACAAGTGCGTATAAAGTTCTTCACTTTGATTGAGTCCATGTGGGGTGAGAGACCGTAAATTCAAAATATGACGTGATTCTTTCTGTCTCAATTTTCTCTCTCTGTCCCCACCTCTTTCCTGCTTCTTTACTGTTTCGATGCCAAAAAAGTTCAGCAATTTCCAATTACTATTACGGTACGTTTCCATTAGTTTTGCAACCGCGTTGCTCCTGTCTTTGTGTATGGTTGCTCGCACATGTTCAAGTATACGTTTTTTTAGTTCACATATGGTACTGCCAACATATCTTAGGTGGCATGGACATTCTATTACATAAACAACATACTGACTTTTGCACGTAATAAGTTCTTGTATGTTCCAAATTTTTCCATCTGCCATTGTTGTTTCTTGGGTATTTTTTGCAATTGAGCATACTTTACAGTTATGGCATTTCTTAAAACCTTTACTCTGAAGCCATGATTTGCTTTTTTCTTTCCAGAAATGGCTGTGTGTTAAACGATCCTTGAGGTTAGTAGCTCTTCGATATGTTATACTTGGTGTGTTTCCCATAATTTTTCCAACTGTAGTATCCAACTGTAAGATCTTCCAATTTCTTTTTAAAATATACTTAATCTGTTTGGATTCTTTGGAAAAAGTTGTGATGAATCTTATTGGTTCTACTTCAGGATTTTCACTTTCATTATTCATATTTGATCTTAATAGGTCTTTTCTGTTTACTTGGTTTCCCCTTTCCCAACCTTTGTTGATTTGTGTTTTTGGATAACTTCTTTTTTCAAATCTTTTTGATATTAAGCCACTGTGTTTGAGCCATTCCTTATTTTCAGAGCAGATTCTCCGCAGTCTTAAGAATTCACCATATGGAATATTTAGAACAAACATTGTTGATGAAAACTACTTGCATGTAACATTGCATTTGTTGCAGTAATCTTTCTGTGTAAAGTTGTTTGAATTTGATTTTCTGAGATATAAATTTCATTGTCCAGAAAAGTAACTCTCGTTTGACTTAATTCATATGTGAACTTAAAATTTGCTGATGTTGTATTGAGAATTGCAAAGTATTCCTTGAACTCCTGGTCCGATCCATCCCAAATAATCAGGAGGTCATCGATGAAACGTAACCAAAGAATTTTATTTAAACATTTGTCATTATCGGATTGCCAAGCCCATCTTTGCTCCCACCAGCCCGTTGTGAGGCAGGCGTAGCTTGGGCTGAAAGAAAAACCCATAGCGGTGCCTTTTGTCTGATAAAAAATGTCCTCTCCAAAATAAAATACATTTTGTGTTAGGTACGTTTCAATCATTTTTTCCAACATGATGTTATGTTGATTATGGTGGATGTTTCTTTCTTTTAAGAAAAATTTGCAGGCTGAAATCCCAATCTTATGGTTTATATTCGTGTACAAAGACACAACGTTCATCGTTATCAATTTGTAAGATGTTTGCCATGGGGTGCCATTCAGATGTCTCAACATGTCGCTAGTGTCCTTGATGTACGAGCTTAACTTGGGAACAAATGGTAACAAAAAATGATCTATGTAGTTGGCCATCGGTTCAAATAAGGATCCATTTGCTGATACTATAGGACGCCCTGGTGGTCTCGTGCAATTCTTATGGATCATGGAGAGAAAATACATTGTCGCTGTTACGGGATGTTCAACTGTCAAATATTTACATTCATCTTGATCTATTAATTCCAAATCTAGCCATTCTTTCAGTGTTTTGTCCAGATTGATCTTCATTTTTGGTGTGGGATTTGTTTGTAATTTTTCATAATAAGTTGTATCATTTGTTCAAATGCCACATTTATATTGTCTTGTTTATCCCAGATGATAATATTTGCACCTTTGTCGGCCATTTTTATTTCGATTTTTTCATCTTGAGTTAAGGTTGCCAAAGCTTTACGCTCCTCCACCTTCAGATTATCCACATATCTTTGTTTTTTTATTTTATAGATATCTTGAATGATGGCTTCATGAAAGACATCTATCTTATTTCCTGCTGGCAATTGTGGATAGAAGTGGGATTTAGGTCTCTTTTTGGTTAGGCCTGCTCCCAATTGTGTGCATACTTCCTCCAAAACCACATGTTCTGACTCAGCTCTTGCATCGAAATTCATTAAAGTTAAAAAACCTTCTGAATCTTTTGCTGAGAAAGTTGAAGTTGGTGTATCAATTGGCATACTTTGATGTTTAAATTCATTTTCTTTTTTTTCTTAAAGATTTTTGCCAATTTTATTTTTCTTACATATCTGTACAAGTCAATACGAGTCTGTGCAATGTCCATGTGTGCACTGGGGCAAAAATTGAGGCCTCGTTTTAACAAAGAACTTTCTGAATCTGTGATTGGTCTGCTGGATAAATTCACAATTGTTAATTCCTGTGTGTCTTCTAAAAGGTTTTTTTCACTCGCATACTCCGAGTAGTCACTCCTACTTTTTCTCCACAGGCAGCCCCTCCTTCCTCTTCTTGTCTGTTTACATTTGTACGTTGTTTCCCTTTCCCTCTTCATTGACCTCTTTGATTCTGCGACTGGTATCCCAAGTATAAAATATATGAAGTGTAAGGTTGAGGAAAGGGTATTTTAGCCTTAAAGTTTTAATTTTGTTTCAATTTGGTTATTATTTATTATGTACATGTTTTATTGGACTCAATTTGAGAAAGAATTCACTACAAATCCCATAATGCCCCAGTATGAGACACAGGAAATTATGTAATGATAAACAAATGTTTATAACATGTGATTTCCAGAAGGGGCGTTACCGTGAACAAGGTCTCGGTGGAGACCGAAACGCGTTGGTTTGTTATTGCCTCAGGAGTACAACTGAAAACCTTGAAAATAAAACCAACAAAAGTGGGACACTTTTACCAGAGTGCGACCTATTTCTTTCTTTGCGGAAAGGGTATGATAAATATATATATATATATATATATATATATATATATATATATATATATATATATATATATATATATATATATATTCACTGAAAAAACCATAGGTTTCACACATGTTATAGTTAGCTGGAAATTTTACTGATAAAAAACCAATGAAATTCCCCCGTTATAGTTACTGTAAGCAACTATAACTCACGCGACCGCAATCCTCTGCTGATGCTAATACTGTATTTAGACACTTATTTGCCCATGTCTTCTTCCATTAAATTTTAGCTATACATATATTACAAAAATTTTTTTTCATAAAGACACATATGTCATCAGCAGAGGATTACGGTCGCGTGAGTTATAGTTGCTTACAGTAACTATAACGGGGGAATTTCATTGGTTTTTTATCAGTAAAATTTCCAGCTAACTATAACATGTGTGAAACCTATGGTTTTTTCAGTGAATTAGCAAGGTTTTTTAAATGCTAATTCCTAACTATAACGTGTGTGAAACCTATGGTTTTTTCAGTGAATTTGTACGGTTTTTTAAATGCTAAGTTACTTTACGCCATTCGTGGCGTGCGCGCCCACTTAACGCAGTTCGTTCAGTGCGCGCACCGTGCGCGCACAGTGAGCACGTGGTGCGCTTTGCGCACCGCGCGCCCACTTTACGCAGTTAGTGCCGTACACGCAAGGTGGGCACGCAGTGCGCTACGTGCACCGCGCGCCCACTTTACGCAGTTAGTGCCGTACACGCAAGGTGGGCACGCAGTGCGCTACGTGCACCGCATGCCCACGTAACGCACCGTGCGCACATGGAGGACATATTATGCGCTTCCTTGTGATAGGTAATCTGTTAAATTTAATTTGTAAGTGATGACAATAATATGCCATGCACAGAGAGTGCGTTTTTTTTTTTTTATATATTTTTTAGCGTAAGCGCACGGTACGCGTACGGTAAGCGTAATCGGCGAAATTTTCAAAAAATAAAAATTTACCGTTTTTGGCCTTGGGGGATCTTTGAGGACTCAACTAACATGGCTATGTGCATGGGCGCTGTCTAAACAGCCCCTTTATATGTTTTTTCCCTTTGTTTACAGCCCCTCCCTCACAGTGCGAGAGAGAAAATGGCGGCCGCCGCTTCCTGGTTTCGACCGATTCGAATGTTTACTTAGATGTAACAGCCAATCAGAATCGCGCTCGCGCACGCCACCGTACGCGTACGGTAAGCGCACCGTAAGCGCACCGTAAGCTGGCTCAGATATATATTGATTTAAAGGCTATTTTCTCAGAATCTACTGAACAGATTTACACCAAACCAACAAAAGGCACTTCCTTGACCTGAGGACTACCTCTCTGCCAAATTTCAAGTAATTCTGTTCAGCCGTTCGGGCTGTAGCCCTGTCTAAAGGTCCTATGGAAAAATGCATGGGCAAAACGCGTTTTGGGACCCCCCTTTTATCTCAGCCCCCGCTTGACGAATCCCCCCGAGACTTTCAGGGTAGGAGCGGAGCGTAGCGCCCCACCTATTTTGAAAAATTCGCGAGGATTCGTCAACCGGCGCCAAAGTTATTCAAAATAGAATGTTGAGGATTTCCTATGGAAACGTGGTCCTAACTATAACTACCTACTGGCGACCGCCAGTAGGTAATAAATATATATATATATATATATATATATATCTAGAGAGAGAGAGTTGGCCGGGAGCTTTGCTCACGGTAATGATAAGAGGCTGAAGTGACCATACATCATCATGGTCACCAACAGTAATAAACAACAGCAAATCGTATAAGTGTAGATTAGAGTTCAAAAGCGGCTGCCTTTTGACATTACGTTCATTGTATTGAATCATACATATAATCCACACAATCACGTGTGCTGTGAACATCAAATAAAATTATATTAATGTTAAACTGCGTACTTTCAGATTAATGTGCGTTAACATTAACAGATTGCAAGTGATAGTTTGTTTATCCATCACACTGCAATGTAGATATTGGGCACATTAGACAAAATAAAAATAAAAAATATATATATATAAGCAATAGGGTGCAAAGCAACCCTCTCACATACGACATGTAAGGCAAATCCTAATCAGTATTCTGTGCCCTGGTGTTGTATGAAAAGGTGTTGTGGTGACAAGCCCGTAAATGAGATGACTTGAAGTGAGGCCAAATAGATTGCTAGTGGAAAGGTACAGTATGTATCCAATCCCACATGATACCCTCCAAAAAATGTAATTGGCTGTGACAATCATAGTTTGGGTGTAACAAAAGAAGCAAAGTAAAGATGGAAATACCGCAGTGCCCATATGTGCAGGGTGGTTTGACAGTTCCGGATCTTGAAACCTACTATCATGCAGCACAACTGCAGTTCACAGCTGGCTGGTACGATATGGAAAGCTGCATAGCAAAAGCCTTGCTACAGGGTGTGCCAATAGGAGAAAATCACAAGAAAGCTGTAAAAGAGAGCAAGTGCTGGGGTGAAGGAACTGCAAATAATACAGATGGCATTATATGCTTGGAATACGTTGAAGGCTAGATGGGGAAAGGCACATCCCTACTCCCAAAGACAGCTGTTGTGGGAACTTCCAGATTTCAAGCAGACAGACAGAGAACTGGGCATGAGTTGATGGAAAGATGGTTGCAAAGAAGTAGGAGACTAGTATGAGAAAAAGGGCGTTCATCTAGGGAGTGGACAGTTTTTTACACTATTGAACAATCTACAGAATAGCCAAGAAGTTATGAAGAAGAGTTTTGGTCCAACTCACTAGAATTAATAACTACTAACAGATAACAGCAGGGGAAATATTACAATGATCTATATCGCGTTGAGAGCGAACTTGATTAAATCCCCACGGAGGACCTAGCACAAGTGGGAGGCGGACTATGATAGACGCTTCACAGACAAACAATGGAGGTAAATTTATGTTGGGTAATGCATCTCAAAAGAAGTACATTTATGCTGAGTAATTCATTTTAAAGGATAAGAAGAACAAGGATGATGGATTTGTCTCTCAGGCAATCTTTATGTGACAATATCGTATCAAGATGTGTGTCACATGATTGCATGGCTGCACTGAAGTAAGCAGTATTGATTGTAAAAGGAACCTCATGTTGGAACAAATTTTGTATTTTTCCTGCTTTTTCTTCTTGTAGTTACAACATAACTTGTAACAGTGTTTGCTGCAAACCAAATAAATCTTTTTTTTAGTGTGAGTGATATGAATTTTAAAGCATTGCTTAGTAAATAATATTAAAAGGATAATTAATGCATTAAAAAAATTACAATTTAATACAAAGTTAACATTAGGAGGTATTTTATGCTAAATTATGTGTGTTTTTTATGTTGTAATAAACTTCATTACATTTCCTATAGTTTCCTATATGGAGATCTGACAGTGGCAGTGATTGTCACAAACAGGTGGAACGGTATTAATGGCAACTTTACACTCATAAATTTAGTCATTTGGAAATTTTAAACATAAGTGAAGGGGTAGGTTTATACATGAATCAGGCCCTACATATCTAAAATCCAGTTAGCAGCAGGTAAAATAGAGACTACCATGTTTACCGAGCCAAAACATACATTTAAGAGAGCGGAAAATATAGCAGAAGTGATTCAATTATCAGACTAATGCAATTTCTTTCATAGTGTACTATAATCAGATTTTCTCGTGCTCTGAAGGGTACATGTGCTTCAGCTTCAAGGTAACTGCCTGAGGAAGGGATTTATGCAGCCCTAACAGCTTGCAGCCTAAAGAAGTGTTAGATTAATATAAGACAATCTCAGCAAAATTATTTTTAAACTATAAAAGAATGGCAGAATTCAAAAGCAATTGTTACTTTTTCATGAGGCCTGAAGTTTTAGATGCTGTGTTTCTTGATAAATCTTTGGGCTGCTACAGCCTGAACATTACAGTGAACGTCACATCTGCTGCGTTCACCACAGCTGTGCAACCCTATTTGGGATTTGCAAGCCCTTCTCTTACGCCTGCCCATTATCATGGACCATGAGGCAATTAGCCCTGTGTAAGGAGAAAGTATAGGGAAGGGTGCCGCTCCAAATCTGCTTATTTGGTAACTCAGACTTTATAACTTCAGAAATTGTCTGAGCAATGTCATAGTGGCACAACTGCATGATGATTAGTGTACAGTGCTCAAAGTGAGATGCTACTGTGCCATCAAGTGTGCTGATCAGGAACCACTGTCTTTTAGGTCAGATCAATACGTCAAGACTTTAAGATGTACAGCCCTCATTTAAAACTGAGGAAAATTCAAGGTAAAACAATACTGAGTCCGAGTCCCCACCAGTAGATTCAGGAATTGCAGCAACAGACTGAAAAAACAAACAAGCAAGTAACAGTTCAATTGCAGAGTAATTAAGGCGAAGGAAGAAGCTTGAATTCAGAATCAGATCATCACAAAATACCATTCTATTTTAGCAATACCTCCGTCATGAACCAATCTTTTTCACAAAATGTTGTTCCCTATCTCCACAAATTTAAAATACAAGATTCTTTAGCACTTTCAAAAACTTTAACAGAGGAACCCTATGCAGAGAAATTCTGCTTCAAAGACCTTGAGGCAATTACTAATGCCCTTTCTTTAGACTAAATATTCAGATGAAACAAATGAACTCTGTTGTTGACTCATGAGTTACAATTTCAATGATCATTTCAGCTAGAGTTACTGAGGTATCTGACACCAAAAGATATGGATATTAACATTCTGAAGTCGAAGAAGTCCTCTCTTGCTATCTCCAGGATTTCCCCTCATACACAAATTAGAAGATTTAATGCAGTTATCTTCTGTAATTGACTCTCCTCCCCATGAACCATTCCACCTTGACAGGACTCCACCAGATTATATATTTAATAATTCCAGCATGCCAAACTCTCATTGATGCTGCCACGGCTAATGAATTTTAAAAAGTGGTTAACACCAAAACTTGGTTTGTCAGTAGACTTCTTGATAAGGAAACCTTGGTTCAGGAGTCCCATGTCTGCATGGTGTTAGCATCTTATAACTCTCCAAGAAGGCAAGAGTATCTGGAATGGAACTATTCATAACAGACAAAGAGTTGACTAATGGCTCTGACAAAGGTGGACCATATCCCGAAGTGGCAAAGTCGGCCACCTGATGCTATGTATAGGCTATGCTGAAAGGTCATGGAAATAATAGTACATGTAATAGTACATTAATTTCTTGGAAGTTCTAACACGTGGGTAGGCTGTTATTATGGCCCTGAACCAGCATAATACTGTACTGAATGATAATTTAGTAAAGTTTATGTCTGTATTTATGAGTATGCTTAAGTCCCAAGAGCTCAAAGATTGAGTAGTGAGCCATCCTTTTATACTTCTTCCTCTTATTAGATATATATATTCATGTTTTTTTAGGATTACTCTTAGCTGCTACTTTGCTGTGGTTATTTATAATAAGTGAATGTTCTCTCTCCTTCCATTTTTTGTAACATGTTTTAAATATTATTACACAAATCTCATCATATATCAAATTTTCACGATAAACACATTTTATTTGACAGGTTTCATTTTAGCTCCATGCCTTAGGTTTGATTAGTTAAAACATATGGCAATCCAAGCTGCCATTCTGCTTATCATGGACTCTTATAAACAGACCTGCTCTCCTTGGCACTTTGTTTTTATAAAGGCACATTGGCACTTTGATAATTATTCTGTGTTTTAGAGTAGAGTTGAATGTTATATGATATTTCTTTCTAACCTTTGTAATATTGCCTCAATGATATTTATAGTTGTCCTGCAAAGGCTTTTACTGTAATTTTTGTAATATGTCTTTGTCATACCTGTCACTACTGCTGGGAGCCTTTCTTTGATGGATCCAACGCCCTGCTGGTGGGAGGCTGCGCAGGTTATTACATTTCTGGCACTCCAACTTAGAACTGTCCCACCGCCCAGGAGGAAGCCTACAGCATCCAGGGTGCACCACATCAAGCGCAGCTGCCGCGAGTGAGGGGGAGGCGTGGTGATCACGCTTAAAGCTCTGCCTCTCCACCCGCGGCGCGGGATGCGCGCAGGACGTAGCCCGGACCAAGCCTGGACCAAGGGCGGGCCCGTCTGAGGCCGTCAAAGGCTGAAGGAGGCTGGGCCACGTAATTCGGCTTTGGCAGAAGCCATCCATGTTGTTCTGACCCCTGTTCTGGGAATATCCAGCCATGAAGCTGTTTGTCAGTTACTGCCCCCCATTGTATTGTTCTGCGGGTGTGCAATTGGGCCACTTGGCAATTATTGACACAAAATGAGTAAATCAAGAGGAGTAGCCGGGACTCTAGACGCATTTATTGTGAAGGCTGAGTCGCTGCTAACGCATGAAATTGAACTGACCGAGAGACGGCTGTCTCAGGACCCTGCCACGCTACAGTCCCGTTTATCACTAGGGGGTCCAATTTCAGTTAATGTAACACATCCAAACACAGAAAATGTATTACTAGCTTAGACCGGTTCTGTTTCACCTAATTCACCCCTGTTAAGCTTGGACTCACCTAACACATCTGTACCATGTGCGTCCTGTATTAATACCAGGGGACAAGTTGCAAAGTCCCAAAGGAATGTTAAATCAAATGTTCAACTTATTAAAAGGAAGAGAAATGCCGACATCGCTAGGACTAAACCCAAAAACACAAAAGGTTGTCAATCTGCCAGCAATACAAATGACCATGGGGTTGTCACTACAAACTCAGTAGCTACCCAGACAGACATCACTTCAGAACTTTCGTGCAATGAGGCTAACACAGACACTGTCGGGGAAGCCACATTTGCAGGGCCTGCAATGAAAGTACTTGAAACTACGCTGGCTAACATTAAGGAGGTGATTGACACAAATTGTGATCTGCTTTGGGGAAAATTAAAGCATTTGGACTCTGTTATGGACAATCTGAAGCGGTAGAAAGGTGAACCATGTTGCCAATGATGTGGGGGAGGACCCTATAATATCTGTGGTTAACAAACATGGGTCTGATTCGCAATTGATGGGTATTGTCCCTCATTTGGATACTCCCCTTGCTAACCCTTGTGTACCTTGTTGTTACCCAAACAAACTTCCTGTGTTGAACCCCACTCTTGCGCAGAGGGAAAGTCAAGATATGCTCCGAGTGCATAATGTAAATAACCCAAATTTGGCCCTAGGGAGCGTTAATTATAACCAGTCACAGCATGGCGTCATTGCGGTTGACTCAAGCAGAGATATTATGGACTGTTCCAGGGGCACATGCTTGAGCCCAAATACTGATGTCCTGAGCCTACCCCCGGCCTCTAGTCCTTATGTGCTAGTTTTGGCCATCGTTCCCAATCTTGCTGGGTGCCAGAGGGAGTCTCTTGGGTAGATGTCCGCAACAAATCTGAAGACTGGCTATGTAAACATAAAGGTTTTCACCATTCCTTTATGGATGAAATCATTATGGCCAGGAGAGTAGGGTGGGTTGGCCAATCGGATAAGAACATTAACGGCGACTGTATCGTCCTTAATTTCCGTAGACCGCAAATGGTCCGTCGTTTATTAAGTGTTCGAGAGCAATCTTGTACACAAAGCACTGGCATTTGTGCACTCCCTTTAGGCTATTTTTACAAACCACCATCTATACCGATTAGGGATGCTTACGCACTGCCTCTGGCAGCCAATAGGTTTCATGTACTTTCCAGTCTAGATGCCCAGGATTGACAACCACTATTGATGACCAACACACAGGATCATGAGGAGGATCACCAAGGTACCACACTCCCATCTTACAATGACAAGCCAGTTCCAACTAGGGCTAATATGGGAACTGACTTGAGCATCCTAAGTTGGAATGTAGCAGGGCTACAATCCAGGCTTGGTGACCAGGACTGGCTGCGAATAATAAAGGAACAAGACGTAGTCATGTTCCGGGAGACTTGGGCTACTGACGACTTATATATTGAAGTGTTACACTGCTTTAGTGTAGTAGCCTCAAGCCCCAAATAGGGCAGACCATCGGGGGGGCCTATTTATTGGGATTAATGTGGCTGTTGGAGGGAGTTTCAAGGCCTTATCAACTAATAGTCAAAACTATCAAGTTGTGGTTTTTAAAAGGAGAGTTTGTTTTTATCTGGTAAGTTTTTATAACAATGAGTTCCATTTTGTCCCTAATAGGAATTTTATTGGGCTTTTTGATTTTATTTCTAATTTAGATTGCAGGCAAAGCTTGGAAGGGCCTATTGGGATTCTCTTGGGTGGAGATTTTAATGCTAAATTCACTGATATGGCGCCTGATGCGGGGACAAGTAATTCAGGTCCCCCTTTTTGTAGGGGTGCAGAGCTGGCAATGTTCTTAAGATCATATAATCTGTCCAATGTTATGGATTTGGTGGGTGGTGCAAATGTCACCAACCACAAACTACCAACATTTAGGGGAAGGGGTTGTTGTTCAACTCTAGACTTTATTTTTATTTCCCCTTCTCTTGAGGATCAACTAATGGCCGCAGAGGTCATTGCCACGGACCATGGGGACCATAACCCTATTACAATAGTATTGAGGTTGGCATCCCAGCCCGTGTTTTCTTCTGAATGCGGGCCCAAAAACCTCACGCCCTCAACTGACAACTTAAGGCTAATATGGAAGGGCGCTGATAGTGGCGAACTGTTTAAATCACTAGTCAAGGACAACATGCATCTCATTAACTCTTGCTTGTCATTACAAATTGCACATACAGAGGTAGTTCACGATTTCTCTAAACTCTGTCTGGCCACCAAAACTCTTCTGTCGAAACCTGCCCTTTGGGCAGGAAACAACCCCAGATGGTTTGACCGTGAATGCTCAGTGGCTAATAGGAACCTCCGCAGGGCATTGTCATCCAACCCAAGGTGTGCCATAGATGTGCAATTGGCAAGGCGGAAGTATAATACAGTGATTTCAAATAGGAAAGGAGCCCTTTTGAATGAACGCTGGGAAGTCCTATCACAGGCCGCCACTATAAAAAAGGGTAATATTTTCTGGTCCGCAGTAAGGGAATTCCGATCCATGGGTCAGCTACTAACCCCTATCAGTTGCAATATCTCTAGTGAGTCTTGGGAAAACCATTTCTCAAACATGTATGCCACTACCTCACCAGAGACAGATCAGTATGACTTTGGCCCACTGACCAACATAGAGCTAACTATTTCTGAAGTAGAAGAGGCTATCCATCAGAATATCGGGAACAAAGCACCTGGCCCCGATAGGCTGCCAATTGACTTAATAAAATGGAAACCAGGTTTCTGGGCCCTGTTACTTCTGAATGTTTTTAATAGCCTAACCCATGCCACGCTACCTGATACGTGGGCCAAGAGTATCATAGTTCCAATTTTTAAAAAGGGGGATCGGTCCCAGCCTAGTAATTATTGGCCGATCTCACTAATTGACAATTCTCTAAAAATACTGGGAAGAGTTTTATACAATAAGATCTTAGGCTGGTCAGAGGAAAATGGTATTTTAGAGCCCTGCCAGTTAGGCTTCCGTAGCAAGGTGGGTACAAATGAACAATGTCTTAACCTCAATTTGGTAATTTGGAAATACACCATTGCGCGGAAGTCCCCGGTCTATTTGGCCTTCATGGATTTGTCCTCTGCATTTGACCTTGTTAATAGCTCAATGCACTGGACTATCATTTTGGCATATGGGCTGGACGAGCCTTTGGTACATTTTTTAGCGTACATTCATAAAGATCTCCAGGCGCAGGTGAGGATTGGCATGGGTGGCGAGGTTTCGGGAGCCATTAAGGTAGGAAGGGGGGTCAGACAGGGCTGTGTCTTGGCCCCCCTCCTTTTTATTATTTACATCAATGGGCTGAACAACTCGCTAAAAACCTCGACCCATGATGTCCCCACAATCAATGGGAAAACTCTTCCTGTGTTACTATACGCAAATGATGCAGGCCGCACCCCGAATTCCCTGCGTATTTTAGTACAGACTTTTGTCAAGTATGTGGATAGTTTGGATCTATGTGTTAATTTAAAAAAATCATTTTTAATGTCCTGTGGTCCTGGGAAGCGCCAACTAAGCTCCATTGTTGTGGGCAGCCAGAAATTGACAAACCCCCGCACATTCCCTTCTCTTGGGTTGTTCTTTGCTGCAAACGACTCCTGGGCTGAGCATCTTGCCCACTCCAGGAGCAAGTTCTCAAAGGCCATCAATTCAATTCTTAGCGTTCCCCGCCCAAAGGCCACTGGTGCTATTTTAGCTATTCAAAAAAAATGTAAACTACAGTGCGTTCCAGTAGCCACGTATGGGACGGAGATTTGGGGTATTGCAAACAGTTCCTGTATTCGGCAGGAAGAAAATATGTTCTGCAGATAACTGCTGGACATCCCAATCTCCACCTGACAATATATCTGCCAAAGAGAACTCAATCTTAATTTTATATCGGATTTTATACGTGCCTGACCGGCTCTTTTTTGGTTATCAGTTTGGAAGAATCAGGCAGCTTCCCTTACCAGAGAGATTATCACCGACTGTTAAGTGTGAGAAAGGGATGGATGGTTGATTGGAGTGCACCAAAGCTTGCGCAGTGTCAACAAAGAATGCATCTTTTTAAAACCAAGTACAGTTGAAACAGTGCCCAAAAAGGAGCTTAGAGATGCTCTCTATTCTTTATATAATACAGAAAAGATTGGTACGGAATCTAAGAAATCTTCTGTTCTTAGTTACATGTCCATTGAATAGTACCACCATCCCCTACCTATATATCTCACCCTACCCATGAGCCATTGGGAAAGGAGTCTACTATTCCGCCTAAGAGCAGGAACTGTTAGATTTGCACTGTGTTTTCCTCTTGGTTACCATCCCAATCTTGATCACGTACCATGTCCTTGTGATGGGGTGAGTGGCCAATCAATTTTACACTTCTTATTTTTCTGTAAATACTATATGAAATATATTAAGTGGCTTTTATACCCATTTTTTAAAAAGAAGAGGCCCATTAGTCTGGATAATGCCTACTCGTGTTTACTCTCCTTGGTTGATGAAGAGTTGATTTTTCGCATAAGTACATTTTGGAGAATCGCCACTAGAGAACGCAAGACCATGTCCAATCCCTGAGATTTCATTATGATTGAATATTTTTGTATAATTGCTGGATGAAATAATATTTTATATTATAGTAATTTATTTATTTATTACCAATGAAGTTCTTTTTAACTTGCTAAACTGTTATGGCTACATCATTGTAATCTTTTTATTACCATGTATCTCTTACTCTCCGCTTGTCATTTAATTTGTTATGATGCTGTGCTTTTATGGGTACTAGCTACCCGAATAAAGTTTATAAACTGAACTGAACTGTAATATGTCTTCTTTTTGCTTTAATTCTATTATATGCTTGTTTGATTTGTGAAGGTTTTTATTAACCATGCAATTAATATATACGTACTGCCACTGCTAATTGGTGAACTTTAATACACACGTCACAATATTACTAACTCTTAGAGATCATGTTATTGCTTTCAATTGTAGACATGAGAGATTTCTTGTGACTACATATATTAAACAGGATAATCCTCTTAAAATATAAATTGGAAGTAAATTGTGAATTGGAAGCCAACCTAGCAATGCACAGTTTAATATCACCACTTTGAACGCAAGGATATTCTAAATGAGAACCTCAGAATCATTGTGTGTGAGAAAGAGGAATGTAGATTTTATTCAAAACATACTGATACTCCTGATGCAATTTTACATTTTGATGAACAACACGATTAAACAAAACCTGGCCCATTGAGCATTGTTTTCCAACCTGAGCAATAAAAAACTTGCTAAAAAATTGGAAAAAAAGGTCAAAAAGCGAGAAAAGATGCACAGTCTAGAAGTCTCTGCGTTCATGCAACCACAATGTATTTCTTTATAACATACACATGGATATTAAGAATGGCAACATGAGTAAATATAGGTGTGTGCAAAACGAAGGAGTATGGCCTTAGCAACTGGTGGGATGGTGATTTTTAAATTTTTATATCAAGCATTTGCACAAAAAGAAGAAGAAGAAAAAGAAAGAAAACATATGGTTGCATACATATGGCAGAAATATACTTCCAATGCAAATCCTATATAAAAATAAATAACCATTACATATAAATTTAATAGAAAATTACAGTTTTACCTAGCAGGCAGGTGCGTGTAGAACAGTTATAGATATGTTTATATCTCTAATGCAAGTAACAGTAAAATATGATTATTATTGGGGCAAGCAAAAGGTATTATTGTCTTTACATTATTGTAATCTGAAAACATAATTTAATCACACAAAGATCGTTGAAAGAAAAAACAATGTATAGAAAAAGGCATTTGCAGACATTATTTAGGTGTATGTGCACATGTGACAAGAGATATGCCATCACTTGCAGAGTAAAAGAGCCAATGGCTGAATTGGGATGACTCACTGGCCCATGAGGAATGCTGTGATGGGTGGAAGCAAAATATGAATAACAGATAGTGTGACTAATCAATGATGAATGAAGAGGGGTGACCCTAAGCCCTTCTATGTACATGTACTTTTTCTTTGTCAGATTTTTGATAACATGAAGTTGGTAAGAAACTAGGCCAGATCTTAAAATAGAGTAATCACTGCTATGTGCACCGAAATCAAGCTAATATTTCTGAGAGGTGTCCAGATGATATATTCAGGGTTCTGATCCATGACACATCTGATTCTTCTAATACAAACAAAATGAGATGTGTCTCAAGTATGGAAATAATAAAACGCTTGCTGTCTCTGACAAAAGCATTAATTATTTCCTATGAGGTTTTGTCTGATTCTTCTGAGCTGCAACTAGAACTGTATCTGTAAATGTTATATATAGTATGCTCCCAACAATTCATTTATTTGACACTTTTTTTAAAGTGCAGCCCTACCCAAAAGGGTGCAAGTATCCTGTGCAAAACCAACGTTACAGATGGCACATCTACAAAGAATACAACGAATAGCTAGAGAACCAAGCAAGAAACATTGGTGGTATATTTCAGGTATACAACAAGGGTAAACAGACATCTGTGGAATGGCAGAAAGAGTAAGATGGTAATGGGTAAGATGGGGTAGAATGTGGAGAAAAATAAGAGTGGGTAGTTAAAAGGTAAGGATAGAAATCATAAGGGGAAAGAGGATGCAGGTCAAGAGGGCATTGGAGATGAGAAGATCACTGAAAATGTAGGAAGTAACGAAAAAAGAGGGAGGAGGCCTAAATAAGAAAGTAAGGGGAATATAGGAGTGAAGAAAGAAAGATGAAAAATATTACTTCAAATATACTATAAATAGATTCGTTTCAGTTTTGCCTAGAAACTTAGACAGGCCCTTAATGTATCTTTTGTGTAACAACCAAGAGTTCCATAGAGTGTCAACTTCTCCAGAAAATGGTGAGCTGTACTGAAATCGTTCTTAAAGGTTTTTTTTGTCTCAAGTCTAAACGGGATTCTGCTATTGTTTTCATTGCCAACGATTTTCAGGGAGTAGCTGAGGAATTTGTGTTTTTTCAAGGGGCACGGACTTGAAAATGATGCATGCCAATATTAATTTCATTCTTGAGATAAAGAAGAGCCAACATAGTTTTCCAGTGGCCGCATAGTTCTAGTGGCCTTGCTTATATTTTGATGTTAGCATGAGAAGTGTACATATTTTAATGCTGTTAAAAATGATGCCCTGTGTTTTCCTTTTCCTTTGTCTATTTTCCTTACTTATTTGCAATGGTCATGAACATTAAATGCTACTACATTAAAAGAATCTCCCCTCTCATCTGGACCAACTGGGATATAAATGGATGTTTACAAATTAATCTTCTTTGTCAAACTTTTTTACTTTGGTCTTTTCCATGGTTGCATAATTTAGCTTATTTCCCACATCTTGGAAGAGATATGTTATGCAGCCAGTTTTTAAAACAGTGATACCAAAAAAATCCTACAACTATTAATAAATGGCACTTTGAGATAGTAAAATTAAAGCATTTGCTAAAATTGTATTGAACTTAACGTATGACAATATTATGGTGCTTTCCCTGTTAGTAAAGAAATAAAAGGTAAAGGCTCTGTACATGCCATATAGCCTATTCTGTAGTATTTAACAGGATATTTCGCAATAAACTTTAGAAATAAATTTGGGGACTGCATCAACAAGCTCCACATAAAGATGGGTGACCCACTCTGTAAGAAAATATTAATACCAGAGCCTTAAACAAGGCTGTGTCTTGGCACTTCTAATATTTACTTTTTTATAATATAGGCCCAGGAAAAACTGAACACGTAAACCATTACACCTGCTTAGGTATGCTAATTGTGTGCACCCTAACTTGGAATTGGTATCTTGAATCCATCATGCTAAAGTGAAATCTTTTTTATTTGCCCAATGAAAATAGTTAAAAGATATTCATGGCCCTTGCAAATTATGTATTATGAAAGTGTGTGAAATCTCACTACCACATTTGACAGTGTTGTTGCTGCAGGTAAACTACAGCTGTCTTATGTTGTTTGGGTTCCCACATTTGTGGAGTCATTTTATAGAAAAAGTAGTATCATTAGTACCAAACCTTCAATGCAAGAAGAGTTACTTTCGTTTAGAAAAAAAATATATATTTAAATATATTGTTAGCAGTTATTCAGAACTGAGTCCTTTCTACAAAGAAGCGTGTTGAGTACTCTACCAGAACATTCTAATTATCAATTTCTTTCAATAATTTTTTCTGTTCCCAATTAGGGAATTTAGAGAGTTCTGGGGACAACTTCACAAAGTGAAAGGTAGATCTAATGTTTTAACCCTTGCCTCGGCCCACGGTCGGCTGACACATCAGAAACGTTACTTGAAAACCTTTGTTAATATGTATCTAATTTACTCTTTGTTACAGACTACTGGCTTCTGTTTAAAGGGAGCTAAGAAGTGATCTGTGCCAGAGCACTAAAGTATAGTACAAACATGGCCAGTAGATTAAATCTCACTATGGATCAAACAGTTTGAACGTTTTCTATATTATGCACACAATACCTATGTACATAACAATTATATCAGTATATTGTATTGCTTCTATGTCACGTGGTTACCTAAGGTTTTGTATTTGTTATTTTAAGAGCCAGACCTCCCTGCTGCAAGAATACTGTTGGCCTTGCTTCTGTTCTGTTTAAATGTTGTTTACCGTTTACATTTACAGCAGCAAAACTGACAAATACACATTGAATTGTTGGATTGGGTGAGACTATTTTGCAAAAATAAGTGACCATAGTAAGAAATATGCTTTGGTAGCTCCACAGCAGGGATGATTAATTTAAGGTGAGAAAGGACATTAAAATGTCACATTCCTATAAACTAAACGTCAAACTAAGAAATGCTGCTTGACTACTTAAAGAATCTGCTGAAGTGAAAATAAGTCACAGCAATTGGGTGTGTTATTGGAGCTACAGTGTCCATGATCCTATGTAAGCAGGTGCCGTAGCAATAAAAAATGTTTTTACAAAAAAAAAAAGCAGGTGCCCTAGGCCCCTAGCAGCTGCACTTACCTGTGCCTTGGTCCTCCAACCTTTTGTGCCGTATTGGGTTCTAGAGTTTTTTTCTTACCTGTCACTCTTTTTTGCTACACCCCCACTATGGACCTTATCCCGGTCTTCCCTCCATCTTCTTCCAGCATGATCCCAACATCCTTTCCCTGCCTCCCACTCTCCCTCCTCCTGCGCCCCACCCAGCCCTGCCCACTGACCCTTGCTCTCCTACCCTCTGCCAGGACCCCTTATGGCGGCCCCAGTTTGAATGTGCCACTGGCTCGCTGAAGGCGTGCCAAAGGCAAGCCCCTGCGCCTTCACCAAGTCCACGCTAAGAACCATGGTCTTACCCCCACTCACCGCTACCATGCTGAAACCTTGCTTGCTCTCAACCCCTGCCACCTCTCACTGTGATGTTGAAACACCACACAACATGGAGGGAGCAATCTCCTGTATTACCTGCAAATTCTCATGCACTATCCCCCATCCATAACCCCCACACCCTGCTCATGACTCTCACCCACCCACTCTGAACGGCCTCCGGCCACACTTTCCTGCATGCTCCTGCTCACTCAACATGCCACAGAGATCTGGGACTGCTGCACAACCATGCACCAGACCTTCTGTTCCTCACTGAGGGCTGGGTGAACTCTGTGTTGGCTCTGGACATCACCACAGTCACCGCACCGACTACAGGATCACCTGGAAAGACAGACTTAACAAGCCTGTTAGTGGGGTCAGCATGATCAACAAGGGCGCTATCATCTGCACACCTCCTTGGACATGTCATCCACCAACATGAAACACATGTCCTTCAAACTTCACATCGCAACCAACTTCAATCTGACCAACACTCTCATATACAGATCACCAGGGAGACCATTGCAAATTTCCTCGCACTCCTTGACCTCAACTCAAGCTACTAAATTCTACTGGGAGATCCCAATGTCCACCTAGAAGACCCCGCTGACCTCAAATTGATAGCACTCCTCGAGTACTCCGTAAATCTGAGCCTCTCCCAACGAGTGAACAGACCCACTTATGTCACCAGACACCTTCAGGACCCCATTTTTAACTCCATTGACAAAATCTTAGTTAATAAGCCCACACCAATTGCCTTTTTTGTATGCCCCCACTTTTTGCTCCAATGCTGATGGTTATGGCTCTGTTGGCACTGTTTGTGCCAACCTGAGTGACCCAGATAAACTGATGACAGCAGGCCTGACTTTGTAGACTGCAGAACCAGTGCAAATTGCTCGAATTCGACTTTGCCCTCAGCAGGTATAGCAAAGTCAATGCACTATTTTTAATATATGTCAATCACTCCTAGGGAAAGCCTCCTAAGCCCAGGAGGCAGGGTGTATTATATTAAAGGTGTGGACATGTAAGTGCAAGGTTATATGCCCCTATAGTGGCCATTTTCCTTAAATGCTACTGTAAGTGATCAGCGGCCCATAAGATAACATGGGCTGGCACCCTGGTACACTCGAGGTTGCCAGCTCCATTATGGTACCTCCAAAATATGTCATGTTTGGTATCAAATAATGTGCCAGCCTTTCCTGTGCTCTGGCTGCCAGCCCGCAGCTGCTGCCGCCAAGACAGGAATCTGAACCCCTTCCAGGAGGTGTAAACTCTCACAGGAGTCAGAAACAACGGCCTGAACAGGAAGGAAGTCACACCTCCCTCCCTGATAGGATGACTAGTGAAGCGGCACATCAAGGTGTTGAGCTTCAAAGCTTTCACTGTCTGCAATATGCAACCCGGCTGCATCTCATTCACATTTACACCCGGGCAAAAGAGAAAATTAGGTATTCAGGAGGTGTACACCCCCAGAAGGCTAGCCACGCATCTAGGGTGGGCTACCTGATCTGGACAGCTAAGGAAGGTGTGGAATGCAAGAATGAAGGTACGCTGAGATGAAGTTGTATCCAAACGATAGATTTATTCTTCAGTTCAATCAGGACAGGAACATTAGAAGATAAGATGGTTGTAGTAGTATCAGCCCCACCAGGACCAGCATCCCTGCTGCTCAGCCCACATACAACTGACTTTTCATTCAACCATACACACAATGGCTGAGCAGCAGAATACAGAACACGGAGAAAGGACTAAACATAAATGAGAGCAGGATACCACAGAAGGTTTCTGCCATTTTTAAAAGTGGCAGAATAGAGGGTTCGGGGTAGAAACTGTAGAACCCCCCCGCCCAGATGTGGCCACCTCAGGGGCGGATTAGCCACTGGGTGGGGCTAGTAGCCCATTGGACACTTGCACCCACGCCCCTAAATCTAGGTTTTAAGGGCTACCAGTGACACCAGAACCTCAGTTCTGTTCTGGCTTGCAACTAAGGACAAAGAAGAGAACAGTGTATGTGACAGTGGCTGAGATTAATTCAAGTACATCACCCATTACTGTTTTGCATACTTAGTGAGTCACCCTAAGTGGGACAGGTATGCCCACACGTGGGTCCCATGCACACTGTGTCACTGAAAGCAAGCTGTACCCCGCTGATGAGCCCATAACTAGGGTGAAACGGGTACTGGGTTGCTTGTGTTACGGTTCAGGGAAGAACCTGGCTTGGCAGTTCGGGCTGGAGTGTTCCTATTGGAGCAGGGTCGAGACTGATTTGCATTCAGCTGGGTCCAAACTGAGGTGGCATGGTGTGCAGAATAACAATGGATTGGGATGTGGTCCAAGTGATTACCAGTGGCTGAGATTAATTCAAGCATTCCATCCATCACTCTTTTGTATACCTTTTGTGTCACCCTAAGTGGGACGGGTATGGCCAGACGTAGGTTCCGTGCACACTGTGTCACTGGAACCAAGCTGTACCTGACTGATGAACCCATAAGTAGGGCGAAACCGGTCATAGGTTGCTTCTGTTCTGGTTCAGGGAAGACCTGGCTTGGCAGTTCGGGCTGGACTGTTCCTATTGGAGCAGGGCCAAAACTGATTTGCATTTAGCTGGGTCCAAACTGAGGTGGCATGGTGGGTAGGTTAATGATTTGATTGGGATGCGGCCCTGAGTGATTACCAGTGAGATTAATTCAAGCATTCCATCCATCACTGTTTTGTATAGTCAATGCGACAACAGGATCTGCACAAAGTAAACACGTGATGCTCTGCACCTGTTGCAACCTCCCTGGAACTGCATGACTGCGGCTCCTCCCGGACCAAAGACCATTTCCCCCAGACTGAGGGAATCCTTTGAGAGCTAAAGGCATCACCAGACTCCCCTGGACTAGTGGCAGTAGGCCCCTTCATACCGCAGGTAAAAACAACATACTGGACCCAAAGAATCGCTGGGCATTGGGCCCTATGAGGGATCGCCCAAAAGTAGATAGCCCAGTGCATTGTGGGAAATGTAGTCCTGACCTCCAGCAAGTTTCAGGTGGCTGCTGTTTTCCCCTGGATGTTGAAACAACTTCCTTCTGAGTCTAGCAACCACAGCCTTTACTCAATGCTACACCTTGAGGGGACACCACAAAACCTTCATCTGACATCCGCAGTGGCTTCGTTGTTGACTTTTTGCACCCGGTTCCTCACCAGCACTGTGTAAGCTGTGAAACCAGCTCCCCTGCAGCACCCGTTTCAGCACCACGGACAGCCAGGAAAACTCAGCACCCGAGCTTCTCAAGACAGGTAAAATCGAACTGACTGCTGTGGCTTGGTTTTGGGACCCACATCACCCTTACCTTCCTTTGGTTCCAAGCAATTCGACCTGCAAGTGACCGATTGTCACTAATTATTTTTCCCATTGACCGCAATGCTAACATTTTGCAGTGATTTATTATTGCTTTTAAAATCTATTACTCCGGTTGTACTTATTTGATTTACTTTGCATTGGTGTCCAAATTTATATAAAAATCTGCTTTAATTTTATAAATTTGTGTCAGATTTCTTGCAAGTCGTGTCAATTACTTATTGTCCTTGTTAGTTCTCTGAAATGCTTAACACATGTTCCTCTAGTAAAGCCTGACTGCTCTTTGGCACTCTACCAAGACTGAGCTAAGGATTTATTATTGTGAATCCTAGCACCATCTTTGGAGTATTGTGAGAGTATTGCATAATGAAATCTAACCAGCATCACTAGATAATGCCACCTTCCTACATCAATCACCTGGATAGACCACACCTTCATCAAGTTCACTATTCCCATCCTACTCCCATGCACACACACCATCGCCAGACAATACGGTGGAAATTGGAACAACATCCTGGGCAAGGACTGGCTCACTGCTCTCATCCTCCATTGGGCCGATCACAGCAGCAGCCTCCTAGAAGCCATAAGGAAATTCAACAGCTGGATCACCTCCAAGCTGATGAAGACAAGAGTACTTTCAAATCCGTCCTGAGACAATATCACCAACAGATTTGGTCTACCAAATACACAACCCTGGCAGACTGCTTCAATGCTAGCTCCAACAGAAGTAAAGTATTATTCGCCACTGTGAAAGACTTCACCTAACAAGCAGCCACCTCCTAAACAACCACCCCTCACAGGACCTCTTCAGAAACTCTCTGAATTCTTCAGCAGTAAGATAAACACCATAAACAGCAACTTCAGCCCACAAACAGACCCGACAGACCTATCTCATCCCAAGAACCAATGCTGACCACATAGACCGCTATCACCACAGACAAAACCATCACTACCATGAAGTCCATCCACTCAGGAGTCCCATCGGACCCATGCCCCCACATCTACGGCAGAGGATTTCAACTCATCAGAGCCACGCTCACACCTATACTGAATACCTCCATCTTGTCCGCAACCTTCCCCAATTCTTTGCAACATGCCACAAAACTATCCTTCCTGAACTCCCCTTACTGAAGAAATTCCACGGACTCATCTACACTCACCAACTAAAGGTCGATCTCCCTGCTACGCTACCTGGCCATTTTCTTAGAGGAAATCATCAACAGATGTCTCACGAACTGCCTCAGAAACAACCAACTCCTCAACACAACACAGTCCGGTTTCAGACCCAACCACAGCTTTGAAACAACCCTCATTGCCTCCACAGACAACATCTGCATGATCCTGGACAGAGGCATAGGTGACCCTCCTTCTCCTTGACCTCTCTGGTGCGTTTGCCCTGGTCTCCCACGCGATCCTCATCCAATGCCTGCACAACATTGAAATACAATGACCCACTCCCTGCTGGATCTGCTCATTCCCTATCAGTCAGCTTGGCTCCCTTCACTTTGTACACCCACAACCTCATCTGTGGAGTTCTGCATGGATCTTCTCTGACTCCTACCTTCTTCAATGAAAGCAAGATCCCTCAACACTCAACTTATTCTCTCCCTTTCGTACAAGTCTCCGAGCACTGGGAATAGGTTTGCAGCCTGCAAGACCAATATTGCTGACTGGATGAAGACCAACTGCCTGAGACTGAACACCAGCAAGACCAAAGTTATGATCTTCAGGAACAGCACCTTGACGCGGGACTCCACCTGGTGGCTGGCAAAATTAAGAGCCACACCCACCATCAAAGCCAGGAACCAAAGGATCATCATCGTCAGCAAACTCAAAATGATCCACCCAAGTCAACACTGTCACTTCCTCATGCTTCCAGACCCTAAAGAAGAATTTCAAATGGCTTCCTATCAGCATCTGAAAAACCATCACTTACGCCATTGTCACAAGCAAGCTGGACTATGGGTACACCCTTTATGCAGGGATCAACAAACAACTCACCAGAAGACTGCAGACAATACAGAACACAATAATAAGAAACACCAAGATTCCTTCTAGATATCATTTATCATAAACATTCAAAACAGTAATTGATTATTGGTTAATCCAATCAAAAGCACAAATATTTGTAAATATCAATATATGGAGACTTAAATTTATCTACAGAGAATTGTTGAAAAGTACAAAATTATATATAAAAGGATCTCCAACGCATAATGATGGAGCTTTATGAAGTGAGGTGATCACACAGTGCAAGTGAGTGCAGTGATAAAAAGCAGTAACAAGGTGATCATACATAGGTATTTAGACAATGGGCTGGTCAGTTTCAGAACTAATACATAAGGATTGCTAATTATAATGAGGAAAGAATCAATTATTATTATGTAATATTTATTTATTTTACCATGGTTTTCTATAGGGCTACTTCACCAGGTGGTGTTAGGGCGCTTTATAACGAAACAACATACTATTGGAGCATAACATGAGTACAAGTCACATAGAGATTATCTGTGTATAAAACTTAAAACAAGAGGGGCAGGGGAAAGGGAGGGGGAGTGTTAGTAATGAAGGACAAGGGTATCACTAGATCTCTTCAAAGAGAAGGTGGATTGGAGTATAGGTTCGAACTATTAAGTGTTTGGCATTAAATGGTTTTTGAATAGAAATGTTTAAAGTTGTGTACTGAAGGCAAGGATGTCATGTGCCTTTCTTATTTTGTTAAGTAAAGAGTTCCAAAATGAGGGAGTGGCAACGGACAAAGACTGTTTTTGAAGCAGCGATTATTTTAATAATGGAGGTTCTAGCAGGAGGGAGGAATTGCTGCGGAATTATCTGATTGCACCTGATATTTTCAGTAGATCAGCGAGGTAACTGGGCTGGCTGGTCTGAAGTGTTTTAAAAGTAATGCAGCCAATCTTGAATTTGATTCAGGACTCAAGTAGAAGCCAGCGAACGGGCGAGATGTGGTCAATCTTCATTTTGTCTGAGATGAGGCATATTGTGGAATGGAAGGTCATTTTCTGTGGGTGTAAAGCACTTTCCCGTCAATTCTCGAGATCACTAAGGCTTTGGCTGCCATTCTGAGATGATCGTTGGTGAGGAGATGTTTTATTCTTTTTAGTTGTCTTAGGTGAAATTTTGCTGCTTGGGATAGTTTCTGTACGTGTGGTTTGAGGGAGAGTTTGCTGTCTATGAGGAATCCCAGGGATTTCACCATTTGATAGTAGGAAGATTAGTGATGGATCAATTCTATTGGCTACTTTGCTTGCAGGTTCAGTTTTAGTGAGTTCATAGAGGCCCAGATAAATTCTGAATCTAGACCCTCCTTGAGTGCAAGGGCATCTTTGTACAATGAGATGTTTAATTAATTTGGGATATTGTCAGCGTATTGGTGAAGTTTGATGTTGGATTTTTCCAGCGGTAGGCTCAGTGGTTCTAAATATGATGGGGGGAGAAATTAAATTTGGAGAATGCAACAATTCATCTTTTCCAGTCTGGAAATGTTGGAGCCAACTTAGGCTAGATTAGAGTGGTCCATGAGGAATTCTTTGAACCAGTTTAGAACTAAGACTTTTATTCCCATTCTGAGTTCCAGTGTTTTAGTAGTATTTAGTGGTCTTCTGTGTCGAAGGCTGTGGACAGGTCTAGGAGAATTAAAAGGCAAGAATCGCCATCATTCATCATTTTCAGAATATCATCTAGAACCTTTATAGTGGTCGTTTCCATGCTATGACCTATTCTGAATCCCCAATGGCATGGTACTAAGAGTTGATTTGATGTGATGAAATTGTTTAGTTGTACGGGAACACATTTTTCAATGGTTTTGCTAATCCATGGGAGATTTGTTATTTGTCTGTAGGTATCCAGGATTGTCAGGTCTGAATTAGGGGTTTTAAAAATCAATTATACATGACCCATTTTGAGGTTACTGGAAAAGGCACCTTGCTCTAAGGAGGCATTGATCAGGAGCAGCCAGTAGGGGCTAGATTTGAGAGCTAGATTTGACAATTTTCACCAGAAGGCTGTCCTTGAAGTAGGTAGTAGGTTTTATAAGCTTGATGACCTTGGTGATATCATCTAGTTGGAGTAATTTATATAATTTCCAGGATTTATTTGTCTTCGGTGAGTAGTTAGGCTTGTGTGCAGGAGAGGTAGGAAGTTGCATTTTTATTTTGTTTATTTTGTCCCTAAACAATTTGGCAATTATGTTGCAGTCAATCTCTGATCAGGCTTGGGTAGAGTTAGTTGTTTGTGTGATTTTTCTTTATATAAATTTGAACAGAAACTTGGGAGGGCTAAAAAATTGGACAATTTGGGTTTGGATGTAGATTTTCCTCTCAGCCTTAATGGCTCCTGAATAACCAGTTTTGTGATTGACTGTCTCTGTGCTCTCTTTTTGTGAACGGCATTTCGACCTTTAGGGCAATTTCTGGATCAACATCAGGACAGAAAACATGTTGCACAGCTAAGGTAGATCCTAATTCACTTGATGAAGAATGTCCAGAGGAAGTAGTGGCACTGTCCTGTGTGCATTTAGGATGTGCTGGAAAACAGAAATAGACTTGCAGAAGCTTCAGTCAAGTAGTATGAAGAAACTGTCTGAAGCGTAACTGAACAATGGCAATGAGTTAGCCAATGATATAGTGAATAGGAGCGCGTGAGAAACAATCTCTCCAGGATGCAAATATTCAATTTAAGCAGCCTGTGGGAGTTTCAATAAACCAATGCAGAGGAACAAACTATTCCCAATTACATCATGGCACCCAATCAGACAAGGAAGAAGCTGCGCAAGTGCTTCATGGCTATTCGGTTCTCTAAGTGGAGCGCGGGGGAATGAATCACTCTGTCAGCACATCTCCAAGACTGTGAGAGAATGAATCTCTCTGAGAGCACGTCCAAGCAAAACTATCCAGAATACGGCAGCTAGAATCATGCTCGACCTCCCATGCCGCACACACTTCTCAGCTCAACTCAAGGACCTCTACTGGCTATCATACCCATATGAGCACATTTTAAAGTCCTCACTCACACCTACAAAGCACTACACAACCCTAGACAACAATGGGTCAGCATCCCTTAGAAATTACTTCTGTTTTCACAAACCCTCCCAACACCTACGGTCATCCAGATTCCTACTTGCACACATCCCACGCATACGGAAAACTAGAGCAGGAAGTCAAGCATTTTCCTACATCACTTCTAAAGCATGGAATGACCTGCCACTACACATGTGAGCCTCCTCTCGACTTCTTGAGCCCCGCAAGAATCTGATGACCTGGCTCTACGAGTTATCCCCCGCTGTCTTAGGCAAGGCTGAATTCACCTGGTCAGTGCATGGATAACCTACCGCGTATCCAGGCACTATACAAATCAAAATACCGTAACATAAGACTGTTAGGTCTTGTTGGTATCTGCGGGCTGTGGAAAACTTTCCATAAGAGTAAGCTGAGAGGAACAGCAGAAGAGGGGTTGAACTGAATGCAACTGATGTAAATGAGTGCGGATGAACAAATGATATGCTAGTGAATAAATATTATTTCATCTTTGAATGGTTTTTAATTAACAAATACCTCTAAAAGGTTTTTTTAATTTTGTTTATGTCACAGCACAGAGTCTGAGTCATCCCACCAAATGACATCTGTGGCATCTAGATGTCTTGTGTTGGTCATTTCTGAGGCATATGGTATGTGGCTAAGTTAAGGAAAATGTGATGTATGAATGTTCTAGATAGGTGAGGGTGGAAAGGAAAGAATAATGGTTGCAGAAAGAAACCTCAAGAAGAAGAAACATACCTCACCAGTGAAATTTAAAAATAGGCCAAGAAAAGGGTTGCAAGATGATACAAACAGAAGGGGCAAAGTTAAAATGCTGCTCTGCTGACACTGCAGCTTGCTGCCTAAATGGTGCCATTGTTAGAAATCACATCTAAGAAAGGCTCTTGGTAAACCTACATTCCAGGGAAACAATGCAGCACTACATTAGATGAAGAGCATGTTCATATTAGAAAGGGAAGCAGCAACAATGAAATATAAACTTCACACACCATGGATAGAATTCAACATACCATTGCTGAGAGTGAAGATATTCACTACACCTACAGAACTTGTTGCTCTTTGGGGGTACTTCTTTGTTTCCTATTACCCTTTAGCACTCCGCAGAGTGTCCATTAGCACTCCCAGATCAGTGAAGGACCACCAATGGCGGCAGGATCGGTGGACTGAGTTGTCTTTAGGATATTTTGGGATATTTTAAATTCTATGTGCTGCAGCAGTGTATCACAATATTGAGCTTACACATAGGTGAATTAAATTCTACATGTGTGTGCTCTCATCAGCTTAATAATTTCCCATCTTAAAAAACCCCAATAGGTCCCTTGGGACAGGCATGAGAAATTGAAGGAATCTCTCCCAAACCAACATAACCACCACATATTCCCTGATGAAGATAAGCTATTCAAGAAGTCAGTTGACAGCCATTCATCCGGCCCATAGGTACATAAGTGATATCTATGATTATGTTGCAAAATGTGAAAGCTACATCCTTGACTTAGCAGAAACCCTGTTATGTAGACAAGTTTATTACCCACAATGAGCCACTCTCACTGGACACAAAATCATCTGGAAGCCAATTCCATCTGGAGTCCAAGAGAGAGTGTGATGTTAATTAGTAAATGGCTTGCACAGAGATAACCAAAACTCCAACATGCAACTCAATCGTATGTATTTTTGTTCCACGTGAGTTTCATTTAAACAAAAGCGGATTGTGATCAGAAGTTATCCGTGGGCAGACCACTATTCGTGATATATCTAAAAAACTATTACTCACAGAAGTAAGATCCATTCTTGAGTATTGTTGGTGAGGTGCAGAATAATAAGTAAAGCCCAATAAAGTAGGATGTAATGTTCGCCATAAGTCTAAAAGCTCATGAAAAATACCTTTCGGACCTTACACATTCTAGGGGATGCAAATTGATTTGCTGAATCAATTGTATAGTTCAGAGTACAATCGAAGTCCCCCAAAATAATTATTTCTCCCTGCCATTCAAGCAACTCCAACATTAATTTGTTAAAAAGGGCAGGGTAGTCCACATTTGGCCCGTATAGTGCACAGAGAACACATTTCTTATTATACATTTCAAGCTGCAAAATGACCCACCTGCCACCTGGGTCAGAAGCTTGCTTAAGTTTCCTACAAATTAAATATTTATCTTTGAGAATCGGTACCCCTCTGATTGCTGCCCCCTGTGAGGTACACTCCATCATCTCATAACCTAGCTGTTTAAACTGTACCCTATCCTTGTAAGCTAAATGTGTTTCAACCAAAATAACCAAGTGTGGTTTATATATCCTGAGCTCTTCTCTAGCCAGCTGCCGTTTAGTTGAAGAATTTAGCCCAGCCGTATTCCAACTTAAACATCTCATTGTCCCCATCATAAAACATATACCAGGCCAGATTCAGAGCCATTTCTAACCTTCACTGAGCATAGTCTCCCAAACGGATTAACAAAAAAGAATCTAAAAGAAGAGTTTTTTGAAGCCTTATTCATAAAGAAGATGAGCTATTATCTTCATGCTTTTGAATTTTATAGTTTACGTCATCATCATTTTTTTGGATTTGACCTGTGCCCTCTGTTTTTTAACCCCTTGCTTTTTAGTACACTACCCATTGAAAAACTGATACCCAATCACCACCCCTGCATCAAATGCAATTCCACCCCCCAGTGTCTTAAAGAAGGAATCCCCCCTAACTTGCTGTCGATCAAAGACAGCACAGGAAAGCAGTGCCCTCATAAGTGTTCCCGACTAATTAATTAGTGATAACCTAATTATGTAAGCGGTTTTTTTTTTAAAGCGCAAAAAACTGTCTAAAAGAAAACAGTTCAAAGTCCAAAAGTCCAACTAAACATTTTACAGTTTCCCCATCAGAAAAAATACTAATCCTTTCTAATCTTTCAAGTTATTTAAAGTTATGTTGCAGTTTATCCAGCGCTATCTTTGCCTCCTGATCTGAATAGTAGATCTCTGTGCTACCGTCCTTGATAATCTTCAAATGAGCAGGTTCCTGTAGGTATACTAAAGCCCCCAAGGCTTTCCAGGGATCGATGAGCTGTCTCATCCTCCATCTCTTATCCATTGTAATTTTACATAGATCAGATTTGCAGTAATAGAGAATGACTCAACTGATACTGGAGTAATAGGTCGAGCCTTGATTGCGATAGCCTGGCGTAGTAAAAATTTACCAACGTAGATCAGAATTGGCCTTGGTCGACGCAAATTAGAGTGATCTGCTTGAGGAAGAAAAATTGGCAATCTATGGGCTCGCTGTATTTGGGAGTCCCAATCCCAGTCCGCAAGATCAGGGATAGCCTTCTGAATCAATTGAACAATAAATGTTCGTGGGTCTGAGCCTTCCTTGCCTTACGGAATCCCAAAAATGTGCAGGTTATTTTGAAGTTGCTGATTCTCAAAATCTTCAGCCTTTAGCTGCAGGGCATTAAGCTGAATATCATGCTCTTTAAGTATCATAGTAGTATGCGAGAGTGCATCCGCATTCTCAGATACTCTTTGTTGTATTGTAGTTAACTCAGTAGTAAGTTCAGCAACTTTACCAATTACAGCAGTCAGTGCTGCTTGAATGTTAGCATTGTCCGCCCTTAACTGTGTATAATGCTCCTGTGCTTCAGATCTTTGTATTGCCAATGCCTGAATGATTAAGGCCTTCGAAGCATCTGATGCCATAACTGAACCTGATGCATCCACAGGGGCAGAAATAATTGGTGTTACAGATCCATTTCTTATTAATTGTGTATTATCAAATGCATTATCAGATGGTTCGACCGCTTCAAAACTTTCAGCGACATTAACATTTTTTGATAGATGACCCACAAGGGGAATAATCTGCCGTTCACAAGCAGCTACATGATTTTGCACAATACCAGAGCTGGATAGCCTGAGATAATTGCTTTAACTTCCACCTTAGACGTCACCCATTTTCGTAAGGGGCTCTCTTGATTTTTTGTTTTTACTTTCAAGTTTGCTGCAGTCAAAGCTCCACCCTTGTGTTGAGACATGTTACCATTCCCTTTGATTTCCATTCATTTCCGGCCAGGTTTTGTTTGTTTGGCACCTTTAAAATTACGTTTTTTTCTTTTTAACAGAATGCAGATTAGAGGTCTCTTCTACAGAGTAGTCAGATAATTCATCAATATCCCCGGATGGCAAAGTGGAATATAGCTCATCCGCATTGATAATCTGTAATTTGACCTGTCCGCTATTTTGCTGACCATCCCCGCCCATAGGTAATTCGAGCGTTTCCTGTGGTCTCTGAATTGGTGTACACACAGACTTATCTATACCTCCCTGCCATAGCGACTCCAATTTAAAGCTTGACATTATAGCTGGTGAGTCACTTACAACCTGAAAATTAGCCTCCTCCATTAGCCCAGCAAGAGCAAAGTCTGTCCCAGATATATTAGAGATTGTAGAAATTATGTCTTTCAGTTGATCATTACCTGTTAATTTTAGTGGTGAGGCAGGCATAACCCCAGAAGTATCAGAATCCTCACTCACCCTAGTAGGTAAAGATTTTAACAATCCACAATAAGAGCTACCATCTGCCTGTGTCTCGACCGCTCCTCCCAGAGCTGTTTCCAAAACTGCACCTTTCCCTAATTGATTCCGTGCCTCAGGTGAATCCCCCAGCTCGCGCTGCACTGCCTCCAGCACCGTCTCTGCCTTAGCGGCTTTGGGTACAGCTAAGAAAAGATCTGTTGCTTTTTCCGAGTTGAGCAGTTGTATCACTGGTCTGCCCACTCGTGAGGTGTTTTTCTTTGTCTCACAGTCTGTTTGTTCTGTAGCTGATTTTCGGCGGATACCGCTACCATGTTTTGGTTCAGACGCCCAGACCATTGTTCTCCCGGTTTTGGCGGAGCCATAGATGACCAAAGTGAAGACAAGCAGGTTGCCGAAAAGATGTAAGTGCCGAGAATCCAATCGAAGCATTCACAGCAGGTTATTTCACTTTTCTTTCCCCCACCGATTGCCAGTTCCTCCCAAAAAGCCTATAGTTCATGGATTTTAACTACTAGCATTTAGCGTTTAGAATGTAGCGCTCAAAAGTCATATTGTGCGGGTATTAGTTGTATCTGACTCCCTAGTTGGGAGCATTCCTAGGACGCCGCTTCTCATAGCGGAGTCAATCCGGCATCTTCCTTAGTTTTCAGCTTTCTATTGAGGAGAAGAATTCTCTACCATTCTCGTTCCAAAGGTACTTGCTATCTGATCCTCAATATATTTCATATACTCAAGGGGCTCTCAATGAGTTTCTACAATTTAATATGAATACTGCTCCCCCATTTATTATATGGGACACAATAAAAGCTTACATGCGCGGCTTTACGCAACAGTATATTTATCAATTAAATAAGACTTCCAGAAATAGCTTTAATGAAGCTTGTGATAGTTTAAGAAAATTAGAATTAGCACATGCAGCAGAGTTGATCTCTAAGGGATCAAATAGTGAGTCAATATATTCTTCTATGATAAATACATGGGCTATTTTAACTAGGCAGTTCAAAGAGAAGACCGCAGCAGCTTTAAATAAAAACCGCTGTACTCAATATGAATATGGAGATCAGGTCGGTAGGATACTAGCCTATCAGAATGCAGACAAAAAGGCTAAAACTCGGATCAACTCAATTAGGGGTAGAGACGGTCTGCTTCATAATACTACTAATACGATCCTAGAACAATTTAAGCAATTTTATATGGAGCTGTATAGGCAGCCTGAAGATGTTGGGGATGAATATTTACAAGCAGGGGAACTTAATTCTCTTAGCACTGGGGCAGCAGAGTCTCTTCAACAAGATATAACTATAGAAGAAATTACATCTGCTATAACTGCTACCTTCTGGTAAGGCTTCAGGACGATGCCTTACCAGTAGAATTTTACAAAGTTTTTAAAAGTTCTATTCTTCCATTATTGAGCATGATTATACATCAAATTGGAGAATGTAAGAAAATCCCCAAGTCTTGGGATATGACTAATATTGTGTTTTTTCTTAAAAAGGGGAAAGCGGCAGATGAATGTGGGTCTTACCGACCAATATCACTAATCAATGCGGATGCAAAAACAAATTCTAAAGTATTAGAAAAACCGTTTAGCACCTTATATGTCTGAGCTTGTATCTGCACATCAACATGGATTCATAACTGGTAGAGATACTACTGCGCATGTTGATACAGCCATAACTGCATTTGATATTGGTAATAGGACACTTTGCAGCTTGGGGATGATTTTATTAGATGCTGAGAAAGCATTCGACTGGGTGGTATGGGAGGCACTATGGCTTATACTGATTAAGTGCGGTCTACCAGGTCAATTAATGAACTGGATTTGGGCGTTATACATTAATCCACTAGCTAAATTTATGTATACTAATCTGCATTCTGCGATATTCCCGATACAGTGCGGTACAAGGCAGGGATGCCCACTCTCTCCCTTGCTTTTCGCTCTATATATAGAGCTATTTCTTAAAGCATTAAATCGGAACACTGGTATCACTCCATTTAGTAACGGAATGTTCTCTCTGAAGGCTATCGCGTATGCTGATGATATCGCGGTTTTTACTGCCAATCCAGAAACAGCATTGCATATTGTACAGGAGGAAGCAAGAATTTACGGCTGCTTCTCAGGGTATAAATTAAACACACATAAAACCCAAATCTTGCACAATATACAATCAATTACACCGATATTCTACAACAGTTTCGTACTATTTGAATGTTGTACTATACTCCTGAAAAAATAAGCAAGTGGCGACAAATATCACGGGGATCCGGTCGAGATGCGGTGGATAAAACAAGATGTCTTAAGTGCGGCCAAAGGGCAGCTGACATACTTCATATGTTTTATACTTGTCCTGAGCTGTCAGATTTCTGGGGGAAAGTCATGCAAAACTTGGGCCAATGCTTAGGATAACGTATCATTTACTGCTAAAGAAGTTATGTTAGGATATAAGGTATTTGATAACCTTTCTATTAAGATTTTTTTTTCTATAATCTTAGTTGTGGTTCGTCTTTGTATAGCGAGAGAGCGGATCACGCCTAATCCTCCTACTTTATCTCAAAGGTTGACTCTTATGAAAGACATCTACAAAAGAGAGCGCGCATTAGTTAAAACTAGAACTATTCGCTCAATGAAAAAATTTGAACGTCTATGGAAATATTTTGAATGAACTAGGATCTCGATGCAGAGCACTGGTCCGGGACCAGGGTTCGATTCCCGTCGCGGCAGGGTCTCGGGCTATAAATTAGGCGGACCGGATATTCTCGCCTCAGTGCCTATTCTAATCATGGGTCCCACGCTGCAACTCTGGGCAATAGCTTGCTTAATCTCCACAACGGCCCCAACAGCGCTAGGATGCCTGGCCTTCACCATGGGGGTGCCCAGGAGTGGACACCTCGGAAGGAAAGCCAGGAAGGGTTCCTTCAGCGGTATGAAGACAGCGCTGAGATACCCATAGTGGTGATCGGCGCTATATAAAAAAAACATACATTTACATTTACATACATACATACATACATTTTGTTTATCTATATGATGAGTACATGTATAGGTACTCATGGTTGCTTATGAATATTCCTTTTTAAGATATGGGTATAGCTTTTACCTTTTGGATGAGACCTGAACCTTCTGCAAAAATATGTTTTTTTTTAAAAAAGAGTTTCATTTAAACAAGTAGAGATCACAGCCATGAATAAATGAAAGGAGACTTTCAGAGTGCAGCTAATGCTTCATAAGAAACATCCTGGTGCAAAAAAGATCATGGGAGTAAAGGCAGAGTCTTCAGTTCACGGAACAGGAAGGCCTTCAGTTGAGCCTTAAACAGACTTTCACTGGGATAGTAGGGAGATGCAGTGGTAAAGAGTTCCAAATACTGGAGACAACAAAGAAAAAGTTTTTCTACCAAATTTGGCTTTGTGTACTTTGGTAACGTACGGCAGATTGTGATTTGCTGAACGCAGTGTCCTAGCAGGGAGATATTTTATTAACCTATTCTGGATGTTCAGCAGGCCATTCTGATGGAATGCTTTGAATGTGACCAAGAGTGTTTTGAGCTTAATTCTAGACTTAATTGGCAGCCAACGTAGTTGCTTTAAGCCAGACCAGATAGATGCCTTTTAAGAATATTTAGCACAAGTCTGGCTGCAGCATTCTGGAGACTCTGACGACATGAAAGCACTTCTTGAGAGACTCCCAGAAAGAGAACAATAGGATAGTCTAATCTGGAGACAAACAGAGCATGTACAATCCCCTTCCAAGTGATCAGAGGTAGATACATCGATATTTTAAAAACGTTTCCAGTGATTTTAGAAACCCAAAACAAGTAGCAGCTGTAGCATGGACTAAGGGTTTTGAAAGATAATGCTGTATCCAAAAGCACCACAAGATTCCTGGCCACTGTTTAGGAAGACAGAGTACGGCCCAACTTGGGAGGCAACAGGAGAGGGAGTACCAAATACCAAAAGTTCAGGTTTATTAGAGTTGAGTTGTAAACAGCTGTTACACATCCAATCGGCAACAGCAGTAAGACAGCACTGAGAATACTCAACCACAGAGTCTTCAGGCTGTTGAAATGCCAACATAAGTTGTGTGTCATCTGCATACGATGCAATATTCAGACCCCACTGTTGCACAACGAGGGCCAATGGATCCTTATAGAGGTTGAAGTAAGTAAGGCTCAAAGCTGAGCTCTGAGGCACACCACCACATATAGGTCTAAACTGAGATGTATATGGCAATGGGAATACTGCTGGCCCTGCCCCCTATTTCTACCTTCTCCAATCTTTACGTGAGGATTTTGTGAGACACCGTACCGAATGCAGTGGAAATGGCCAATGCCTTACGAACCACATCAAGGATCATTTTGATGTATTCAGTAATATCAAGACAGCAGATTCCATGCTTATCCCTGCTCGGAAGTCTGATAGAGTAGGATGGAGACTACTGTTTCACTCAACATGATTGGCTATTTGGCAATTCACAATGGATTCCAACATCTCCCCTAAAATAGGGAGGAGGGGGATTGGTCTATAATTACTCAGAGTGAGTGGATTGGTACTGTTTTTTTAGAAGGGGCACTACGAGTGCCATTTTCCAGATAGAAGGCAATTCACCCCGTCCAGAGAAAGGTTCAAAAGAGCATTAATCTAGGGGTTAATTGCAGTAGAGGCCTTAGATAGTATGTGAGAAGAATCAAGAGGGGATCCAAATTTAACTTTGTGAATGATACGGTCCGAATCTGCTTGCGAAATTTCTTTAAATGAATCAACCATTGGACATTCCTTGTCTTGGAGGAAGTGGGAGATGGACCTTGACAGGGGGAGGCATCCTATTTGAAACTTGCACCAATTATTTGCACTTTCGCGAAAAAAATAAAGATAAGTCATCTGCAAGCGACTGCGAGGTTGGAATGATTTGTTTGCACGTCTCAGGCTTTAGGAATGGTTTGACAATTTGAAAATCTGCTCTAGGGGTATTTCCAGATGTGTCTATTTGTTTAGCATTATAGGTCATTTTGGTTTTCTTGATGTTAAGGCTAAATGAGAACTAACCCGCGGAAAGGTGCAGATCCCTTCCTAGTGTGGGTTTTTAAGGTTGCCAAAGTGTCAAAACCTGACAACAAGGCATCAGTAAGGGATCAGATTGCATGATCAGTTCCATTGATGAATTGATCTTTAATTGAGAGTACAAGGTCGCTAAACTCAATTCAGAGATAGTATGCCAGGGTCTAGAAGGCTCTTTATCCTTACTATTAGCATTTTGGACCAAAGCATAATATGCAGAACAAGCATTGGCATAGCCAATAGGTCTCGCCTTTGGAACCTTATAAGTGTTTAGCCATGCAACAGTTGCATAACTAAACACTTATAAGGTCCCACAAGCGAGACCTATTGGCTATGCCAAGTGGCCGTGCACCGCAAAAGTGAAAGTGATCGCTATCGCGATCAAACGCAAAAGTGAAAGTGATCGCGATCAAACATCAAAGCGGCCGTGCGGTCGCTAAAGTGAAAGTAATCGCGGTAAAAGTGGCGCGCGCGCCCGCGCACATGCACTGTAGCCCTAGGCTGGCCTGGTAGCACTTTTTGGAGCCCTCTCAATAAGTCTCGCCAGACCAGCGCATGCGCTGGGTCAGGCGAGACGTAAAAAGGGCACAAAAAATGGTCAGTCGAGGTGAGTTGAAGAGGTGGGTACATCACAACCAAAGATTGACTAGAAGAAATCAGTTTGAGGATATGATCCCTGATATGAGGAGCATCCTGAACAGCCTGTATAAGATAAAGGTCAGCCATAGATTCCTTAAGCTGCTCCGCTAATCTATTGTTGGGATCATCTGTGTGTGCATTGAAATCCCACATTACAACCACATTTGAGGATTGTAAATAAAAAAGGGTAATTGCATTGATGATCACATTCACAGACTGGGAGGAGGCTTTATGAGGACGATAGATTAGGGCACCAGACAGCGAAAACTTTTCTGAGATCTTTAAGTAGAAAAGCAGCCTCTCAGTTAGTCCCAATCCCTCCAGCTTAGTAGTAGGTGCATACGAATTCTCTAGAAGCCATGATCTACTTCACTCCAGGGTCTGCCGCACACATTCAAGATAAGATCCTAAAAATGGCATTGCACCTAAAAATAATTTCCCCAAAAATACTGCTATAAAACACTTCCACTGATAGGTGGGCAGTCCCAAGAACAAACAGGTCTCATTTGGGATAGCATGTAGCGAGGGCCCCTGAGCACACAACTGGACCAGTTCATAACTAAGTAATCAGTAATAATGCTTAAAAAAATAGATTTTCATCCGCAGCGGTGATCATACTAATGTCTGATTACCATCAAGGTGTACAACTTGAAATAAAAAATCACACTCCTTTAACTTGCAACAGCATGTATTGCTTTCATTCAAACCTTACCATGAATTCAATGGGACCAGTTTTCATAATTCAAATGAGAGATACTGAGTAAAATCACAAAATCTAAAAATATGTAAATCCCAAGTGATTTCCTGAAATCCCTAAAAAACTCAAAAACAATACTCCAACCAACAAATGGTAAAACTGGCCTCTGACTGACCGGCCAGATTTTGGAATGACAATAGTGGCAGTCCAAATCTATTGTATACAGCACTGATTGAGAAATGCACAGGAACACCAGTAAATATTCATTCTTTCATGAACTGATTTTGTGCATACAGCACTGATTGACATAGGTGCCAAGTTTCCCAGGTACATGACTGATGTTCTGCTCAGCCCAGATTGTAGTCCTGGTATATAATGGAATAAACAAGATTACAAGTCCCAGAATTCAAAGTAAAACCTGGACCGGGACACTCCTGGGAGTAGCCGTGCGCTTTATAAATACCATATTAACATAACATAACATAACATAACTAGAGCAGCACATCATGCATGGACCTGGAAAACTTGCCTGAACTAGATTTAGAAATACACATGGGTCCCGATTCATTGAAGAAATCTGAGACAAAATCCTAAACTTATTACTTTTGGTATTCACAGAAGGCATTTAGTAGTAGTAAAGTTAGGATTTTGTCTTAAGTCTGTCTTAAGTCTGTCCCAAGTTTGTCTTAATTCAATCTTAAAACAAAAGCCTAACTTTACTACTACTAAATGCCTTTTTTGAATACCAAAAGTAGTAAGTTTAGGATTTTGTCTCATTTTTGTTCTGGGAATCAGCCCCTCCAACTCCAGGAAATATTCAATCTTTCATGAACAGACTTATCCAGAAGCCAGAAAGACTCTCGCTTCACAACCTAGAGCCATACTGAGGACAGCTATTTGGTAAACCCAAAGCAATACAAAAACAAGATAAAGATTGACAAGTTATCACATGATGCTATAATGGGAACCTTTCCTAGAAAATTTCGAGACTTGTAGGTTATATTTTGTTGGACTTGGCCCTTTTTGCGGTGTCATCTCTAAACTTTTTGCCTTTCTCCTAGTCTTTTTTCTGACATGGTGTTGGTGGTTCTAGGACTCTGAGCGCTTTAGCACTGCTGTTCAGTATAAAGTGCGTGTGCTCTCTATGGTAAACATGGTAAGATTGGTCTACACCTGTTTGGCATATTTAATTTACCTGTCAGTCCCTTGTAAAGTTGTATCTCATATACCCAGGGCTGGTAAATTAAATGCTACTGGTGGGCTTGCAGTGCTGATTGCGCCACCCACTTAAGTAGCCTATCCCAGGCCTCTGCCATTGCATGTCTCGCTTTTGAGTGACAGGGGCTGGTGAGGTGTGTGCGGCTCCGGGAGGGGCAGGGTGAGTCAACACTAGGCTGAATGGGACATCTGCATTCGGAGTAGTGGGAGGAGTAGTCCCTTGACCCTGAATAGGTCTGTGCCTAGCCTGTACAATGCTGGCTCCGTCCCCCTGTGGTGTGTCTGATGATGAGCCCCCACCTGACAATGGGGAAGAGGAGCCTTGTAAACAAAGTGCTTCAATTCCCCCCTGAACCAGTTTTGGCTGGTCCCCCCAAGCCCCTGTGCCAGTGCAGACAAAAGAGGAATGTAATATAAATGTTCGGGCTGCGACCCCATGTGGGGTGCTGTTCCTGTACTTGCTGGGGGCTTGCTGCTGCTGGGGGCCAGGAGGAACCGCCATGGGGGCTTGCCTCCCTGCTGGAGGGCCCTGTGTGCTGGCCTCCCTGGGCCCAGCTACGCCCCTTGAACTCTGAACGACTCTTGCGCCAGGGGTGCGCTTTACTTTTAATTATTGGCAAACCGAGGAGCCTTTCGTGGCTTGCAGCGCGTTGCTGCAAGGTGAATGCAGGGGGAATCCTGGTGTGGGGACTTCCCTGTACTGCTGTGGAAGGGGCGGGAGGCGGGTGCCCACCCCGCATTTTTGCCAGGTTTCATCGGGCGCCCACCCCGCTGTTTTGCGCCTCTTTGAGCGGGTGCCCACACCGCTTTTTGCATATCTAAACGGCGGGTGCCCACCCCGCAGTGTGCTTCCTAGCGGGAGCCCACCCCGTGTTTTGATGGTGTAAGCGGGTGCCCACCCTGTAATGGTCTTTATTTCAAATGGTAGCCTACCCCGTAGTGCCGCAGAGATTGGGAAGAGAATCACCACCGCGGCCCAGCAGCCAGGCAAGCTGCTTGAACCAACTCTCATCTCCCCCTGCAGATTGATTACGCAGCTATATTCCAGGATGCAGGAGACCACGGCGATACGCATCCCTACCAGCCAGAGCGCATGGTATGCAGACCACACCTCCGCTCACTAACGACCAAAGGCGGTATTGTTGTGTACAGTCTTGTGCGCTCTCCCCTAACTATAGATTGCGTCTTGTACATTTTAAATATCTGCACAGACTGGAGAGAATGTGCAGAATGATGTCCTACATCTTGCATGGGACTGCGCTGGTCTTTAGCAGTTCTGGGTTGCAGTCTTTGAGGCACTCGAAGAGGTCACTGGACATGCACTGGAGAGCTCCCAATGCAGTGCGCTCCTGGGATACATGAAGGATGTACTGCCGGAAGGGCGCAAGTTGACACTGCTCCTTCTCCTGCTTCGTAAGAGCGATGCGATGAGGCTGGCGCATGCCACTGTGCACGGCTGATTGGCTTAAAGATGCAGAACAATGCCAGGAGCAACTGAATGCTTTTCGAAGCTTATGCCGCACGCGCCCGACCTAAAGATGTCTGGTCCTCTTTGGAGGTATATCTTAATGCCCAATCAGGACTGGGTGAGGATGTGAATGCTGATGATGAGACTGCTCCACTTGAGCCCATTACTGCGGAGGCACAGACCCCATAAGGCTTCCTGTTTTACTCAAGTTAAACATGTTGACCGCTATACAGCAAGAGTCAGATCTGTAAAGCTACAGTGCTACACCTGCTTTCCTCTTTCGCTATCTGAGTGGCCCCTACCCCAATCCCTTTTGTTTCCCTTCTCCCTCCTATAGTTGTATTGTATGGAATGGAACAGTAAATGTTGATTGCACATTTGGAACAACATTTGCTCTATGCTGTACATACTAGCGTTGTTTGAAATTCAATAAACAGAAATTTGTTTTAAAGAAATACATTAAAAGAAAGTTCTCTCTTTTCATAAAAAAATTATTAAAATATTTTAAAATAAAATATGTCCTACCTTTAGATTTGCTTTATAGTTAAATTATATGCATTTAACATTATTTCCTATGGGTTTTTATTTTTTAGTCCATACCTCCATTCTTTTTTAGGGGTGATGTGTTGCAGTGCAAATGGTGGGCCATGAGTGGTGCTCGACTTACTCCAGCTCTGAACGGGAGTACTGTTTTGGCTATAGTAACTTTAGAAGTGTAGTTTGTGAGTAGCATTGGGCTTACTCTTGTGTGTCTCTCTTCCTTACTAAACTTCTCTTAAGTCTTCCCTAAACCCTTTTTTACTCCTCACATTTATTAGGTATCCCCATTTCCTAGCCACTCCCCCTGTTCCCTCTTGCATTTACTACTAAGTAGTAAACTTACATGTGTGAGGATCTCCACTTAGAGAAGAGAGGAAAGGTGGAAATTTACAACTGTAGGTTTGTGGACTGAATGTTGTAGTAAGTAAGCAGCACTTATGTATTACCACTGTAAATACTACAACATGCAGTTTGTGATTCGGGCCAGTGGTGGCCGGCAATTAGCATGTAGGGGAAGCCGAGGGGCCACACACACACACATGCACAGTTACTCACACCCATGCATTCACATCACACACTCACATATACATTCATACATACACATGCAGGCATGCACCAAACATTAAATAAAAACATAAAACTTACCTGCTGTACCATCTCAGGGAGGGAAGCCTCTGTGGTTCCAGAGGAGTTGGGATTGCAGGCTCCTCTCATTGGTTGACCTAAGAGGTGGCAGCCCCTCACTCGTCACAGAGAGAGATGGGGTAAGTGAGACTGCTGACCCCACCCCATTCTGTGATGAGGTGTCAGTTATAGACACTAGGCCCTGGGCACTTCAGGGCTTAAAACTGAAGTTCCCAGGTTTGAGGCTATTCTGTGACACTCCCCCTTGTTATGAGGGGGAGGACCTTAGACATTAAGCCAAGCAGAGGAGGTCACGCACACAGGGCTGTGACATCTGTAGCCTGGCAAAGTTTAGCTCAGGCAGCCAGGCGCCTGCAAATTGTAGTGCTTGTTTAGTGCCTGGCTGCCTGACCTGAACATAAAAGGTGTCCATCAGGGTGACCTTGGCTCAGCCTGACAGACATTATTAATGTCACCCTCGGCACCCGCTGCTGACTCAGGCCCAGTATTGTAACTTGAGAAAAGATGTTAACAAAATCAATAAAAATACCGCAGCTTCAACAGCCTCAATTTAGATCCAGGACATAATTATAAATTCAGTGTCACATCATAAAGGAACATTGATCACAGATGTGACACCTAGCTTGCCCCTTGTGGCCCCCTGGGACTGCTTTTGGAACCCCTTGCCTAGAGGAGAATGTAAACAGTGTTCTGAGGAGCACTGTTTACTTTAGGCAGCAACTGCTGGGAGACAGGAAATACCCTTTCTTTTCTTTAAAATATTTAAATTCAGTAGTGCAAAGCACACTCATATTTAAATAGAAGATTAAATAGAAAAACAAACTTTTTAGGTCTCGCCTAGCGTTGCAGCACACATGTGTTGCTTGCTCTGTGAGACATATTGTGGTAGATGAGATTTCAGAAGGGGACTTGATGCCCCGCCCATTATTTTCATTGGCTGGCGTCGTTTATCCTAAACGGTGGCCTCTGATTGAAAATGAGGCTTCTTTGTTACCGCCCTGCCTCCTTTTGGAACGGCCCATCGAGACTGGATCGTTTTCTTGAGGTGTGTAGTGACGGATCATGTTTCCGAAGTTAGTCTGTGAGCTCTACTTTCTTTAATGAGTTTTTCCCACTGCAGGGATGCACAACGCGCAAGGCGCGCTTTTACTTTCCTAGCAGACCATCACTTGTTCTCACAATGCCGACAGCTTGTTCTAATTAGCTTTCACTTTTGTGCTTTTCGTTTCTCGGCCGTTCATTAGCCGGAATGCACTATATTTTTCTCACAATGCCAACAGCTTGTTTGTCATTCCGGCTGTGAAGCACAATCGCACTCCGTTGTCCATGAATTTTCGCACCCCTCTCCCCTCGCTCGCACTCCGTTGTCCGTGGATTTTTGCACCCCCCGCCCACAATCCACTGTCTGTGACTTTTTGCACCCACGAGATCCCTGGTCATTTTAGGCGCCAGGGAGGTGGGTGCTGCAGTTAAATATTTCGAACTGTACTTATGCAAGACTTTGTCATTTACAACGTCATTTGCAACACCAATAGCTCTAACAAAAGCAAATGCGAGACCTATTGCATTTCCAATGCTTGTATAAATAACTTATTACCATGTTTCAGTCTTGTGAATGCATGACAAATGATATGTGCAAATAAACTTCCCCTATGTATTTCAAATGTGAGATAGAGGGTTACAGGCCATCATAAATCAAACTTTCCATAACAATAAGGAATAATTCAAACCAACAGCGTAGTTAATATTCAATTTATGGGAGCTGAGTCTCAAAAGTAGTAGTAAAACTACACTCTTTTCTGTAATCCTACATCGAGTGTACTTTTACTCGTTTTTGGAATTTCCAAATGCTGATGGGTATCAACATGTACAGCTGCTGTTGGCACAGGGATGACTGTGGATTCCATGAAAAATCATATGATTTCTGTGCTTGGTATCCATTGCGCTTGTGTGGAGATCTCTGAGGCAGAAATCTCCACAAAGTGGGAATGGAATCTTCTGGACCAATGCACTTTTTATGATTCGGCCAACCCTGGAATGGGATTTACGCCCTCACTTTGCTGGAGTAAAAATATGAACCTTTCCAGGTTGCAAAGGGGAGTAGTAAGAGTTTGTGAATGCTAATAAACATTCTAGCTAATGGGCGTTCACAAACTTCCAAGCAAACCATGTCTTTAAAACACAGTGGCGGCTCGCATAGGGCGTGATGCGGGGGGTGGGGCACAGGCAGGGAAGGGGCAGGGTCGGGGGGTAGTAAACTCGGACATACGACAGAGCGGAGCAACGTAATAATTACTTTCTCCCGTTCTGTCGTATGTCTGAGTTTACTACCCCCCACTCTTACCCTCCCCCGCCCCGCCGCCCCGCAGCACGCCCTACGCAAGCCACCTCTGTTAAAACACCCAGGACCACCCTCCGCCCCAACCATTGAGTAGGATTTTATGGCTGTGGAGAGCTGTACACTTGTGGTGAAAATCTCTACGCCTGTAAAAGGGCTTAAGTCTGCAAGGAATCCTTTTGTGAATACCTGGCAGATGACAGTCAGGTAAATTCACTTGTAAACTTACATTTACAAACAAATTTACCTTTGTGAATAGAGCGTGGGCAATATCAAAGAATTCAGGTAATTTAGATGAACATAAAGACTGTTGTTTTTTATTTTTTATATTTTGCCTCTCCCTATGATTTAATAAAATGTTTCCCATTGAAAGATGCACTACTGGAGCCATTATTTCATGACATTTTGTGATATAAAATAATGAAGCTTCTCAACGTTGTTCTGTATATTGTGGCATTGCAGCCTCCTCTGCAAAAGAGCGCATAGTTTTTCACGTACGACAGAAATGAATTAGTAATACTCCTTTGGCATATTATGTCAGCAATCTAAATTAAAATGTAGTTTTTATCGAAAATACACATTTATCTGTGTTGTTATATTAATCATCAGTGGCTTAACATAAGGCCCCGCAGCCCCTGAGGTGCGGGGGCCCCCTCAGCAAAGGTGGTAGGTGGTGGGCTGGGGAGGGTCCCCCTCCATATACTTTGCAGGGGGGGGGGGCCTCAAGTTTTGTTACACCACTGTTAATCATGCAATTATTATGGAACTTTAGCAAGGCCAGTTACAGCAATATTTCGGCCCAAATTCTGACTAATCCAGTAAACCATTAGAGTCGCCCGGGACATGAGGCAGACGCAGGACAGATGGTTGACGCTATGAGGAAGATATGAGAGCATGATACTATTTGCCTTGGATGTCATATACACACAGGAGTTCAAGGAACGATCTAAATACCAAGTCATGGGTTCTTAAAACTAATAACAAGAAATAGATAACTATTAAGCCTTTTGAAAGAATAGAAAAACAAATGATTCAAGGGCTTGTATCAAATTCCGACCTTTAGGAAGGGCTGCGAGCCAATATTAGGATAGCTCAGACCTATCAGATATCTACTAGTTGACCTACTAGTTGATCCATGTTAGAACCGGCGGTCTCTAGTTGGCAGAGGTATACACTTCTGACAAATAGGGACCAACCAACTCTAGTCAGGGAAAGGGGATTACACACTCAGATAACCCCTGCTACCCCCTTGGTAGCTTGGCAGAGCAGACAGGCTTATCTCAGAGGCAGTGTGTTAAGCATTTATGACCACATACAGTAATAAAGTGAATACACTACAGATGGACACGACACAGAAGTTATTATAAAAATAGTATTTTTATATAAGGCTTAGCACAAGACCAAATAACGACAAAAATATACCACAGTCTTAATAAATACTCTTTGGAAGGAAAAATAATAGTTCAAGTAAGGTTTCTTCTTGGCAAATAGTTCTTTAGCAACAAAATTAAGTATTCTTCTGAGCACAGTTCTTTGGCAACAATGTAACCCCCACAGGAGTCACACGACGTTGAGTCTACAAGATTCCCAAGGTTCGGCGTCGACCGCGAGGAGCGCTACGTCGAGCCTGGAGTTGCAACAGACCCCACAAGTACAGTACCTTGAGAAATGAAGAAAACGATGATCCACGGCGTCGAGATGTCGGCGTCGAGGTCGGCATCGATCGTGCCTCGGAGTCGGGTCAATCCGCAGCGGCGTCGAGGGATGTCGGACCGGAGCAGCGCTCACGGCGTCGAGAAGGGCGTCGAGTCGATGCGATCAGCAGCGGTGTCGGGGCGGGGTCGCTTGGAGGTGGAGCCGATACTCACTCCTCACTGGCGTCGATACCGGCGTCGAGACGGGGTCACTTGGAGCCGGGGCCGATACCCACTGCTCAATGGCGTTGCTGCTGGCGTCGATCGGGCCCGGCGGCCGGCGTCGAAGGCTCGGGACACTGGAGCCGTTACTCACGATGTCGAGCTGGATTCGGCGGCGTCGGCGGCGTCGAGACTGCAGATTTTCCCTTGTGTACTGGAAACAACACTTTCCAGCAATTCAGCAATTCAGTAGATGGTGAAGTCCTTTGGTCCTGTGACTTCAACAGGAGACTGGCACTCTTCCAGCCCTTGGAGATTTTCTAGCAAGCTTTTAGAGAGTACACACCAAGTTCCTCTCTCCTTGTTCCTTGGCAAAAATAAAGAAGCAGCTTTCAGGTTCCTCCACAGCAAAACAGCACTCTGGCAGAAAGGGGAGGCAAGTCCTTAGATCAGCAGGCTTCTTGTTCTTGGTACAGGTTTCCTTGTCAGAAGTGATCTGAGTTCTTGGTTCAGGGGTCCTTCTCTTATACCCCATTTCTCCTTTGTTCCCTTTGTCCAAGCAGGGAAATTCCCACCATCTCAGGTTTGTTGTGGGTGTTGCCAGGCAGAGGCACCTGGCCTATTCACTGAGCAGGGCAGGGTCCTCAGCCGCCCAGCAGGAGGCGGAGCCAGTATTGTCACTGGCAGGAGCAGGGCTATCAGTCGCCCAGCAGGAGGTGGAGACAGCATTGTGTCAGGCAGGGCAGGCTACTCATCCCTCACTCTATGTGTAAATGCCTCATTCACCCCACACTGACTCATTCAGACCTCTGGAGCCACCCAGCCCCTGACACACACACCAAACCAGCAGAGACCGGTGGATAGTTGGACAAGAAAATAGCCACTTTCTAAAAGGGCTATTTTCAAACATAGAATTTAAAAACCATCCATCCTAAAGGGTGTGTTATTAAATTCTGAGTTTAGGGATACTAAACTCGACCTGCTACCATGCTCCCTGAGTCAGATAGATTATAATGGAGTTAATAATCAGTCTGCCCAGTCTGGCCTATTGGAGGCAGGTAGCCCTTCAATAGTGAAAAACGAAAATGGCTGTAATTCACTATTAGGTCATGCCACACACATCAGGGCATGACCTACCTTTTACCAACAATGCACCCTGCCCTAGGGCCTACCATAGAGGTGTCTGAAATGTGGCAAAGTGAAGGTTTAGAGACTGGCAAGTAGGTTTCCTTGCCAAGTCGACATGGCAGTCAGGGACTGCACGCAGGCGCTGCGGTCGCAGGCCTGAGACACATTTTACAAGCTGCTTCTGTGGGTGGCACAACCAGTGCTGCAAGCCCACCAGCAGCAGTTAACTTACATGCCCTTGGCACACGCAGTGCACTAGACTAGGGTCTGAACAGTAAGTCAACCAAGCCAATCATGGTAACACCAATCAATGTAACAATTTAACATAGGGAGCACTTGCACTGTGGCACTGATCAGCAGTGGCACAGTGCCCAAAGCAATAATCCAGCAAAAACATCGTAAACAGAGGAGGCAAACAGAAAAAAATGGAGGAGAGACTCATGCCAATGATGCCAGGTCTAACAATCCACCAGTTTGAAGCTGGTATCTCAAGTGGTCCCGAAGAACGTGGTCATGTAAATATACCTCCCACCGAAGCATACGTAGCCTGGAGTGAACAGGATCCCAACCCACGACAACGGTTGAAAAAGGAGTCTGTTTCCCGTTGTACATGGACAGTGATTGTAATGGGTGGTTGGAATAAGTGTGAATGTGAAAAGTGAATGAGTTAAGGTGTATGTATGTAAGTTGAGAGTGGTATTTGAAATACATGGGGGTATGAGTATGATTATGTTAATGGCAAAAGGCAGTAATTTACTCTGAATATTTGTCTCTGTATAGAGATATGTCTCTGTGTTCTTTGTATGTTTTTTAGCATAAGGGTTCTTTGTATCATCTCTGAATATGAAGTGAAAAGTATGATCAAAGAACCATTTATTTTTATAAAATTGTTCTGAATTTTATATATTGTATGCATTTATACTATGTTTTATGTATAATTTGATTGCAACTTGCAAAATGTATAAAGAAATTAAATAAACTCAAGAAATGAATATAAAAGAAAATAGATTGACACAAAGACTACATGTATTATATTAAAGGGAAACATACATAGAGCCAGCTGTAGGAGCTATTCACAGCCCCGTAGGAAGAAATATAGGTCGCGTGGGACAGTGCTTTCCAAGAGATGCAGAAATATCATCAGGGTAAATATCATCAGGGTTAAGGTAATGTGACATCACTTCCTGGGACAATTCAGGGTCAGAGGCCCTATGATGACGCTTCCAGTAATGTCACTGAGGTCAAAGGGTGTGTGATGTCACTTTCGCTAACCCTGGCATTTTGGTGAATCGATGTTCATGCTAGGAATGTGGATGGCAATCTCAATAACTACACCAAAATGGTTTTAGTCATTCCTCCAAAAATACAGAAAGAATATCATGATAAGGTCTACTGACTTCTCCAAGATAATGATGTTGTATGAGATACCAAAGGGATCGCCATTGTCCCCTAGTGGCATCAAACATTTACAACACCATCTGCAATTGTGGATGTACACCAAAAAGTCATGGTTGGGCTAACCAGAGGATTGTCATCCTTTTCCGCCAGCATTTGGAATATTGCTGAGAAAATGTCTTCTAATTGATCAATAACAGACTTCAAATAACCCATCTGTGAAAGGTGATGGTAGTCGAGATATGCATTAAGACATTAAAATGCATAAAACAGCGAATTCAAACACAATAGGCCTTTGGAAAAGGAGTTTGCTAATATTTCAAATAAACCTCGTTGGAAAAGTATATCATACAGACTACTAAATAAAGACTTACAGTTACTCAAAATCAGCTTTCGATATTTCTAAATGACTTTCTACTGCCTTATTGTGCTAAAATCTCAGTCCCTTTTCTCCACTTGCAGACTCTGTCCCCCATTATTTTGGGGCTTCTGATGGTCCAGTGTCTGGGATTCCAACACCTTTTTAATGCTTTTTTGGGTGGGGTATAGGCATTTAAAGTAAATTCTCCCACCCCATCAACTCAGGGATGCCCCACCTGATGAAGAGGTGGATGGGCCACATAGTCTTGGGGGAGCCACCAGTGGCAAAGTGAACGGCAGTGCCTCATCTGCCGCATTACCTCTACCTTTGCTGACTCCGGGTCTCCATCCTATTTAGGGAAAACATCCTGAGGAAGATTCGCCCTTCCTACATATTCCGTGCGCAGACCCAGTTAAGGACAAGCAAACAGCACAACGTTTGCTGCCACTTTTCCACTCCCGGCAGAGACTTGGAAGGGGTAGGTGTAGAGGAGATAACACCCCGGCAAAATTCCCAGTAATGTGCGGGCATTCCTTGCTCTCGCCGGTGGAGGTATCCTCATAACGCTATGAGGTTTTCATCAGGAGCGTTCGTTCATCATGCAGCTGTAGCCACACTATAGGTATACAGGTTACTGCCTCGCCCTGTTGAGTTAGAGGGTTCAATAATTTTCATCACGTGCACTTTATATTTTTGCTCTGGTCCTGAAGAAGCGCCAACGACCCTTAAGGCGACACAAGGCGCGAAACATGTTGACCTATGACCTCTTTGATACCCGGACATAGTGTGCCTCCGGGGCTAGATTTTAACTAGCAGATTATCTGCCAAGGGTTTACAATTCACACATTGGCTGCATGTTTACCCTTTATTAACTTTTTTCACTACCTAGCACGCACTTTTTTCACTCTCTTTTGGACCCTAACCCCACATACCCACATGCACCATCCGGCAGTCCTTAAAAAGATCTCCGATAAAGAGACCCTTCGGGGGACCCGTAGGGAATTGCAGCGCCGGCCCTACGAGGAGCAACTGCCCAATGATGAAGCATGACACCTCTTGGGGTGTGTGAGGGCAACAGAGGACAATAAGTGTTTGTTCCACTTCACCATCTGGGTCCTTCTTTCCTAGGAATTCCTGTCTCTTTCTATCTGTTCACCTTTTCGATCTTCAATGCACGGGTGACTATTTGCACCCCTATGCGTGGGTGACTTTTTGCACCCCGCATACAGGAACAGTGCCCCCCTTGTTAAAACTAAGGACAAGCAAACCTCATGCTAGTCAGGGCTATTGCCATCTTGTGTTTTTCTGAAACAAATCCACGCTTTTGGTGATTTCTTCTGAGAAACAAAAATGGAGTGCCAAGCAAGCTGCGCCAACATGAAGGTGCACTCAGCATTCTATATTTGTCAAAGGTGCACCCACCAACATCGGCATAGGCAGTTTTGGGAAAGAGATCCCACCAAGCAGAAATTCATCTCTCTGTTCAGCAGCTGACCCTCAGCTGGGACAGATGTGAGAAGCTATGCTGACCCAGAGGGCTGACAACACCCACCAATGAATAAATAACCCCCTTAGCCTATTATGTTGTGTTAAAATTACCTATACAAATGTAAGCAATGCTGAACAGCCCTGAGTTCTATTCGGTATACCTATGCCATAAAGAAAAAAATGGTGAGATGTAAAATTGAGTTCTGCGTTGAAGATTTAAACACGATGGAATAATAGCTCAGTGGCCAAATGATCATTAATAATATGTTTCTTCAACAAGGCGATGACAATCTCCTTTCTAGGTCTGGCTAGACAGCACAGACATCTAGAAGACATATTGTTAAAATTCTTTAAAATGTATATACAGAGGCGTATTACCCTGTCGCCTTATACTATGGCTACTTGGTTATCATAGTACCTTCCAGGACGTATTTCCATTGGAATACCTAAGGGACTATTTTAAATCAGAAAAGGGCTTGTCACATCCAATTACTTATGCCCTATATGAGTTCAACATAGAGAGAAATCCTTTTTTTTTTGCTCCTTTTCCCCCACCATTAGCAAAGACATTAGGACCGGCTTTAACTTGAGAAGAGCTGCGTTTACATGTGTTGGCACAGTAAAGATAGAGCATTGGCTTTGCCAATACTTGTTTGGGCCATATGGTCAAGGGGATCTCAATCAAGTTTCTTTAAACAGCCGGCACAGTATAACATGGATGCCTCAAAGGGCCTATTTCACAAGTTCTCTCGCTGATTATTAGTTATAAGTTTGTGAGGCCAAGCAGGCTGGAATAATATAATATAAAGAAGGCAGGTTGTGTTTGCAATAAAGTCAATAAACTAAGTGCCTTCTGCAGATAGCCTTTTCTGGCTTACTGGGGAATAATGTGACATTGAGCGTGGTGTAGACATTTGAGAAATGTAAACAGAAGAACGATATTCTTACAAAATAGGTGGTATATAATATAGCATTCAAGATGTCGCTATATAACTGCAGAATGAAATACATATTTTTCTGTTTTTTTGAGCAGATAAGGAAAGGAAAAATGTTGCAGCTACCGGTAATTACGCAGGGTTTTTCTAGTGGTATTAACCGTTTGTGGGGTTGCCACCTTTCTCAGAGAAATATGCCACTCCCGGGTTCATGTTATAAGATTCTTTAAGAGTCAGGAAAACGCTTTATGTAGAATGCACTCCACTTTTTTTACATGGGAATTCTGTTACATTTTATTTTAATTATCAACGAGGAATCATTTTAAGTGTTTTCTTTTTTAAATATATGTGGAAAAAGGGGAAAAAACATCAGCTTGACTTATTCGCCTAACTTTTTAAGTGGCCTTGACATAAAAATACTAGTCATACTGGTAAAATACAGGCCAGGTGGTAACCTTAATGGGTAACCTGTCGCTAATATAAAAGCATCTCCCAGTAACACAGGACTCATTTTCACCGTGATGCAGAGTGGAAAGAATGTCCAGAATCCCGACTGCTGGACATGTTGTCTGGGCGCACAATTCCCAGCAGGTTGGTGAAATATCCCGCAGCAGGCCTCTTTCCGCCAGCGGCCTCGCTCAGGCAGGACCTGCTGCTGTTCTGCGCACCTCTAGCTTGAATCTTCCACATGTAAGAGCATCCGTAATAAATGTTCTACAAAACGCATACATGTCTAAGAAATAAACATTGCCGCGTTTTCATGGCTTTGCGCTTGGCATGCAGCCAAGCAATCTTCACGGCTGCTGTTAGCTGGCTTATTTGTACTGGCCGAGGAGCAGCACAGGGTGAACTGAGCGTCAGACATTGTTCTACATTGTATCAGGGGAGGACACGTTCACGGCCTTGCCTCTGGATCTTGGCTGCACTGTAACATGTCTAGCATTCCATCCTTCCAGCGAGCCTCCTTCGAGGAGGAGAGGACGGGCACTTATCCTCACCAAGAGGGCACCACAGAGCACCACTCCCGCCTACTGGCTTCGAGCAGCAGGAGCTGCAGCCTTCCAGTCTGTCTAACCCTCTTATACCGCTCAACCAGTCCTCTGTCGCAGCACTCTGAAGACCTCTCAACTTGGATGCATTCGTTTAATATATAGCTGAGAAAGCATTACACAAAAAGCCAGAGCTGTTTCTAGTTCTGTTCTCCAGAAAAACTGGGCAGAAAACTCAGATGTCTAGTGCTGGTACTGACACACTATGGGGCATATTATCAAGCAGGGCGTTAAACTTATCGCCGCTTTAGCGGCATAAAACTGCCGCTAAAGCGGCGATATGGGCATGATAATATGCCGCAGAGAATTTCAATAGAAGCCCATGTTGACACCAGAACATGGGCTTCTATGGGAATTCTCAGCGGCATATTATCAAGCCCATTATCGCCGCTTTTCTGCCGCTAAACCGGCGATAATTTTAACGCCGTTTCTTGATAATATGTCCCTATGTTCTACCCAGAAGAAATGGGCCAGTTTAGGCATGAGTTCAACCGAATGATGGCAGACCATGTGGGTCTACAGACAACACATCAGCTGGGGTGAACTATTGCTACCACTTTGTCCCTCCTACTCTTTAAAGCTTTTATAAAATACTTCTGAGTCTTGTCAGGAAAACACACACTTTTGATAGCTCTTTTGATCCTGTCTGTTCCCTGTGGGAAAAAATATCAAGGTTCCCTGTCAGAGCATAATTTTCCATAACATGTTTTGCAAGGATAACGTTTGGAAAAAAAACATATTTTACAAAAATACTGTTTTTCTATGTAGTGTATTATTTTGAACACATCATTTCAAAAATGTGACCTGCCTTTGGCATATTTTACACCTCCCTAATTTATATAGATGATGTTTTTAATGTTTCTATGATTTTATTTTTGTATTTGTTTTTGGGAGGGGTATACACTCAAACCCCCGTTGTGTTTCATATGTGCATTTTCCTTACCTATCTCCCTTTCCATAAATATGTATTCATAATTATATGTATTTGTATCATTTTATTTTATCTATTTATCCTCAAATGTACATTTACCATTACAAAATATTCATGTTTTACATTAGTTACAAAATGTTCTTCAGTGAAAGTTTTGAAACTGTGTTGCCAAATTACAAATATCTTTAAGCTAAATGTTATTTCGCGCGCCATAGAATGCAATGCTTATTATGTTGGTCTACAATGCTATGGGAAAATCATGTTACTGTGAAAAATGGTATTAAAATGTCATTTTTGTATAAATATGTTTTGGAAAACAATGTTACTGCATGCTACCAAATAGTGATGTAAAGTCCTATGGTCTGACGCCATCTTATGTGGGCCCTGACTCAATGTTAGTTCATGGAAGCCGCCACATGACCTGATTTATGCAGAATCATTGTCATGGTTGCCTTGTAACAACGATGTTGCCAGACTTATCTTTCTAGAAACTGATATTGTCGTGTTCTTCAATCAATGACATTGATACAACATCTAAGGCGACATTTGTCTGTGCTAAATCTCTCCTCATTATCTTGTCAAGATTAGTAAGAACACACACAGACATATAGTCAGAATAACCTAGTCTGAATTGACGTCGTTTTGCTTTTTATGTTCATCTGGGATGCATACCTTCATACGCATAATCTGAGCAAACATTCTCAAATTTACATCAGAAAATCCAGTTTCTGTTAATATTTAATATATAAGGACTGCCACTTCACCACTTGTCAGGAGAGGTCCTTCGCCAAGATTATCACCTGAGATTCTGCTGGAGACCGTCTCACCTGCTGCCAACGCACTTCACACTTCCCAGATGATGCATCTCACATGAAGACTGCAGTTGATAGAGCCAAGTCCCAGAAAAAGACCGCCTGACTGCTACTGCAGTGGGTGTTTGACCTTCACAGGGAACACTGTCTCCACGCTTGCGCTGATAAAGACAGCCTTTGCTGTCAACAGGATATGCAGCGTGTCCCTTCTCCCTAAGAAACTCTAGAATGCAAGTTGCCCCGCTTTTCATGCTCTCATAATTTAGCGCATAGAAGTATGCATAAAGGTGCTAGGCTTTAGATGACATTTTTAATCTCGTTATTTGCAATGTATTTTCTTCCTGTTTTGACAACATTCTGTTTTGGATGTACTAAGAAAAAGATTATTCCTGTAATTATACATACTTGTATCTTAAAAGTGTGATACTATAAATAACAAAATAAGGTTTCTTGCTGTTTCCACAGTGCCCCTGATCCCTTTATAGGAATGTTATTAACTCAAAAGCAATACTTTTATGTCAATTACACATTGCAGTGTCTTGTGGGGATACAATAACTGGTCTTTCACATTCTTCACTGGTGCATTGAACCAAGTTCACCCTTGTCACCTGTGGGCAGAAAAGCACACCTTGTAGAGTTATGACAAAGTCATAACGTACACAACAATAGAAGTCCTTTCACCAATAAGCCCTGCTTTGTCACACCACATTAGAGCTGCTCTGTATCCCAATATGGTTCCATTCTTACACTCTGTGGTTGATGTGCATTTTTATTACATCTGTGGAGAGGGTGTTCTACTCATAGTAACATCCAGAACCCACTTTAGTTCATCAATTGCAAGGATGGGTGTTTCCATGCAAGCTGATATCCTCTCGTCTTGGCATTATTTTTGGGTACTGATAAGGACAAACGTGCAATCAGCTCCTCTTCTAAATGTCCTACTTGTGTATCATTATCTGCCAGGACCTTAGGGGAGGGTGTGCCCGCATTTCCAAACCTTTGCCTCATATATCAGCATATTCCCTTTCTCAGAATCGAGGGGGGGGCAGTTTATGTGGAGCGGAAAACCAACCACCTCCTACAATGTATAAGTCCAAAAGTGTGGGCATTTGTTTCATCCGAAAGGCAACCAAGAATTTACTGTTTAAAACCTCCCCCATCTTCACCCTCACGAGAGCACCCCTTTGTATGGCAGGATGTCAATATATATCTCTCTGTGCTGGTGCATCCTTACTCGACCTAAGGTTATGAAGGGATATTTACAGTAGCTGATAACATCCCTGTGACCTACATGTTAGAAGATTGGACCTTGGTGGAAGCTTGCTGTTTAGGGATTGGTCACCCATCTCTGAAATGGGCAGATTATGTTGGGGATGGGCAGAGGTTGGAGGGATATTGCCATCCATGTGGGTATTTTATGAGTGGACCCGAAGACATGATATGCATATGCATTCCATGTTATCTCCTATCTCATTACTTGTTTTCAGGAACTGGAACACTACAATTGGTCGAATATTCTAGATGACTGTGATTCTCAGCCAACAAAACCTACTCCTGCTGTGCTCCCTGGGTGGTGTTTTTCTGGTGATGCGTATTCTGGAGTCTGTGATCTCCAGTTATGACTCTCCCCTTCCTCTTTTGATGTTTATTATTAAATTGGTTGTTTAGTTGTTCTGTAATCTGTAATATTCAAGTTTCAGACCAACAAGCTGAAGGTGATTTGTTGTACACCTGTTGTTACAGATGAAGTTGTACCATGGTGACTAATGTGCAATGGCCTTTTAGGTTTCATTGAAAAAAGTTCCAATAAACACCATTGTTGGTGCTGCTGGGGTGACTCAAGTCTATCTGAAGCTGAGATACTGCAAATAAAACTAAGCAAGTTTCACGATTATCCACCCTAACAGGCAGACCATACAGTAATGTTTCAACATTTCAACCTTCCTCAGTGGCATATTTGCATAGTGAGCAAGCACAGCATATGTCCATCCAAGATAAGGTCTCCTTGTAGTGTCCTATGTTCTCTGTAGGATATTTTGCTTTTCAGAAGCTGCCAGATTAATTCAGTCAGTTGAGCTCTTTCTGCTGTGTACTAGGTTAAGGATGGGCGGAACTAATGAAATTTCACTCCAATCTACATAAAAACTCCACTTTATCCCACCAGTGGGCGGAAAATATGCACCTCGAGCTGCAGTTGAGTGCTGGTAGCATGAGCAGGTTGAAAAATCAGCCAGAACGGCGCCATGAGCTGCGCAAGAGTGCACGGCCATTCAAGCTGATTTTGCTGCCACTTGAATAGAAAATCTACTCAAAAGCAGCCCTCTGACCACGATCATTCAAAACCACCAGTGACCGCCCACATTAGAAAAGGATGCTTGGGACACCAAAATCTCACTTGCGTCAGCTCGCATGTCTAGAGCCTCACAGGAAGAAATTCTACGACACATCGATTGGCGGAATTTCCGAGGAACTCCACGTTACAAGTATAAAGCGAAGTCGTCAAATTCCACCAGTTCCACTGGCAAAATGAAACATTTTGCCCACCCCTAAACTAAGTGACACATTATGGTCAAAGGTAAGAAGTCATGTTTTTATATTTCTAATATTGATAACACAATTTCTCTTGAGCTGAGGTGTGATTTGGGGTGCAGTTACTTACAGTTTATTTATGCCACAAGCTGTTAAATGTAAGCACATTACAATTACCACATCAATAAACTATATAACTGATGTTCTCATTGAGGTCTATTCCTATGCCATTAAATTATCAGTTCCAGTTTCTTTCATAATGACCTGTAAATTGGGAGTGGACAATGCAAAATGTAATCAACATGAAAAATACAAAGAACAAATTGTAGGTTATTCATGGAGTGTTAAATCCCCTTGGCGGAGGAGCCGCCCCGGACTGGGCCAATGAGAGCTCCGTACAAATAAAAAGTGCTTTGTGCTCCGTTGTGTGTGCAAAATGTGCTCCTGTTACCTTTAAAACCGCTAATGGACATTTTGGATTCTGGTTCCTTCTTTCATGAACTTTAAAAATCAATCTGTTACCTGGCTAGTAGTTTGTGTCGTGGAGGAAGATCAGAAGTTGGCTTGAGAGACACAATGCTTAGTGGGAGTGGATGTAGTGAAATGCCAGCATGATATACCTTCAAGGGCAATTACTTCCCATTGCGTCCTTCATCAGAACTGCTCCAGAATCAATTTATCAAACACCAAGCTTGCCTCTTCAGGCCCCTTATTGCCTCAGTGCATTACCACTTTCCATTATTAAAAGGCTCAATCGGTTCCATTTTCTGAATATGTGAGTAAATAGTCTTCTTCAACTGTAATAGTAGCAGCTTATTACAGGGCGCTTCATACACGCTTCTGCAGTTTCTGACCAGTATAAAAAAAGGTGTCCCTATAACTCAATTTGATTGTAGTTCATTTACCTGCGTCGAAAATAAGAATGCTGAATCATCTGTCCCAGGATGTGAGCTCGTGCCCTGCAGATCACTGCATGCTGCTAAGGTGATTTTTCAACTCGCTGTGCCATCCTGCCCGCTCACGCTTTCAAACGGAGCAGTGAATGTGCCCTCAAATGCATGGAGCCCGTATACGTTTTCACCTCTGATGACGTCAGTCGGTGAGGGATTCACTCATCTCGGTGTGCATGGTTCCCCCAAAGGACCCATAATGAGCACGACACAAGGCCAAGAATATTTCAAGCACAAATATAGAAATAAAGTTTGTGGGCATTAAAGGGAAGGTGTCCTGCTTCACTGCCAGACCATGGAGCAAGAACAATAGGGAAGAAAACGCCACCCGGCGTCTGACGCATTCCACTGATGCTTCCATGCAGCTGGAAATGCACCTGCTGGTGAAGAGCCCGGGCAAGGCAATGTCGCATGTCACAAAGGTTTTAGTGAGCCACTCTCGAGCACCACATCATAACAAAACAAACTTCATGTGCAGCCCAGTCTTACTTCCAAGTGAATGATTTAAATAAAGATTTTCTATGGACAATTGCATTTTTAAAAGTCAAGCAAAAGCAGCTTCGTGAAGAAAAGATTAACAAACGCGTTTTCAATACAACAGGGGTGTACGACGTCGGTCTGTCAGAGCTGAGCCCATGCCAGATATGAATATCTACTCGAGAGAAATATACATCCAATATAACCAAATGTAACTCATCTTCACAGTTAGTGGTGCTGAAAATCTGGCACGGATCCGACCCCACTGCACACTGGATGGAGACCCATGCTATAAATCAAATGCATATTTTCATGATAATTCTGAACAGTTGTAACTAAATTGATCTGCAAAGTGTTTGTGGGTGATATTCTAAAGCCACCTCAAATACCTTATGGCATGGAGAAAGAATTGTACCAGGTAAGGAGCAAGGGGTTACATTTAGCATTTCTGTTAAATCATTTCACAAAGCTTTGAGTGGAACGTCAGACCACGCTTCCAAGAACTGGCTCAGACGCAGACCTCGCGCAAAGACTCTCAAAGAGTGAGTCACTCCTAAGCAGAAGGAAAATTCACCAGAGCCAACAATAGAGGCAGGCTTTATGTTTTCTTGAGGAACATACTCAGGCGAGATGCCATGTAATTAAAGGGGGAGATTTTGGAGCTGGACATAATGATCACAGTGATATTCTCCCCCTTAGCAAAGATGATGGATGAAGTGTTGAACCCATTCAACCACTCACCCCCAGTCAAGAGATCTGGGTTAAATCCATCATTCTTTTGCTCACTATGCCACCCCAGTTTGGACCCACCATATGCAAATCAGTCTTGACCCTGCTCCCCTTGGGAACAGTCCAGCCTGAAATGCCAGGCCAGGTCCCCCTGAACTGGAAAAAAGCATCAGCCAGACTAGCTTGAATCCAGTGGCACAGCGAGCAATCAGCCCTCATCAGCCAGACTAGCTTGAATCCAGTGGCACAGCGAGCAAGGGACCCATATCTGCCCATACACTTGGCCACTTAGAGCAAACATAGCAAACACAAGAAGATGATGGACAGAATGCTGAACCTTTTCAACTACTCACTCCCAGTCAAGAGATCTGGGTTAAATCCATAATTCTTTTGTTCAACGTGCCACCCCAGTTTGGACCCATGAGGCGTAAGTTGAATGTCCTTCTGTTGGCCTCCAGGGAGGTACCACAGAAAGGGGTTGGCTTCAGCCTTTTTGAGCTTCTGTATGGGCATTATTTGAGAGGACCTCTCAGTTTGGTAAAGAAGGACTGCGAGCAAGCTCCTAGGAAGCCACCGCAGGATGAATTCAGTTACATGCTGGCCTTTCCGAACCAGACAGCCAGCTTCCAGAAACTTGCCCAGCGGAATCTGGAAGCTAGCAAGGAGAACATGAATCACTAGCATGACCAAAATACCACTCTGGTTGAGTTTCAGCCTGGCCAGAAAGTGTCGGTGATGGCCCCGGTAGAGCTCTCTGTCAGTAGCGGCTCGTGAAGGGAGTGCCGCGGGTTGGTGAGGCGGGTGGGGAGGGGCAGTTTAGGGGGGTAGTAAACTCCGGCTCACAGCCGACCGGAGTAATGTAACTAAATAAATAAATAAAACAAATTTTATTGCGCGCTCTGAAACGCCAAATGCGTTTCAGCGCACGCAATGAAATTTGTTTTATTTATTTAGTTACATTACTCTGGTTGGCCGTGAGCCGGAGTTTACTATACCCCACCCTGCCCCTCCCCCACCCCACCGCCCCAGGGCACTCCCTCCACAAGCCGCTACTGCTCTCTGCTCTGCAAGACTGCTGGTCTGGGCCTTTTGATGTGAAGGAGTGCAAGAGTAATGTCACCTATCTGGTCGGCATACAGACTCCTAGGAACCCTTTGAGGGTCCTACAAGTGAATCGCCGCAAACCACATTTTGACAGGTCCGAGAAGATCATGCTCTTGGTCACAGATGATGACTTGGAAGAGGAGAGTGAACCTCTCCCTGACCTCTCAGCCTCCGAAGAGCAGGGTGGGTCAGTAGGTGCTGTGACTCTCTCCCCTACTCTGACCCTAGAACAGCAGGGAGACTGTTGCCAGTTGCTGGGACAGTTTGCCTCTGTTCTCATTCATCCTTGGAGTCACTGAATGGTGCACCAACGACAGTGACACTGGGGACAGCTTATCTGTTGAGCACAAGTGTTACAGGTTGTCTGGCAGAGTGAGAAACAGCAGCAAAGAGGAGGTCTCCAAGATACTGGAGTTAGGGATGATTGAGCCCTTCAACAGTCCTTGGTCCAGCCCAGTGATTTTGGTCCCCAAGGTTGCTCAACCCGGTGACACAACTGAACAGTGGTTCTGTGTTGACTACCGTGGGCTCAATGCCGTCACTAAGACTGACGCTCACCCCATCCCCTGAGCTGATAAGTGCACTGACCGGCTTGGAGCTGCCAAGTTCCTCAGCATGTTTGATCTAACATCTGGGTCCTGGCAGGTGTCTTGATTGAGGGGGCACAAGAGAGGTCAATGTTTTCAACAGCAGAAGTTCAGTACCAGTTCCATTTCATGACTTTTGGGTTGAAGGACGCCATGCCCCATTCCAGAGGTTGGCCGACCAGGTCCTGGCTGGGTTGGAGAACTTCAGTACTGCCTACCTTGACGGCATTGCAGTCTTCAGCTCCAGTTGAGAGGACAATTGGTACCATCTTTAGGAGGTGTTGAAGGCCCTGCAGAGTGTAGGCCTTACTATAAAGGCCAGAAACTGCCAGATAGGGTAGGGGTCTGTGGGGTACGTGGATAGCAAAGTGCAGCCCCTACAGCAAAAGATTGCTAACATTCTGGCTTGGGCTCCCCCCAAGACCCAGAGTGAGGTGAGGGCCTTTTGAGGCCTCATCGGGTACTACAGGAGATTCATCAAGGGGTATGGCACCATTGTTGCCCCCTCGACAGAGCTGACTTCCAAGAAGCAGCCCCGTCAGGTGACCTGGACCGAGGCATGCCAGACTGCATTTTACACCCTGACGGAGGTCATGTGCACGCGCCCATGATCCTGGCTCCTAATTTCTCCAAGGAATTTGTGGTGCAGACTGATGCCTCAGAGCATGGTGTGGGAGCCATGCAGCTAAATGAAGAGGGACTAGATCAACTTGTAGCCTTCATTAGTAGTAGGTTATTTCCGAGGTGGAGTGCAATAGAATGGGAAACTGTTGCTGCAGTCTGGGCACTGAAGAAGCTAAGATCCTACTTGCTTGGGTCTCACTTCCGGGTCCAGACAGACCACAGGCCCCTGAGATAGTTAATGCAGATGAGGGGTGGGAATCCTAAACTGTTGAGGTGGTTCATCTCCCTATAAGGAATGGACGTTATGGTAGAGAACATGACAACTCTGATGGTCTTTCCAGATTCTTCTGCCTTAGTGATGAGAACTCCCAAGAAGTTGGGTAGCTCCCCCCACTTTCAGCCGGGGGATAAACATGTTAGACCAGGAATATTTTGGTATGGTTTCCCCTGTCTTTTTGACTCTGACTTCCTGTTTTTGACTGTGTGATGCATTTAATTTTTGCTGGAGTTAGGATGCTGGTCACTTTATAATTGCTAATAACTTCTAACTATATCCTGCAACACATGTGGGCAATAAATAATGGCGATCAATCATACCCTGTAGCCCGACACTTTGAGATGATGCATCAGAAAGATCCAACTCAAGTCAAGTACTTTGTAATAGATGCAGTACCATTGAGTAGGAGGGGTGGTGATCACATAAGAACACTATGCGATCTCAAAACTAGATATATTCTCACACTTGATAGTAAGATACCAAATGGGCTGAACTGTGACGAGGAAGTCCATTCATGTCTATGATATTTGTGTTGAAACAACTGTTTATATTTGGGAGTATTTATGAAATTAAGCTGTACTCTGATTCACTCCTTGCAAATTTGGCCTGCTTCCACTGGCATTAAGAATAGCAAAATGGTATTAAATGCCACGAGCCGGGCTTAAGTGTTATCGGAAAGCATGAATCATGACAAGGTGATTGGAAACTATCTGATACATGCCATTGATAATGAGAAAATGAATTATTTATCCGGAATAGGTGCATTAAACGGGCACTTGCCTACGTTATCAATGATAGCACCATAGATTTGATGATTATGCACTTTAATCCGAATAAGACACTTGTCTTTAATTTTCTTTAGTAATGAAATTATGAACTGCTCATGGGTGTACTTTATGCACTTTAAATTTGAAGCAGGCACTTATCTCTGAGTTTGGATTTGTCTATTGAATATGTTGTTTACACTTGAAATTATTTAATGCCACAATGCCGTAGAATCTGCAAGTGATTATAACTTGACAAAATGAATTGTATTTTGTGACATAAGGGAAGGAGTCTTTCTTCTATGTTAGCTTGACTCCCGGAAACAAAAGGCAATCCATTGGCACGGAAACATCATGTGATCAAGGCCGTCGTGACGGCCGAAACGCGTTATAGCTAACGTGATTAAAGCAACCTGAAGAATCCGCAGTTGAGTCGCTCCGTTTGTTGTGAATTTTGGCAAGCGTGAAGTTGATATATTTATATATATATCAAAACAATTCCCTTCAGGCATAGAGTGACGCATAAATTATGCAAAAACAGAAGTAGAGAGCTCTGGATGGTTCTCAAGTTTAGGTGGAAAGCAGCTCCAGTTTAGAGCAATCTCAACACCAGCGACACTTTAAATTTGCTCACCTCAAGTGTCTGCTTTTCTATCAAAGTCTTTAAGCGTAGGATTAGCACAGTGACATCCACGCCGAGATAGAAAGGGACAAAGTCTTTTACCATATCGACAGCAAGGTTTTTAAGCATAGGATTAGCACAGTGCTATCCTTGCCGAGCTGTAGAATGGCCAAAGCCTTTTACCACTCCAGGCACAGTATTACAGCTTTCAATTGGTAAATACCATCCAAGCCAACCTGAAATGAATAAAAGCAACCCCTGACATGTGTTTCGCTCTTATTAGAGCTCTTCAGAGAGTTATAGCTTGGTCCAGACACAAGAGAGCACCCAGTATAAGTCAAAACAATTCCCTTTCAGACATAGAGTGACGCATAAATTATGCAAAAAAAAGAAGCAGATAACTCTGGGTAGTTCTCAATTTAGGTGGAAAGCAGCCCCAGTATAGAGCACTCTCAACACCAGCGACACTCTAAATTTGATCACCTCAAATGTCTGCTTTTCTATTAAAGTCTTTAAGCGTAGGGTTAGCACAGTGACATCCACGCCGAGATAGAATAGTTTTAAAATGGAGCGCCCGCCGGCTGCAACACAGGACATGGACGAAGTATGGATGGCAGGGCCACTGTGGAAAGTGACTTTGAAGCAGCCAGAGTTTGCGAGTGGTTTGACCCGTGCACTTCGTGCTTTTGGAACACTGATAAGAAGACAAGTAACAAATCAACATAAGAGCTGGGTTTTAAAATTGAAAGCAGAACTTTCTTGACATGGAACTGGGACCCAGTGACTCTGCCATACATGGTACTTTCCCTTTTGAAGGCGTATAAGAAGCACTGGGTGTACAGTGAAAGCAAGTTAAAAATTTAACAAAGAGGAAACATGGAATGATGCGTGATGATAAATCAACAGTAATGGAGCATTATGAGTGTTGTAGTCTCAGCTGCAAAAGAAATAAATTAATGCAATGGTGGCAACGAACATTATGGAAATACTTTATTTCTAAAGGAATAACCTGACTTTAACCGAATGAAATACTCACTATTTGCATGAACCAAACTTACCTAGAACTCCATAATGTTTGATTTACTGCCTCTTTAAACAAAAGACTATATGTGTGGGCATTTAAGTCCTCTTCAATGTTCTGAGCAATGCTTTAAAAAGCTAATGAACCCGCTAAGTAACATTTGCATATGATTAAGACTCGCATGAGTCAAAACGCGTAATGCTTTGCCTCTTAATAAATGATTCTAATGAAGCACTGTTGGTGAGCCTGTTTCACGTCATTTCAAAAGTGCGTATTTTCTTTTGGAATACATACATACATACATACATATATATATATATATATATCTATATATATATTTTTTTTTAAACTAATGGCGATCGCCAGTAGGTAGCTGTAGTTAGGGTGTAGTTTCCATATGAAGAGCATTTTTCATTTGCCAATAACATTGGCGTTGTTTCACGAATACTCGCAAATTTTTCAAAACTAGATTGATACTCAATCCAGCTGATGTTTTGAAAGGTTTCTGGTGATCCATCAAGTTGGAGCCTAGAAAAATGGGGGAGGGTTCCAAAACACATTTTCCCCATGTTAATTCCCATAGGAACTTAAGACAAGGCTACAGTCCAAACTGCCAAACTGAATTTCACCAAATTTGTCAGAAAGGTAGCTATTGGTCCAGGGAAGTGCCTTTTGTGATTTGGTGTAAATCCGTTCAGTAGTTTTAGAGATATTAACCAATATCAAAATGTGTACATATAGGGACGCGGATCTTCTGCGAATTTTAGTGTGGCAAGGGTATTTTTAGGGTTTGGGGTGGGTATGAATTCTTGAGCAGCAAAGGAATTTTTAGTGTTTAGGGTGTGTGTGGGCTTTTGGACGGCAATGGAATTTTTAGGGTTTAGGGTAAGTGTGGGTTTTTGGGTGGCAAGGGAATTTTTAGGGTTTAGGATGGTTGTGGGTTTTTTTGGTGGCAAGGATATTTTTAAGGTTTATAGTGGGTGTGGGTTTTTGGGTGGCAAGGGTATTTTTAGGGTTTAGGTTGGGCATTGGTTTTTGGGTATCAAGCATATTTTTAGGGTTTAGGTAGCTGCAGACCTTTGAGTGGGAAGGGTATTTTTAGGATATAGGGTGGGTATGGGTTTTTGGTTGACAAAGGTATTTTTTGGGTTTAGGGTGGGTATGCCTTTTTGGGTGGGAATGGTCTTTTTAGGGTTTAGGGTGGGTGTGGGTTTTTGGTTGGCAAGGGAATTTGTAGGGTTTAGGGTGGGGGGTGTTTTAGGGCGCAAAGGGTATTTTTAGGGTTTAGGGTGGATATGCTTGATTATAAAAACTTTTGCAATGTAATACATGATAAACACCTATACAGTAACACATACAATTGAACTGTCATTCAAAGCAAATTCATAGCAATAAAATCAATCAAAACCCATTCCTCTGGCCAAATGGGCCCCTTTCCCTATGCAAGCGCTACTTTGTCAGAAGGTGCAATGGCATAGTAAGGGTTAAAGTGTGAATGCTCATTTTAGAGTTCAGTGCAGGTGCAGGGACAGATTAAGTAAGCCTTAGGGGATCGGTGCCCTGCTTTGCTAAAAATGTGAGTGTTTATTACAAAATCAAAGAAAGATAAAATCTAAGAAAGCAGTGCGACCATAAAGTCAGAGTTCATTTTGAGATGAAAGTACAGATGCTCATTCGAGCGCTCTAGGGCAGTGCATTATGATGAACCATTATGGTGAAAGTGCTAATTTATCAAATCTAGTTTTATAAAATTGAGTGTACAGATGCTTATGATAAAATCTAAAGAGAGCGCTAGCAATAGGAGCAGTGACCATTCTAGAGAAGAAGGTCCAAAGTGCTTGTTAAGTGGTCTAAAGAGCCGGATTTTTAAAGTTAAAATGTGATTGCTCACACCTTAGGAATAGGAGCGATGGGCATTATGGAATTTAAACATGAATGCGGCCATGTAGTGGGCAACTGAGGAGGTTTGAGATGTGGATGTACATAAGGGTGGATACGGGTTTAGGGACTGTGGGTTAATAAGGCAAGAAATATATATATATATATTATTTATATATATATATATATATATATCACAAACAAAGTCTCCAAGCACAAGGAGCCCCCGACCCTTCAGGGCGGCCTCATGGAACAGTGAGCATGGAGCAGCTCACCAATAGTCATCACAACAAGGCAAACAAATGAGGCCCATTTCTTAGAGCAAGTCATTTATTCCGAAGGCAGCAGCACACATTTTCCTTTCCTTACGCGTTTCGGCGGATGCCTTGATCACAGGTTGGAAATGATTAAAAAAGCAAAGTGCGTCGTGCATGCTTTAAATACGTAATGTCACATGACCAGTTCGTAAAAAATACAGGTTCCACAATGCATTGTACTGAGTTTAAAAATGTTCCACATAAAATCTCAGTAGATCTGTTATTAAGCATGTGCAAAAATCGTTCTTTCAAAATACCTGCATTGTTTCAGTGGCAGTATAACTCATGCAGCCATATGTTTGTTCTTATTTATTCCTGCAAGTGCTCACAATCAACGTCGGTCTTCGTAAAAAATCATTGCTCCTCAGAACGGTCAAAAGCGGGATGTCATCCCGTCTGACTCCCTTCCACACAGTCATCTTATTTCACGCTCGTGGCATTTCCTATTGTAGGTGGGGTGACTGTAGTGGGTCATGCTCCCGATCAAAATCACAAACAAAGTCTCCAAGCACAAGGAGCCCCCGACCCTTCAGGGCGGCCTCATGGAACAGTGAGCATGGAGCAGCTCACCAATAGTCATCACAACAAGGCAAACAAATGAGGCCCATTTCTTAGAGCAAGTCATTTATTCCGAAGGCAGCAGCACACATTTTCCTTTCCTTACGCGTTTCGGCGGATGCCTTGATCACAGGTTGGAAATGATTAAAAAAGCAAAGTGCGTCGTGCATGCTTTAAATACGTAATGTCACATGACCAGTTCGTAAAAAATACAGGTTCCACAATGCATTGTACTGAGTTTAAAAATGTTCCACATAAAATCTCAGTAGATCTGTTATTAAGCATGTGCAAAAATCGTTCTTTCAAAATACCTGCATTGTTTCAGTGGCAGTATAACTCATGCAGCCATATGTTTGTTCTTATTTATTCCTGCAAGTGCTCACAATCAACGTCGGTCTTCGTAAAAAATCATTGCTCCTCAGAACGGTCAAAAGCGGGATGTCATCCCGTCTGACTCCCTTCCACACAGTCATCTTATTTCACGCTCGTGGCATTTCCTATTGTAGGTGGGGTGACTGTAGTGGGTCATGCTCCCGATCAAAATCACAAACAAAGTCTCCAAGCACAAGGAGCCCCCGACCCTTCAGGGCGGCCTCATGGAACAGTGAGCATGGAGCAGCTCACCAATAGTCATCACAACAAGGCAAACAAATGAGGCCCATTTCTTAGAGCAAGTCATTTATTCCGAAGGCAGCAGCACACATTTTCCTTTCCTTACGCGTTTCGGCGGATGCCTTGATCACAGGTTGGAAATGATTAAAAAAGCAAAGTGCGTCGTGCATGCTTTAAATACGTAATGTCACATGACCAGTTCGTAAAAAATACAGGTGCCACAATGCATTGTACTGAGTTTAAAAATGTTCCACATAAAATCTCAGTAGATCTGTTATTAAGCATGTGCAAAAATCGTTCTTTCAAAATACCTGCATTGTTTCAGTGGCAGTATAACTCATGCAGCCATATGTTTGTTCTTATTTATTCCTGCAAGTGCTCACAATCAACGTCGGTCTTCGTAAAAAATCATTGCTCCTCAGAACGGTCAAAAGCGGGATGTCATCCCGTCTGACTCCCTTCCACACAGTCATCTTATTTCACGCTCGTGGGAAGGCCACGCGTAAGGAAAGGAAAATGTGTGCTGCTGCCTTCGGAATAAATGACTTGCTCTAAGAAATGGGCCTCATTTGTTTGCCTTGTTGTGATGACTATTGGTGAGCTGCTCCATGCTCACTGTTCCATGAGGCCGCCCTGAAGGGTCGGGGGCTCCTTGTGCTTGGAGACTTTGTTTGTGATTTTGATCGGGAGCATGACCCACTACAGTCACCCCACCTACAATAGGAAATGCCACGAGCGTGAAATAAGATGACTGTGTGGAAGGGAGTCAGACGGGATGACATCCCGCTTTTGACCGTTCTGAGGAGCAATGATTTTTTACGAAGACCGACGTTGATTGTGAGCACTTGCAGGAATAAATAAGAACAAACATATGGCTGCATGAGTTATACTGCCACTGAAACAATGCAGGTATTTTGAAAGAACGATTTTTGCACATGCTTAATAACAGATCTACTGAGATTTTATGTGGAACATTTTTAAACTCAGTACAATGCATTGTGGAACCTGTATTTTTTACGAACTGGTCATGTGACATTACGTATTTAAAGCATGCACGACGCACTTTGCTTTTTTAATCATTTCCAACCTGTGATCAAGGCATCCGCCGAAACGCGTAAGGAAAGGAAAATGTGTGCTGCTGCCTTCGGAATAAATGACTTGCTCTAAGAAATGGGCCTCATTTGTTTGCCCTATATATATATATATATAGATATATATATATATATATATTTATATATAAGCGTTATACTTACCAGTAAATATCTTTCCATGCATAGTCCCCTGCACACGCTAACAGTATATCAATTATATCAATAAGAGTGTGACAAAAGCTTGAGTCTTTGTTGGAACATGCACTTCAGTTTATTCACAAATTCCCAACAGCCTTAGCCAACGCGTGTTTGGTTGCGCTTACGGTTGTGCGCAGCGACTTCTTCAGAGCTAAATAACAAACAATAGTACAGAATTGGGAATGAAAGGTATGCAACAATAGCATCTAAATGCCAGTTTCCCATCATAACTTTGAAGGATTGGATCATGTTGCCTACTCGAGCCTGTGGAAACTCATACTGTCTTAAACATGTCACCTCGGTTGTTTAGTGACAAACTAGTGTAATTTAAGAAAAATTATAATAACGCTCTTAGATAAAATAAACTGGTCCGGAGTTAAGGCATGCTTGTTCCTTGTGAGTCCAGTTCTGACATATGAACCTAAACAGTCAACAGTGACTTTGCTAAAGTGAATTTAACATAATGACACCCCCTTAATGTTGCCTGGTACCCAAAGGTATGTAATAAGAAATAAAATACCTATACTCAATACGTGAAGAATCTATGGGAAAAGAGATGGGTAAAAAAGACAATTATGCTAAGTATACAAGCCCTGTAAGAGCAAGTTTATGTGCTAAGGTGACCAAATCTGACCGGGAAACCAACCTTAAATCCGGTTGTATTTCTGTCCCGAATGGGATTCAATAGGGTCCAATGTTAGACACAAAGTTAAGATTTCACATAACTTGTGTCAAGAAATAATCCCTCCTATCCACAGTATATGTATCCTGGATATGTTTCCCAATGAAGAGTCCCTGAGGATGGGTAAATAAAGAAAAACGCCTAATTGCATATAAAAATACACCCATAGGAAAAATGGCTGGGGCATATTCTATATACTTAAAGAATATGGTAATGTGGTCCCATGTACCTTAAACGAGGATTTAGTGGTAGTGCAAGTTTATTCAGGCATGAATAAATAAAATCTGTGGTGCATTGCACTCTCTCAATGCAGGTTGTATTAAACAAAATAACCGGTAACCATATCCTTGCCGGTATTAACACGAGACCTTTGCCTAATAAAAAAGATCAAAGGAAAGTGTGTCAGAACAAGCGAGTCGACAGACCCCGCGTGAGTATTTAAAAGATGCCCCCAAACGCAGATGCTTGTATCTAGTGTAATTGGCACTGTAACGCTAATTGTAGGAGAAAATTCAGTTAGTTGGCACTTACCTCTGTGATAAACAGAGTTCCTTCGGGCATGTACGCTGGAGACCTAATGGCCCGCAGGAGAACACACGTTCACATCGGCCTGGGAGCGGAAACAGTTGTAAGACTGTTTCCGCTCCAAGGACGTTGGCCATCTTGAAATGGTAATTTCAGTACCCCGCTTATCAATGGAGGTTAAAAATGGGACATTCATCTGCCCCTGAGGTGTGTTGATGTAGAGCTCATGGGTCGTGGGGTATTGATCAGCATTATGCTCGAATGGCTAATGCATAGTAGTAAAACGAATACCGCCGGCCATCTTGGAGTGTCTAATCTCCACATCCGGATTAATAACAGAGGTAGTGATGAGCAAATAACGGCGGAGTAAAGAACATAGCTGTATGCATCCAAGAAGGATCTGAAAATATAATTTCAATTATCGCTGAATGCATACAGAAAAAAAGGTTTATAGAAGGAAAAGAATGCTGATGCCCCCATGTAATGGTGTGTCCACAGCAAGTTTAGGAATGTAAAGGAAAAAATATATAATAAGACATAATAAACGGAACGTGGGCAAACCATCCCTAGGATAACAAATCCATCTGGGTATAAGTTACCTGAAACAATAAGTTTTTTAATATTTGAATCCAAGAAAAAAGAGGGTTCTAAGGCAACATTAAAGGAGAGTCAAGGGAAAGGGATTCCCGAGTTCAGTGTGTGCTGCAACCGTCTAAGTGGAACAGTACAGAATAATAGTTATCATAAATCTAAATAACACATATTGTATACCCACAGGATCTACATACACAATCCTGTGGGTCACCTTGAGATAGTTAAACATACACAGTAAGTACATCAGTGCCAGAGTTAGCATATTGGTTCCAGAGTAAAGAAGAGAGTTTGTGATAGTAGAATCCTAAATTGGAGGGGATAGGAGAACAGGTGTGAGTAGCATGATAGATGGTTAATGAACAAATGAGCTCCCCAAGTGACAGCCTATAGTCCTGAGGAAATCAAAACCATGTTAGGGTGTGTAGTCCTAGGTAAGCTTGTACGTAAGCGAATGGAAGCAGACTTCAAAACTTCAGTTCGAACTCAAAAGTAGTAGTAAGATAGAGATCAAATCACAAACAGTCCGAAGACCACATAGAGATTGTGGTACTGAGTAAAAAGATAGTGTTACAACTGGGTAACATTACGCCTCATGTGGGGACCATGAACGCTAGTCCCCCAAAAAGTAGTGTAATTCGTGGTCTGTGTTTAGGCTCATTTCCACACTTCTTAATCGCATAATCCAAGTTGCCTCCCTTCTCCTCAACACTAGTTCCTTATTGCCTCCTCTCACGTCTCTGGGTATGGTGTCAAAGCCATAAAAGGAGAAGGTTTTGAGGCTACCCAGAGCAGGACATTCCAATATGTGCATGGCAACAGGGTACCTGGTGTCAGCCTGTTTAACCGCTCTGATGTGTTCTAAGATGCGTTCTTTCAGAGAACTGGTTGTGCTGCCAATGTAGCTACGTTGACATTTGCATACAACTGAGTAGACCACATAGTTGGTCTGACAGTTGATGTTAGTATTTATCTTGTAAGACCGGCCATTCGGGCCAGAAAATTCTTTCTTTTAGTCAGTGGCCCATCTGCACACAGTGCACCATCCACATTTGAAAAAACCAAGTCCGTGAGTCGACAGCCAATCTACCTGATTGCCCATCCTAGGATAACTAGGGCTAAGTAAGTTTTTAAGGCTCTTCCCCTTGCAGAAAGTCTTTTCTGGTCTGGAAGAAATGAAAGGTTTGAATGTCTTATCAGCACATAGTAAGTGCCAGTGTATCCTCATGCTTTTTGTGAGTGTCATGCTGAGCACATTGTAGTCCATGACATGCCAAGTAGTGTTGGCGTCCTCTTGCTTGCTTTTATCCTGAAGTGTCTGTAGTCTCTCTACTTTTGAGATCCTGTTCAATGCATTGTTTACTGTCCTCTGACTGTAACCCCTGCACTTGAATCTGTCCCCCATGTTTTTGAGGCAACTCACAAAACTGTTTGTTACTTAGCCCTGAAGAAGTCGCTGCGCACAACCTTAAGCGCGTCGAAACACGTGTTGGGAAGGTTTAAATACAGAGGGAAATGGCGCACTTTTTAGGCTGACAGAGGCTGTAAATATAGCGGAAACACGTTCCTATATGCTAATGCACTCTTTTAATAAAATGGAATTTCCGAAGGATTGGGGTGCAGGCTTCTCTCTTGATAAGGAGGAAGGAGTTTTGTAGATATATATAAATATATATATATATGTATATATATATATATACACACACACACACACACACACACACACACACACACACACACACACATATATATATATATATATATATATATATATATATATATATATAAGCCGCTAATAGGAGATATCCTGCTATGTATATATCCTACCAGTAGGTAGATATAGTTAGGACCATGTTTCCAAAGGAAAAGTTTTTTTTGACTTGCCTATATCTTTGGCGCCGTTTGACAAATCTTCAGGAAATATTCAAAAAAATTTGAACCAGTGAATCTTGTTCTGCATGGAAAGTTTTGGGGTGGTCTGTGAAGGGAGATCAAAACAGTGTAGTTCCCATACTAATTCTCATAGGACCTTTAGTCGACCCTGCAGCCTGAAACACTGGACGGAATTACACCACATTTAGAGGAAAGGTAGATTTTGTTACGCAGATCACGCTTTCAGTTATTTGGTGTGAATCTGTTCAGTAGTTGTTGAGAAATGTAAGAAAACAAAGATAGTGATATCTGTGCCAGTGGCTAATTCACAATGCTGGTGTGATTAATCCCAAATGCACGTGCCAACAGGAATGCTGTGATTGGCAGGCAGTACCCTGAGCAAAACTTTGCAGATGCCATTTTAGGAAGTGGGACTCCTTCCTGGGACTGAACATTTTCCACAAAAGTGGTATAAGGACTCAGGGTAGAGGTACCCATAGACTCACTTCAAGACTCATGTACCCAGTCACAGACCCACTCAGAGTCATGCACCCACTTACAGACCCATTCAGAGACTCATGCATTCACTCACTGAGCTACTCTGAGACTAATACACCCAGTCACAGACCCACCAGGAGACTCATGCATCCAGTCACAGACTGACACAGACTTATGCACCTATTCACAAGCCCACTCAAGAGACTCATGCTCCACTCATAGACTCACTTTTAGTCACATTGGGCCAGTGAGGTGGACTCCACTCCGTACGTGGAGTTTGCAGAATTTTCCACACTCTGTGGAGCACACAGAGGTCGACAAAACTCGCGGAGCTGAGTTTTTTGCTTGCTCTGGGAAAATGCAATGCTAGAGCACCTCCCAGTGAGATTTCTCAACGCGGGCAGTCGCGGATTGTCACGACCGCTCGCATTGAGAAACCATCTGTTTGTGCTAAGGAAGCTGCCGCTGTAGTAGAATATCTACTTGAGTGACAGAAAGAAGCAGCGCCCTCTTGCACCATTGGTGCCATTCACAGTGATTTTCCAGTGCGGGACATCCCCTCACAGACCCACTCAGAAAGTCATGAACGCATTCACACACTCACTCAGACACTCACACATGCTCTCATAGATGCAGTCAAACTGTCACACACCCTCTGACAAGGAGCGTTTTACTGGTCACAGTTTTAGATTGCCCAGACGGGATGGCAAAAAATGTCCAAGCAATGCTCTCCTTTCTTGCTGGTGGCTCTTCTTCAGGGGCCTCCCCTCCTCCTGCTGCTTCCTCCTAATCCTGAACCTCAGGATTCACTGGTTCACCTTCTTCAGCTCCTCCTGATGCCATTTTATTTTATAAAGAAGAGGCACACAAAAATACTTCAAAAATAGGTCTGTATTATAAAGTACAGGACAGCTCCTGGAATACTGCTAACTTCAGCTACAATATTTAAGAAGGAACAAACAGGAGGAAACTTCCTTTGTGGTTAAAGGAAAGTGTCTCCTACAATCACATCTCTTTGTTTAGAGGTCACATGATTTTTCGAAGTCACTGCGAACACCAAGGTCATCGCGGACACAAACCTCATCGCAAAAAAGTACTTAAAGAAATACAAGTTTCTATACTATAAAATTAAAGGACTGATGACAAACACTAATCAAAATACCTTTATGTATCTGCATTATATTTTTTTACATGATATTTGGGCTTAATGGTATCACTGAAATCTACATATCACATTGCTTAGTGTCATCGCGAACACCAGTGTCATCGGGTTGTTGCACAGAATACAAAAATTAAAAGAAGAATATGGGGAAACATAAAAATAACTCTACATTAAGGTGTTATGTGAGGTCATAAGCAGTGCATTGTTGGTGCGCAAGATATAGTTAGCTCAGGTAACTATAACTGCTGAATTTCAATGGTTTTGTAAAAGTATAATCTGAGCCTAACTATAACATCCCTGTAACCTTTGATTTTTCAGTGAATTTTTAAGTTTTTAAATTCTATTTCCTAACTATAATCTCCCTGTAACCTTTGTTTTTTCCATTAAATGATTTAGGTTTTTTAATGGTATTTCCTATTTCCTAACTATACCGTGCCTGTAACCTTTGTTTCTTTCAGTGATATATAACCTACTGGCAGTTGCCAGTAGGTAGTTATACTTTAGATGTAGTTTTCATAGGAAGAGCATTTTTTCATTTGCCAATAACTTTGGGGTTGTTTGACGAATCCTCGTGAATTTTTCAAAACTAGTATGACACTCACTCCAGTTGCTGTCTTAAACGTTTTGTGGTGATCCTTCAAGTGAAAGGCGAGAAAAGGGGGGGTCCCAAAATGTATTATCCCCATGTTAATTCCCATAGGAACTTTAGACACAGCCACAGCTCTTACTGCTGAACGGAATTACACCAAATTTGGCAGAAAGGTAGATATATGTCCAGTGGAGTGCCTTTTAGTGATTTGGTGTAAATCCATTCCATTCAGAAGTTTTAGAGATATTAACCGAAATCCAAATTTGTATTGTAAGGATCCTACAATCGCCTTACTCAAATCTGATTGTCTGCCAACATTTCATACCAAGAAGTGTTGGCAGCCATCTTGGGACTCAGCTTGAACCAAGTCCTAGAAAAAAAAAATGATAATAAGAAAAAGGGCAGGGTATGAATACCCTGACCTTCTAGGCCTATAGGGGAGGTCCCAGAAGAATCCTGCCAAGATAAAAGACCTTTCATTAAAAATAAAATTTCGGCATCCGCCAAACAATTCAAAAAAAGAGATGCTCATGCACTTCTCTATTAATAAACCCCCGGTGGGCAAGGTCCCGGAAGCATCCAGCCTTTAATATTTAAAATAGATGGGGGGTTTTGCAGACCCCCCATGCCCCTGGGGCCGCCACCTCCCCAGCGATATTTATGAAATGAATGCAGGGGAGGCCTGTATGGCCTCCATCTGAGACTGCCACCTCCCTGGGGCTAATACCAAAGAAATCCGGGGGGCCCACCACCTCCCCTTAGAGGTCCGCCAACAGCAGACTTTTTAATTTTGAAATGGGGAGCCTCACAGACCCATGGCCTCGGGGACCACCACCTCTATGACCAAAATATATATTTTTTTAATGGTGGCATGCGGTCCCCCACCCGGGCCGTTTCTTGTCCCTGGAGACAGCCACCTCCCCAGGGCAGGCCCTAAAACAAGGAAAAAGGAGGGCCGCGTGGCCCCACTCCTGGAGCCAATAATGGCCCTGGGTAACATCACCCCCCAGGACCGGCCCCTGCTATGTCCCAGAGTCCCCATATATGGCAAATTTCCCTCCAAAAGAAAGAAAGGGCCTGAACTCTCGATATGGCCATAGTAATCATTTTATTGCAGTAAAATTACTGGGCGTATCTTTCTGGCGCTTTTCGGTCTTATGAGACCTTGTTCACTGGTGACAGCAATCTCACTCCAATGACAACCATAGAGTCCCGATCAAAATGTTATAGTGCTCGCCCCCTTGTGGCTACCCTCATGGGCTTGTGGCTACCCTTTTGGGTGGAAATGCATGAAGGAACTTGTGGTTTTGTCAAACAGTACTTTAAAGTCCAAGTGAGACATTTTATATATATATATATATATATATTCACTGAAAAAACCATAGGTTTCACACATGTTATAGTTAGCTGGACATTTTACTGATAAAAAACCAATGAAATTCCCCCGTTATAGTTACTGTAGGCAACTATAACTCACGCGACCGCAATCCTCTGCTGATGCTAATACTGTATTTAGACACTTATTTGCCCATGTCTTCTTCCATTAAATTTTAGCTATACATATATTACAAATATTTTTTTTTCATAAAGACACATATGTCATCAGCAGAGGATTACGGTCGCGTGAGTTATAGTTGCCTACAGTAACTATAACGGGGGAATTTCATTGGTTTTTTATCAGTAAAATGTCCAGCTAACTATAACATGTGTGAAACCTATGGTTTTTTCAGTGAATTTGCAAGGTTTTTTAAATGCTAATTCCTAACTATAAAGTGTGTGAAACCTATGGTTTTTTCAGTGAATTTATACGGTTTTTTAAATGCTAAGTTACTTTACGCCATTTGTGGCGTGCGCGCCCACTTAACGCAGTTCGTTCCGTGCGCGCACGGTGCGCTTCGCGCACCGTGCGCGCACAGTGAGCACGCGGTGCGCTTCGCGCACCGTGCGCGCACAGTGAGCACGCGGTGCGCTTCGCGCACCGTGCGCGCACAGTGAGCACGCGGTGCGCTTCGCGCACCGCGTGCCCACGTTACGCTAGATGGGCCATGAGCGCACGATGCGCTTCGCGCACCGTGCGCACATGGAGGTCATATGATGAGCATCGTTGTGACAGGTAAAATATAGGTTTTGTTTATCTCTGATGAGCCATGCACAAAAAGTGCCCTTCGGGCACCTTTTGCACACTGGGTGGGGAGAATGTGGATATATATATTTTTTTTTTATTATTTCTTACCGTACGCGTACGGTAAGCGTAATCGGCGAAATTTTCGAAAAAATTAAAATTGCCTTTTTTCACTTGGGGGATCGTTGGGGACTCCCTCGACATGGCTAGGTGCTTGGGAGCTGTGTAAACAGCCCCTTTACATGATTTGCACTTTGTTTTTCAACCCCCTGTCAGAGTGCGAGAGAGAAAATGGCGGCCGCCGCTTCCTGGTTTCGACCGATTCGAATGTTTACTAAGATCTAAGGGCCAATCAGAATCGCGCTCGCGCACGCCACCGTACGCGAACGGTAAGCGCACCGTAAGCGCACCGTAAGCTGGCTCAGATATATATATTGATTTAAAGGCTATTTTCTTAGAATCTACTGAACAGATTTACACCAAACCTACAAAAGGCACTTCCTTGACCTGAGGACTACCTCTCTGCCAAATTTCAAGTAATTCTGTTCAGCCGTTCGGGCTGTAGCTGTGTCTAAAGGTCCTATGGAAAAATGCATGGGAAAAACGCGTTTTGGGACCCCCCTTTTATCTCAGCCCCCGCTTGACGAATCCCCCCGAGACTTTCAGGGTAGGAGCGGAGCGTAGCGCCCCACCTATTTTGAAACATTCGCGAGGATTCGTCAACCGGCGCCAAAGTTATTCAAAATAGAATGTTGCGGATTTCCTATGGAAACGTGGTCCTAACTATAACTACCTACTGGCGACCGCCAGTAGGTAATATATATATATATATATTCCAGTTTCCAAAAGTAAAGCGCGCTCTCAGATTAGGGTATATCAACAGCGATCTTTATTCCGACGTCGGAATAAAGATCGCTGTTGATATACCCTAAACTGAGAGCGCGCTTTACTTTTGGAAACTGGAATCGAAATTACGCCGGCTGTGGCTCTACCGGCCCCGCGCGCCAACTGACAATGGGCGGATATCCCAGGAGGAGCTGAACCTGTCGAAAATATATATATATATATATATATAAATATATATATATATATATATATATATGTATATATATATGTATATATATATATATATTATCTACTGGTGGTCGCCAGTAGAGAGTTATAGTTAGGACCGTGTTTCCATGGGAAATCTCAAAATTCTATTTTGAATAACTTTGGCGCCGGTTGACGAATCCTCGCGAAATTTTCAAAACTAATGGGGCGCTCCGTTCAGCTCCTACCCTGAAAGTCTCGGGGTGATTCGTCAAGCGGGGGCTGAGAAAAAGGGGGTCCCAAAACGCGTTTTCCCCATGCATTTTTCCATAGGACCTTTAGACGCAGCTACAGCCCGAACGGCTGAACAGAATTACTTGAAATTTGGCAGAGAGGTAGCCATAAGGTCAATGAAGTGCCTTTTGCAGGTCTGGTGTAAATCTGTTCAGTATGTCCTGAGAAAATAGCATATAAAAGCATATCAATATCTATACGCGCGCAGGTGCGCGCACCGTGCGAGCACCCTTACGTGCGCGAGCGTAATTCTGATTGGTGGTTACATGTTAGTCAACGTTCGAATCGGTCAAAATCAGGAAGTGTTGGCCGCCATTTTGTTTGTTTTCAGTGCGAGAGTGAAAAAGGAAGGTGGCGAACGTGAAAAGGGGGTAGGGTAGAGAGTTCCTGACCCCCTAGCCTTTGTCATGGGGTCCCTGAAGGACCCCGAAGGCAGAATTATTATTATTTTTTTTTCTAAATCGCGGGGGTGCGCGCACGGTGTAAAACCCCCCAAAAAAAGAAAAAATGCTTTGTTTTGTTTTTAAAAATCGCGGGGTGCACGCACCGTGCGCGCACGGTGAAAACCAAAAAAAAAGTTCAGATAACTATAACTCGCGCGACCGCCACTCTTTCACAAGGATGATGTCATCAGTGATGTCATGAGTGATGCCACTGACCATTTCATGAGTGATGTAATATGTGACGTCATGAGCAGTGGATTGCGTGCGCGCGAGATATAGTTATCTGAACTAACTATAACGGGGGAATTTCATTGGTTTTTTACGAGTGAAATATCCACCTAACTATAACATGTGTGAAACCTATGGTTTTTTAAGTGAATTTGAAGGTTTTTAAATGCTAATTCCTAACTATAACGTGTGTGAAACCTATGGTTTTTTCAGTGAATATATATATATATATATATATATATATCAAGCTCCTTACTTCTCAGTAAATTAGGGCCAGCACTCGCGTTAGGTATAAACCTTTAAGATTTATTAACGAGACTCGATAGTAACAACAAACGCGTTTCGGCGTCAGCCTTCGTCAGTGTCGACGAGTGCCGTTGTCTTGGCAACTTAAATTCAAAACGAATGCATGAAATGAACAAAGGACTTCTGCTCGATATCGAGCGCCATCTTGGAATAGTGGCGCACTACCTAAAGTTTGAGATAGTTTCCTCCCATGAATTATATGTTGGATCTATCACAATTGAAATGCATATGCTTATAAACTGGTGTTTTAATCAATAGCGCGAGCCCATATAGGGCGAAACTATGTTCTAATCAATTTAATTGAAATTATGCGCTTAATCTGTTTATTAATTTGTGGTTCTGAATTAATTATGCTTTAATTATTGTATAATTTGACCAGAGTATCACATTACAAAGCAGGATATGTGATGAATAACATATTCCAAGATGGCGCTCGATATCGAGCAGAAGTCCTTTGTTCATTTCATGCATTCGTTTTGAATTTAAGTTGCCAAGACAACGGCGCTCGTCGACACTGACGAAGGCTGACGCCGAAACGCGTTTGTTGTTACTATCGAGTCTCGTTAATAAATCTTAAAGGTTTATACCTAACGCGAGTGCTGGCCCTAATTTACTGAGAAGTAAGGAGCTTGATATATAGCGGTTTGCCACCGCTGGACCGGGCACCCGCTCATGAGTGCGGCAGCGGGCAAGACCTACGGAGCAGCGATATATATATATATATATATATATATATATATATATATTCACAGAAAAAACCATAGGTTTCAGGCACGTTATAGTTAGGAATTAGCATTTAAAAAACCTCAGAAATTCACTGAAAAAACCATAGGTTTCAGGGGTGTTATAGTTAGCTGGACTTTTCACTTGTACAAAACCATTGAAATTCCCCCGTTATAGTTAGTTCAGCTAACTATAACTCGCGCGCCCGCAATGCACTGCTGATGACGTCACATATTACATCACTCATGACATGGTCAGTGACATCACTCATGACATCACTGATGACATCTCAAATGACATCACTGATGACATCACTGATGACATCATCCAGTGAATGTGTGTTTTTCTGAAAATTAAATATGTTTTATATATGTATATCTCAAGGTCGATGGAAGAATAAATGGGTATATAAGTGTCTAAATGGATGATTTGTTTTTGAAAAATTGATTGTGTAACTGACTGATTAAGTGTATCATAGTGAATACATGGCTTAGTGAGTAATGTTTAAATATGTAAATATCTGTATCAGTCTCTCACTTTGTGTATAAGTGGCTGCATGGGTTGGTGAGTAGCTAAATGGGTGTCTATATAGGTTATTAGTTGGTTTTTTGAGTATCAGTCTGAGTGTCTGCATGGTTCGGTGGGGGGTATTACGTAGTGCATAGGTGCATGAATGAGTGACTCACTGTTTGTATGTGTTGAACACAGCACGTGTGCAGGACTGTATGGTTGGATGAGTGTGTGTATGGGTGTGTTAGTGAGTGAATGACTGTCTCAATAGTGTCTTTATGAGTAACTACATATGTTTTAAACTAGTATATGTGACTATTGGTGTATATATGTGAGTATATGTGAGAGTGAGAGATTGAAAGAGTTCCTGTATGAATAAGTATGTGTTTCTATAAGTGATTGTTTAAAAGACTAAGTATGTGTAAGTTTCCGTAGAAGTAAGTGTGGTGGTGTGTGTATATAACTGTATATGCAAGTAAATGTATGTTTGATTCTTTATTAGCATGAGTGACTATGTGTGTGAGTAACTCTATGGATGAGTGGCATTGTGTAACAGGATGTATAGGTGCATGAGTACATATGATGAGTGAGTACATGTATGAGTGACTGTATAGGACTGTTGGTGAATGAGTGGATGTGTATGTGGATCTTAGAATTACTGAAGAGGTTGTTGTAACTGGCATTGGTATGTCCATTGTTTTGAAAATTTTAGTCTCTATTTTTGAATGTGTGTATCAAAGGTTATATTAGGGTGAGAGGAGGTCTGCCACTCTATCACAAGGATGATGTCATCAGTGATGTCATCAGTGATGTCATTTGAGATGTCATCAGTGATGTCATGAGTGATGTCACTGACCATGTCATGAGTGATGTAATATGTGACGTCATCAGCAGTGCATTGCGGGCGCGCGAGTTATAGTTAGCTGAACTAACTATAACGGTCGAATTTCAATGGTTTTGTACAAGTGAAAAGTCCAGCTAACTATAACACCCCTGAAACCTATGGTTTTTTCAGTGAATTTCTGAGGTTTTTTAAATGCTAATTCCTAACTATAACGTGCCTGAAACCTATGGTTTTTTCTGTGAATTTCAAAGGTTTTTTAAATGCTAATTTCTAACTATGCCTACAGAGATAGGACATGTGAAGAAAGAAGAAAAAATGCACAGAAAGAAACAAAAGAAGTGCAGAAAGAAGCAACAGAAGTCCTCAAATACGAAGATAAGTGCAGGAAGAAGGATAACGTGCAGAAAGAACAAAAAGAAGAGCAGAAAGAAGCCTTGTTGCAAAATCATCCTGTACCCTCAACTTTTTCAGACGGATACTGGTGGTAACTGAGCCTGACTAGCCAGTCCTAGAGCCAGTGCTATGTTAAAAGACACTTAGAATACAGTGAAAACACCTACATACACAAGGGAACATTATGCGTTGGGGTCCCCCTGTGATTAGCATGACCTCCTCTGTAAGCCCCTAGTATATAAGAGGGCATGGGGATTAAAACTACCTCTTAAAACAGGCCACAGGGCGTTTTTGCACACGTTAACTCAGGCCCCGTCCCCTCCCTTCACCACTGTGTAAACACGCCCTGTGTCCATTTTTAGTTGGGAGATTAAGTTCATTTGAATCCTGAGGGTCCCTGGGGTCCAACTAGCCCACTATGTACCTCCAGTAAGTGCCACAGAGCTGCGTTGCAGAGAGGTGTAAAAGGTGGCACGGCCTGGACCACCTCTCTGCAATGCAGCTCAGTGGCGCTTACTGGAAGCACTTGGTGGGCTAGTTAGCCCCCAGGGGCCCTCAGTATTGAAGGGAAATTATATCCCCAATTTAAAACGTGCCATAGTGCGTGTTTGCACACGTCACCTCAGGCCCCGTCCCCTCCCTTCACCACTGTGTAAACGCGCCCTGTGGCTGTTCTAAGTTGAGAGATTAAGTCCCCTTGAATCCTAAGGGTCCCTAGGGTCAAATTACTAGGTACCTCCAGTAAGCGCCACAGAGCTGCGTTGCAGAGAGGTGTAAAAAGGGGCTTGGCCTCAGAACACCTGGCTGCAGCGCAGCTCCCTGGCGCATACTGGAGATACCTGTTGGGGGCGCGTTTGCAGAGTGCTGCACGGAGGGGGCATGGCCTCCGGCACGATGCCAGTCTTTTATTTATTTTAGTTTTTTAAGAAGGGGGGCTGTTTGGTTCCCCTTCTTATTCTAATTTATTGGCCCTGATGACCCCATCCCCCAGGGCCAGTCTCCTAATTATATTTTTTTGACCCCAATCCCCAGGGCCGGCCACTGTTTTTTAATTTTTTTAAAAAATATATATTTATAGACACACCTAGGACATGCTGGACAAACCGTACGTACCTATCACCATGACGATTTGCGTGATATTCATTAAAAGGCGACTATGCATGCAATGAATCCACGTGGAATGTATTTACACCACTAGTGAAGCTCTGACATGTCTGATGCCCTACCGTGCCTAATCCCGGTAGACACCCTTGTCGTTTATTTATACAAACTTGGGTAGCTATTGACGGGCACATTTAATACACATGCACACCAAGCCATTCAAAGGGGATTCGACAAAAATTCGACCAAAACTATGCAAGAAACCCCCCTCACGGTTAATAAAACACACATCCACTGCCGGATGTGTAATACTTTTTATTTTACTCTCTGGAAAGGGGACGAACATCACTTGAGAGTCACAGCGCGCTCCTGACAGAGCCCAATGCTGTGTTACACCCACCATTGCCTGCCGTGTGCCACACACCTCTGTGTTGTATTCCACTAGCTAGTGCATATGCTATGACACTCTCTAGCCCATGTGCACTGTAACACCACCCCGTGAATATGTCATGCCACACTTGTCTTCGCACGGGTTATATTGCCCCATCTAACGTGCCTTTCTCGATGCCTATGTTATAACGCACAGTGCTATGCCATACATATTACAATCTGGGATCCATATCTTTGTCACAGTGCATATGCAACCTTACACTCCCCAGCACATATTTTATATTACAACTTTAGAGACTAGTTAGGTTACACAACACTGCCCTGTGCATATTACACTCCAAGGCGCATATCGCATAGCACGCGCTAGTGCCTGTGCTATCTCGCGCTCTCCAATGAATCTGTCATTGCGCACAATGTATTGCATATTATATTTCACGCCCGGTTCATCTTGTATCACACTTTTTGGTGCATAGTTTATACCATACACTATATCTAGTTTTCATTTTCAATCGTGCTCTCAGGACTATGTTCTATATAACACTGTGTTCACCTACCCTTTTCACGGGCATTACATTTTGCGATAGGGGGTGGAGGGTCAGGGGGTGTTTCTGCCAAGTGAGCCCGGAGTCACAGTCACAAACGTCCTCTTCTTCCTGAATAAAAGTGAGATTATGCTGCATACTTGTTCATATTTTAAGTAGTTCGCACAGACACAATGTTTTAAAAACAATAAAGTTCCTAATAACCGCCTTCTCTGAACAGTTAGCTTGCTGCCCCATCCCCTTCCTCCCTATCCTCTGTTGTGTGAATCCATGGACTAGCCTCCTCCCTCCTGCCATGCATGGTCTGATGTGCTGCCACTGCCCTCAGTATGATGTACCAGTCCACTCCTCCTGCCCTCCATTGCCCAATTCTATGCCCCATCATTGACCTCCTGCTTAAACTCTGTGCTTAGCTTGCTGCCCCTATTCTCCTTCCCCCTGCCCTCCGATGTCTTTGTGCATGCCCCTGCTCCATCCTTTTTGCCCACCATGTCCCATGGACCTGCCACTCCTATCTACTCTGAGTGTTCTGTTGAGCTGCCACTCCCCTCCCACCTGCCTAGCATTGTCAGATGACTGTAACCTGTCCCTGCCACCTCCACCCTGCCTGTCCACATGCCATGCCCTTATCCTCTTCCTCCTGTCCTACATGGTCCATTGTACTGCCACACCCTTCTGCTCTCCCTGGTCTGTTGTGCTGCAGCTGCTTCTCCTGCCTGCCCCGTGTGGTCTGTAGTGAGGTCCCTTCCCCTGAACTTTCTTGTCTGTGCACAGGTCCTGACCCTCCCTTCTATCCTCCATCGTCCTTTGTGCATGCCCCTCCACCCTCCTTCTTGCCCATCATAGCCATTGTGCTGCCACTAACCCTCCCACTTGCCATGCATGGTCTTCTGTGCTGCCATGGCCCCTCCCACCTTCCCTGTGTGGTCAGTTAGCTGCCCCTGACCCCCTCCCACCTTCCCTCCATGGTCTGTGTGTATGCCACCACAGTCTCACTGTTGCTCTTCATGGTGTGTCTTGCTTCTAGTGCCCATCCTGCCTGACCTCCATGGCTATCTTGCTGCTCCTGCCCTGCCCCCTTGCCCCCAGCCCTACTCCCTCCCTCCTGGCTTGTCTGTTCCATTGTAATGCCCCTGATCCGTCCCTCCTGCCCTTTATGGTCTGTTATGCTGCAGCTTTCTCTCCTGTCTGTCCATTATGGTCAGCTAGCTACCATTGCCTCTTGCCCCTCTGTTCTCTGTTGTCCATGTGCATGGTCCTGTCCCCTCCCTCTTGCTTTCTATGGATTGTTGTGCTGCACTCCCGTCCTGCATGCCCTGTGTGGTGTATTGTGCTGCTGCAAACCCTGATGCCTGCCCTGCAGGGTCAGTTTGGTGCACCTCTCCATGTCCCTCCTGTCCTCTGTTATCCAAGTCCATGTCCCTATCCCATTTCCTTCCATGATCCAATGTACCATACTTGCAAACATTTTGAACTTGGTAAGAGGGAGATTTTGAAAAAAAACTGGGGTATTGATTTTCCCCTTTGAGTTACATTGAAAAAGAGGATATTGTAGACAGGAGACAGATCAAATACAGCCCATTTGAGCTTAAAAACATTGGACGTTTCCTGGCTGAATCGGGTCTGTTGCATGTATGGTTGTACTACCATTGCCTCTTCCTTCTGCCCACAATGGTCTATTACATTGCCACAGCCTTGAAGGAGGGTAGATTTTGTATCACAGGGGGCCCCTGGCCCGTTCTGTCCACACCTGAAGTATGAGACCCTTGTCCTTGCCCTGCCAGCTGCATTTGTAGGCCGTATTAAATTGACCAGCGGGTCCTGTGTTGCTATATAATTATCCTGAGACATCCTTACCACTCAGCCAGCATAAAACCCCTGTGTAGGCCCTTCTGTTCAATATGTAGGCCTCTTTGTTAAATTGACCATAGCTCTGCAATTTTAGTGTATAGCAGTCTGAAGGCAGGTCTGCGAGGCCTTCTGATCCAAACTAGTAGCCCCCACCCTACCCGAGTGCTCCGTGCTCGGTATCAAAGTTCAACATCCCCCTGAAGCTGTCGACATACAGTAGGCTGCATCCTGGACTGGTACTTGCTTCCTGGGCAGGTTTCCCGCTTTTAAGGAAGTGGCAACCGCAGAGCGTCAAGTTAGGAGAACTGAGGAGATTTTATACATGAATATATTGAATTCCCGTACAATACCCATTATTTTCTGCTTGCTCTATGGAACTTACGATAAGCGATTGGCCTGAGAGACTGACCTTTTCACCCAGTCCATTGTCAGCATTAAGTGGGTAAATGACGAAATGTCTGGTAAAATCTGCAGACGAAGCTTTTGGGTAGCATACGTAGGTAGATGTAGCGTGCAAAGGAGCCCACAAAATGATATAAAAAGGGAGCACCCACAGATATCGACGGACTACCTCGCCGTCTGTATGTAGGTTAACAGGCAGTGCAGGTTTTCCCCAAGAGCTGGGAGCTCTTGTCTTCCTTTGCTTAAAATGTCTTGCTCTGCTTTGCTTGAAGTATCTTATTCTATTTTACCTATATGAAATGTCATGTTATGTTTAACCATTGTTCTCTTTACTTTTGCATTTAAAAGATTTTGTATTGTAATTGCAGGAATGCTTGCTCTAAGAGTAAACGTGAGTGTTCCTAGGTAACATTTTCCTTGGTGTAACTTGTTTCTCATGATGCATTTATAGATGTGTTTTCTCTCTCTCTCTGTCAGTACATTAATTGAGATACAGAGAATATCATGACAGCTGTATGATTATCTGGATTCTGTATTTTGTACTTTATGTCTCTATTCTGCGGTTTCTTTGAAGTTGCATCTTCTCATTAAACTGCCATTGTATTCTGCCTCCAATTCCATGTCTCATATGTCTGTTTTCTTCATTTTTGGAGCAAGCGTTCCTAGGCACCCCGGCTCAAATTAAGGTGCCCCTTTTGTCCCTGACTCACTCTCCTGCTCAGTTCTGTGGTGGCTCCCGGGGATCTGGGGACCGCCCCTAGCTTCCTTGACCCGTAATAGATCTTGCCTCCAACAGCCTCTCTTGCAAGTCCTGTATTGTTGGTTTGTTGCCCCTGCCCCCCTTTCCACTGCCCTCCATAGTCTGTTGTGCTTCCACGGCCCTTCCTGCCTGCTCAGTGTGGTTAAATTGTTGCCTTTGCACCCTCCTACCTGCCTTCAATTTTCAGAGTCCGTGCCCCTGGCCTCTGCCTCTCAACAGTATCCTAATGAACAACTAGATTGCTAACATTCTATATTTATTACAAAAGTGTGGAACGCCTGACATCATCTTGATGTAATCAAAACTGTAATACCTAGAGCATTTCGTTTAGAAATTACATATATGAGAGGGTCTTATTGGCATCAAAATTATGGTTAGTGCTCTAAAAGGCTAAAATAAGGACATATTTTCTGAGTTTTCAAATAGCGACAAAGCACTTTTAAATTATTTGTTATCTTTATGTTTTTTTATCCAGTTGACCACTTGATTAAATGTTACACTTAGGGGAGATGATGTGGTGTTACTTCCAGAACTGCAGACTTTGCAACTGGGGAACCAGGTTGAAGTTTCTGCTTCAGCTCGACATTCTGTGATTCTGGTCAAATCACTTAGTCTCCCCATGTCTACAACCAAAATGAATGTGTTCTTGTGTGATGTAACCAATGCTCATGTAAAGCACTCCAATACCTGACAAGTCTGCACTATATAACACTGCAAAAACACAAAATAATAAGTGTTTTGCACACTTCTGTCATTGGGCTATATTTGGGCTACATCTGGGTGATTTTGGGCTACATTTGGGCTCTTTTGTCTCCGGTGGCCATCTTGGGAGATTTATTTGTTATGAAGTTTCCTAATTTCCTCATGTATTGCAGTCTCCTCAGTAGGAAATGCTTTCAGTTTTTTACTTTGATTCCATCATGAAGGTATTCAGATATGTCACACATTTGCCATAAATTCTGAATGTTAGCACTCTAGTTGCTCATTAGATCACTGTAGTAAAACTACTGCACCATGGAAGTCTGCTCCTGGTATTAAAAGTGCATGTTTCAGTCTGCATGTCAGAATTTTTTAATGAAATAGAAGAGGATTTGAGAAGTCACTCAAAATGTGCCCTCATTTTCTTTCTTCAGCATTAATCATAATTTCTATGGCAAAATGAACCTCCACATTGTGTTCCTTTTTAAATTAAATGTTTTAAGTGTTACCAGTTTATTCTAATCAAGATGGCTTCAGGTGTGCCATACTTCTGTCATAATGAAGACAGTAAGCGCTCTAGTTGTTTTTAAGAACATTCTGGGACATTCTGTCATTGGGCTATACTTGGGCTACATCTGGGTGATATTTGGGCTACATTTGGGCTCTTTTGTCTCTGGTGGCCATCTTGGGAGACTTATTTGTTATGAAGTTTCCTAATTTCCTCATTTACTGCAGTCTCCTCAGTAGGAAATACTTTCAGTTTTTTACTTTGATTCCATCAAGAAGGCATTCAGATGTGTCACACATTTGCCATAAATTCAGAATGTTAGCACTCTTTTTGCTCATTAGATCACTGTAGTAAAGCTACTGCTCACCAGGGAAAACTGCTGCTGGTATTGAAAGTGCATGTTTCAGTCTGCATGTCAGAATTTTTTAATGAAATAGAAGAGGATTTGAGAAGTCACTCAAAATGTGCCCTAATTTTTCTTTCTGCAGCACTAATCATACTTTTTATGGAAAAATGAACCCCCTCATTGTGTTCCTTTTTAAATTAAATGTTTTAAGAGTTACCACTTTAATCCAAGCAAGATGGCTTCAGGTGTGCCATACGTTTATCATAAGTAGGACTGTTAGCGCTCTAGTAGTTCTTTGGAACACTCTGGGAAGCTGCAGTAGAACACAAAGGAATCAACTGACAGTCTCTGCCCTTGTTGGATGTACATGTTTTACTGAGAATGTCAGACTTCATTCTCACATGACTGAGAAAGATAATGTGAATTTACAGAAAATAAGCTCTCATTTTAGCCTATAGATCACCTTCCAAACCTCTGTGGTAAAAGCATGAGAAAATATTTTTCTCTCAATCATGATATCCCAGCAGAAGGCTTTTTCACATGGTGAAATCACCTTAGAACATACCACAATTCCTAAAATGAGTATGGTACCATCAACAAATGATTTATAATGTAACTAAAGTCTTAAAACCTTCTATTAACTGCAATGCTTTTTAATGAGGTGCTATCATGTATATTGGTCCCAAGATGGCTGCCAACACTTCTTGGATGAAGTGCTGACAGCCAATCAGATCTCAGGATGAGATGTGTGGTTAGGCTCCGCCCACATATATATATGCTTTTAAATGCTATTTTCTCAGGAAATACTGAACAGATTTACACCAGACCTGCAAAAGGCACTTCCTTGACCTGAGGACTACCTCTCTGCCAAATTTCAAGTAATTCTGTTCAGCCGTTCGGGCTGTAGCTGTGTCTAAAGGTCCTATGGAAAAATGCATGGGAAAAACGCGTTTTGGGACCCCCCTTTTATCTCAGCCCCCGCTTGACGAATCCCCCCGAGACTTTCAGGGTAGGAGCGGAGCGTAGCGCCCCACCTATTTTGAAAAATTCGCGAGGATTCGTCAACCGGCGCCAAAGTTATTCAAAATAGAATGTTGCGGATTTCCTATGGAAACGTGGTCCTAACTATAACTACCTACTGGCGACCGCCAGTAGGTAATATATATATATATATATATATATATATATATATATATATATGTTTTTATATATATATAAAAACATATATATACATATATATATATATTTAGAAGGGCTCCTTCCATGAGGGACGCCCTAGTTAAAGCTAGTCCAGAATTAATCAAATCTACCAATTGGCTTTCCAACCATAAAGGTTTTTTTAAATGTAGTTCTTGTAGGGCATGCAAATGAATATAGTGATGCCTTTACCCAAAATGTAAATAAGATTGATGGTTTTTTTACATGTAAAACAGATCATGCTGTTTATGTGCTTCAGTGCACTTGCCATCTTTGTTACATTGGAAGTACTAAGCTTCAAGTTTTTAATCGAATTCTGCAACACCTTAGAGCTATTGTTAACTCTGATTCGAGTTATCCTGTGGCGCGTCATTTTAAATTAGTCCATCAAAATAACCTTAAAGATCTTAGCTATTTTGTTATTGACGCAGTCCCATCTTCCAAGCAAGGAGGAGACAGAGAGAGAAGACTCAGACAGTTGGAAAGTCATTATATTTTACTTCTGGACACTAAGATGCCTAATGGATTAAATACTGGGGAAGACCTTCATAATTTCTTATAATGTGTATTGCATTGTTCTTTCCTCAGTTGTTGTTTTCAACTTGTAGAGCCCCTTTATGAATCTAACACTTTTTAAATTGCTACTGCCATTCTTTTATACCAGTATTTATTTGATTTTAGATCTCTTTTTTCTACTGGTTTGAACTTTTATCCTGATCTTTTTATGCCTTTTTCTTTATCGTTTTTAGCTGGTTTTACTCTTTGGTTTTACCAGTTTTATTCTCGGTAGAGATGGGGTGTTGGGGATTGGGTGATCGTTTAGCTAGTGGTAAATTGATTTAAATCATGGTATCAAATTACTTAATCCATCCTTATAACAAAATTGATTGTTATTGGTTGAATTTTGTTGTTGTTGTTGGTTTCTTTTCAGTTATTGTGTCTTATCCATATGGATTTTAGGAAATTGGTTTTCATTATAAATGACAAGATTTTGTTTTTGTTGTTGTTTTCTAGATTTTATACTTATGAAATTGTTTACCATCGTTCTGGAATTTATTCCATGGGATTTTCTTGCATATTGTTCTGCCCTTGATGCATTTTTTGCACTAATTTGATATTTTGTGCACTATTTTGCTCACAGGTGTCCTTTTTTGTAATAATTAATTATTTATTGTATTTTTATATATATTGTATTTATTAACAGTGCCTTGTCCTGTTGGCTGAAATATGTTTGACCTTCATTAGCGTGATATATTTATATATTTATATATTTTTTACGCTTACACTTTTCATAGTGGTAATATATTTTCAACAACACTTTACCTTGTGGTGCATTTTTAGATTGCCTTGATGACTATTCCCGCATTAGAATTGCAGACTTTAGCTACTACTGCTAGTATTTTTTCCATTTCCACTTTTTAGTGGTAGGTGTTTTGGCGGCCAACTACACTGTATATAAACTCTATGGTCTTTGCCCATGTCATGTGATCAAGACCGGGTTTCCCGGTCGAAACGCGTCATGCTGCTGTTCCTTTGAAGGATAAAGCACTTTATTTTCTAGTCACGGAGTGGTCTGTTCCTGCTTTATGCATCATTTGCATACTTCTTGGACTTTGGAAATTATTTAATTTCGGCGGAGTGGCTGTTTCCGCCTTATACGGACCCTCTCTTCTAAAAGCGGCTGGTTACTTGCAGTCAACATCGTTTTGCGATTCATGTGTGACCCGGAAGGAGTTCTTTACACCAGCCACCCGCAGCCAGGAAAAGAAGGTATTGGCAGTTGCACCTCGGCGCCATCGGAAGGTCTGAACCGGAGGATTGCGAGGTTTCGGAGGACACCTGCGACCCTTCGTATTTTGATTGAGGTGAGCCGGTTGTTGCTTCTGCTACTTAACGGACACTGGCAGGTGAGGAGATTGTGACTTTGAGCATTTTGGAGTTGTTGGATTGCATTAACCAACATCGCTCCTGTTACTATAGTGCATAACTTTTTCCCTTCTAATTTTGCCGACATGGCGACAGCAGCGGACGTGCTCAAAGACCGCGAGTTAATGGCGGACGCCTTGTTTTTTAATCTACCTGATGTCACTACTGTTAACAAGGGCAGTAATGTTATGACTGAGAAAAACGACATTACAACCAAACTGAAAAAACTGGAGAAATTGCTCCGAACGGAGTTAACGAAATGGTGGGAAAAGAAATCCCTAGAGAAGTATAAGGAAGCCGGGAGGGTGCCAAGGGGGTTGAGGGTTCTCATTGCTCCTTCTTTTGAGAACCCCAACCCCCTTATGCTGAAGGAATGGGCTTCCAATAACTTAGAAGCATCAATGAATATGGTCTGCATCCTTATCAAATATGCTGAGATTGATAGGAGTGATATTGTTCGTCAAATTGATGCCTTAAATGTCGATTTAGATGCCAGTGATCAGCAGGAATTAATAGTCAAGACAAGAGATGATATTAAAAAACGCCTTGATAAACACGAACAAACAATCAAAACGCGTAAAGTTTTCAAATTTGCACGCGACAAAGCTGATTACGAAAATGGTCGCATTTTCACTTTTCAAAAACGTTCGAATCTGTAAAACGTCAGGCTATGACTAACAAAGCACCAGTCAACCAACCTCAGCAAATTGACAATCCAGAAACTTCTGATACTGACCTTAGTTCATTGATTAGTAGTAATGAATCTGATGATGACAATCAAAGAGTGGATCTCCAGCCGGCATTAAGTGGTTTTACCCCCTCTAAAGAATTGGGGTTTATAATAGAGGACAGACGGCACACTTTAAGGCCGAGAGGACCATCCCAGATGAAAGACGGCGGAAACGTAACAAAAGTCGGAAACAGAGGAAGAGGCAGAGGCGGCGCAATGAGGAAAGCGAGAGGGAGAGGGAATCTTCAGTCAAATTAGATAAGACAGCTATTGCTAATGTGACTAACACTGTTATCAATCTGACCGATCTTGATTTAAATACTGCAGAAATTCAACTTTTATCTTTAGGCTTGTCCTTTTGTCCTAAAAACAGTTTTAAATATGTACAATCCCGTATTGATGTGTTTAAGTTCATACGAAAACTAAAGTTTATTAAATATTTTAAGTTGAATAAAGTTAACAGTGTTGCCACTAACATTATTTCTGATTCCCAACCAAGTAAAAATATTTGTATCTCTGATGTCTCTACCCTGAAAACACTACACTCTCTATCTAATGCCAGTGAAAATATTCCTCTCAGCAGCCAGGAAGAATTGAATCTAATGGGCATACATAGTAGCAGTGCAGTAACCAGTCCTTTCTATCCCCGCTCTACGTTTGTCCCCATGATGCCAAGAGATGCTATTGATGTTTTTAGCGACCGCATGATTGAAGATCTGAAGGGATTAAACCGTTCTATTTCCCTCAATCGTAAACGGCGTAGCTACACAGAAATACAATATTCCAAACTCATTCGTAAAATTAATGCCCATGGGAATATTATTGTTAACAAAGCAGATAAAGTGGGTAATGTGGTCTTATGGCAGCAGGATGTTTACATCACAGAAGCAGAAAGACAGCTTAATGACTCCCAGTGCTATAGAAAGGCCTCCTTTCACGAGCTCAATCGAGTTAAAGAGCAGGTTCACAGATATTTATCTGAATGGAAAGGGCAAGGTTTAATTAGCAAAAAGGAGGACTTGTTTCTGAAAATGGATCACCCTATCATCCCGACCCTTTATCTCCTGCCGAAAATTCATAAGGGTATGTCTCCTATACCTGGGCGCCCTATCATTTCTGCTCAGAATGGGTTACTTGAACCTATTTCCAAATATGTAGATTTTTTTCTGCATAACTATATGGAGTCCCTCCCTACTTACATTAAAGACACTGGTCATTTCTTATCTAAATTAATCAATGTCCTTTGGAATCCTGATTATTATTTCATTGTTATGTACATCTGTTCCCTTTATACCTCCATCAACCATCAAGATGGATTGCGTGATATTCAACACTTTTTATCTGATAGAAATGTCAGTTATTATGAGCATAGTAAGATGCTAGTAAAAATGATTGAGATATGCCTCTGCAACAACTATTTCCTCTTTAATAATGAGGTTTTTCAGCAGTTGCGGGGCGTGGCTATGGGGGCTTGCTTCTCCCCCAGCTACGCGTGTTTACACGTGGGCTGGTGGGAGGAGCATGTCCTCGGCCGCGTCCTTGCGGGTGCAGATATCCAAGGTAATGGCATTGTTCACATGTGGCGTTTCATAGATCACGTGTTTTTAATATGGCATGGATCTAGAGAAACTGCCGAAAAATGTGTTACTGACATTAATACCAATGATCTGAACTTGGAACTCACTGCTACCATAAGTAAGGAGAGAGTTGAATTCCTAGATGTTGAAATCTATGTTATCAATAATGAAATACATACCAGATTACATAGAAAATGTACACCAGGCAATTCAATTCTTCATGCTTCTAGTTCCCACCCTCAAAGCATCCCGTATGGGGAGTTTTTAAGGATTTACAGAATTTGTAGCAACGAATCTGATCTTAAAAAGTGTCTAGATGAATCTTTTCAAAGTATTTCTAGCTTGTGGTTATAAAAGAGGAGTTCTTCAAAGCGCTATGAATAAATTGAGAATTACTACCAATTAATTTTCTCAGGTCCCAAATACCAGTGCTGTTATTTCAGTTGATGACAGATTACCTTGCAATGAAGACTTGGCTTTGAGATTAATCACTACTTATAGCTATTATGAGTAGAAAGTCAGAAACATTCTTAAATCCAATTGGCTATTTTGAAAACTGACATTACTCTTGCTCCCTTAATCACTGAAATTCCTGGCATAACCTTTAGAAGGGCTCCTTCCATGAGGGATGCCCTAGTTAAAGCTAGTCCAGAATTAATCAAATCTACCAATTGGCTTTCCAACCGTAAAGGTTTTTTTAAATGTAGTTCTTGTAGGGCATGCAAATTCGGTGTTAACACAAGTGAATATAGTGATGCCTTTACCCAAAATATAAATAAGATTGATGGTTTTTTTACATGTAAAACAGATCATGCTGTTTATGTGCTTCAGTGCACTTGCCATCTCTGTTACATTGGAAGTACTAAGCTTCAAGTTTTTAATCGAATTCTGCAACACCTTAGAGCTATTGTTAACTCTGATTCGAGTTATCCTGTGGCGCGTCATTTTAAATTAGTCCATCAAAATAACCTTAAAGATCTTAGCTATTTTGTTATTGACGCAGTCCCATCTTCCAAGAAAGGAGGAGACAGAGAGAGAAGACTCAGACAGTTGGAAAGTCATTATATTTTACTTCTGGACACTAAGATTCCTAATGGATTAAATACTGGGGAAGACCTTCATAATTTCTTATAATGTGTATTGCATTGTTCTTTCCTCAGTTGTTGTTTTCAACTTGTAGAGCCCCTTTATGAATCTAACGCTTTTTAAATTGCTACTGCCATTCTTTTATACCAGTATTTATTTGATTTTAGATCTCTTTTTTCTACTGGTTTGAACTTTTATCCTGATCTTTTTATGCCTTTTTCTTTATCGTTTTTAGCTGGTTTTACTCTTTGGTTTTACCAGTTTTATTCTCGGTTGGGGATTGGGTGATCGTTTAGCTAGTGGTAAACTGATTTAAATCATGGTATCAAATTACGTAATCCATCCTTATGACAAAATTGATTGTTATTGGTTGAATTTTGTTGTTGTTGCTGGTTTCTTTTCAGTTATTGTGTCTTATCCATATGGATTTTAAGAAATTGGTTTTCATTATAAATGACAAGATTTTGTTTTTGTTGTTTTCTAGATTTTTATACTTATGAAATTGTTTACCATAGTTCTGGAATTTATTCCATGGGATTTTCTTGCATATTGTTCTGCCCTTGATAAATTGTTTGCACTAATTTGAAATTGTTTGCACTATTTTGCTCACAGGTGTCTTTTTTGTAATCGTTTATGATTCAATATCCGATTATTTATTGTATTTTTATATATATTGTATTTATTAACAGTGCCTTGTCCTGTTGGCTGAAATATGTTTGACCTTCATTTATTTTCAGGTCTACTCTGCTATCTCCGTGATTCTTCACTATCAGCAGTCTATGGGCACTTGCCCATTATATCTTTACCCTTTTTTTTTTAATTGTGTTAAAATTAGCGTGATATATTTATATATTTATATTTTTTTTACGCTTACACTTTTTATAGTGGTAATATATTTTCAACAACACTTTACCTTGTTGTGCATTTTTAGATTGCCTTGATGACTATTCCCGGATTAGCATTGCAGACTTTAGCTACTACTGCTAGTATTTTTTCCATTTCCACTTTTTAGTGGTAGGTGTTTTGGCGGCCAACTGCACTGTATATAAACTCTATGGTCTTTGCCCATGTCATGTGATCTAGACCGGGTTTCCCGGTCTAAACGCGTCATGCTGTTCCTTTGAAGAATAAAGCACTTTATTTTCTAGTCACGGAGTCTAGTCACGGAGTGGTCTGTTCCTGCTGTATGCATCATTTACATACTTCTTGGACTTTGGAAAATATATATATATATATATATATATATATATATATATATATATATATATATATATCCAAAACAGCCTCCGAGCAAAGGAGCCCTTGACCCTACAGGGCGGCCTCGAAACAACAGGCACGGAGCAGCCCATCCATTTGATCTATATATTAACTTGAACTCCGTAGGCTTGCGCAGACTTAAACAACAACGAAGCACAGACCACAAGGTAAACCAGCGGAGGTTTTTATTCTTGAATCCCCTCGACCATTACAGCCATGACGCGTTTCAGCCCGGAAGGGCCTTGATCACATGACACGCTCTGTCAGGTGATCGGTTATTTTACAGCTTTTTTTCTCTTTTTTTATGCTGTGTTTACAACAAACTTTATTAAGTGCTTAGGTGAATTGTAAATAAATAATAGCAGGAAAAACAATTTAGTGTATAAAACAAATGTTAAAACACATTGTAATTAGCTAAAATTGTTTACATATCGAGCAAACTAGATGAATAAATAAATAAATAATTCCACTTTGTTAAGATGACGATTTTTTTCTCTAGTCAAGCAACATTGTTGTGGTTTGCAATTGGAATCTTGTCTGCATAAATGCACCCAAATGACTGGCTGTTTATATTATTAATGGCGAAGTAAAATCACAGTATAAATACTAAGAACTTCACATTAACAATAATAAAAAAGCCTTTTCAATAAAATTGCAAAATGTATCTATTCAGAAACAAAATGTTGCTGTTAAATTGCTACTAGAATTTTCCTGTATGAAGGTTCATTAATAAAGTGCTAGTACCAACTACTCTAAAAAATTCACCAATTCCAATATACGTAAATGTGATAAAAATATCTAAAATACCTATAAATAACTAAAAAAACAACCTATAAGATCACCCCTATGTGCAAAATAGTACCTTAATAGATTTTATAACAATAAAGGCGGCGGACATGTTATCTGATTGAATGCCATACAGTGAATGTTGATATGCATGAATGCCATTAATCTATCCTATAGATAAATATCTAATAAGATAATTATGGCAGAAATTATGCTAGTTAAGGGCATGTATGGAGCTCCTCAGTTGCATTGAGACCTCTCGGATGTTTTGTATCTAAATTCAAAATGTATTTAGTTTCCAAGCGTCTCAATTCTTTTTGCCTGTTTCCCCCTCTTTTGTTGTAAGGGATTGAGTCAATTAAAAAGTAGGTAAGGCCTGTTGGATCAGCACTATGTGCCTCATTGAAGTGTCGGGCCACTGGATATTGCTGATCTCTGTTTTTGATTGCTCTTATGTGTTGCAGAATCCGCTTGTGGGCTTGCAGAATAGTACTGCCGATATATTTTAGACCACAAGGGCACTGCAACACATATATCACATATTCAGATTTGCAGTTGAGGGCTTTTGTAATAGGTTTTTCTTCTACACAGAAAGGTGTTGTGAAGGATGTTTGGTTTAGACCATGTTTACAAGCCTTACAAACCTTACATTTAAAGAAACCCTTTCTTTGGGCTAGCCAAGTATTAGAATTAGTACTGGCAGGATCATTTTGGACTAAGATGTCCTTCATAGATGAGGCCCTAGTATATGTGATAGCTGGCTTTTTTGACAGGGTTTGACCAATAACAGGGTCACTCAAAACCAATGGCCAATTTTTTGTAATCAGTTTTCTGATTTCTTTTTCATGTTTACTGTATTGGATGATGAATCTAAATGTATCTTCTTGGTCTATCATCCCATATTTAGCATAAAGTTCAAGCAACGATTCCCTGGACTTGCTTCTACTTTTAACAATGGCTTTGTATAGACATTTGTTTGTCTTGCCCCTGTCCTGGAATCTTTTTTTACTGTTGTGTTGTTCCTTAGTAAGATCACTATCATTGCTGCAAATGCGTCTCAGCCTAAGCATCTCACCGTAAGGAATACTATTGATGAGATGCCTAGGGTGAGAACTGCCCGCATGCAACGTAGTATTCCCAGCTGTCGGTTTTCTGTGCAGTCTGGTTTCAATTTTCCCATTTTGTATGTAAACTTCCACATCCAAAAAGTTTACAGATGTCTCATTAATAGATGCAGAAAACTCCAGATTTAGGGCATTGATATTAAGTAGACTAAGCTGGCCTGCATGAACACGTGGGAGGCCTGCGCCATAGGCGTCTTTCGCGCAAGTAAGCAGCACAAGGTGCGGACCCGTTTTCTCTCCCTTGCGGTGCTCTTAGCCAAACGCAGCATCGCCATGCACTGGCGCTCCCCCACCGGTCCACCGCTGGCGGCTTGGGTGGGAGCAACACACAAATGGGCGGCGGCTGAGGAGGAGACATTACGGGAGGAGGAGGTGAGAGGGGTCCGCAAACACCCAATATCTATGGAATGGGCCATGCTATTATATCAGTTCAAGCAGCTAACCCCGGGAGCAGATCCAACAGACGGCCCGCCCACATTGTCAGCCCTGCACACGCAGTCACAGACCCCACCCAATCAATCTTTCGAAATAACGACCGCATGAACTCCACACGAACACCAGCATCAGGGGTGCTATCGTGGCTTCAGATCGAATCGAATCTGATAGGCAACCGTGAGTCACAGTGGTGCCTTACCCATACGACGTTCCATACCCTCGCTAGAGATTCTGGAGAGGTTCTTCCATGCCCGTTCCCTAGGTTATGCCCCGTTACACCCCAGTTCCTGTGCCATGTCTGGAACCTGAGACAACAGGGTACACTCATCACGATATATCTGTAAGTTGTTTATGCTCCCACTTGATGTATCACCAGTATATACAGATATTATGTACCACCATGGAATATACAGTCTAACCTCACTATTCGATAACTTTGTATGATGTACGATGTGTGAAATATGAAAATGGCAATAAAAATATGTTTAAAAAAAAAAAAAGTAGACTAAGGAATTCTTCTGCTTCAATTTTTGACCCATCCCAAATTATAAACAGGTCGTCTATATACCTCAGTTCCTCATTCAAATAAGGATTAACGACGCCGTTTACTGGCCAGATGGCTTTTAATCAGTCAGCTGGTAGGACACGTTTCGCCTGTCCTGCAGGCTTGATCACCAACAACTTTTACCGTTTACAATTGGCCATTTTAAATAAAGTGCTTTGTAGCGTGTCACATGACATGACTACAAGAAAAGTGCATTAGACAAAAGACTCGTAGTTTTACACGCAGAACTAGTCAGCTTACAGTTGAATATATACAAATCATTGCAAAGAGTTACATTTCAATGTTTGGCCACATTATACTATTCAGCAAATGAAATTCATAGCTAAATGCTTTGTTCAAAAACCATATACTGCAAATAAAATGCGACTTTAGCACCAATTTGAAAGCGCATTATCACAGACTTGGTATCACACTCTTACTAGCATCACAGTCTGCCATAAAATTCAATCAATTGTATAATTAACCATAAGTGATATTAATAGAATTATTTGCTAGCTACTTGCTTATCCGGTCCATGTGGATTAAATATCTATCCTATATAGGCGCAGATTATTGGATAAGATAATCTCCCTTGCAAGCCTCAATATACAAATACTAACTCACGTAGTACTTAATATCTAGCCCCAGTGGGCACTTACTCATTCCTTGTGTATACAATCCATGTCTATTTATGTACATGTTAAAATAAAACTTGTGACTATGTGAATTTACAAAAAAACGAAACGGTTAAAAACAATTGATGAGAGGATGCGCATTAATGTCTCAGTAACAAAAAATCCCCGGAAAACATACATAGAGTACATTCACAAATGTGTAATCAGGTCCTCTTCCATATTTAGTCCCATTGGGATTCGTGAATTTAGTTCTAAGATGTAGCAAGACTCTAACCCTCTGAGTTTCTTTTCTCGATTGCCCCCTTGAGCATTTGGTGGAATCCAATCAATTACAATGTATGTTAAACCTTGTGTATTTTTCTCATGATGGGCCTCGAAATGGCACGCCACTGGGTAGTTTTTATCGCCATTCTGGATGGCTCGAAGATTTTGTAACACCCTTTTATGGACAGGGTGGATTGTGCTTCCTACATACCTCAAGCCACATGGGCATTGTAGGATGTAGACAGCAAACTCTTGTTCTTTTAGTGGCTTTCCTAGTTGCAGCTTGCACATTCTCTTTTGTGTAGCCTCTAGCTTGGAACCGAGAACTAAGATTCTCCAATTCCTCGTTTCGTACATCTTGCTCACTACAGTTATGAATTGTCCTTAGGCATTCCCCATACGGTATACTTCTTATCATATTTTGGGGGTGGAAACTAGTCGCATGAAGCAACGTGTTCCCTGCCATTGGTTTCCTGTAGAGTTTTTAATGTAGTTTGGAGTCTTTAACATAGATAGTCAAATCCAAAAAATTGACTGAACCGTTATTAATCGTGCTGGTGAAGCTAAGATTTAAATAGTTCACCTGCTGTTTTTTTATAAAGATTTTTACTGATTCTTCAGTTCCTTTCCATATGACGAATAAATCGTCAATAAATTGACTCCAATGTAGTACATTCTCTTCCCACTCCATCTGATACACGACCTGGACCACCTGCTCCTCCCACCAGCCCATATCCAGATTTGCATAGCTTGGAGCCAAGCAGGTGCCCATCGCCGTGCCACCAACCTGATTAAACAATTCATCATTAAAGAAAAAATAGTTGCTTTTTAAACAGACAGAGATCATGGAGAGTAGCATCTGTGTATGTGACCACAGCTTGATTGGACGGTTACTAAGAAAATGTTTCATAGCCTTAAGTCCATCCTCATGTTTAATGCTAGTATAAAGGGTGGTCACATCTATGGTAACTAGCAACAGATCTTGTTCCCATGGCAAATCATAGATTTTCTTTAGGAAGTCTCCCATATCTTGGATATAGGAAGGGAGAAGTTTAACAAAAGGACATAAAAATGAGTTGATATATTTAGAAGTGTTTTTGAAGGTTCCACCAATGGCAGAGATAATTGGGCGACCTGGGGGATTCTCCGCATTTTTATGCACCTTAGGAATCAAGTAAAACACGGGTATTACAGGGCTATCAATTTTTAAAAAACGAAATTCCTCCTGTGTTAATAAACATTAATTGTACCATTCTTGCAACTGATCATTATACAACCTGAAACTGCCATGCATAATTCCTTCAGTGATTTTAGCATAGTTATTCCAGTTGTTAAGTTGTTTATAAGCTTCTTTGAGGTAGTTGGCTTTATCCCAAAGGACAACGTTCCCACCCTTATCAGCATCCCTCACAATACAATTTCCCTTAGATGTAAGTTTGGTAATCAAGGCAGAGTACTCTTTTTCATGCTGTGAAAGGGATTTATGTTGAACACTTGTGCACTTTTCCAGATTTTTTTAAATCATGAATTACTAGTTCATTGAACACATCTACTGAGTCTTTAGTGCTCATTGGGACAAATCAGGAAGCCGGTCTGAAACTCGTGGGTGCCTTGCCACTAATGTCTACTTCTTGTTCTTTTGCTACTTCAAAAACTTGACTGTCTGAGATTGCCAAATCTTCAACATGGCTCGATGGATTAGTTTCTGCAGAAATATTTAAGTTAAAATTCTGTGTGTTTTCTTCAGATGTATCCAAAAGTCTGAGTTCAAGCATAAGATCCATGTCTGCCACAGATAGATTGCTTATTGTAGCCTCATTCCTAAGTACACTAAGTGCTGAACATGGTTTACGCTGTTGGTTTTGTGCAAAATGTTTCCTTAATTTCAAAGTTCTTACAAATTTGAAAACATCCACTCTCGTCGATACATAATTAAATTCTGCTGGTGGACAATATGATAGGCCAAGTTTGAGTATATTTTTCTCCTTATTAGATAGTTCAATATCAGTCAAGTTGATTATTGTAGCTTCATTTTCCATTGCTAATGGTCCAATCATTTGTTATTTTTCGTGTTTATGGCGTTGGGCTTGTTTGGCCCCTTTACGCCTCCGTTGCTTGTTCCTCTTTGTTTGCCTTCGTAATTCACTTGGGGTCTCGGTCGGAGATTGAATCACCTTTCTTGTTCTAAAAAAACAAGTTCCTCTAGAACTGATGGCACTACCCCACTGGCTTGACGGCTGTGTCTTTCCTGTAAATCAGTGTCGACTTCGGAGCTTTGAATGCTACTTCGGTATGAATGTGCCTCTGCTCTTATCTGCCCTTTAGGATTCATTCTTAATCTTCTTACATTTTCAAAAAAAAAATTTAGTGATATATAACCTACTGGCAGTCGCCAGTGGATAGTTATACTTTGGATGTAGTTTTCATAGGAAGAGCATTTTTTCATTTGCCAATAACTTTGGGGTTGTTTGACGAATCCTTGTGAATTTTTCAAAACTAGTATGACACTCAGTCCAGTTGCTGTCTTAAACGTTTTGTGGTGATCCATCAAATGAAAGTCGAGAAAAGGGGGGGTCCCAAAATTTATTTTTCCCATGTTAATTCCCATAGGAACTTTAGACCCAGTCACAGCTCATACTGCTGAACAGAATTACACCAAATTTGGCAGAAAGGTAGATATATGTCCAGTGGAGTGCCTTTTAGTGATTTGGTGTAAATCCATTCCATTCACAAGTTTTAGAGATATTAACCGAAATCCAAATTTGTATATACAGGTATGCACACTCTCCGAGGATCCTACAATCGCCGTACTCAAATCTGATTGTTTGCCAACACTTCATACCAAGAAGTGTTGGCAGCCATCTTGGGACTCGGCTTGAGCCAAGTCCTAGAAAAAATAATAATAAGAGAAAGGGCAGGGTATGAATACCCTGACCTTCTAGGCCTATAGGGGAGGTCCCAGAAGTATCCTGCCAAGATAAAAGACCTTTTATTAAAAATAAAATGTCGGCATCCGCCAAACAATTCAAAAAAAGAGATGCTTCCGCACTTCTCTATTAATGAGCCCCCGGTGGGCCAGGTCCCGGAAGCATCCAGCCTTTAATATTTAAACTAAATGGGGGTCTTGCAGACCCCCATGCCCAAGGGGCCACCACCTCCCCAGCGATATTTATGAAATGAATGCAGGGGAGGCCTGTATGGCCTCCCTCTGAGACTGCCACCTCCATAGGGCTAATACCAAAGAAATCCGGGGGGCTCACCACCTCCCCTTAGAGGTCCGCCAACAGCATACTTTTTAATTTTGAAATGGGGGGCCTCACAGACCCATGGCCTCGGGGACCACCATCTCTATCACCAAAATATATATATTTTTAATGGTGGCATGCGGTCCCCCACCTGGGCTGTTCTTGTCCCTGGAGACAGCCACCTCCCCAGGGCAGGCCCTAAAACAAGAAAAAAGGGGGGCCGTGTGGCCCCTCTCCTGGAGCCAATATTGGCCCTGGTTGCCATCACCCCCCAGGGCCGGCTCCTACTATGTCCCTGAGTACCCACATATGGCAAATTTCCCTCCAAAAGAAAGAAAGAGCCTGAACTCTCAATATGGCCATAGCAATCATTTTATTGCAGTAAAATCACTGTTTTAAAATACATTCTACAGTGCCCAGATTTTAGATCAGGCACTTAAGAAAGTGAATGGAATCAGAAGAGAGGAATTACTTAGACCTAATGAACCTAAAATATCCGACAACAGGCAGGCCAATGAGGAAATACGGATGATTACTGGATACAGTGTTTACCATACTAGGGTGAGAGACTGTTTGAGTAAGCACTGGTATCTAGTAAAGAGAGATCCCATCTTGAGTGCTGTGATCCCACGCAGACCTCAGATTACATTTAAGAAGGCAAGGTCAATGAGGCAAGACCTGGTGAACAGTAGTCCAGAAATTGGAAGAACAGAGGGATGGCTTAAAGCAAGTCCTGGCTTCCACAAATGCTTAAGGCCTGTAAGATTACACGAAATGAGAAGTAGGTTATGTCACCACTAATAAAGAGTCCTTGGAAGATCAGGAGCTTCTTGAATTGTTGAAGTGAATATGTGGTGTACATCCTGTAGTGTTCGTGCCCCAAAATGTACGTGGGAAGCACCATTCATATGGTGCATGTACGAATACTTCAGCACTTAAGGGCAGTAAAGAACAATGACAAAAGCTACCCTGTTGCTCGCCAGATCAATGAGTAACATAAAGGCCATGTGAATGACCTTACGTATTTTGCGAGTGACCAAGTGGCAAAAATGCGAAGGGGAGGCAATCGAGAGCTTAAATTACAACAGCTAAATATATACTTTTGTTCAACACCAAGATGCCGTCAGGATTCAATTGGGAGGAGGATTTACATGTACATTTAGGAGTTTAGTGGTATCCATGGTCAGGATTTTAGATGTTAGCATGGCTCAATAGGTGAAAAGATACCACATTGGAAAGTGTTGAAATGATTTTATAATATGGGAATCTATATATATGATGAGTTTGATGATGTTTGTACAAGCTTTGGTACTTAATCAAGGTCAACTCTGGAGGAGGTGGCTTTGAAGTAAAAGTCACTCATGAGTATTTGCCATTAGTCATTTGATTCTCTCAAAAATGGATGGGAGAATCAAGTAATGTATACAGTATGCAGAAAGGAAAAAAGGCAATGATGATATTATACCCTAGAATGACCACTTGAAAGGGAATGAGATGCTCTTTGTGTGTTGGCCCATATCATCCATTGCAATGAGGACGGATCTTAAAAGCACTTGCACAATACATAGGTTGTTTTGCACAGATCATATCAACTCAAGTGAAACAGTTTGACAACTGAGTTTATAATGTTGCACTGGCACTTTAAGTAAATGCACTCTATCAAGCATTAATTGAGCCTTACAATGTTCCACTAGCACTTTATACAACTGCACTTTACTAGTTATTACGAGAGATAACAGTTGAGAGTGAAGAGATAAAGAACTAAAACTGTATAAGCACTTGCACTTTACATTGTTTAAATCTTGCATTACTAATAATGTAAATACTTGAGATGCTATCATTTATTAGTACATTTTACAACCGTTTTGCATTTGCACTTTAATTGTTGAGGGATATGTGTCTTCATACCAGAGGTGCGCAGATCATGAGATCGGGATGTGGCAGAGCCAAGAACCAATGTGAGAAATTTAAACCATCTGACGCATTATTAATGTATCTAGGTTGCTATCAAGACTTGCCTGCCTGTGTTGGAAAGTTGATATTTAAGGTATGCAATGACATGAAAATTGCAGAAAGTGGAAACCCTATTTTAGCTTAAATGTTATTTTTAATTGTTCAGTCCATTTATGTTCCCACCTTGAGCATTGTGGATTTCAGTGAACTTCAAAATGTTAAATTATTCTAGCACTTGCACTTTTGAATATTTGAATTTTCTGTAATATAGATTCCCAGGTATTAATGAATTTTTCAGTCTGTAAGTATGAGAAAAATGTATCATATTTACTGAAATTGGCATTCAAGCACTTTAAAATTGTATTGCATAAGATGTGGTAATGGAGTAAATGTAGAAGCTGCACACGAGGAGAATCGGGTGCAGAGTATATCTTCTATGTCATTTGGATTAGGTAATCATGTGACCTTGAGCCCAGCTATTTTAATGGTTACTGGTAAATGACGTTTGTTGTGTGAGCAAGGCAGGAAATGCCGAAACAATAAATGAAGAGCGTATGAACGATTCAAGCCCTTATGTCAGTGGTCAATGTCCGTTTCTAATTGGGGAGACTGGAACTGGTATATGTATATATATGGAGAGAGAGAGAGACAGAGAGACAGAGAGAGAGAGAGAGAGAGAAGAGAGAGAGAGAGAGAGAGGGGGGAGAGAGAGAGAGAGAGAGAGAGAGATATTTAAAGCTACGAATCATGTCATGTTCCATTCAAGTACTGTCCCATATGAAGCCCTTCGGAGATCTCTCATGTCCCTGCTTTTCTTCATACCATATATGTACTTATATTCATGATACTTTGGGTCTCAATATTTAGTCCATGATATTTTGTACTCCAGATTCTGAAATACAGACTATTATTTTCTCAATCTTTTGCTATTCTAAGCTTGCTAAGAAAAAATATTTGGTTACTAATAAACACAAATTTCATATGTCAGTGATTAATAGAGTCTTTACGTTAATAGAACTAGAAAGATTAGACATTTTTACACTGCATTCGAGTTCTCATCATTTTTAGGTCGCGCCTACGCAGTGCGCATGCGTTGCATAGGAAAAAGACCTTTTGGAATGGATTCACTTTTTGCCCTAAAAATGTGCACGCGTTGCATTGCTTTCAATGGCAACGCGTGCACGTTTGGCGATTCCCTTGCGGGAGCGAGCTTTGACACCATATGTTTGTAATTAACTTGCAAACATATGGTGCCCCAGCTCGCTCCCGCAAGGGAGGAAACCGGCGTAGGCCCCCTCCTCTCTCCCCTCCCCCTGCTGCCTACTTTCAGCACGAGGCGCACGCGCTTGCTTTTTATTAAATGTCCGAATCCTAATTCTGGTTAGCGGGAGTGCTCTGCGGATGAAATGTGATATAACTACAGCAATGTATGGTGGTATTTATTACAGTTCCCTCAAATTAATTTTATTGTTGCCTGCGAAACATTGGGGTTAAAACATCACTGTTCTCAGATCCTGCCCAAATGACCCCTGGCACCGAGGGGGGGCCTTGAAGAGACATTGTTGCAATAAATCAAGAGATGTCCTGCAGACCTGGTCAGTGTGCATGAGTGTTTTATTCCAGGGCCCGTTGACTTTTTATTTTAAGCATTATTTTATTGCTTGAAGCATTATACTGAGCTCATCTTGAATCTTCAGTCACCGCGCTCTGATCCCCCGGTCTTCACCCTTCCCCACTGCAGAACCCCGCAGAGTCCTGCACCACCATCCGCTGCTGATGTCACGCTGGATCCCGGCCAGCACAGAGACGCGCTGTCTGCCCCGCTGCACCAGGCCACGGCCCTTTGGCATTCGGCGTAGGGCACTTTGTCTCATCGCCATGCGCCGGGCAGTGCAGCGCAAGCTATTTTAGTCTTCAACGTTCAACACAATCCTTCATCACCACAGCTCTTTTTTCTGTTTTTTAACAGAATGTCATGGTCATGTCCGAGTGCAGCCTGGGAACGGTATACGCAATTTCTGCCACCAGGAACGAACAAATTTGGGTACAGAACTCTCCTTGAGTACAGGACAAGATAAAAAGATTAATGCCCGCCTCCCCCTCCCCTCCAGCACCCAAATAAATTGCAGGGAAAATTTGAGGCTTTTCAATGAAAACGTAATTAGTTATGAGGAAGGTTGTTTCTTAATGCTAATATGCTGATAACATTGCTTGGTGTCATGCAGAGTTCGTTCCTGTCTGGTATGCGTGATGTCAATACGGCCACCCAGGCAGATTCACGCAAGGCAATTCCTTTTCTTTACATCTGATTTATTTTAAGAACATGCAAGTGACGTCATTCTGCTCTTTCACAAGGAACACATCTGCACACTAAGTTCCTTTTAGTGCTAGGGATTACAATGGCAAGTAGTGATTTTGAGACCAGAAAATCTTTTTGTTTGTGTATAGTTTTTTTTCACATTTGTCAGGGATTAGCACCCGAGTACCGTTTTAGAAAAAACATGGAGAAACAAGCATTAGCAAAGCAAACTTTGGAAGTCAATGCAGACCTATAAGCTTTGCAAATGCTTGTTTTTCTCTTTTGGCTCAGCTTAAATTGACAGTATTTGCAAGGTTCAGCCTTGTGAGTGCATATTGTATTGCTGTTCTTATTCGCTATAATCGCATTAGTATTCATAATATCCAGAGTCTGTGAAAACAGTGCGCTTGGTGGAGTGTCAGACCGAGAACTTTGCTCTTTAATATTACAAGACACCTTAAGATCTTTGCTATATAAAAACTGGTTCCAGTTGAAGTACTGCTTCTCATAATACACTGGCTCATGTGGAACTCTTTATAATACCCATTCCCGCTCAGAGCTCTGTTCATGACAAAAGTGAGACTCTGCGCCTGTTAAAAAGCAGGGTAAATTTGAGCACAGCTCCTGATAACACCCATATTTAAATCTTTCTACCATAATACCCAAACATAAAGAGCTCTGCCAATGATGACACCTAAATATTCATATCTCTTTATCATACTCAAAGTCACTCAAAAATCACTCTCAATAATACCCAAATGTCAAAGAGCTCTGCTAGGGATGACAACCAGATTCGTAGACATGCCCAGATGTATTCAAAGCTCTGCCCTTGATGAGTCAGACTAATTCTGATCTCTGCTCTTAACACTAGTTTGAGCCTCCAATAAACCTGTGTTTGGTAATACCCAGACTCGTCAGAGACTTGTCGCTATGATTAGCACAGTTTGTCGCACAAGCTCACACTCTGTTGACACCCAGAGTGACTAAACATACTGCTCTTGATAATAGCTTCAGTTACAGTTCTGCTCTTGATAAGTTCCAGAGCCACTGGGCGTCTTGCTCTATAATAGCGCCTCACTCATACCTCTGCTGAGTGCCTGTCAGAGAGACATCCTAGTGCCCAGCCCCGGCTCTAGTATGAGATGATGCTCATGAGACAGGATCGTGTTCAGGAATCTGTTGAACCGAGGGTATGGCGAGGCGTTAGGGTGGTATGTGTAACTCGAAGAGTTCTAGCCGAAACACTTTAGAAGGGTTTTTAATGTGTTACCTTACACACATTTGCAATTTAAGGGAGCTGACAAAAATCATACAGATGTTCTGCTCAGATGATATTGTAAGGATTAAAACCCAGGTCTGGACACTCCAAGGTCAACAATTTATTGCAGTCCATTTATCCAGAATCTCTCAGTGCAGCAATTGTCTACTACCCATGTTAGAAGTGTGACACTTATGCAAACTGAGTAAACGTTGTACCCTCTGCTATCTCAAACTCCAAAAATTGAACAAACTCCCCAATATCCTAAGATCCTCACCAAACAAAGCCATTGACAGCCTGCTCTCTGGCTGCGGTTGCTACCTTAGAACAGCATGGTTCCAAAGATAATAGAAGCTCACCCGTCATGTGAAGATGAAACGAACACCTCTATCTGGTACTATCCCGAAGAGCATTCCTGACCCCACTCCCCAAATGAAATTCAGATCTAAGTGAGATCTAAACAATACATATCAACTGGTTAACTTTACTTTCTGTGAGAAACCAACTCTTGAACATTTGACATGTCTAATTTGTTGAAGTCCTCTAATATCTAACCTAGCTTTTTCAGAGAGTAGTTTTGTAGAAGCAGTGCCTTTAGTTTTAAGCAATTAACTTTTAGATGATTTGTTATAATTTGTTTGTATGGAGATCCTAAAAGTGCATTGAGTTTGATAACAGCGAAAACTGCACGACCAGCACTGGACTACTATCAGAGGGCAAAAGGAGAACTACAGATAAAAGTTTCCTGCACAACATAGCATAATTTAACAAGCATTGGCATAGCCAATAGGTCTCGCCTTTGGGACCTTATAAGTATTTAGTTATACATCACAATATCCTTACTGCAACAACATTAACTGTTGCATTGCTAAACACTTATAAGGTCCCAAAGGTGAGACCTATTGGCTATGCCAATGAGTGTTCTCTTAAGAAAGTGACAAGCTGAGTGTCTTTGTTTCCTCGAGGTCCTTGGCTCCAGCTAGTTGCCAGCCAGGATGAGATTGGAACAAAACATGTGCTGTTGGCGGGCCTCTAAGTGAGGCATTTGTGTTTGGCTATGCTGGAGCTGAAAATAAGAGCCCTCCCTCACCCCTGGCAGGCTGCTGCTCGGAAAGCTCGCGGTGTGGGCAGCACGGATTGCTTCCTGGTGTTGGAATCAGGACACAGTCAGCACATATCACTAGGGACAGGCCAAGACCTGGATCCGGTACAATAATAGCTGAATTCCCCTCTTTTCGAGCACTCTAGAATTTGGGGGGAAACACGTGGCAATAGACACAGAAACACTCATTACAACAATAATGTGGTGAAACTGCGTTCAGAAATGACCACACAGTGCAGTGTCAGGATCTTCACGTGCGATCCAATCACACATATAATCGACATTAATGCAGTGGCAGGTGAGCCCCCACATGCACCTCCGTGCGAGAGAAACTTAGTTGGTTCTTACATACACGTTCTTCCATCTCAGTACTAAAATGTTGCTTTTAGTGCGGTACTTAAAATAAACTACATTGTTAGGAGTTAAAATTCAGTTTTACAGAATTCGCTGTCAGGCGAGCTACATCCTGGAGAGAAATGTCAGCGTCATCAAAAGAAGTTAGAGAAGCGTCTGTCTCGTGGGTTCTTGTGTCAGCTGCCCTGTTGCTTCGGGTCGTTTGCTCAGCGCCTTGAGGCCCTTTATTCAGTAAACCCTGCGCTATGCAAACATCGTAACTTATTCCAAGTGCTAATGCAATATTTTTCACTGAGGTGACCTTGGATGAACCTCTTTCAGGGCACGAGCCAATCAAACCTTTTGAATTACTGCCCTTCACAATCTATGAACATTGAGCGCTCTACCCAGCAGTGCACTAGTAATAAGCAGCGTTTAATGGCTGCTGAGATGGGCTGTGCCTGCCATTCACACGCCGCCTTTAATGCCGAACGTATCTTGGAATACATCTTGTTTCTTTAACATCAAGCATAAATGTGGGGATGGCTTAATATATTTTAATAGCATCCCTTTGTGCAGCTCCTGAATTCCCTGACACGCATGTGGTTAGCGTCAAAGACTCTCAGCAAACACTTCGATAACATTGCAAACAATGCTTAGAGCAAACACTTGTATATCACTTGAAGCAGAACCACTCTCCACGATCAATGACAGTCAGTATCTGCCTCAGCCTGGAGTGTGGTTTTCAATGTCAGGTTCCAAGTTGATATGTTCCCCAATCACGCTGCCACAGAGTGGAGTCAAGTGTAAGTTATGTTGTTTCGACGGAGATGTGTATGCTGTGTTGCTGGCCCATTCGGCAAACACTGCGAGAGTCAAGTCAGCACCCGAGGCGTTCATGAGAGCAAACAAGTCAATAAAAGTAAAAATCATCAGTTTCAATGTCATCGCATATACTATGGTATGACAGCTGTTCTACCCAAAACTTCCGTCTCCCCATTTTCACGTTGTAGTCAACCACTTCCAACTTTTTCGGTTTCAGGTAATCATGCTCACATTGTTTTATGAAATTCTGCAAGTCATATATATATATTTTTGCACGTCGTGTTTTAACGTCCCGTCTCCTGCTGCTATGCCCCAAGGGTATGGAATGCCCTTCTGATTTAAATTTGGCGCCACTGCCCATTCTCCACTTCAGAAAACTTAAAAACCCTGCAGCGCGTATCTTATTTCAGGAATGTGTCCCTCTCCTCTTCCCTTCCTTAGCTGACCAACTCCCTGTAACTCAAGCTCACACTCCCCTTACCCATCAGCCCCTCCCTGCCTTCACACTTCTCTCGTTACCCCTGACCGACACTGTGCTACCTCATGAGCCACAGCCACTGTACCCCCTGCTCCTGCCAGTCCAGAGGTTTGTTGTACAGCTGGGCTTGTTCTATACACACACATACATATTCGGTAAATGCATGCACTTAGGGAAAAAAGGGTGACTTCCTTTATGCTTCGTGTACCTTATTTTTACAAACATCATTTTCTGAGACCTGCACCTGTGATATGTGTGATCTATTTAATACTAGATATTGACAGCGAGTCTGTCGCAGTGTTTCCATAGGAAGTATTGGAGTCGACATCTTTTATCAACTCGAAATGCTTCTTCTCGGGAATGCCAAGAGAAGTCTTCGAAATATAGAGTGTCGGCCAATGTTTTCGTGTCTCTGTGGCCCGGAAGTGAGTTAAGGTATCACCTTTTGTCACATATGCCTAAAATATGTGCAGACTATAATACGGTGTCAGAAAAACACGGCTGATGTGTTTTACCACCATTAACATGTGTCCAAAAATGGCACGCTTAGGTTTTGCAGGGTTTGAGGCACGAGATTTAGCCCTGAAAGGGCTAGACACTGATTTTGAAACGCAGATGAGAAATGGACCTCAAGAAGGGAAAGTTGAGGAAAAGAAAAGGGACAAAATGGCTGCCACTAACCATACACTAAGGCTACAGATCTTTCAGAGGCACCCGCCTCTCTCATCAGTATGATGGATGCATTTATTATTAGTTCTAGTCACGAGTCCCATTGAAAGGCAAACGGGCCTGCCCCCACTGCTTGTATGGGACCCATATGCAACAATCCTAAAGTCAAAGGAGCTGGTGAATGCTGGAAACATTTAAAATGTGAATCATATATATTCGAATTTTTTAAAAATTGCCGTTCATTGTTCATGCATCTCTCATATAAGAGTTATACTTCGATGGATACATTGTAAACTGCAAACACAACCAGCTACCTTGCTTGAGTTTGCGCTGCAAGCCCGGCCAGTGAGTGTCCCGCATGTCAAAGAGTGACTGAACTTTAAATCTGAAATGAAATGGAAAAGTAAGAAGCCATTCTCCAGCCATTTTGGGGATTGCACTTTCAAACCTGCTGCTTCGTCATAAGTCTCTAACAAACTGAACAAACAGACTTCCTCTTACGTGCATACATGGTCAGAATATGCTAGAAATGAGTTATGTGTGTATATTAAAGTGTAATAAATCGTACAGCAGTTAAAGAGCCCCACGGAGCTGGGGCGTGTACTACACGATTCTGCGTGGCCTGCAGTCAGAATTCTCACAATAATGCATCCCCGGCACAGATTACAAAGGGCTCGCAAAGCCCTGGCGTCATGCAAGGTGACGTAGGTGGTGCACGGCAATGGAAGCCCTTAAATCTACTAAACCACGCAGAGCCACCCTGCATGGCTGGCTCTGCGTGGCTTAGGAAATCTAGAGTAACACAAGGCAACGCAAGTCTGTGTTGGAAAGGGTTCCATGGGAGGAGTGTGGGTGCTCCCAAGCACCCTCCCGTGGGTTTAGAACATTCCCAGATTTAGTAAGAGTAGTAAACCTGGGAATGAGTCAAAATGCTATGCCATTCCAACAGAGGCGTAACGAGGAGAAATATCTTTATTGTTCCTCGTATTTTCCTCTTTCTACATGTGCTGCACACACAGGAAGAGGAAATACCTCTGAGGATTGTTTTTGTGCAGGAAGGTGTCCCTTACTACATATAAACAATCCTGCTTGTTACGCAGGTACCCATGCACAATGGCGCAAGGGTGCCTTTGTTGGCGCTAGGCAGCATTCAGTGCGCCAGCGCACAGAGACTGCAGGAACCCATCATATCTGAGTAAAGCTGGCACATTCCTTCTCTCGTCATCTGGTACAGTGCAGTGGTCTTGCTGCGTTACGTTGCACCAAATGTTAGTAAATCTGGGCCAAAGTGTCCTGATGACCAGCTAAAGTGAACAAGCATTGGCAACGCCAACACATATCAGCTGTGAAACAAATCTGCTTTTCCAATGCTTTTTTTAATTATATATTTGCACGCATCTGCAGCAGTCATCTATGAATGCATTTTTTTGTGAATAAAATGTTTCAAAAAGGCACTAAAGTGAAAAGGGACTGCTTTCTGCATGTGCTTGCATTGGATAAAGGCTATACCGCATGATGAAGGTTCAGAGTATTTTTGAGATGTAAATCAGTCCCTCAAGCATTTCAATTCAAGCACTCCTTAGCAGATGGAAGGATACGTCGAATAGCCAATAGTAAGAGGTGACAGGGAAATAATACTCAGGCAGAGCCGAAGCCCAGTCTATGAGAATTTTAAAGAATTGGTAACAATAGGTGTTGTAAAAAGAAACATTGTCAGGCCAGACCTAAACATATTGATATTTCGTGATTTTGAACGGAGAAATGGGAGTCTGCTACCCCTAAGGACCTCCATCACTACATTCCCAGTCCTTTGGATAGTATGTGCAAACCCAGTTGTAACTGGTGCCAACTTCATTCTCCAGTTGAAAACAACTTAGTTTGCTCCCCCACTTTAAGTCATGACGTGACTCATTAAAATCTATACTATTTGCAGAACATTTTTATTCACACTAACTTTGAAAAATAAAAGTTGTACTTTGTCTTAAAGTGGTGATTATTTTTTGACTTGTAATTTTCTCAAAAATCCAAAAGAGGTTCCTTCTAGGTGACTCATAAGAGCGCGTCAGTCTCTAAGAAATATTTTGGGACTTCATATTTCCACGATATGTTTACAGCACATAATGGTAATGGGAAACTGTTCAGCTGGGTGAAAGGCACTAAAATTAGAGAGTAAAATGCAACAATTAGAGGCTAACAAAAGAGCACTGAGTTCAGCATCAAGGCCGGACACTGAGGCCTCCGTCGGTCCTGTAGGGGCCAGAAGGTTGCGTCCAAGTGCTAGAGCTAAATCAAAACGTATATATGTACCAGAACTGCTATGCATGCTCTCGGCCCTTTGCATCTGCAGCTGGTCTGGCCGACATCTGCAGCGCATTATGGAAAAGGCCCTTACCGCACTCCTAACGCCAACCCCTCAGTGTGTCCACCGTCCGCGAGCGCAAAGCGGCACCAGGCATCCAAATATCTGGTTTCTTCTCTCCCTTGCAGGCTGGCCAGGGAACATTGTAGGGTTCAAACACACCGAGGTGCCGAGGGAGGAGTAAAGCGGCGAGAGGCTGCGGGCCACTGTAACGCAGAGCTGCTCACGGTGGAAACTGCTGCTCGCCGGGACAGTGAGTTCGATCACACTTCAGAGATCTCAAGAAAGGAATTCTTGAAATCAGTTACAGCCCCCCTCCGCCCCCCCCCCCGCCCCCCACAAGGAAAAACAGAAAAGCACAGAAACTCCTTAGTCAGCAAGTGCACTTTTTATTGCATACTTTGTAGCATTTCCCGTACAAGAGTGCACGCGGCCAGGGACATTATGTTTACGCATGCATTATAAATGACCAACGCACTACAATGGAATGAGTGACTCAAGCAACCTGTCACGGAGCCTCCACACAAGCAGCTTGTCTTTTTGTTTAGGATACAGTGACGCATTATATTTTCCTGACTGATCCTGAAGACCTGTTCGAATAATAAATGTTTGGGGCAGTATAGGCCGTGACAGGTTCAATAGCCTCGGCTGTGGGTAACAGGCACCAATGCACAGACAGGACCTCCGATCTGAAAGAGGCTGTCCCCCGAATATGCCCTCTTTATGTCTATATATAACACCCTGCCTGCCCGTCCGCGCTTCTTGCACAAACACGAGACGAGGGAACGCCTCGTGTCACCACAAGGTGGGGGGCCCTTTCACCAAGGACAGAGTTGACGGAACTCGCAAACCAAGCTCGCGGCTGCTTGAGACACAATCTTACGAATATTTCGGGGCGGGGGTGACTAAAGACCACTAATCCATTAGTTTCCCTTAAAAGTTGAAGTCTTCTTCCTAAAATGTTATATAGTTTCTGTAGAGTTCATGTTAGTTTATTAATCTGACTTTGTATTACATACTATATATGTATACCTATGTGTAAATCTTCATATATTTATTTATTCACAAATGTAAGTGTTACGTGGTTGGGTGTTTGGTTGCACAAAAGTCTGCGATTTAAAAATCCATATTTCACAGGGAGCCATGAAATACGGAACCCATTTCACAGTTCCTCGTGAAATACGGAGCCCATCATTGCAAGGACAGCGACGGCCCTCGACAAAGCGTTATCACTGTCAGCACTACTGGGATTATGCAGCACATTGGACCAAATAAAGTGAAACAATTATTTAAATTATGTAGCAACAATGGGAATTAAATGCGTACTCTCTTGCAATATTGTCATCCACTTGAGTTTTGTGATATATGTAAATAGATATATATACATACACACACACACACATATATGCGTGTGTGTGTGTGTCTGCCAGCTTACCTCCAATACGTTTTACAATATTTTAATATATAATGAAAAACCAAGAAATTGCCAGAAGAAAAGCTGCGTAAAACTGTTAACATTTTATTCAAGCCCGCTCGAATCGATGCCACTCGCTGACTGCAAGGACTGTGCCCACCTCGAAGCCCCCCACCCTCCGTCCCTCCGACCCCGTCTTCAGAGGCTGCGGGCGGCTTCCTGTCCTGTATCGTCGAGTGGAGTCGGAGACACCGTGAGTCAAGAACTGGGACTTTATAGGCCAGTTGGCAGCTGATCTCATCTGGCCCAAAAAGACCCAGGCCTCAACCCACTATTTCGACCAGGTGTTCGAAGAAAGTGTGAATGTTTTCTTTTTATCGTGCAAACCAGGGCTCTCACCCTTCCTACGTAGCGCTTCGTTTCTAACAAAGCTAGGCCCACGCTGTGTAATTACCACCACATGCATACAACTTACCTACACATACCACTGCGGGCAGAAGATTCCGGCATTTTGTGAGAGCCACGCTTCCCCCGTAAGAATACTGACTAGTGTTGCCCCATCTTGTGCGACCCCTCCGCCATGTTGCACCAGTCCTGGCAGTTCGGAGTGCGACTGCTGTCACCCCTCCAGGCCATGGCTGTCAGCCTGGCGAGGCGAGGCCTACTCACCTTTGAGCCAAAATAGCGCTTTCCTTGCAGCACCCAGAAATAAACTTTGAAACATTTGCGCAAACCTAAAAATGCTTGACTTTGTAAACGAAGTCAAACAATAAAAAGAGGTATAGACCTTTACACTACGAAGAAACTGATTTATTGATGATGCAAAAACATAGTTGTTTGTAAAAGCAACGAACAGGCGGAGTAGAAAAACATGACAAGCAAAGAGGTGCACTCGGGCCCCACCCAGGAAAAAAAACTCCGGCAGACAGACAGATATATATATATTTTTTTAAGTGTTATACATCAATGACAACCAAAGACAGACTTAAGTAGTAGTAAACCAGGAGACACCCAGAAGTAAGACGATAAAACCCAGAAGGGGGGGTGTCTTTCTCCATGACACTAACGTGGGTTCATGTGCCCGCAGCCACCGGCCGCAGCAGTCGACTGTAGAAGTGACCAAACTTTGTACTGGTTACGTTATCCACGATTAAAGCCTCTCAACACGGGTTCTCTAGTTACCCAATCAAAGTGCTGCTGGCCATAAAGTGCAAGGCTTGTCCAGATTTAAGAAACGCAACGTTAAAGGCATTTGACTGTGCTGCGGTGACCTTCTGTGTATTTGCAATAATTGAAAACATAATAATAGTTATACTCGGGTTTATATAGCGCTGCTAATCATCCTTGGGGTCTCTAGGCGCTACCCGAATTCCTTCTAGCTTAACCCTTCTCCATGTAGCAAAGATCTCCCCAACAGAATCTTTGAGAGCTGAACATAATAACTAGAAACTGTTAGAGCACTTTTACCATAAAAACAGACCATTCCATCAACTTTAAACATATTATTACCTTTGTTTTTCAGGCATCGCGTATCAGTCGTGTGTCTCTTCTTTGCGATTATGGCTTCGATGCAAGGTCTCCAGACTGCCAAATTTCTCCCGTGGTACAAAAATATACTGTTCACACCACATGCTGTCCACAGAAATGGGGCGCGGCAAGGAGACGAAAAGGGGGCAAAATGAGAACATTACAACGTCGTTTGGGAGACCATTCCCAGGCCCTCCGAGCGGGACAGCAAGCTCCGGGAAAGTTGGATGTCAGGGCTCGCAGGCAGCAGAGGTCTGGGAGCGCTGGAGGCGCTGCAGTGGCTGCCGGGCTCCCGCAGACTGACCCTGTGATCTTTGGCAGAGGGAGCCTCACAGTCCCCACCCACAGCTCTGCAGCGCGGCACACTTGGCTGCTTCTTTCTGCCACCGCTTGGTCTTGACTGCTCTCTCCACATCCATAAGGGAGTCTTTAAAAGGGTATTAAAATAAAAAGAATAAGGCACACCACCGCCAATCTCTGCGCCTGCCCAGCCAGCCCCTGGGTCACGGTCCGCCACGGACCGCCAGTCGCTCCGCTTCCAGTCGCTTCGCGCTGCTCTGCCGTCAGCCTACACATGTGTGACCCAGCAGGTCCCTCTAGCGGCTCCGTGTCAGAATGAGTCCTCCTTCCACAACTTGTTGCTGACTCACTCTTTGCGCAGCTCAGAACACATTACTAGTGTTTTACTTCAGGAATAGCGAGCCCCAGCCCCAGTGCATCAGGGCGCTGGGAACCCACGGGGCGATGTCCCAGCCGCCTGCATGCGGTAGCCTGTGTTAATCACCCCAGCTCCCCCAAAAACGGACACTTCTCGGTACCTGCTACGGGTCGCCTTCTTTCTAGGAAGAAGGAATGAAGCAGAGACCGCTCGCGCATCAACAGTACCGCGGGCTGAGAGGATGCGTGTAATTGGGAAAAGTATCGTTTATTTATGGCCAGACCTCCCGCCCTCCTCGCAGCCGACAGAGGGCACCGCATCGGCTTTGCCATCAGAAGCGCCTTGTTACACGTTTTCGCACCACCGTGATAAGAACGAACATGTTCGCCACACGCTTTTGCGCATTATTTTTTGCAATAATGACCTCCATATTTTTCAAGGTCTCGCCTACGGACAGCTGTTAGTGGTCATTTGTACACAAGTTGGTCGCACACTGCTCGTCACACCAGCAAGTTGCCCCAAAGGACTGTGGTAAATGTAGTGGCGACGGCGGGTACGCCTATGCCACGATGTGTAAGGAGAACAGTATGTGTTGCATTTAGCCATCCCTGGACACGTGTTTCGAGGTAGTTGCCTCTCGTCAGCAGGGAGCAGGACAGTGTAAAGGGGTGCCGTGTGGACTGCCAAAATGTAATTAAAAACAGGTCAAGTACCTCTCATGGCGCGCAGGTGCAGATCCAAGGCTCGTCAGCCCGTTAGCTCAAGGGAGCCGTAATAATTTGTACACAAGTTGGTCGCACACTGCTCGTCACACCAGCAAGTTGCCCCAAAGGACTGTGGTAAATGTAGTGGCGACGGCGGGTACGCCTATGCCACGATGTGTAAGGAGAACAGTATGTGTTGCATTTAGCCATCCCTGGACACGTGTTTCGAGGTAGTTGCCTCTCGTCAGCAGGGAGCAGGACAGTGTAAAGGGGTGCCGTGTGGACTGCCAAAATGTAATTAAAAACAGGTCAAGTACCTCTCATGGCGCGCAGGTGCAGATCCAAGGCTCGTCAGCCCGTTAGCTCAAGGGAGCCGTAATAATTTGTACACAAGTTGGTCGCACACTGCTCGTCACACCAGCAAGTTGCCCCAAAGGACTGTGGTAAATGTAGTGGCGACGGCGGGTACGCCTATGCCACGATGTGTAAGGAGAACAGTATGTGTTGCATTTAGCCATCCCTGGACACGTGTTTCGAGGTAGTTGCCTCTCGTCAGCAGGGAGCAGGACAGTGTAAAGGGGTGCCGTGTGGACTGCCAAAATGTAATTAAAAACAGGTCAAGTACCTCTCATGGCGCGCAGGTGCAGATCCAAGGCTCGTCAGCCCGTTAGCTCAAGGGAGCCGTAATAATTTGTACACAAGTTGGTCGCACACTGCTCGTCACACCAGCAAGTTGCCCCAAAGGACTGTGGTAAATGTAGTGGCGACGGCGGGTACGCCTATGCCACGATGTGTAAGGAGAACAGTATGTGTTGTATTTAGCCATCCCTGGACACGTGTTTCGAGGTAGTTGCCTCTCGTCAGCAGGGAGCAGGACAGTGTAAAGGGGTGCCGTGTGGACTGCCAAAATGTAATTAAAAACAGGTCAAGTACCTCTCATGGCGCGCAGGTGCAGATCCAAGGCTCGTCAGCCCGTTAGCTCAAGGGAGCCGTAATAATTTGTACACAAGTTGGTCGCACACTGCTCGTCACACCAGCAAGTTGCCCCAAAGGACTGTGGTAAATGTAGTGGCGACGGCGGGTACGCCTATGCCACGATGTGTAAGGAGAACAGTATGTGTTGCATTTAGCCATCCCTGGACACGTGTTTCGAGGTAGTTGCCTCTCGTCAGCAGGGAGCAGGACAGTGTAAAGCTGTTAGTGGTCAGATGCCGATTGTGGACACTATCAATAGCGGGCATTGGCTCAGCCAGTTGCTCACCAGTGGTTGGCTTTCTTGTCAATCTTATTTGAGTCCTCATCATTTAATGTTGTTACTTCCTCTTATTAATGTATTTGTCCCTCCCCTGATCACAGCTTCTTTGCCAGCCTTTAAATTGGATGGTTTGTGTCCTTATGCAGCTCAACATCACTATTTTTCGGCTTGTCTGTCGTTACTTCACAGGTTTTTCGGTGAGGAGCCACCACTGCACCGGAAATCATTCGACCCTAAGTACCTTCACTTTCGCATCTGTGTTTGTAAGTTTACACATTTATATTTATATTTAATTGTATGTATGCTCTCTCTCTTTCGCTCTCTCTCTCTCTCTCTCTCTCTATATATATATACATTTATATATATATACACACACACACACACACACACCATATATAGGGTAAATATGTATATGTGTATATATGTGTGTGTATAATATACGTATTATACACACACACACTCCCTCCCATATATACACATACATATTTATGTGCTAATCTACATTTAAGTAAGTTTTCTTTTTCTTTTATTTTTCTTTTATGGAGTTTTATATAGCGCAAACTTGACCCGAAGGTATCCGGTATCAGAGCGCTTTACATAGCACCAGATGCGTTACATGAGGACACATTCATTTTTTTGTTAGGCACGGGGAGATTAAGTGATTTGTCCAGAATCACAGGATGTTCAGGGTCATTGCCGAGACTCAAACCCAGTTCCCCAGATCCGAGGTCGACCGCCCCAGCCGTTAGGCCAACTTCTCTCCCCAAAAAACTCCTCTCCCATAAAAAACTATTTTTTATCAGAATTAATCAAGAATTTAAAAAGCCCTTGCCTTGCTAATTTGTTTTTCAATTTCTATATTATGTGTGTAAATCAATCTATCTATCTATCTATCTATCTATCTATCTATCTATCTATCTATCTATCTATCTATCTATCTATCTATCTATCTATCTATCTATCTATCTATCTATCTATCTATCTATCTATCTATCTATCTATCTATCTATCTATCTATCTATCTATCTATCTATCTATCTATCTATCTATCTATCTATCTATCTATCTACCCATATTTAGATGCATTTATATTTGTTGCTATTTTCCATTTGATATATTAAGATTTTCATTTTTTAATATATCTTCTCAGTAGCACACACACATACAAATGTTTCTAATTTCAAATGTTCGTTTTATTGGAGGGTGATCCCACAGTACTCCTTTTTAAAAGATTTTTTTTTTTCTGGGGGCGGAGGGTTACACTCTATGCCCCCTTTTATATTGTCTCTTTGAAAAGTCTTTATTTGAAATTATCTACTATTTTTTGAGAGGGGGGCTGTGCCTCCACTCAATTTTCTTTCTATTGTGTCTTACTAATTCACTAAACCTATTCATATATTTATAGGATTCCTATAGATAGAAATTCCTCAGATTTATGCTCGCTAATAATTTTGTGCCCGTTTGACAAATTTCCCCGAAACTTTACAGATGTGTTCTTTTTTCTACATTGGCAGATGATGCAAAATGTAGTGGAGCTTTGGCAAGGGGGTGCAAAGAAAAAAGGGGGGTCCCAAAACGCATTTTGGGACCAATGCATTTTCTATAGACATTGCACTCATGCGTAGCGCAAAAAAGGCTGAACAGATGTGAATGAAGTTTGGCAGGAATGTAGATTATGGTGTGTAGATAATCCTTTTGGGTATTGCAGGTAAGTAGGGTAAGTATTTTTAAAGTTATAATGTATTTAAACTTAGTGATATCTGTTGACACAGTAATTTTGTGAAACTACAGTAGTACGTAGTGATGACAAGGCATTATACCATTTGCTTATGACTGCCTTTACAAACAAGCATTTACAATGCAATAGGTCTCGCATTGACGCGAGTTTGAGCTATTGACCAGTGTAAATGCCATGATATCTCCCATGCTGCACTTTAATGTATCTTTAGAATCTAACATTGATTGCGTCTGACCTGGAATAAGTCGTGTTCCCCACCTGCTACCTCAGCAGTACCATCTCCTTTGAACATCCGCATCAGGAAACAAGTTATTTTTACACAAAGCAAGGAGCACAGTGTTAATCTTACCGCATCCTTACAGAGCCAATTTCAATTTCCAGGTGGCATGTCTTTTAGATGATAATTCAAAAGATAAAAGGTGATCGTGCAACTCGCGGACTGACCTGTGTAATCTTTTAGGGCATCTGGGCTCCAGTGTATTGTCAGAAGAATTGTGTGTGTGTGTTTTTCTGCATTCCCATCTGCAGCCTGTGAGAAGGAAATGCGCTTAGAGGAAAGGCTCTAATGACCCATATGACCTTTCTCAAAGGAGCATTTAGCACACTCTATCATGGCATCGACTCGTTCACACCGCCCCCAGAGACAGAAATACAGTAGCGCACGCACACTGCTGCAGAATACGAGTTGCCATCAGAGCAGGGCAGTAAACTGGAGGCGTGCGTCGTTTCACAGCTGAGTTGCTCGAAGACAGGCTGTCCATTACACGCAGCAGCCGCAGAATCTGCACCCGCTCCCCCCTCTTTCATTCCAGCCCTTTACAAGTGTAACTCCTTTATCGATATGACTCTTATTTTCCTGTCCCTGCTCGGAGTGTATAATGTGTTTTTTGATGTCACAGCTCAGCATCCTGAAAAGATAAATACTGGATCTGAACATACAAAGCATGTTGATTGCTTCTCCTTTCTGTGCAGCATCTCGCTCCTTTGGGATGCTGCTATCTGCAGCGTTTCTTTTTCCTCCGATTAGAACACCGATTTGTTCAGCTCTGTGATTCCTGGAACTGTCTGCGCCGTGTAGTATTATGAACACCGTGAGTTCAGCAGACTTATAAGCGGTAGGAATGGAATAACTTTACAGAAGAGCATAAATGCGCAGGTGCCTGGGGCACTATCTGCGACTCTGTATCACTCACATCTTATTATTGCAAATGTATTTTAAAAGAAAAATGAAGACTTTATAAACAAGCAATGGCTAAACCAATAGGTCTGGCTCTAAGGTACAAATGCATGGAATTAGAAACACAAGCTTAGCATGGTATCGCCAGATATATCTTCAAACAAGAGACAGACTAGACTGCGGTAACATTAGGAAACGAGTGGTGCGCGCGTGCGTGCTACAGCGAGCAATCTGTTTTCAATTATCGCGCCCGTGTCTGGTCACGATAATTGAAAACAGATGTCGGCGTGTGGGTAACAGACACCAATAGGCCATTGGCAGAGCAACGCGACCGCCTTTGGCCTATTGCGTGCTGTGTTTCTAAAAAACAAGCATTCACAAGCCAATCCCATAACACCAAAGAAAAAGCACACACACGAGCGTGTGCGCTTCCAGGGTCTGTTTTGGAACCCTCCACAAAAGGGCTCTCGCCGGCGCGAGCAGTGCTGCGCACTGCATCGCTAGGGACGAGCCCTAAAAAGAAAGGCCGCCATGTTGATTTAAGTACACTTTGGCTGTGTTCTCTCTTACGCACTTAGAAAGTATTAGGTATTATTATTTTCCCCTACCTATTAGTAGCGAACATTATTTATAAGTTTCTATATATTTAAAAAAATGTATAGCATACTGCTGTACTTCCTAGGAAGTATCACAGTAATTAAAAAAAGTAAAAAGAAATAAATATGTTGACAATTTTAAATAGACCATAATATACTATATTTGACAAATATGCTGCACTATAGTGTATTTTCAAATTTGTACCTATTTAATTCTTTACAGAAATGTCTACAGAGTACCGCACTAATAGCTGAAATATTGCCAACCTACTTAAAGGAATAAAAAAAAAGCATGGTTCTCTGTAAACTGCTGCAACAATATGCATGGAAAAATATAAATTCTGCTAGAAATTGGGTTGTTGGCTGACTGGGTGTAAGCCCTGGTCAAGCAACAGCCACAATGCTTTGCAGGGTGAACTACAAAAAACGTATTAAATTAACCTGTGCTTAACCCTGTGTAGCTTGGTACAAAAAGCAGTCAGGCTTAACTTAGAGGCAATGTGTAAAGTAGAACATAAGAAAAATCACACACCAATTTAGAAACATGGAGTACATTTAATAAACTATTTGCCATCAAAATAACATAAATCAAAACAGAAGAACCAGAGTTATGAATTTTTAAAGTTTTTACAAAAAACGAGTGCTTAAAAGATGAAAGCGCCAACTGCAGACATCTAGGCGCGTGAACTAGGTCAAAGTCAAATGGTACAGCCAACCGCGATGGAGTGGGATTTTGGATACAAGATGTGGGTTGGGCCTCGTCAGCGCTCACCTTTGCACTTTGAAGAAATTCTGAGAAAAAGTGTTTTAGAAGGTAAAGTTGAGCATGGCAAGGCAGCAGGAGGAGTCTGAGGAGATAGCTTTGTCGTCGAATGGCCTTGGGTCAAAGCCGCGATGAAGATTTCTACATTTGGACTTAGTTACCAAAATGGAGGTAAAAAATCTCCAGCGGGACGAGTCTGAAGGCTGTATCTCAAGACAATTTTACAAGGTCGGATACCCCTTTGGCGAAGGGCCGATGAAAAGGATTCGCTGCCACATAGAACAATGTAGTAGGAGAAGCTGTAAAATCAATCTGACAGGCACTGCACCTCAGACGGATAGACAAGCAGGTTGGTCCCGGTCTCGACCTGGTTCTCAGAGCACCAACATTTTTCCTCCATTTTTGGACTGGCCATCTGGGCACCTTTAGCACCACAACCAAGGGTCCAGGGCTGGTGGTACACCTGTTGGGGGTTCAGGACTCACCCAGGCTGGGTCTAGTTGCAGGTTCAAGATGGTGGGAGTCTTTTATGTCCTTGTGGCTCTGAACATGAGGCTAGCAAACTAATCCTTGGAATCACTTCTGGTAGTCCTGGGTGCAGGTAAAGATGCAAGGGTCAACAGCAGGGCTGGCCTCTGAGGTTTCAAGGTAGGCTCCTGGCATCAAAGCAGTCTTTCCTGGTACAGCAGCAGTCTGGCAGTGAGCACTGCAGGTAACAACAGCAAGCAGTCCTCTGAGAGTCCTCCTGCAGGTCCAGTAGTGAAGTGAAAAGTTTGTCTGAAGGTCCTGATTTTATACCCTGGTACCCTTCTTCTTGAATGTGGAAGAAGCTTTTGGAAAAGCTCTTTGAAGTGCATGGAATTTTCTGAATCCCCTGCTGTGGCTCCAAGCTAGCTGCAGTGACAATGCAGGGTCATTTGGCCCTTTGTGTGAAGTCAGAGCACAGGCTATTCGGTTGTAAGTGGGGCTGTGCTCAGCTCTGCCAGTTGATGACCCATTGAGGCACACCTAAGCCTTCTATAGTGTAATTGTTTCGGAGAAATTCACAAAGTCTAACTGTCAGCTACACCCAGTTATGTGACCTAAAACAGGCTGCAGGCACAAAGTGCAGGAAAATGGCAACTAAGTGGCATTTTTAAAATTGTAATGAAAAATCCAACTTTACCATCAAAGAGGGTTTATAATTACAATTTCATAAACACCAAACATGATACAGTTACCAGCTCTCAGTTGAAAATTACGGCTTATTAAATGTAATACGGAATCCCCAATGTTATCCTACGAGAGGGGTAGGTCTCACAGAAGTGCAAAACACATTTAGGGGTTTTTCACTACCAGGACATGTAAACCCAAAACGTACATGTCCAGCCTTTTAATTGCACAGAACCCGGCCCTATGGGATACCTAGGGCCTACCTCAGAGTAATATGTAATAAGAGGGGAAATTAAGACTTGGCAAGGGGATTCAAATGGCAAGTCAACTTGGCAGTTTACAGCTGCATGTAGGCTGCAATGGCATGCCTGGGACATGTTTTAAGGTGCTATGTAGGCCCACTAGTGGCATTAAATTTACAGGCCCTCAGAATACGGTATATCACACCAGAAGGGACTTATAGGCAAATTAGACATGTCAATTGGATATAATCCACTCAAAGAATGTTTAATGAAGATAACACAAGTACTTAAGCACTGGTTAGCAGTGATAAAATGCCCAGAGTCCTAAGGCCATTAAGTATAATGGGGTTTCCCAGTGACCCTCAGAACCTGGGTGTCTGAAATCAAAGGTAAGGTAGGTTCTGTCGGGAGTTAGATAATTACTTTAACAGCATTTATAAATAAAAAGAAAAAAGTTAAACACACCTAGATTGATGTAATCAATATCAATTGTATTCATAAATTAATTCATTTTTCTGGTATACAATTAGGATTATATTTTAGTCAGATTGTCACAAAAAACGATTTTGTTTTAAAAAAAAAGGTGGTGCAAAAAATAAACTAATCAGTGATAAGGTGATCTAGAAGTGACACAGTGCTTTGGGTGAATAACGTATATACAGTGCTGTACAAAATGTATATAACATGTTCATCCAGTAGACATCAATCCCTATTTCATTGAATCTCCAATCCATACATGGTGCTGCTATTACATGGAGTGTAGAGAATGGGGAAAGATTGTGTAGGCACGTCGACGTTTCGACCCAAGAAAGTGCGTGATTCTATTGAAATCACATTGGGTTACTTCAGGACAAGGTAGGACAGCCTATGAAACAAATTAGCCATAAGTACGGTGTGTTACATAGTATGAAAGGATTGACCAGTGGTTGTGAAAACCTACCAGTAGTAGTAACCATCAAAGATCTGATGAGTGCTTCGATTGGTCAATCCACCAGGGGTTGGATTCTGTGGAATTAATGATAGGGCAGGAATCAAGGAACTGCATGGAATTTAAAAGAATAAAAGTTGGACCAGACCGAAGTGCTGGATGATTACCTAATCAAGAATGAAAAACGGTGTCATTGTAGAACCATCAGGGGTAGGTTGAGTCAGTTTCTGGATGCCGGAATGTAGATGAGTCACATCCACTGCCTTGAGAATCAAGGGGCTGTGGGGGTAAAGAGGTATTAAGGTATGAACCTCTTGGGAACCTCTTGGGATAACTGTTAAAGATGGACAGAAGTCTCAGAAAAAGTGACTTAGTGGGCTTCTTGCTTAATTAGCCGGCAGTGAATACGTCCAGGCGCCATGCTTGTGATTTGTTCTAGAGACATGCGTAATGAAGACCTGTGCCTTCACTTAGGTCTAGACAACAATTCTGCAGTAGTGTAGATATGCGCAGTGGTGAAGGGCCGTTGCGTTAGCAACAAGTATCTGCCAGGAGGTGTGCAGTGAATGAGGCCGCACGTCTTTGGGGAGGACGCAATGATTTAAAACAGGTGTGCGCGCTCATAAGAAGTTCACAGTGATTCAAGTGATTAGAGTAGGGCTTAAAATTCACGCTTTATAACAGGTGTGTGCAGTCCAAGCCTGGTAGATGGCACGTAGTGATGAAAGCCACACGTGTGATGTGTTGGCTCCATGCTTGATGACAGGTGTGCGCGCTAAATTCGGGAATTGATGCGTAATACATATGATGACACCACTCCACTGTACACTATCACACTCTGCCACTCCATTCTATGACTGTCCAGTCTATGCTCCCCATTGTATGCCCCTCATCTCTAGGCTACTCCACTGTACGCTAGTCCAAGGTAAGCAATTCTACTGTATGACACTACACTCTACGATATTCCACTCTATGCCACTCTAGTGTATGCCAATCCACCGTATGCTACTCCACTACACACCACTCTACGGCATTCCACTGTATGCCATGTCATTCCACTGTATGCCATTCTGCTATACGCCACTCCACTCTGGCACTCCACTATATGCTATTACACTGTACTCCACTCCACTCTGTGCCACTCCAGTGTATGCCACTTCACTCTACGCTACTTCACTCTATGCTATTCTGCTATATTGCACTCCACTGTATGGCACTTCACTTTAAGGCACTCTAGTTTATGTTATTCCACTGTACCTCACTCTACTGTATGCCACTCCACTGTACACCACTTCACTCTACACTATTCTACAGCAAGCCACTCCACTATACAGCACTCCAGTGTACGCTATTCTACTATATGCCACTCCACTGTATGCCACTCTACTGTATGCTGTTCTACTGTACACCACTACATCGTACCTTACTCCACTCTACATGTCTCCACGCGACACCACTGCAGTATACGCCACTGTACTGTACGCTATTCCCCTCTATGACACTTCACTGTATGCCACTCCATTGTACGCTATTCCACTGTACATCACTCCACTCTACACTACTGCACTCTTCACCACTCCGCTGTATGCTATTCCACTGTACGCCACTACACTGTACACCATGCCACTCTATGCCACTCCTCTCTACGCTATTCCAGTATATGCAACTCCACTGTATGCCACTCAACTCCACTCTACACTATTTCACTTTATGCCCCTTCAATCAATGCCACTCCACTGTACGCCACTTCACTATATACTGCTCCACTCTAAGAATTCCATCCTATGCCACTCCACTCTATGCCACTCCAATCTGCACCACTCCACTATATGTTACTCCACTCTATGCTATTCCCCTCTACACTAGTCCACTGTATGCAAATTCACTCTATGCCGCTCACTCTACATTATTCCAGTCTATGCCACTCCACTGTATGCCTACAATGTACACCATTCCTTATATGCTATTCCACTCTACACCACTTCATTCTACGCTATTCTACTATAGGCCAATCAATCAATCAATCAATCAATCTTTGATTTGCGAATCACACTACTCACCCTTGAGGGTCTCAAGGTGCGGGGGGCAGGGGGCTTTGAGCAGCTTCGTCTCATCTGAAGAGCCAGGTCTTGAGTCTCTTCCTGAATGCTTGTAGTGATGGGGATCGTCTGATGCTAAGGGGGGTTTGTTCCAGGTCTTGGCCGCGATGTAGGAGAAGGCTCTTCCTCCCATTCAGGCTCTGCGAATGTGTGGGATTTCGGCCAGGGCAAGGTCGGCGGAGTGGAGGTTTCTCTTGGGTGCGTAGAAGAAGAGCTTTTCGTTGAGGTATTGGGGTTCGGTGTTGTGGAGGGATTTGTAGGCGTGAGTGAGCAGCTTGAAGGTCACTCTCTTTTCGACGGGGAGCCAGTGGAGGTCTTGTAGGTTCTGGGTGGTGTGGTCTTGTTCTGGGATGCCGAGGACGAGTCTGGCTGCGGCATTCTGGATAGTCTGGAGTTTTAAGAGTAGAGATTTGTTGATTACAGCGTAGAGGGTGTTCCCGTAGTCCAGTCTGCTGGTTATGAGTGTGTGGGTGATGGTCTTTCTGGATTCGAGGGAATCCATCTGAAGGTCTTGCGGAAAATGCGGAAGGTGTTGAAGCATGTGGAGGAGACGGGGTTGACCTGTCAGTTCATGAAGGGGGAGGAGTCGAGTATGATGCTGAGGTTGCGGACATGGTCTGTGGGTGTGGGAGGGTTGCTGAGGGCGGTGAGCCACCAGGTGTTGTGAATATTCTCAAGTAATTCAACTTGAAAGCAGTGCGCACTGTACATGTTTATATCTCAACAAACGTAATCACCTTACTAAAATATCTTTACATTAGTTTCCATTATTTATTCTCATTTTTACCATGATTCACCATTGTATAATTCATTCACATTCATGAAAATACATTATACTATATGTTCTTCAGGGGAAATGTTTCTGAAAACCGCATGAACCCAAAATCCTTGAGTGAAACCTTCTTAGATTTGTTCAATTTGAATGACGTCACATTCTACCAAGCAAAATTCCATCCCGTCTTTCCTCAATTCAGCTCTGCCTGATTTTTGTAACTGCTTGAAAAATGCTACCTCCAGCATCTGATTATTATTGATATATGTGTGACAGCATACTTTGCGGTGTAGCACCATTGGTTAAATAGCGTTAAATAGCTTAGAATTTATTAAACTCAAGAGTGCACCTCACACCCAAACCAACCACCAGGTGTTGTCCCATGTGGAGGGGGTGAGTCTGAGGACGAGGACTTCCGTTTTCTCCGAGTTGAGCTTCAGGCAGCTGCGGCTCATCCAGGATGCAACGTCTATCATTCCTTCAAGGAAACTGTGTCTAGTGATGTTGGATTCCTTGGTGAGGGAGAGGATGAGCTGGGTGTCGTCGGCGTAGGATACTATGCTGAGTCCATGTTTTCTGATGATGGTAGCGAGGGGGGCCATATAGATAATGAAGAGCGTAGGGCTGAGTGAGGATCCTTGGCGTCCTCACTACACTCTGCCTCACTTCAGTGTACGCCTCTCCACTCTACACCACTCCACTCCACTCTGTGCTACTACACTGTATGCTATTCCAATGTACACCACTCCATTCAACAACAATCTATTTATACTATTCCAGACTGCACCTCTCCACTGTACGCCACTCCACTGTATTCAACTCCACTGTACACCACTCCACTCTAAGCCACTTCACTATACGCTATTCCACTATACACAACTAGTCTACACCACTCAGTTCAATGCTATTCGACTCTACGTCACGCCACCTCACTCCACTGTATGCTATTTCACTGTACACTACTCCACTCTACACCACTTCACTCTGCGCTACTCCACTGTACGCCACTCCACTGTACTATTTTCAAGTCTACGAAACTCCACTCTACACTACTCCAGTGTACCCCACTCCCCTGTATGTCCCTCCCTTGTATGATACTCCATTCTATGATATTTCAGTGTAGGCCACTCTACTGTATGCCATTTCACTGCATGCCACACCACTCTATGCTACTCCCCGGTTCGCCACTCCACTGTATACTATTGCGGTATTTGCCACTCCACTCTACCGCACTTGACTCTATGCCAGTCCATTCTACACCACTCCACTGTACGCTATTCCACTGTATGCCACTCTACACCACTCACTATACTCTATTCCACTGTACGCAAGTCCACTGTACACCAGTCCTGTTAACGCCACTCCACTGTATGCCATCCCACTATACGCCACTGTATTCTATGTAAATTTCACTGTACATAAATGCACTCCACCCCACTCCAGTGTACGCTATTCCACTCTATGTAACTCCACTGTACGCCACTGTACCTATTCCACTGTACACCACTTCACTCTACGCCATCCCACTGTATGCTACTCCACTCTACGTTATTCCAGTGCATGCCACACCACTCAACTCCACTCCATTCCACTTCACTGTACTCGGTTCAACAACACAGTTTTATTTATAAGTTTTATATAGCGCTAGCTAGACCTGGGGTATCAGAGCGCTTTACATACACAAGGGAAAACAAGTTGAATTACAGAGCAGGACATAAGGATGCATAAAGATATAAGCAAACATTATAATTAGGCATACATTACTTAGCAGCACATAAGGATGCATAAAGCTATAAGCAAAACATTATAATTAGGCATAACAGTGAAGGGGAGGGAGGAAGCTCGGGAGGTTGAGACAGTCAGATAACCATCTATCCTTGATGGACAAGTGAGCGGGGAGTCAGCTGGGTTATTGAAGTATAGGTTCGTTGACTTGGACGTTAAAGTATTTCTTGAGGAGAAGGAGTTTCAGGTCCCTTTTGAAGCAGGGGAAGGAGGGGTTGCATCTGAGGTCTATAGGGAGTGAGTTCCACATCCTGGATATGTTACCAAAAAAGGATCAGGACTGAATGGTTCTCCTTTTCAATTTCGGAGGGATGAGAAGAAGTGACTCCACAGTACTCCATTTAACAACAGTCTACGCCCCTCCACTCTACCACACTATATTCCACTGTTTAACACTACACTGTGCAAGGATGTACTCCTGCCAATGACAGTGTACAACACTCCACTTCACTCTACACCACTTTACAAAACTCTACTTCACTCTACGACAGCCTACACAACTGCCTCCATGCAGCTCCACCCCAATTTACTAGGAGTGGGATAGTTTTGAAAAACATACAGGAAATGTGGGAAATCCATAATTTTAAATAAACCCATCGTGGTAAGTGGCAGTGCTGCCCAATCCTCACTATCCTTTCTGGTCCTGTAAATAATGGAGATATACTGAGTTCCCAGCCTAGAGAGGCATCCAGGGAAATCATGAGTCCTAAGTACTTGAAATGTGATGTAGCCACCATCGTATTCAAGATCCTCCAGAAGCACACCCCACCAGAGGCAGGAGAACCAATTTATCTAAAATCCCCCTGAGACCAGAAACCACACCAAATACCTGCACCATCCAGAATGCCCTGGGTGTTGAGCATTCAGGTCACTGGACATACAATTAGAGTCATCAGCATAGAGGGAGACTCGGTCCTAAGAACCACTGCACTACCAGAATTCCCACAGACCTGAAACCTTTCATATTCACTCTACTAGAGGCTCAATCACCAGTGGAAAAAAAAGGGATGACAGCAGACACCCCTGACAAGTCACACAGCCAATGAGAAAGGGCACCAACAAGGCACCATTAACACAGACGCACGCACATGGTGAGGAATACAACATTTTATCATCACCCAGGAAACGCCAGCTAATGGCCGTTCTGTGCAGTACCCACCCCAAGCATGAAGGGCCAATTAACAGTGCCGAAAACCTTGTGAAAGTCTATATATAGCAATACAGCCTCCCCCTGCAATTCACCAGAGTTCGCCACAGCTGCCTGCAGGCACCAGAGACAGTGTCGAGAATATCTACCTGGCATAAAACCATTTTGGTTACGTGTCAAATGGGGGTCCTGAAACCACCAAGCATTCAGTCGCAAGACCTGATCTGTCCACCCACCTGCCTAGTGAGCTCAGCTTCCAATGGGGAATGGTCAGAGAGTCCCCTGGGCAGAATCTGTACCTAAGAGATGGTAGTAACCTAGCTGGCTGGTATAAAAATATGTCAATACGAGAAAATGAGTGATGTGCAGCTGTACTGTGAGTGTATTGCTTTACCTTCAAGTGCCATCTACACCATACATCAAATAATCACAGCAATATCATAAAGTTAGCCAAGCAGGATTTCCTATTTGTGCACATGAAGCTAAGTACATCCAATTTCGAGTCCATTACAGTATTAAAGTCTCCGTCAATAACCACTACCTCCAAAGGCAAACTGAGAACCAAACTTGATAAGCTTTCCGAAGCGTCCCCAAGTAAACCAGGCAGAGCACATACACTAATGAGATTCCAGTACATCCCTTCCAACAATCCCCATATGAAAACGTACCTGCCCAGTGGATCTGACTGGATTGCAATGGATGTGGGGGGAAACGTCATCTTTTCAACGAGTAACGCAACCCCTTTGGAACTCCTGGCAAACCCAGCTTGAAAAACCCTTGTATTCCCAAATCTACCCAGGAAAGTACAAGATGAGATGGATTTCTTGCAGAAGCAATGCAACAGGGCCTTGCCTTTTGGCATATAACAATACTGCCCTCACTTTGTTTTGTCATTGTGGTCATTCACATGCCATGAAATTATACAATATTGATTATTACATGGATTATGTCTAGGCAAAGCTGTATGTGTCATGTCTGTGTGTAATATAAAATGCAATGGGAAACAAGTCTCCCCCAAATGTGTTTGTTGAGGGCTACACTCTCCCAGTTTGCTGACAAACCTGTAATGCCACACTTTACCACTGTACTTTGCAGCTAACGAGCAATCCAGTATCCTCCAGAAGAGATCCACCAAGACGCAGAATTTTCAAGTTGGCCTTCTAGAACCCAATCCATATTGTAACTGTACCTAGAGAGCTGCGACTATTCCAGCCAGTGGCCACCACCAGAAAATAGGCAGGTAATGGGGCACACTACGACTTACAGCTCCACTCTAACAAATGGGCACAGCACAGCTCCAATGGAAGCCACTCTTCTCAGTTGGCTCCTCTGCGGTAGAAGGCTGCCCCACAGGTCCAGGTACCTTTGGTTCCTGGCTCCCTCAGAGTGCAGAAAACTGCCCAGCCCATGTCCCTCTGCCTTCTGCCTCCAGCCATCCAGGGGCTGCCACAGCAGTTGGGGGAACCCAGGTCCTCCACATGCACACTTCCAGGCTGCAAGTTGTTAGTGGCTTGGCATGATCACCATGTTAGAATCCCACAGCTATGCCCATTATCAGTTTGTGTGCCAACCAGATGGATACCAAGCAAGAAGAATCAGGGCAAACTCTTCATGCCCACAGTATCAGCAGTGCCTTGCAGAAGTTGTGCAGGCTGGGAGTCTCACTGAGTCAAGGATCTTGATGGATTATGAGGGAGGTGTGGAGGGGAACGCAATCAGGCATACAAAATGTTTGGCTGCTAGTAAACACCCCCAGTGGTGCCCATATTTACTGAAGAATATAAAGCAGTACATGTAGCAGGGGTGGCTCCTGGTGTTGGGAGAAGGGGCTCCAGCTCTTCCAAATCTAAAAGCCATGCAGATGGTAAGTGCAAAAAGTAATTACATTCCACATTTCTTTTAGAATGAGTGCCTGCCAGATATGACCCTCGCAGCTCATGTAATGTAATGTAATGTAATGTAATGTAAAGGTGAATTTATACCGCGCGGCTACCACTCCAAGGAGTATCTTGGCGCTAAGTCAACCAGATGGAATAGTTGAGGGGGGAAGACATAATTCACGCAGGCACCAAGACTACACCATTGCTGGGCAAGCCGCATCAGTAAGAGAAAAGATCCATGTTTTTAGAGCCTTTCTAAATTGGGCCTCCTGCGACAAGGATCGGATGAAAGAGGGAAGACCATTCCAGGCTTTAGCGCCCAAGACAAAAAGAGATTTGCCACCCTTGGTGGCTAGCTTGAATTTAGGGATAGTGAGCAGATTCAGTCCTGAGGATCTCAAACAGCGTGCCGGATGGTAACGTTTAAAGCCATTGCACAGATACTTCGGACCTTGCTGATGGAAGGCCCTAAAAGTAAGTAAAAGGATCTTAAAAAGAATCCTTTTACCAATGGGGAGCCAATGAAGTGTATTCAGTGCCGCTGATGCAGATGATTTACGAGGCCAGCGTAGTACTAAACGAGCCGCAGCGTGCTGGACTATTTGTAGTTTACGTAGTACTGTTTTATTGGCTCCAGCATATAAACTATTACAATAGTCCAGCCTGGAGGTGATCAGAGCAACTGCGACTGTCTTCCTAGCTGGCAAGGGCAGGAGATCAAAAAACTTCCTTAATGATTTTATTATACAGAAGCATGAGCCTGCTACAGTCAGCGCTTGTTGTTTGAAGGATAGCTGGCAATCAAACCTGATGCCCAGATTCCGAGCAGAGGTGATGGTCATAGGGGGAACTTCAGCATCCTCGGGCCAGCAAGTTGTTGGGGAAAACAGATTTTGTTTACCAAAGGGGATAATTTCTGTTTTGCCAGCGTTGCATTTGAGGTGATTGTCCGCCATCCAATGAAAAGTAGCAGCTAGGCACTGTCTGAGATTGTCCTCACTATCTAAATGGTCACCATCTAGTACTAAAATAAGCTGAGTATCATCAGCATACGAGACACTACTAATCTGGAAGCTTGTAATTAGTTTCATCAGGGGGACCATATACAAGTTAAAGAGCAGTGGACTCAAGCTTGATCCCTGAGGGACTCCAGAGCTAAGGGGTCTGGCCTCCGATTGAAAATTACCAAGCACTGTAACTTGTTGTCTGTTTGTGAGAACATTTTTTAGCCAGGCCAGAACCACCCCACCTACTCCTGCGGCAGCCAGACGGTTCAGAAGGATGTTATGGGAAACCGTATCAAAGGCTGCCGACAGGTCAAGTAGGATTAATACAGCTTTCTTACCCCGGTCCAAGGCCATCCGAAGGGTCTCTGCTGTATACAGCAGGGCAGATTCGGTAGAGTGATTAGATCTGAACCCTGACTGATTGGAATGCAGAATGTTATTTTCTTCCAAGAAACTCGTGAGCTGGTAATTCACGAACTTCTCAGTCATTTTGGATAGAGCAGGGAGCAGGGATATTGGCCGTAAATTGGAGAGGGTGGTCGGGTCGGCTAATGCCTTTTTTTGAAGAGGCTTAAGAGCAGCAAGTTTCCAGTCGTTTGGAATATCCGCTGTGGCTAGGGATGAGTTAATGATCCCATTAATAATGGGATTCATTACTGTGGCTAGGGTATGTAGGACTAATGCGGGACAGGGATCAAAAGGCGAGCCCGATTTACAGGCAAGAATGGCCTTTAAAGAGTCTTCTAGCGTTACATGAGAGAATATTTCCAGGGTGGCTGTACTTTCCTTGCTCTCTATGCTCTCAGTGATTTCGGTGATTTCTACAGTGGACGATGTTTGGGGGAAAGTCTTAACTATGTCCAGGATCTTATTTTCAAAATACACTGCAATTTCATCACAGTGTTTCTGGGATGGCGGGATTTCCTGCCGAAGGACTGACGGATTAGTAAAATCCTTGACTATTTTAAAAATTTCTTTTTCCTTGTTGCCTTGAGCTGCCATAGAAATGGCCTGGAGAAAATAGGCTTTCTTAGCTGACTTTATGTGAGCATGATAGATTCTTCTTGCTTGTTTGTAGATGTCCCGCGCAGAGGCTTCATATAGCCTGCGCCATCTCCGCTCCAGTTTTTTTAACTCTGTCATCAACACTGACGTCAGACAAACAGGCAGTTTTCCTAAGGCATGGGCACTAGAGCATATCTACCAGAAAATGTCTTTACTCTTGCTGTTATTTTTATGGAACCAATGAGCTAAGATTAATCCAGTCCTGGCCTTGAAGACTTGGGGGTCCTCAAAGACCCCCCCATTAATCCCTTCGCTGCTAGGCCTTTTCCCCCCGAGCTAAGCCTTTTTTGGCTATTTGGGGTACTTTGCCTAAAGGCCCCCTAACCTTTTGTCCACATAAGGTATCCATGCCAAATCTGCGACCTTTTTTGCCAACATCCTGAGGATTCTAAAGGAACCCAGGGTTTGTGGATTTGCCTGGAGGGGACCAAGAAATTAGCCAAATTTTGTTTTTTGAGGTAAAAATTTGAAAAAATAAAGAAGAAAGTGTCTGTATTTTCCCCTGCAAACAGTATCAATGAAGGGTATGTGGTGCTAAAATCATCATCTTCGTAGCTTTCAGAAACAGGCTGACTTTTGTCAGTAAACCCACATTTTCTACACAGTTTTGGCGTTTTACTGGGTCATAGCCCATTTTTCCTATTTTTTGTGCTTTCAACCTCTTTCCAGTTAGTGGTAGAAACGGGTGTGAGACCAATAATGGATCCAGGAAAGCTATACATTTAGACAAAATTCTGAATTTAGCAAGGGGGGATCATTTGTGCAGATTCTTCAAGGGTTTCCTCTAGAAAGTAACAGTTGAAATAAAAAAATATTGAAATTGAGTTGAAAAAAATCCAGCCATTTGTGCCTAGGTTTTCACCTGTAACTTCTTCTAACTTTGGCAGATTTTTGAAAGCAATATACCATTACGTTTGCTAGACCCTTATGGTTGCCAAAATATATAGGACTTGTAGGTTCACAAAGAACGCGAGGTACCGAGCGCCAATAACTGAACAGAACCTGCAATCGTTTTTCATTGTGTGCCGGGTATACAGCAATTCATTTAATAAAATATAAAGAGTGAAAAATAGGTATGAAGGAAACCTATGTATTTCTGAAATGGGAACAACATAGGGAGTTTAGAAGAAGTGGTTATTTGTACATCGCTGAATTTGTGGGTATGCATACTAGCATGTAAATTAGAGGGCATTTTTCAAAATGACTTCTTTTTACACACTCTCACATCTGGAATGCGGAAATGCATAGAAAGACAATTGGTAATAATACTTGTTCTACTATTCTGTGTTCCCCTAAGTCTCCCGATAAAAATGGTACCTCACTTGTGTGGGTAGGGCTAGTGCCTGTGACAGGAAACGGCCCAAAATACAATGTGGACACATCACATTTTTCCACTGTAAACTGTCCCTTTTTTTGCAATGTGCCTAGCTGTGGATTTTGGGCTCTAGCTCAGCTGGCACCAAAGGAAACTTAGCAAAACAGTACTTTATGAAAACTAGACACCCAGTGGAATCCAGGATGGGGTGACATGTGTGGCTCTCACCATGTTCTGTTACCCAAAATCCCTTGCAAACTTCAAACTTTGACAAAATAAACACACTTTCCTCAGAGATTTCTGTGATCGAAGGTTCTGGAATCTACAGGGAGCCACAAACCTCCACCCACCCAGTATTCCCCCAAGTCTACTGATTAAAATGGTGCCTCAGTTGTCTGGGTAGGCCTAGTGCCCATGACAGGAAATGGCCCAAAACACAATGTGGACACATCACATTTTTCCACTGAAAACTGATCCTTTTTTTTTGCAATGTGTCTAGCTGTTGATTTTGGGCTCTTGTACAGCCGACTGCTAGCACACCTGTACATTTCTGAAAACTGGACTCCCACGGGAATCCAGGATGAGGTGACATGTGTGGCTCTCACTGGGTTCTGTTACGCTAATCCCTTGCAAACCTCAAACCTTGTGAAAAAACATATATATATATATATATATATATATATATATATATATATATATATATATATATATATATATATATATATATATATATATATATATATACTGCTTCAAAAGTGCCCGGAAAGTGAGAAAGCACTCCAAAGCCAGCATCCGCTGAATGCTTTAATGGTATGAATGAGTCACGGCACGTCGATTCGTTTTGCAGCTCACACGTCCTCCAATGCCTGACGCGTTTCGGTGTCCCTTTCTCAAAGGCTGTAGGCTGTGAAATGTATGCGCTGTTTGACCTCAGTCCTTATAATCATCATGACACGCCCTCTGATGGGCTGCTCGGTTGAGCCTGTGCATAATGGGACTCGTAGTCAATGAGATGCGCCAATGTTACTGCAACTTAAAATTTAAAGCCCTAAATGGGCCTCGGCATGACGTCCTCATTCTAAATCCTGCATAGCTTTTCCGCAAACACAGTTCGGGTAAATACCCAGCTGAGCGGCCCCCAAGGATACCGGGGTGGTGCTCTCTCGGCGGCGGGGCTGCCGCCAATATATACTTAAAATTTAAAGCCCTAAATGGGCCTCGGCATGACGTCCTCATTCTAAATCCTAAATCCATATATATATATATATATATATATATAAAAACTTGCAAATTGCTCCTACTGGAACGCTGGGACCCCCGAAGTGTGGCGTACACTCCGGTGGAGCGTACCGGTGCTTCAATTCCAAACCAAAAGTCAGTCTTGTACGCTCTCAGGAAGAATACAGGCAAACAACAATCTTGATATCCAGTTTTAATCCACACAACGCGTTTCGGCGAAAGCCTTGATCACGTGTGTAAGTGCACGATAATACAGACACTGATAAAGTTTCACGATAAAAAATTAACATAAACAAAGGACAATCTTCACTTCCAATACCACTGGTAGTGGCAGCCATCTTTGAATGGTAAAGAACATAATCAGTAGAAATATAAACAGTTGTTAATTTATGCTTCAAATGCAGGTGCCATCAGAAACCGTATTGAGGACAGTATATCATTAGCAGCTGTTAATAAAAGGTGAAAGGTGTATGCCCACAAGTGCATGTAAGAGGTACGACTGTACACAAATGCGTCAGTTGGCTCCAAAATACAGTCTTGCTGAAAGAGACAAATCAGGTACAGTGACAGTGACACATTACATCCTGGATATTAATACAAACACGCAATGCGCATACTCTCATTCTCTGTGTCTGAGGATTAAGGTAACTGAAAAGTGAGTGCAAAAAAGATATGCAAAAAAGATGTATACCCACACACCTGTGCGTGCGGGGAGACTTAACGCCAATCAGTACATAGTACCAAAGACAGCAAAATATTAGCACAATATCAAAGAGTCACCACTTATGAGGAGCTGCGCGCCAATGCGCGTGCTCACATAATCCGTGTCTAAGGATTATTGGCATCGAAGAACGTTGCCTGATATAACAGGCAATGGCCTAAACACGGATACCACAGCTGAAACTGGGGCAAAATAGGGAGCCTAAACATGAACTCCACAGCTGAATTCAGGGTGATGCAAAAGGGGCAGTACAGGGCAAGTGCCCAAATGTTGTACAAGGCACTCATTGAAACAATGGCTAATATAGATCGTGCACCTACCAGTGACCTGTAATTGACAGCTAGAAAAAACATACTCAGGATGTGACAGGTGTGCATTCATACCGGATGAAAAGGGTAGGTTGCCCGTGCTGGTGAGTACGTGTGAATGGGCCCCTTTCTTTTCTCCTGTAAAAGACAAGGGGGAAAAGACAAAAGGTTAAAATCACTGAACGGCATCAGAAGTTAATACTATATGTATGAAAACATATAAGGCAGTTAACGACAGCCGCACATCCAAACAAGGGAAGGAAGCAGAGAAGCATGAAATACAATATGATACAATATATTCATAAAAATTAGAATCACTGACGAACTGGTGCACCCCCAACCAGAGTCCAGAAGGGGGTGAATAACAACTGAAGGAGGGAAAATTTCGACCCTTCTCTTAAATGGATGGATAACTCCTCATCCATATTCAAACCTCCCGAGTTCTTGGTTTGGAAATCTATAATGTAATGGGATTCCCGCTGTCTAAGGATGAGTACTCTATCCCCACCTCTAGGATTCTTGGGGATGTGTTCGAGGATCAGAAAACTCAAATCAGAAACATTAGAGAAATGCTTCTCTTCAAAGTGACGTGCAACCGGGTATTTGGGGTCATGGTTGGTGATTGCTCTTAGATGTTCCAAGACCTTCTTTTTGGCTGCACACGTCGTACTGCCAATGTACCATAGTTTCCAAGGGCATTCAATAGCATAGATAACAAAGCTGGTGCTACATGTCAAAAATTGTGTGATCTTTCTTGTTATGCCATTGTATATCAGACCACCTCTGAACTTGCTATGTCTGCACGCCTTACAATGGCCTCATGGATAAAATCCAATGAGGCCGTGGCTCATGGTAGTAGGATGTTGTGTAATATCATTCCTAACCACTAGGTCGCGAATGTTTCTATTGCGTCTATATGTGATGGTCGACCTCATAGTGATACTGCTCCCCAGAACCCTGTCGCTTTTTAGAATTTCCCAGTACTTGGCAAGTATGTGTTTCACTTTGTGTGAATCTGAGTTAAAGGTAAGAATCACCCGTGTGTTGTCATTTTCATCGTCTAGTATTGGCTCTGTTACATTGTGGAGTGTATGAGTTCTTTCTATTGCTTCTGCCCGATCTTTGGCCTTTTTGAGAACCCAATTGGGATAACCTCTAGATTGAAATCTCTCAATGATGTTATCCTTCTCTTCCGTATATGCCTCAGTGTTGTTGCAGTTTCTCTTAGCCCTCAGCTATTTATTCAATCGGTCAAAAATATGATCATTCACATTTCAACTACAGTACATGATCATTAAGAACTATAATAAAATGTGCACCAATATAAAAACCGCAAAAAATATTTAAAATACAGTAAAACAAGCTACTAGATTATTATTATTTTTTTTAAATCAATGAACATGCGTCTGAGAAATGCCACTTAACCTAATTAAAGTTACGGCACAAGAACATGTTTGCTCATTTTTAGCCTTTTCCACCATGCAAACATTAAAAACCTTGAGACAGCAAATACTAGCCAGCTTGTAGTATCTGATTTAAATATACGTATTGCTTCCAGTGGACAATTAAAAGATAAAATACGACATACAGGGGCCCGCCAGGTTTTCCTAAGTTCAGCATAAAAGGAACAACAGAAAAAAAAGTGCTCGATGGTTTCGGAGGAAATATGGCATAGAGGACACAAAGGATTTACAGACATGTTTCCCCAAGAGCTCTTCAATGCATTCAAAGGAAGGGTTCAATATCTGAACTGAACATACAGGGCTCGTGCCTGGGGTGGTTCTATATCATCCAAAACCCCTTCACAAGCAAATACTTCTTTAACATTCAAGAACCCCACAGTCAAAGTGCCATGTGCAAACCGGTCAACCCTTTCTGAGATCATTAGATCCCAAAACCGTTTTTTAACAAGGGGGACCGTGAGTTTGGTCATAGATCCTGGATCCTCCCAGAGTTGCACCATCTCAATTTTTGAAAACCAGGACTTGATCTTACTAAACCACTTGATGCGGCCTGTTGATTATGCAAGGCAATCAGCTCTACCATTGCCTCCCTCAGGGGCACCTGAGTTTTACTTATCCACACCCTGATCCAAAATAAGATTGACCTCAAAGTGGCATAATGATCTATAGGTTTTAAGCCAAGATCAAGTCTAAGTGGCAAGAGTGGTGTATTCACTGGGAGGTTCAAAATGGCTCTGATAAATTTATTTTCAGCACAAATTAAGTCTGGTAGGTTTTCCAGCCCCCACAGTTCGGCCCCGTACAGGGCTGCACCTAGGCCTTTAGCCCTGTGGATTTCAAAAATGGGGGATATTGGCCGAAAAGGGGGAGCTCTAGCCCTTTGAACTATAGCACAGTCAACATGCTGGAGGGTCGCAATGCTTTTTTCTATCTGCGAAGTCCATGCCAGCCTATCGTTAATACGGATACCCAGGCAGTCAAAAGAACTAACCTGCTCCAAACTGTGCGTGCCCAGGGTAAGTTTTCTCTTATTTGATTTATACGGGATAAAAATCATATATTTAGTTTTTAGCCCATTTATTTCTAAACCCTTATCTTTACAAACTAAGGCAAATTTATTTAGGAGATATTGAATACCACGGGGTGTTCTGGCAAAAAGCAGTGTGTCATCTGCAAAAAGCAGGCAAGGCGCTACCTTGCCAGCCAGTTTTGGAGTTTCGCCACCGCAGTTAAAAAGTTCTCCTATTAACCCATTAATATAAAGGATAAACAGTGTGGGGGCAAGAACGCATCCTTGACGAACGCCCTTCTGAACAGCTATGGCGTTTGTCAGAGTGCCTTCAGTATTCCACCTGACCCTGGCAAAAGTGTCTTGATGTAGCCTGACAAGAATTCTGAGCAAATAAGGTGGTAATCCCAATGTGCTCAGCGCTTGCCAAAGTTGGAACCGATCAATGGAATCGAAGGCAGTCTTTAAGTCCACGAACACTACATTTAGGTGACCTCCTCTGATTGTGACATCTTTCCAAACTAGCAGGAGGGACCTAAAAACTTGGTCCGTGGTACTGGTTGCTGCCCTAAATCCTGCCTGTAGGTTTGACAAAACACTGTTTCCCTCTATCCAGTTTTGGATTCTGGTTAGAATGATTTAGCAAAAAAAGTTTTTGCGATACATCGATAAGACTGATGGGCCTATAATTCCCCGGCGACCCTTTATCACCCTTCTTATGAATGGGAATGATTTCGGCACCCCGCCAAGTCTCTGGAATATCACCCCCCTTCAGGATAGTATTGTAAACCCTTTGAAGCAGCGGCCCCAAACAGTCGGTTCAGCCCTAAACAGGTCTCCTGGAAGTTTGTCAAGACCCGGTGCTTTACCGCCCTACAGGAACCTAATGGCCGTAATTGTTTCCACAAGAGTGATGTTTTCAGCATCAACTACTACCTGTTCACAAGAATTCATGCTTAAGGCTGGAGCGAACGAGGGACCTTGGTCTGCAAACAAAGCCCCAAAATATTCTTCCCATACGTGGGGCTGAATGTAGAAATCAGTTTGTGCTACCAGTTTTGGTGATCCCTTTGCCAATAGATGACAAAAATATTTGCTGTACTTATGTTTAGCGGCCTCTAAGAGCAATGTCCAATTTTCACACTCCCAGTCCCTTTTTGCTTTGTTTTGGGCTAGTTTGTATAACCTCCTACTGTTCACAGTTTCTGCAGGAGATTTGGTTTTTACCATCACCATTAGCTCGTTCCTAGACCTTTTGCATGCAACCAGGGTGCTGTTTGCTGCTTAACTCTATTGCTTTGTCTATAAAAGACTGGTTTTAATTTTGCAGTTAGTTCCTGAAAGATACTCATGACAGCCTCCAACCCAGTGGTAGGCATACTTAGATCTAAAAGAGACCGCTCCACCACAGAATATATTTGGGGAAGAGAGTTTGGGTCGGCTAGGATCATTGGCCACTTAACTCTCCAATTGTTGTTATTTGTGATGATCTGTGTGGACTCAGCCCTGCGCTGGGTAGCTAACCCCGTCATCGTTAGTGACAGAGCGTTATGATCACTGTCTTCCCGGGCAATGATGACCATATCCTTAACTAAAGGCCACAGATCTAAGTCAACAAGGATATAGTCAATCTGTGTCTTCGATGCCCCCCTCTTAAATGTGTGACCTGCTGCTCTATCAGAATCAGTTCGACCATTACAGGCTCTGACACCATGGGCAATAGTAAACGATAGTACTTGTTGCCCCACCCTTGTGGCTTTCTTAATGGGAGGGATGTGAAGTTTCGCAATCCCCCTAGCTTTATCCCCCTCCAGGATAAGGTCCTGTATATAGTTCACCGGTTCAAAGATTGTGTTGAAATCTCCGGCGACAATCCCTTGCAAACCTCAAACATTGTAAAAAAACATATATTTTTACTCACATTCCTGTGATGGAAAGTTCTGGAATCTACGGGGAGCTAGAAACTTCCACCCATCCAGCATTTCCCCAAGTCTCACAATAAAAATGGTACCTCACTTGGGTGAGTAGGCCTAGTTGCAGCAACAGGGAACAGCTCAAAACCCAACGTGGACACATAACATTTTTCCACTGAAAACTGACCCTTTTTAGGTCGAACATTCGAGACCTCTTGTATATACTTTTATCGATCCAGGGATCAGCAGGTACGGACCACCAAAGTCTTTGAAGTTTTTGTAAAAAGGCATCCAAAAACAGGTTACAGCTTCTTTGTATAATTTATTAAATGTCACCAAAAAAAGTGTGTGCAGACAAGTGTCCACCCCGTATATACTTATATGTGTATGTACTTTGTGGGCTCTGGAGATCAGCCCTAGGACTTGTCTGCTTCCGCTTAGGGAATTTATTTTCTGTTCAACTGCCTCTATTTAACTGTTTTAATAGAAAACGACCAGCAGAGGACAGTAAAATACCAGAATTGCTTTCTGCTTAGGGACTTTCTTTTTTTATTTTTGTGGAACCTGCCTCTATTTTCCACTGTAGGCCAATCAATCACTCAATCAATCAATCAGGGATTTGCGAATCACACTACTCACCCGTGAGGGTCTCAAGGTGCGGGGGGCAGGGGGATTTGAGCAGCTCTGTCTCATTTGAAGAGGCAGGTCTTGAGTCTCTTCCTGAATACTTGCAGTGACGGGGATAATCTGATGCTAAGGGGGGTTAATTCCAGGTCTTGGCCGCGATGTAGGAGAAGGCTCTTCCTCCCATTTAGGCTCTGCGAATGTGTGGGATTTCGGCCAGGGCAAGGTCGGCGGAGCGGAGGTTTCTCTTGGGTGCGCAGGAGAGGCTTTCGTTGAGGTATTGGGGTCCGGTGTTGTGGAGGGATTTGTAGGCATGAGTGAGCAGCTTGAAGGTCACTCTCTTTTCGACGGGGAGCCACTGGAGGTCTTGTAGGTTCTGGGTGGTGTGGTCTTGTTCTGGGATGCCGAGGACGAGTCTGGCTGCGGCGTTCTGGATAGTCTGGAGTTTTAGGAGTAGAGATTTGTTGATTGCAGCGTAGAGGATGTTCCCGTAGTCCAGTCTGCTGGTTATGAGTGTGTGGGGGACGGTCTATCTGGATTCAGGGGGATCCATCTGAAGGTCTTGAGGAGAATGCGGAGGGTGTTGAAGCATGTGGAGGAGACGGCGTTGACCTGCCAGTTCATGGAGAGGGAGGAGTCGAGTATGATGCCGAGGTTGCAGGCATGGTCTGTGGGTGTGGGAGGGTTGCTGAGGGCGGTGAGCCACCAGGTGTTGTGAATATTATCAAGTAATTCAACTTGAAAGCAGTGTGCACTGTCCATGTTTATATCTCTACAAACGTAATCACCTTACTAAAATATCTTTATATTAGTTTCCACTATTTATTCTCATTTTTACCATGATTCACCATTGTATAATTCATTCATATTCATGAATATACATTATACTATTTGTTACATGTAAACACAATCCTCTTTCATGCACATTATATGTTTGCATGAACATACTATAACCATGCTGAATATTTCATGCACAATGCGTTCTGGGACTTTAGGTCCCTTCTTCAGGGGAAATGTTTCTGAAAACCGCATGAACCCAAAATCCTTGAGTGAAACTTTCTTAGATTGGTTCCATTTGAACGACGTCACGTTCTACCAAGCAAAATTCCATCCCCCGTCTTTCCTCAATTCAGCTCTGCCTGGTTTTTGCAACTGCTTGAAAAACGCTACCGCCAGCGTCTGATTATTATTGATGTATGTTTGACAGCATACTTTGCGGTGTAGCACCATTGGTTAAATAAAACTCAAGAGTGCACCTCACACCCAAACCAACCACCAGGTGTTGTCCCATGTGGAGGGGGTGGGTCCGAGGACGAGGACTTCCGTTTTCTCCGAGTTGAGCTTCAGGCAGCTGCGGCTCATCCAGGATGCAACGTCTTTCATTCCTTTCAGGAAACTGTGTCTGGTGATGTCGGATTCCTTGGTGAAGGAGAGGATGAGCTGGGTGTCGTCGGCGTAGGGTACTATGCTGAGTCCGTGTTTTCTGATGCTGGAAGCGAGGGGGGGTATATAGATAATGAAGAGCGTAGGGTTGAGTGAGGATCCTTGGGGTCCTCACTACACTCTGCCTCACTTCAGTGTACGCCTCACCACTCTACACCACTCCACTCCACTCTGTGCTACTACACTGTATGCTATTCCAATGTACACCACTCCATTCAACAACAATCTATTTATACTATTCCAGACTGCACCTCTCCACTGTACGCCACTCCACTGTATGCAACTCCACTGTACACCACTCCACTCTAAGCCACTACACTATACGCTATTCCACTGTACACAACTAGTCTACACCACTCAGTTCAACGCTATTCGACTCTACGCCATGCCACCTCACTCCACTGTGTGCTATTTCACGGTACACTACTCCACTCTACACCACTTCACTCTGCGCTACTCCACTTAACGCCACTCCACTGTACTATTTTCAAGTCTACGAAACTCCACTCTACACTACTCCAGTGTACCCCACTCCCCTGTATGTCCCTCCTTTGTATGCTACTCCACTCTATGCTATTTCAGTGTAGGCAACTCTACGGTACACCATTTCACTGCATGCCACACCACTCTATGCTACTCGCCGGTATGCCACTCCACTGTATACTATTGCAGTATTTGCCACTCCACTCTACCGCACTTGACTCTATGCCAGTCCATTCTACACCACTCCACTGTACGCTATTCCACTGTATGCCACCCTACTCTACACCACTCCACTATATGCTATTCCACTGTACGCCAGTCCACTGGACACCAATCCTGTCAGCGCCACTCCACTGTATGCCACTCCACTATACGCCACTGTATTCTATGTAAATTTCATTGTACATAAATGCACTTCACCCCACTCCAGTGTGCGCTATTCCACTCTATGCAACTCCACTGTACCTATTCCACTGTACACCACTTCACTCTATGCCATCCTACTGTATACTACTCCACTCTACGTTATTCCAGTGCACGCCACACCACTCAACTCCACTTCATTCCACTTCACTGTACTCGGTTCAACAACACATTTTTATTTATAAGATTTATATAGCGCTAGCTAGACCCGGGGTATCAGAGCGCTTTACATACACAAGGGAAAACAAGTTGAATTACATAGCAGGACATAAGGATGCATAAAGATATAAGCAAACATTATAATTAGGCATACATTACATACTAGCACATAAGGATGCATAAAGCTATAAGCAAAACATTATAATTAGGCATAACAGTGAAGGGGAGGGAGAAAGCTCGGGAGGTTGAAACAGTCAAATAACCATCTATCCTTGATGGACAAGTGAGCTGGGAGTCAGCTGGGTTATTGAAGTATAGGTTCGTTGACTTGGACGTTAAAGTATTTCTTGAGGAGAAGGAGTTTCATGTCCCTTTTGAAGCAGGGGAAGGAGGGGATGCATCTGAGGTCTATAGGGAGTGAGTTCCACATCCTGGGTACGTTACCAAAAAAGGATCGGGACTGAATGGTTTTCCTTTTCAATTTCGGAGGGATGAGAAGAAGTGACTCCACAGTACTCCACTTAACAACAGTCTACGCCCCTCCACTCTACCACACTATAGTCCACTGTTTAACACTACACTGTGCAAGGATGTACTCCTGCCAATGACAGTGTACAGCACTCCACTTCACTCTACACCACTTTCCAAAACTCTACTTCACTCTACGACAGCCTACACAACTCCTTCCATGCAGCTCCACCCCAATTTACTAGGAGTGGGATAGTTTTGAAAAACATACAGGAAATGTGGGAAAGCCATCATTTTAAATAAGCCCATGATGGTAAGTGGCAGTGCTGCCGAATCCTCACTATACTTTCTGGTCCTGTAAATAATGTAGATATATTGAGTTCCCAGCCTAGAGAGGCATCCAGGGAAATCGTGAGGCCTAAGTACTTGAAATGTGTTGTAGCCACCATCATATTCAAGATCCTCCAGAAGCACACCCCACCAGAGGCAGGAGAACCGATTTATCCCAAATCACCCTGAGACCAGAAACCACACTGAATACCTGCACCATTCAGAAGACCCTGGGTGTTGAGCATTCAGGTCACTGGACATACAATTAGAGTCATCAGCGTAGAGGGAGACTCGGTCCTAAGCACTACCAGAATGCCCACAGACCTGAATCCTTTCGTATTCACTCTGCTAGGGGCTCAATCACCTGTGGAAACAAAAGGGATGATAGCAGACACCCCTGACAAGTCCCACAGCCAATGAAAAAGGGCACCAACAAGGCACCATTAACCCAGACGCACGCACATGGTGAGTAATACAACATTTTACCATCACCCAGGAAACGCCAGCCAAAGGCCGTTCTGTGCAGTACCCCAAGCATGAAGGGCCAATGAACAGTGCCGAAAGTCGAGTGAAAGTCTACAGCCTCCCCCTGCAATTCACCGGAGTTTGCCACAGCTGCCTGCAGGCACCAGAGACAGTGTCGAGAATATCTACCTAATTAATTCATTGATTGGGGGTGCACTCCCTTTTAAAAAAAAAACAAAAAACTTCTCTTTATGTTTTGCCTATATTTTTCCTCGGGTGCTGCAGAAAAGCAGGGGCTGTCAACTCTTGCAGTATATAAAAGATTAATTTCTAACAAGTACTAGGACTTGTGTGTGCTGCACACTATTCACCTGGTGCTAACACCACTCATTTAACATTCAATTTTTGATCTGATATACATTTTATTCTTTTTGTATCAAATCAATTTCTTAAGCGATAAAGCAATTTAACTGTACATTTCATTTGGTCGGTACAATATATACATCAAATCACAGTATATACTTTGTTAGATCTGGGGGTCTCTAGTTGGCAGGGTAGGTACCACTGTCCAAGTAGGGACCCTTGCTTCTAGTCAGGGAAAGGGGGATGCACTGTTAAGATAACCCCTGCTCACCCTCTAGGTAGCTTGGCCTGAGCAGTCTAGGCTATCAAAGGCAATGTGTAAAGTATTTGTACCAACACTCACAGTAACACAGTGAAAACACCACAGATTTACTCTACACCAGTTTTAGAAAAATAAGGTATCTTTACTAAAAACTTTACAAGACCAAATACTACAGAAAAACCAATACACAATTAAAAAGGTTACTTTAAAGATAGTTCAAGAGTTTGTTGAAAGTACTCCAGGGTGTAAAAATCAGTGTCCTGCACAATGCGACTCGCAATGCACAAAATGCGACACTCTCGTGCCCAACAGTACCTGTAGTTGCGCTAAGGTTCCCAAAAGCTATAACAATGAAGATGGCAAAGGCGATGCGATACTCCTGAGACCTTGGGGAGGCTTTGAAGCAGCCCTGCTTCACGCAGCAGAGGTGGATGCGCCGGCTCCGATCTGTAGGGGGAGGATGCGATGACTTTGGCTTTTGCTGCGTAGGTTTCTTAGGGGGAAGCTTCACGCGCAGGTACGGTGCGACGCTCTTCGATGGGGCGCGATGCGTGGCGCGGCGTTGACTTCTGGTGCCGCAACCCTCGATGCGCCACGGGACGGGACTCTGCGTCGACGCACGCAGCGACAGGATACTTTCACGCACCGGCAGTGGTGCGGCCCGCAAACTGGTTCTGCGACAACCTTCGCAGTGTCAGGAATCTTCACGCACCGGGACGATGCTCGAGGCACTTGGCGATGCGGGGACTCCGGGTGCTGCGATGACACCACGATGAAATTCTTCTCGCACTCTCGATCTTGCGACTCACAACCGGATGATGCGACCCTCCAACGGATGATGCGATGGGTACCAGTTACTCTTGTTCTCGCTCTCTGCTTTCCAGCTCCCAAACACAGCAAAACGACCTCCTGAGGCCCCAAGACTAGGCAAGCACTCCAAGGCAGGTCAGAACTCCCTCAGCGGAGTTCCAGGGGAGCTGGTGGTGAAGTCCTTTTGTTCCTGGGACTTCTTAAAAGGGAGCCAGCTCTCCTCAGGCCCTTGGAGATCAGAATTTAAAGAAGGGGACACTGCAGAGTCCTCCCCCTCTCCTTGGCAGCAAAGCAAAACAGCAAGCAGGCAGTCTTCTCCTCTTCAGTTCCTTCCAGCTTTCTCCTTGGCAGAGGTTCCTTCTTAGTTCCACAGTGATCTAAAGTTTAGGTGTCTGGGGTCCTCTTCTTATACCCCTCCAAGTCTTGGTCTCTCTTTGTTCCAGTGGGGGGATTCCCCTGCTCAAACCGGTTCCTGGGTGTGCTCTGCCCTGGAGCACCTGGTTCCTTTCAGAGTGAGGGGCAGGGTCGTTGGACGCCCAGCAGGAGGTGGAGCCTTCTTTGTGCTGGCAGACGCAGAGTCCTCTGCCTGGCCAGCAGGGGGTGGAGCCGGCATTGTGCTGGTAGAGGCAGCCCTATTCAAAACCCAGGGGCTACTCCTCCCACCCATCTAGAGCAGATCTCCCTATTCACCCTGCTGCTGACTCATCCAGACTCCTGGAGCCACCTAGCCCATCACATGACACCAGTCAGCCAATCTGCACACAGGCACACAGCAAGGTTAAACAGGAGAATAGCTACTTTCTAAAAAGTGCTATTCTCACACAGTGAATTTAAAAACCATCTTTCTAAAAAGATGTATAATTAAATTCTGAACACAAAGATACCAAACTTGGATTTTCTATCTTGCCTTTAGGGGAAGATAGGCATGTAAACAGCCTCCCCCATTCTGTCCTATGGGCAAGATAGCCTCTCAGCAGTGAAAAACGACAATAGCTGTAACTCACTACCAGGGCATGTTACACACCTCAGTACATGCCCTACCTTTCAGATACACTGCACCCAGCCCAGGGGGGTACCTAGGGCCACCATAGGGATGCCTTACATGTACAGAAAGGGAAGGATAAGGCCTGGTCAGTGGTTGCACTGGCCAGGTCGACATGGCAGTCCTGGACTGCACATAGGCACTGCAAGCAGGCCTAAGACATCATTTTAGCGCTACTCCTGTGGGTGGCACAACCAGTGCTGCAGCCCATTAGTAGCATTTGTACTACCAGCCCTGGCACTCTCAGTGCACTTTACTAGGGCCTTGCAGGTAGAACAAATATGCCAAACATGTATAGCCAATTACATCACAATTTCCCTAGGGAGCACTTGCACTTTGACACTGATTAGCAGTGGCAAAGTGCCCAAAGCATCTATACCAGTAAAAACGACATCCAGCATAGCATCAAAAATACAGGAGGTAGAGGCAAAAAGTCAGGGGTAACCACGCCAAAAGATGCCAGGTCTAACACATGTCCCCTCTAGCTGAAATGTGGGGAGAACTACCCACCCTCTTGGGAGTTCTCATCACTAAGGCGGAAAAACCTGGACAGACCGTCAGCGTTGGCGTGGTCTGTACCGGGACGGTGTTCCACCGTGAAGTCCATCCCTGTAGGGAAATGGACCACCTCAACAGCTTAGGATTCTCACCCCTCATCTGCATCAACCATCTAAGGGGCCTGTGGTCTGTCTGAACCCGGAAGTGAGTCCCAAACAAGTAGGGTCTCAGCTTCTTCACAGCCCAGACCACCGCAAAAGCTTCCCTCTCAATAGCACTCCACCTCTGTTCCCTGGGAAGTAGCCTCCTGCTAAGGAAAGCTACAGGTTGGTCCAAGTCCTCATCATTTAGTTGTGAGAGCACTGCTCCCACTCCATGCTCATAAGCGTCTGTCTGCACTATGAATTCCTTGGAGAAGTCAGGCGCCTTGAGTACAGCTGCTGTACACATGGCCTCCTTCAGGGTATCAAAAGCTTCTTGGCAGGCACTGGTCCAAATCACTCTCTTGGGTAACTTCTTGGAAGTTAGTTCTGTTAAGGGAGCAACAATGGTGCCATACCCCTTGACAAAACGGCAATAGTACCCGGTGAGTCCTAAGAAGGCTCTCACCTCTGTCTGGGTCCTGGGGGGTTCCCAATCCTGGATGGTATCTATCTTGGCTTGTTGGAGGGCCACCTGGCCGCTTCCTACCTGGTGTCCCAAATACACCACTGAACCCTGCCGTATCTGGCACCTACTAGCCTTGATAGTGAGGCCTGCACTGTGCAGAGTCTTCAACATTACGCAGAGGTGTTGCAAGTGTTCTTCCCAAGTGGAGCTGAACACAGCAATGTCATCCAGATATACGGTGCTGAATTGCTCCAGCCCGGACAGTACCTGGTTGACCAGTCTCTGGAATGTGGCAGGGGCGTTCTTCAACCCAAAGGGCATGACACAGAACTGGAAGTGCCCCTCTGGCGTTGAAAACGCAGACCTCTCTTTGGCCCCATCAGTTAAGGCAATCTGCCAGTACCCAGAAGTTAAATCAAACGTACTGAGGTAGTTGGTAGCTCCCAACTGATCCACAAGCTCATCAGCTCTGGGGATGGGGTGTGCGTCAGTCTTCGTGACCGCATTGAGCCCACGGTAGTCCACACAAAACCTAAGTTCTGGAGTGGCACCTGGCGCAGCAGCTTTGGGTACAAGTACCACTGGGCTAGCCCAGGGGCTGCTGGAGGGCTCAATCACCCCTAGATCCAACATCTTAGAAACCTCCTTCTTGATGCTGGCCCTGACCTTGTCAGCCGCCCGGTAAAACTTTTGCTTTACAGGCATGCTATCTCCAGTGTCCACATCATGGACACACCAGTTGGTGATACCGGGGGTCATGGAGAACAGAGATGCAAACTGACCCAACACATGGCGACAGTCCCTCTGCTGTTCTGGGGTCAGGGTGGGCGAGAGGACCACTCCATCCACTGACCCATCTTGCTCCTTAGCTTCCAGGAGGTCAGGAAGAGGATCGCTATCCTCCTCCATCCCTGCATCTGTAGCAAGTAGCATTGTTACTTCAGACCTCTCAAAATGGGGTTTGAGGCGGTTCACATGTAGGACCCTCATGGGGTTCCTGGGAGACCGCAAGTTGACCAGGTAGGTCACTTCACTCTTGCGCTCCACCACCTCATATGGCCCAGTCCACTTGTCTTGGAGCGCGCAAGGCTCCATTGGTGCCATCACCCACACCATCTGCCCAGGTTGAAACTCCACCAGAGTGGTATGCTGGTCATACCATCTCTTCATCTCATCCTGGCTGGCTTCCAGGTTCGCCTGAGCGAGTGTCCTGAAGCGCTGTGTCTGGTTGCGGATGGCCTGCACATAGCTGAACACATCCTGGGGGGTTTTCCCAGAGGATTTCTCCCAACCCTCCTTCACCAGACTGAGAGGTCCTCTAACAGGGTGCCCGTACAAAAGTTCAAAGGGACTGAACCCTAGAGACTTTTGTGGTACCTCCCTGTAGGCAAATAATAGGCATGGCAAAAAGACGTCCCACTTCCGTCTCATGGGCTCTGTCAGCCCCATGATCATGCCCTTCAGGGTCCGGTTGAACCTTTCAACCAACCCATTTCCTTGAGGGTGGTAAGGAGTGGTGAACTTATAAGTTACCCCACACTCCTCCCACAGAGACTTCATATACCTGGAGATGAAGTTGGTACCCCGGTCAGATACCACCTCTCTGGGGAAACCCACACGGGAAAAGATCCCCATCAACGCACGGCCCACCACCGGGGCTGTGGTTGTCCTGAGAGGGATAGCCTCCGGGTACCGGGTGGCATGATCCACCAGGACCAGGATGAACCTGTTGCCCAAGGCTGTCCTGGGGTCCAGTTGCCCCACAATATCTATCCCCACCTGCTCAAAAGGGGTGCTCACTACAGGAAAAGGCTGGAGAGGGCCTTTGCACTTCCCTCCAGCCTTGCCACTTGCCTGGCAAGTCTGGCATTATCTACAAAAGGAACCGACGTCCGTCTTCATCCCGGGCCAGTAAAAGTGGGTGGCAAGCCTTTGTCGGGTCTTGTCCTGCCCGAGATGTCCTGCAAGATGCACGTCGTGAGCCAGACCCAGTAGGAAGTGTCTGAACCCTGCGGGTACCACCAGGGTACGTGGTCCACAGGGCTCAGCAAACCTAGGCTCACTTGTACAAGTCATTCTCCCAGTAGAGAAATAAGTTCTTTGGATCAGCACCTGCTGCCTGGTCTGCAGCCTGGTGCCGCAGACCTTCAAGAGTAGGGCATGTCTTCTGCGCCTGGCAGAACTCCTCTCTGGAGGGACCACCCTCTTGCTGCCAATGGGTCAGCTCAGGTATGTCTCCCAGCTCAGCTACCTGTTCCCCTGTAGGCTCCAGGGCACCCCCTCAGGGTCTGCTCCTTCCTGGACCGTGGGAACAGCGGGGGTGGACGCACCACACCCCTTGCCCTTCCTCTTTCTGTCAGGGACCCGGGCCACTGTTTCAGGCTCCTGGTCTGCTTCACAACCCTGTCTGGCTGCCATGGACCGAGTGGTCACACAGACCCACTCAGGCAAACCCAACATCTCCAAATGAGCCTGGCGTTCCACCTCCTTCCACGGGGAACTCTCCAGGTCATTATCTAGCAGTCAGTCTACAGGCATGGATTGACTCACAACAACTCTGAGAGGCCCTGAGGACCCCCCCCCCACTCAAAGGGAACATGTGCCACCTTGCAAAGGCGCACGGAGTTGTCAGCTGACACTACAGGGTGAAGTACATCGGGAATGATCAGCTCCTCGGGGACCCACTGACACCTGACCGAAGTCACACTGGCTCCAGTGTCCCTGAGAGCCTCCACCCTCTTCCCATTGATGGTCACCCACTGCCTGTACTTCTTAGTGTTATTAGGGACAGGGGGTTCCCGGACCATCTCTGTGTCTCCTAAAGAGACAAGGGACATAACTGCTAATCCCTCCAAATCACTAGAAATTAAACCCCCCCCAAAGCTACACTTGCTATACCCGGTGTTGGAGCACCAGAGGGTGCCTGGGATTTCTTGGGACACACAGGGGATTTGTGACCCAATTCCTGACAGTGATAACACTTAATGGGACCCCTGTTATCCGACCTGCCCTTAGGGGGCCAGGTTGGTTTGGGTTTTGACTTGGGGGGCTGGGACTGGTTACCCTGGGAACTGTTTTGGGGCCCTTGGGAGAACTCCTTTTGGTTACCCTTGTCCCCCCCCCACTCTTCTGCTGGGGACCCTGCCCACCTTTGGCACAAAACCCCTATGGACCCTGGTACTGACCCAGCGGTCCGCCTCCTGTGCAAGCTCAAGGGGATCAGTAGGCTTGCGGTCTAAAAGATGCTGGCGCAGCTCTGGAACACATATACTACTCAAGTGCTCCCAAATGATCAAATTCAACAACCCCTTATAATCATTCACCTTGCTGCCCTTTATCCAACCTTCCAGTGCACGTGAGAACAGATTTACACATTCCACCCAAGTCTGGGACCCCTCCCTCCTGGAGTTCCTGAACTGTACCCTGTTCTGTTCTGGGGTTAACCCAAACCTGAGGCATAAGGCCTCCTTCATATGGGGATAGGTCAGGTTACCGGCTGCTTCCAAGGGCTCTAGAGCACTCCTCCCTGAGGCCTCAAAATGCTTCCACAGACCTGCACCCCAATCTTCTTCAGGCACTCTATGCATCTTACAAGAAATCTCATAGGCAGAAAACCACCCATAGATATAATCACTCACTCTGTAACTCTGAACCACATCCTTGGGGATATATACCTTACCCCGTTTCACTGGCTGTTTGCTGCCACCATTTGAGCCAGTCTCCACCTCTCTGGCTTTGATCTCCAGCTCCTTCATGCTCAACTCATGAGCCAAGAGCAATTTTCTTTCCTCAAAAGCAAGGGAATTCTTCTTCTCCTCCTTTGCCATTTCCATTTTCATTACTTCCAGCTCATGTTCTCTGATTCTTTGATTCTCTTGTAACTCCTCTGCTGGGGAGAGACCCCTGCTGGAATGGTGGCTCCCCGCTCCGCTGGTGGGGTTGCCCACTGGCAAATCATTTGCCCCAAACCCATTCTCTTCATTATTATCATCTGCTCCCTCAGCCTCTTTAGCCTCCCACCAGGTTTTCAGAACCTTCTGAAGCTCTTCCTTTCTGAAGTTGCTTTTTATGGGGCAACCAAAATCCTTGCAGAACTGCTTGAGCTCCTCCACCTTGTATGAATACAAATCCTCAATGGTGAACTCTAGCTCTCCTTCTACACTGGCTGCTTTCTCACTTGGAGCCATGATAATTCAAGAGTTACCTCACAAATAGAACCAATAATCAACAATCGGCAGTATGTGGCTGTGTAATGGTCTGCGCTCCTAGTGACGTACACCAATTACTGTGGGTCAAGTACAAATACAAGTTCAATCCTCACCGCTGACCACCAATGTTAGATCTGGGGGTCTCTAGTTGGCAAGGGTAGGTACCACTGATCAAGTAGGGACCCTTGCTTCTAGTCAGGGAAAGGGGATACACTGTTAAGATAACCCCTGCTCACCCTCTAGGTAGCTTGGCCTGAGCAGTCTAGGCTATCAAAGGCAATGTGTAAAGTATTTGTACCAACACTCACAGTAACACAGTGAAAACACCACAGATTTACTCTACACCAGTTTTAGAAAAATAAGGTATCTTTACTAAAAACTTCACAAGACCAAATACTACAGAAAAACCAACATACAATTAAAAAGGTTACTTTAAAGATAGTTCAAGAGTTTGTAGAAAGTACTCCAGGGTGTAAAAATCAGTGTCCTGCACAATGTGACTCTCAATACACAAAATGCGACACTCTCGTGCCCAACAGTACCTGTAGTTGCGCTAAGGTTCCCAAAAGCTATAACAATGAAGATGGCAAAGGCGATGCGATACTCCTGAGACCTTGGGGAGGCTTTGCAGCAGCCCTGCTTCACGCAGCAGAGGTGGATGCGCCGGCTCCGATCTGTAGGGGGAGGATGCGATGACTTTGGCTTTCGTTGCGTAGGTTTCTTAGGGGGAAGCTTCATGCACAGGTACGGTGCGACGCTCTTCGATGGGGCGCGATGCGCGGCGCGGCGTTGACTTCTGGCGCATCAACCCTCGATGCGCCACGGGACAGGGACTCTGCGTCGACGCACGCAGCAACTGGATACTTTCACGCACCGGCAGTGGTGCGGCCCGCAAACTGGTTCTGCGACAACCTTGGCAGTGTCAGGAATCTTCATGCACCGGGACGATGCTCGACGCACTCGGCGATGTGGGGACTCCGGGTGCTGCGATGACGACGCGATGAAATTCTTCTCGCACTCTCGATCTTGCGACTCGCAACCGGATGATGCAACCCTCCAACGGATGATGCGATAGGTACCAGTTACTCTTGTTCACGCTTTCTGCTTTCCAGCTTCCAAACACAGCAAAACCACCTCCTGAGGCCCCAAGACTAGGCAAGCACTCCAAGGCAGGTCAGAACTCCCTCAGCAGAGTTCCAGGGGAGCTGGTGGTGAAGTCCTTTTGTTCCTGGGACTTCTTAACAGGGAGCCAGCTCTCCTCAGGCCCTTGGAGATCAGAATTTAAAGAAGGGGACACAGCAGAGTCCTTCCCCTCTCCTTGGCAGCAAAGCAAAACAGCAAGCAGGCAGTCTTTTCCTCTTCAGTTCCTTCCAGCTTTCTCCTTGGCAGAGGTTCCTTCTTAGTTCCACAGTGATCTAAAGTTTAGGTGTCTGGGCAGGTAGAACAAATATGCCAAACATGTATAGCCAATTACATCACAATTTCCCTAGGGAGCACTTGCTCTTTGACACTGATTAGCAGTGGCAAAGTGCCCAAAGCATCTATACCAGTAAAAACGACATCCAGCATAGCATCAAAAATACAGGAGGTAGAGGCAAAAAGTCAGGGGTAACCACGCCAAAAGATGCCAGGTCTAACATACTTATTGTACATTTTTTCGTGAAAAAGAACAATGTTCTGTCAACTTATTCATGCTATTTTAAATTATGCCCAATGCATTTCGGGACACTAAAGAGTCCCTTCCTCAGGGGCCAATCTGTAATAAACACAAAACATAAAATAATGATGTACTAAACTAATAATAATTTAAATGTGCAATGCTATAGTCGCAAGTATGCGGGGGGAAAAAACGGCTGTTAGAAAATCAATAGCAACGTGTATGATCTCAGGAGCAAACATCAAGTTGAGACATACAAGTGACTGCAATACGCAAAATGTAATATACTGTATAAAATGTCCATGTGGAAAAGCTTATGTTGGAAAAACTGAACGGAAAATGAAAACCAGGCTCACAGAGCATAAAAGTAGGATCAGAACAAAACATTTACATTCGGCACTAGCAACCCACTGGACTGAGGCAAATCATGTAATTTCGCAACTCAGATTTCAAATTATAGAAAAAGTAAACAGGTATCCAGGGGTAGACAACTACAAAAAACTACTTCAATGTGAAGTGTACTGAATAAAAACTCTTGACACCATGATTCCGAAGGGGCTCAATGACAGGTTAGACATGTCATGTTACATGTAGGTTCAGCGCATGGCCATATAGGAATTTATATTAAGGTGACACATCAGTATAACATTGAACAAGCAGGGTCACACACAGCAGTCTAAATATAACATAAACAGGGTTCACATTTCATCATGAATACCAATAAAGGACACAGGAGTGTAACTAATGTCTTTATTAGCTGGTTCGGGAGTGTTGGAATTGAGTACATGCTAATAGACTAACGTCGTCATAGTATCTTGATTAGCCGGTTTTGGAGTGTTGGAATCGAGTACAAGCTGATACACTAACGCCGTCATAGTGGTTCGGTAGTTGTTTTACATAACACAGTTATTACAGTGATACAACCAAGGTGTTAACACAGCGTATAGATAGCAGCATGGCTTTCCAGGGTCAGTGCTTTGAAATGGACCGTTCAACTCGTCATACACGTTGCTATTGATTTTCTAAAAGCCGTTTTTTCCCCCCGCATACTTGCGACTATAGCATTGCACATTTAAATTATTATTAGTTTAGTACATCATTATTTTATTGGCATACTTGGGTCATCCGTTTTTACACTTTTTCATAAACACAGACGATTATACACTCTTCCAATATGGCGATTTCCCTCAACACACAGTAGGTGGCTTTCAGATTGAGAGTCCGTCCTCTGTGTTGATGAACGCACACACATATGGTTTGAATCGCGAACGCATCCGGTAACGAACAGATAGTGCAAGTAACGGGACTTGTTTTCGGATCGTACAATCATGCATTTAGGTAAGACTTTGTTGCGGGCCCCAGCGGTTATGATAACATGGATATGTTATTGAGAATATGTCACGCGGACATTAGCAATAGTCTGACTCCTATGCTTCTATTATTTTTAGATTTTGGCCTCAGTTGGTGATTTTGAGGTAAGACACAGTCGCGAGACGCGGAGTCAATTGTGGCATGATGGCATTGTTGTGGCTAGTTGAAGATAATATCGGTTCTTTAATATGTGGCATTGGTCTGTTGTAGATTTCTAGAAGCAGGAATCTATTGCTACGAAGTTGAAGGTATGATTACACAATTTACACACAAGAAAACATTAGATTTCATTTCTAAATGCACAAGACATAAGCACAAGCAAGCATTATGAGTTGACAAGAGATTTATTTTTCAAAAGATAGTGTTAAAATAAGTGATATTGGGCCTATTTGAGCAGCCAGTGAACGTAATTTTTTATGTTTTGTGTTTTTTACAGATTGTCCCCTGAGGAAGGGACTCTTTTATGTCCCGAAATGCATTGGGCATAATTTAAAATAGCATGATTAAGTTGACAGAACATTGTTCTTTTTCACGAAAAATTGTACGATAAGTATATACTGTGGTTTGATGTATATATTGTACCGACCAAATGAAATGTACAGTTAAATTGCTTTATCGCTTAAGAAATTGATTTGATACAAAAAGAATAAAATGTATATCAGATCAAACATTGAATGTTAAATGAGTGGTGTTAGCACCAGGTGAATAGTGCGCAGCACACACAAGTCCTAGTACTTGTTAGAAAATAATCGAGAATATCTACCTGGTATAAAACCGTTTTGGTTACGTGTCAAATGGGGGTCCTGAAACCACCAAGTATTCAGTCGCAAGACCTGATCTGTCCACCCACCTGCCTAGTGAGCTCAGCTTCCAATGAGGAATGGTCAGAGAGTCCCCTGGGCAGAATCTGTACTTAAGAGATGGTAGTAACCTAGCTGGCTGGTATAAAGATATGTCAATACGAGAAAATGAGTGATGTGCAGCTGTACTGTGAGTGTATTGCTTTACCTTTAAGTGCCATCTACACCATACATCAAATAATCACAGCAATATCATAAAGTTAGCCAAGCAGGATTTCATATTTGTGCACATGAAGCTAAGTACATCCAATTTCGAGTCCATTACAGTATTAAAGTCTCCGTCAATGACCACTACTCCCAAAGGCAAACTGAGAACCAAATTTTATAAGCTTTCCAAAGCATCCCCAAGTAAACCAGGCAGAGCACATACACTAATGAGATTCCAGTACATCCCTTCCAACAATCCCCATATGAAAACGTACCTGCCCAGTGGATCTGACTGGATTGCAATGGATGTGGGGGGAAACGTCATCTTTTCAACGAGTAACGCAACCCCTTTGGAACTCCTGGCAAACCCAGCTTGAAAAACCCTTGTATTCCCAAATCTACCCAGGAAAGTACAAGTGGAGCCAATGAGATGGATTTCTTGCAGAAGCAATGCAACAGGGCCTTGCCTTTTGGCATATAACAATACTGCCCTCACTTTGTTTTGTCATTGAGGTCATTTACATTCCATGAAATTATACAATATTGATCATTACATGGATTGTTTCTAGGCAAAGCTGTATGTGTCATGTCTGTGTGTAATGTAAAATGCAATGGGAGACAAGTCTCCCCCAAATGTGTTTGTTGAGGGCTACACTCTCCCAGTTTGCTGACAAACCTGTAATGCCACACTTTACCACTGTACTTTGCAGCTAACGAGCAATCCAGTATCCTCCAAAAGCGATCCACCAAGACACAGCATTTTCAAGTTGGCCTTCTAGGGCCCAATCCACAATGTAACTGTACCTAGAGAGCTGCGACTATTCCAGCCAGCGGCCACCACCAGAAAATAGGCCTCTTAATGGGGCACACTACGATGTACAGCTCCACTCTAACAAATGGGCACAGCACAGCTCCAGTGGAAGCCACTCTCGTCAGTTGGCTCCTCTGGGGTAGAAGGCTGCCCCACAGGTCCAGTTACTTTTGGTTCCTGGCTCCCGCAGAGTGCAGAAAATTGCCCAGCCCTGGTCACTCTGCCTCCTGCCTCCAGCCATCAGGGGCTGCCACAGCAGTTGGGGGAACCCAGGTGCTCCGCATGCACATTTCCAGGTTGCAAGTTGTTAGTGGCTTGGCATGATCATCATGTTGGAATCCCACAGCTATGCCCATTATCGGTTTGTGTGCCAACCAGATGGATACCAAGCAAGCAGAATCAGGGCAAACTCTTCATGCCCACAATATCAGCAGTGCCTTGCAGAAGTTGTGCAGGCTGGGAGTCTCACTGAGTCAAGGATCTTGATGGATTATGAGGGAGGTGTGGAGGGGAACGCAATCAGGCATACAAAATGTTTGGCTGCTAGTAAACACCCCCAGTGGTGCCCAGATTTCCTGAAGAATGTAAAGCAGTACATGTAGCAAGGGTGGCTCCTGGTGTTGGGAGAAGGCGCTCCAGCTCTTCCAAATCAAAAAGCCATGCAGATGGTAAGTGCAAAAAGTAATTACATTCCACATTTCTTTTAGAATGAGTGCCTGCCAGATGTGACCCTCGCAGCTCATCAACACTGACGTCAGACAAACAGGCAGGTTTCCTAAGGCATGGGCACTACAGCATATCTACCAGAAAATGGCTTTACTCTTGCTGTTATTTTTATGGAACCAATGAGCTAAGATGACTCCAGTCCTGGCCTTGAAGACTTGGGGGTCCTCAAAGACCCCCCCATTAATCCCTTCGCTGCTAGGCCTTTTCCCCCCGAGCGAAGCCTTTTTTGGCTATTTGGGGTACTTTGCCTAAAGGCCCCCTAACCTTTTGTCCACATAAGGTATCCATGCCAAATCTGCACCCTTTTTTGCCAACATCCTGAGGATTCTAAAGGAACCCAGGGTTTGTGGATTTGCCTGGAGGGGACCAAGAAATTAGCCAAATTTTGTTTTTTGAGGTAAAAATTTGAAAAAAGAAAGAAGAAAGTGTCTGTATTTTCCCCTGCAAACAGTGTCAATGAACGGTATGTGGTGCTAAAATCATCATCTTCGTAGCTTTCCGGAACAGGCTGACTTTTGTCAGAAAACCAACCTTTTGTACACAGTTTTCGCATTTTACTGGGACATAGCCCATTTTTCCTATTTTTTGTGCTTACAACCTCTTTCCAGTTAGTGGTAGAAATGGGTGTGAAACCAATAATGGATCCAGGAAAGCTATACATTTCTGAAAAGAAGACAAAATTCTGAATTGAGCAAGGGGGGATCATTTGTGCAGATCCTTCAAGGGTTTCCTCTAGAAAGTAACAGTTGAAATAAAAAAATATTGAAATTGAGTTGAAAAAAACCCAGCCATTTGTGCCTAGGTTTTCACCTGTAACTTCTTCTAACTTTGGCAGATTTTTGAAAGCAATATACCATTACGTTTGCTGGACCCTTCTGGTTGCCGAAATATATAGGACTTGTAGGTTCACCAAGAACCCGAGGTACCGAGAGCCAAAAACTGAACTGCACCTTCCAATAGTTTTTCATTGTGTGCCGGGTATACAGCAATTCATTTTATAAAATATAAAGAGTGAAAAATAGGTATCAAGGAAACCTATGTATTTCTGAAATGGGAACAACATAGAGAGTTTAGAAGAAGTGGTTATTTGTACATCGCTGAATTTGTGGGTATGCATACTAGCATGTAAATTAGAGTGCATTTTTCAAAATGACTTTTCTTTACACACTCTTACATCTGGAATGCGGAAATGCATATAAAGACAATTGGAAATAACACTTGTTCTACTATTCTGTGTTCCCCTAAGTCTCCCGATAAAAATGGTACCTCACTTGTGTGGTTAGGCCTAGTGCCTGTGACAGGAAACGGCCCAAAATACAATGGGGACACATCACATTTTTCCACTGAAAACTGGCCCTTTTTTTGCAATATGCCTAGCTGTGGATTTGGGCCCTACCCAAAGGAAACTTAGCAAAATAGTACTTTTTGAAAACTAGACACCCAGTGGAATCCAGGATGGGGTGACATGTGTGGCTCTCACCAGGTTCCGTTACCCAAATCCCTTGCAAACTTCAAACTTTGACGAAATACACACACTTTCCTCACATTTCTGTGATCGAAGGTTCTGGAATCTACAGGGAGCCACAAACCTCCACCCACCCAGTATTCCCCCAAGTCTACTGATTAAAATGGTGCCTCAGTTGTGTGGGTAGACCTAGTGCCCATGACAGGAAATGGCCCAAAACACAATGTGGACACATCAAATTTTTGAAAACGGATCCTTTTTTTTGCAATGTGCCTAGCTGTTGATTTTGGGTTCTAGCTCAGCCGACTGCTAGGGAATCCTAGCAAACCTGTACATTTCTGATAACTAGACTCCCAGGAGAATCCAGGATGGGGTGACATGTGTTGACCTCACTGGGTTCTGTTACCTAATCCCTTGCAAACCTCAAACACTGGTGCTTATTTTCCCTCCATGTTAAAGAACAGTAGATGTTTCAGCACCCAGGGTAATGTGCTGCATAGCTAAATACATATAAGGTCCCAAATGCGAGACCGATTGCATTGCAAAAGCTTGTTTGCAATGTGCCTAGCTGTGGATTTTGGGCCCTAGCTCAGCCGGCACCAAGGGAAATCTGGCAAACCTATACATTGTTTTAAACTAGACACCCCGGGGGATCCAGGATGGGGTGACAAGTGTGGATCACACCAGGTTCTGTTACCCAGAATCCCTTGCAAACCTCAAACTTTGCAAAAATAAACACCTTTTCCTCACATTTCTGTGATTAAAAGTTCTGGAATCTGTGGGAGGCCACAAACTTCCACCCACTCAGCATTTCCTTCAGTCTCCCGACAAAAATGGTACCTCACTTGTGTGGGTAAGCCTGGTGCCCCCAATAGGAAATGCCCCAAAACGTACTGTGGAGACTTCAAAATTATCGATCACAAAATGATCTGGTTTTGCGAGGCAGCCCCATGCGTTTTGGTCCCGGGCTCAGCGGCCATTTAGGGAAACCTACCAAACCCAGACAGTTCTGAAAACTAGACACCTGGGCAGTGGAGGTGTGGCTTGTGTAGATCCCCCAATGTTTTCTTACCCAGAATCTCCTGCAAACCTAAGTAAGGTATTGTTTATATCACGGGATTGAGGGGAATGCTGGGTGGTAGGAAATTTGTGCTGGCGCATTGATCCTTCAAATTTCCCACACAGACATGTGAGCAAAATGTTACATTTGAGCTAACTTTGAGGTTGGCAGAGGATGCTGGGGAATCCATGCAAGCCACACCGCCAGCCAAGCGACAGTCCACACACACCGCCAGCCAAGTGCCAATCTACGCACACCTCCAGGCAAGTGCTATCCACGCACACCGCCAACCAAGCGCCAGTCCATAAACACCGCCAGGCAAGCGCCATTCTACACACACTGCCACCATGCGCTAGTCCACACGCACACCACCAACTAAGCACAAGTCCACACACACCGCCAGCAAAATGCTAGTGCACACAGCCAGCCAAATGTCAGAATATGTAGACCGTCAGCCGAACCCCAGTTCACACACATACAGAAACATTCCCTGGGGTAGATGAGCCTGAAAATATCACAGAGCAGCACCCAATGGGGGCAAAAATGGCTAAAATGTGTGCCTCAAATAAAAGGAGAGCGACTCTTGACATTTGGGCGGCTCTATAACATGCCTTAAACATATCCCTGGTTCCTACTGGGCTTTCGGCCCTCACCCGGGGGGGGGGGGGCAGATCTGGTGTAATGACCTCCATCTGCCCCCCCAGAGGGGTAGAAAGACTGTGCCCATTTGTTTTTTAGGGGGTAGGGGTATCGGCATACCCATTCTGGGCAGCCCCACCCTACACAAAAGTAAAAATTAGTTCCTGGTGTCTAGTGGGCTTTCTGATCAGGGGGACAGAAAGACTGTCCCTTGGCAGAAAGTCTATTTTGAAAAAAAAGTTTTTTATTGAATCATTGAAAATTAACAAGTGGTCTTGGCACATACAAATTATTATGTAGAAAAAACATCAGCAAAATCAGGCAGTGGAGCTTCCACAAATCGCATTCCCAGCACAAGAGAACAAAATCTTAGGTCATGAGAAAGCAAGGAGGATAAAGAAATTAAGCAATGAAAATCTGAGCAGATATGCAAATATACAAAAAACCAATCTTAAAGATGTTTACCCAATCCAACTAGCAATTTGGCGACCAAATCTTTCTCCCCATTTCCCCTTTCCTGCGCCCTTTCAGTCTGTAAACAGCTGACTCCATATTATAAGTGGATAAAAACTTAGCCCGCCAAGTTATGAATGTGGGAGGGTCAGGGCTAATCAAGTGGGAAGTAATGCATGTTCTAGCAATAGCCATTGCAACAAATAAAAATCCACATTCAGATCTAGACCGAACCATGGTCTCCTGGCTCCCTTCTACCCCCAAGATAATCATCTCAGATGTTAAAGAAACTGGTATGCCGAGTATATGGTTCAGAAAAAAATCGATATCCTGGAGGAATTTGGTCGGATTGGGGCAGGAGAAGACCATATGTATCGTATCTGCAGCCCATGCTCCACACCTACTGCAGGACTTACCCCATGGACCTGCCCATTTAGAGATCTTCCCCGGAGTATAAAATAAGTCAAATGCCGACATGAAATGTTGGATCCTCAGGCTGCCAGTAATTAAAATCTGGTTGGCAAATTCCAGAGACCGCTCTAAGTCAATACCATCTTTACCAAACTTCTTTCCCCATCTATCAGTCTGGGTAAGCAGGTCGTCAGGAAGACCAGCCAGCAGCATTTGATAAATTGTCCCAATACGAGATCTATTCCCTATAGTGTTGACCAGGGGTATTTTACCCATGTTTGCATCTGTTTGAGCCATGACTTTATCCAGGTAACTCCTGATCTGCAAATATTTGAAAAAGTGTCTCATAGACAGCCCAAACTTTTCTTGTAAGTTAGAGGTGATTTGTCCCCCGCTGCAGACATCCCCCAGAACATTAATCCCTAAATTGCCCCAACTGGACGCGGTTGGATCTTGAAAAATTGAAGGTAAGAGTCTAAAAACGGGGTATAAGCATTAATATTTGAGATGCCGAGCTTCCGCCGTATCTGTTTCCCCCAGATAGAATAGGCTGATTGAATGATTTTAAATTTGTTTTTTTAATAATAACTCAGCTCTAGAATTTTTACTAGACATTGACCAGCAGACTCACCCAGTGCTACCTCGTAAATGGTAGGTCTATCAGCGGCAGGGATACTGCATTATCCCCGACCAGCAATATCCCCATATGCTGTAGTAATGTAGCCCAGTGATAGAGGAGAAGGGAGAAGGCTGGGCATCCCCCATAAAATACATAAATAAATAAATAGAGGCATTTGTAGAGCGCGCAGCTACCCCAAATGGGGTGTTCCGGCGCTATTACAGACCGTAGGCAGGATAAGGGGCCACACAGAACTCATCATGCTGACTAAAAAGCCAGGTTTTCAGGGACTTTCTAAACTCCTGTTCGGACTGCATCGTGCGAAGGTGCAAGGGGAGGTTGTTCCAGCATTTGGTGGTACCCACCTCGAATGGTCTGCCACCCATTCTAGCTTTTGCAAAACGGGGTATGAAAAGAAAACATTTGTTTTTAGACCTTAAAGATCTGGTTTGTTGATAGGGTCGGAGTCTCCTCCTCAAAAAGTGTAGCCCTCTTCCTTTAACTGCGCAAAAGGCAAACGTCAGGGCCTTGAATTCAATCCGCTTGGCTATTGGCAGCCAATGTAGTTGCCTAAGGTAAGGGGAAATGTGGTGTCGAAGCGGGATGCCACAGACCAGATGGGCAGCAGCATTTTGAACAATCTGGAGTCTGTGGATCAAGCGAAAAGGAAGGCCCATATATACAGGCCATTCGCGTAATCAAGGTGAGAGGTGATCGGAGCATGGATCACGGTTTTGCGGGTTGCAACAGGCAGGAAATTAATAAATTTCCTAATAGTTTTAATTTTGCCAAAGCAAACCGCCGAGACAGTTTGAACATGAGTCGAGAGGGACAAATCTTTGTCCCATCTCACACCTACATTTTTGACCGAGTCCTTTGGAGTGGTAGCATTGCCCAGTTCCGAAGGCCACCATGCATCAGGCAGGGGAGGAGAGGGTTGATTAAAAAACAAGACCTCGGTCTTGTCCACGTTAAGTTTTAAAAAATTGCGGGTCATCCAGTCGGCGATGTTTTTGAGGCATTCTTTTAGAGGGTCAGATGTGGAGACTGACGCATCTCTAAAGGTGAACAGTAACTGAGTGTCATCCGCGTATGATGTTACTTTAATCCCTGTTTTGGAGATAAGCTCCGCCAAGGGTGTTAAATAGACAGAGGAGCAGGCTCAGGGCTGAGCCCTCAAGAACTCCCCATTTAGGAGGATTGGCGGATGAGGTGAAGGGGTGTGTCAGGACCTGTTGATTACGGTCACATAAGAAGGATGATAACCAATTCATAACTGTTCCCTGGATGCCTGTGTCCTTTAGTTGATCTAAAAGGATTGGATGAGACACCATGTCGAATGTTGCAGATAAATCTAACAGCACCAACATGGCCTTTGAGTCTCCATCCACTGCTCAACATATGGAGTCAGCCATTTCCATCAAAACAGATTCTGTACTAAATCCTGTGCGGAAGCCCGACTGAGATTCATGAAGGAGGCTGTTGGACTTGATAAACCCTGCCAGTTGCTGGTGCACTAGTTTCTCCAGAACCTTCGCCGGGGCGGGGAGCAGAGAGATAGGCCTGTAGTTGCTAGTAATTTAAGGGTCAGAGTTGGCTTTTTTCAGAATAGGAAGAAGAAAGGCATGCTTCCAGGCTGCAGGATAGATACCCTGCCTGAGTGAGGAATTCCAAATGGCATTTAAGTGGGGATTAAGACACTCTGCCAGGGCACTGTATTGTTTTGCCGGCCAAGGGTCGCCAGGGGAACCTGATTTACACTTCTGAAGCTCTGTCAGTGAGGCTTCCATAGAGATCTCCACAAATTCAGAGAAGACTGACCTATCAGTCTGCTCTAATTTGTGAGCATTAGTCATCTGAGGGACGTTGGGTACAACAGGGAAGGACGAGTAAATGAGCGCGATTTTCTTTTGTTACATAGTATCTGTGAGGGAGGGCGAACGTGGGTGAGTGCGAGGTGGTTCGTGAAAGACTTTACAATTTTAAAAATTTCCCTAGATTAATTCTTAAAATTAGTAATCGGTTCGGCCAGAAAGTCTCTGTTTTTTCCAATAAGGAGTTTGCGATATTCTTTAAGTACTGCCCGATAACAAGTTTAACTTTCCTCGGAGTAGGTTAGTCTCCAACTACGTTCTAATTTTTTACATTCAGATCTTTTTGCTCTCATCTCCTCAGAATACCAAGGTGTGGAGGGGGCGTTCTTGAAGAGTTTACTGGTTTCAAGGGGGCCAAGAAATCAAAGGCCTCGCTAACCCATTTATTTAAATTTGCGATGCTGGCATCTAGATCATTTGAGAAAGAGGGCTTGGAGTCCTTTAAGTGTTGGGAAAGAGACTCAGGGGTGACCCTACGCAATTTTCTTCTAAGATCTTTGGGGATGGAGGTGGCTCTCCCATCGCTAATCAGATGTAATTGAAAAGGGATCAAGAAGTGATCTGACCAGATCGCTGGAACAGGAGGGTGGACTACAATGTCGGGTAGATTAGAGCAGATAAGGTCCAGTGTATGACCAGCCTTGCATGTAGGAAATCGCACATGTTGTATTAAATTGCAGCCGGTCAGTGTGGAAAAAAAGTTGGTACTATGTGGGAAGGTAGGATCATCCACATGTAGGTTAAGGTCGCCTAACAGTGTAAAGTTAGAGTACCGCGCGCTGGCCTGGGCAATATAATCCACGAGGGTGGCGGCAAATTTAAGGCTGCAGTCAGGTGGTCTGTAAAGCAGGAGTCCTGAGCAGGAGGTGGACGCTGAGAGTTTGACACAGAAGGGCAATCCTTCAATAGTATCACTCTGCTCGAAGTTGGAAGTAGCAATCTCCCATTTAGTTTTATGGATGATTGCTAACCCACTCCCAGGTCTCCTGCTATGCCTATTGACACAGACTATTCCATAATCCTCGGGGATAGCTAAAGTCAGCGCGGAATTGGAATCATCCCGTAGCCACGTCTCGGTCAAGAACATGAGGTCCCAGCTGTTGTCTAGAAGGGACTGATGTATGTCCAAGGATTGCTTGGACAGGGATCTGCAATTGATTAAGCAAGCTTTACCCTATGTCTGGGTAAAATCATCAATATAACTGCTCTACGATACCCCCAAAGGAATCTAACACATACCCTCTCGGCCTTAGAAATACAAGATGCCAGAAATTCCAAGGGTATGGTCCGAAACAAGTATACAAATTTGGGGAAAACCGTCATTTTGATGACATTGCATCTGCCATGCATTGATAAATGCAGATGATCTAGTCTCTCAAGTGTCTTGTTAATTTTTCTTATTATTGGCAGAATGTTTAACTCAGGTATATGCTCCACTGAGGCCATAATCTTTACACCTAAATATGTTGCTGCGGATACAGTTGGAACTTCTTCCGGAAATGATGTGGCTGAGTGTAGGATCTCGGTTTTATCGATGTTTAATTTGTAACCCGAGACAGAGCCAAATATCTCTACCGACTACTTTAATGCCGGAAGAGCTGATCTTATATCGGACGTAAAAACGGCAATATGGTCAGCATATGCCAATGTTTTATAAGCAATACTGTTAACCATAACAGCTTTAATCGATGTATTTACGTCAAGTTTATTCAAAAAGGGATCGATATATATTGTAAATAATAGCGGGGAGCAAGGACAACACTGCCGAGTTCCTCTGCTTATAGTAAATGATCTAGATATTTGAACAGATATCCGAATACAGGCCTCAGGAAGTACATATAGTGCCTGAACTGCTTGTATAAAATCCTTAGGTAGGCCTTTTGCATACAGGGCGGACCAAAGAAACCCCAGGAGACCCTGTCGAACGCTTTCTCTGCGTCCAGCAGGATCATCCCGAGAGGTGTCCTTGTGGCCTGAGCCCAGTCAAACAGAGCTATGGCACACCTGACGTGGTCCGATGTGTCTCGACCCGGGATAAACCCGTGTTGGCATATGTTAACCAATGGAGTAATGACCTTGCTCAGCCTTAGGACAATTATTTTAGAATAGATCTTACTGGCAGTGCATATCAAAGAGATAGGTCTGTATGATGATGGGCTTAGCTCAGGTTTATCCTTTTTTTTAAAACTACTATAGTGGTTTTATGCAAGGAGTCGGGAATCTTGCCCTTCTGGGCCATTTGGAATAAAGATTCAAGCACACCTCGAAGTGTTTGCCAAAACGTGCGATAAAATTTGAGCGGTAAAGCGTCAGGGCCGACAGCCTTACCAGCTGCTAGCAAAGTTAGAGCAAGCTCGACCTCGTCCCCCATGATTGGAGCAGACAGCACCATGCTTTGTTCCGGGGTAACCTTCAAAGTTTCGTAGTCCCGCAAAAATTCCTCCCCAGATGTCGCTCCTACATGTCTCAGCGGTATATAGCTCCTGATAGAAATCCTGAAAAATCTTCATGACCTCCCCTGGTGAATCCTGGATCTGACCTGATTGATCCTGAATACGAGGAACTCTATTAAAAACTCCCCTTTGTTGTATACTTTTCGCCAACAACCTGCCTGAATTCTCCCCATATTCATATATGTCCACCCGGTGCTGAGCAAATTTAATAGCCAATTCATCACAAAAAAATTGGTGTATTCTGGCCTTTGCAACTGCTATCTGCTGCAAGCATTCATCTGATTTTTGCATATCCCTGATTACCCGCATAAGCTCTTCCTCCGCCTTCTGTAGCTGTTCCACCCAGCCATTAGTCTTCTCTTTGACCATCCTTTGTCGATAAAGGGAGAAACTAAGAGTCTGCCCCCGTACTGCCGCTTTAAAAGTGTCCCAAACTATTACTTCAGATGTGGTGCCCCTGTTGATGTTAAAAAACTTGGTAATCCATTTGGTCATATATTGACAGTATGCCTGATCCAGCAGTAACTTCCTGTCAAACGTCTAGGTCACCGGAGGTTGTGAGAAGGAACTCGTTGTAAACTCAATCACTAGCGGGTTATGATCTGATATTATCTTTGGGAAGAGCTCAATATTGGCCTTTTCTGTGATTTGATCAGAAGCAAAGAAGTAATCCAATCGGACAAATTTGCAGTGAGGTGCTGAAAAATAGGTGTACCCTGGCTCCATCTGCCCATGCCTCTGCCAAATATCGATCAGTCCATGTTCCCTGACTAACCCATGCAGAGCCCTAAAAGTCTTACCCTTCCTTCCCTGCTAAAGAATGTTACTGAAGAGGTTAAGACTACTGTTCAAATGGATATTAATATCACCGCAAAGGATTACCAGAGTGGGCCATAAAGCCAATTCTATAAAAATAAATCCAGAATTTCTGGAACATCCAGATTCGACCCATACAGAGAGCAGATGGTGAGAGGGACATCTAAAATTATAACTACGGCGATTACCCATCGGCCTAGCTTATCTAGCTTAGCTTGCCATGACAAATCAAATAGAATAGTGAATGTGCCCCCCACCCACCCTTCACCAACCCTTCAATCCCACCACACCCCACCTAATTCCACCCTACTTCGAACAGAAGCCCATACCCTCCACCCTCCCATCCCCCCACCTTCCCACCACATGAGGCATGGGGACCGATGGTCCCTGGTGATGCAGAACTGGCCCAGCGCCCCCTCCACTGGTTTAGAGCCCCCCCACTCCCTCCCAAAAATGTTATGTATCATGTCATGAATGAATAGAAACAGAAAGAAATGCAAGAAGGAAAGACAAACCATACTTAAATTGTTAAGCATGACAGAGACCCCCTTGATCAAACAGATACAATGCAATGCAAATCATATTCCGCTCACAGATCCCTGTAGTGAAAGCATCAATTCTTTAGCTTGAATTTCAGACTGGAAATAGTCTGTCTGCCCCTGAAAGGCCACCTTCAGTTTGGCCGGGTTAAGCCAAAGAACCTGAGCCCTCTTTGCCTGAAATAACAGGATTAATTGGCGCATTACCATCTCTTTTCAAGAGTTGGCTGGCAAAAGTCAGGTCTTACAAAAATTCGTAGCCTTTGCCACCCCTTTTCCGATCTGGCCTGGCTAAATCATACAGGGCTTCCCTAGCAAAAAAATTGTTAAGACTGATCACCCTGACCCTCTTTTCACCGCTGAGTAAAGGGGAAGCGGTGAGCCCTTTGCAGTAGCGTTTTCCAGTCCCGGTGGCAAAGTTCGGGGGAAAGCCTCCTCAAAAAGTTCAATCATGAACTGGCGGATATCTACCCCCTCCTTTTTCTCCGGGATGCCCAAGATTCGGAGGTTATTCCTCCTGGATCGATTTTCCAAGTCAATCAATTTCAGATGCATGTCGTCCTTCTTGGCTTGCATAGACTCGGTCAGAATCTTCTGTGAAGCCAGCTCGTCCTCCAACTGGGAAATTCTTGTCTCTGCCTCTCAAATTCTTGTCGCAAAATTGGAACACGTCTTTGCAACCTTACGTATTGCATGCTGAAGTTTCCGACACACGCCTTGAGTCCGAGAACTCTCAGCTCTTGTTTCCGCCCGGTGGGCCATTATAGACTGATATATGGTAGCGAGGGTAATTTCGTCAGGTTCGTTGGAATTAGATACCGCGGCTCCTACAGGTGCGTCTTTATCTTCCAAATTTGATGAGAAGGAATAATCCCAGGTCATTGAACCGTTCACAGCCCCGGTCTGCAAGGATAGAGCAGGCTGGTCTTTAAGTGTTCTAACTGTTCTGGGAATTATCAGAGATTTGTCACTCTCTTCCTCCCCAAAAAAGACTACTAGTATCACTTTCTGCTCCTGCCCAGTCTTTTGCACAACTGTCATCCCTGGAGGAGTTGGAGTGATCAGACAGGGAGTAGAATTTGTCCGCTAAATCCTCCTCCCTACATGTCAGCATACTGTCGGCCTCCCTGCCAAGGAAACCCTGATCCACAGCCCCTTTAGAAGGACCATTACAAGCGGAAACTTCATGTACCAGAATGCACTGGGCTGATTGATCGGGCAATTTACCGGCTACCAGCTCGGGGGGGCAGCCCTATCATGCTACCAACCTCCCCACTCTCACCAGGGAGGCTGTTAGAGTCGGGGATCTCTGGTTGGCGCAAGGTTGCCCTTGTGTCAAGCAGGAACCCTCTCCTCCACGTCAGGGCGCAGGATAACCCCTCGCGAATGACCCTTGCTCACCCTCTAGGTGCGTGGCGTGAGCAGCCAAGGCGATTCCTCAGGCGTTGTTGGTTAGGCACTTACAATCGTACACACAGTAAATACATCAATCCCCCCAGAAACGGACACCAGACTTGGATATATATAAAAATACGATTCTTTATGTCAAAATAAGGTATATATATCTCAACAGACTTATCACAAGACCAATAACGTTTTCGCTAGGCCACCAGGTTATACAGCAGGCAAATGATCTTGTTTGTAGCTTCAAATGGATGGTTCGTAGTCTCTTTACTTGTAGTTCCAGTACTCACAGAGATCGGTTCCTGCGAACGGGGAAATAAGGCGTTGCGGGCCCCGAGCCCGATACTGGAACTTCCTTAGTGATGTGGAGAGTCGGCACAGGTCGGTGCGACTCTCGGCTTGGGAAGTGTTCTTGGGTCCTCAATCAGCAGGTGTGGGCACGTAGGCAGGCGCGGCCAGCGACCCTTTAGCACGGCGGTGCAGGAGGGTCTCCACAGCGGAGGCGGCGCGGCCTGAGATGTCCGGGGATAGCGAAGCGGGGTCGCAGGGCACGGTCAGTGCAGCTGGATGACCCGGCGTAGATCACAGTCGTCGGACGGCTTCCGGCGGGAGGGGTGATAGCGCGGTCAGCGCGCTCCAGTAGCAGGCGGTGACAGGGATGCAGGCGGCCTGGCCCGGGGACAGAGAGCGGCTCGGGACGGAGCGGGGCTCTCACGGGTTTGAGGCAGGCGAGCTTCTGAGTGTCACGGCCCTAGGAGGGGCGATGAGGGGCGCAGTCTCTTTTCCAGCGGGATGCACACACGGCTCGAATTGGAGGACGAGCAAGAAGCACAAAGAACCCACTGTTCCTGGGGTTCAGTTCAGGGGGCAAGCTCAGATCAAGCCCTTGGAGAGTGTTCAAGCACAAAGTAGCAAAGTCTTTTCAGTAAGTCTCTTCCTCTCCTCTCTCAGCAAGGCAAGCAGCAGGCCAGCTCCTCCGGCGTCTTCTTCTCCTTCTAGTCGGGCAGAGGTTCTTTGTGGTAAACAGGATTCTGATTTCTGAGGAGCCAGGCTCCTACTTTTATACACCAATTCTTTTGTTCTTTAGCGCCAGGGGGCCTAGGCCTGGCTCAGTCCAGTTCTGGAGCACTTTGTTATGGTGACTCTGCTCTTTCCTTTCAGCAGCAGGGCAGAGACATCAGCCGCCCCACAGGGGGTGGCGCCGGCTTTGTGGTGGCAGAGCACAGGTCTATTCAAGAGTCAAGGTGTACTCCTCCCACCCATCCAGGTGTAATCTCTCTACCCACCACCTGGCAGCCAACCTGTCTCTGGGGATCCCCCCACCCTGCTCCTTACTGTTGCCAGGCAGAACACATACACACAGCAGAGGCGGACTGAGATGGTCAGGTCAGTAAATACTAACTTTCTAAAAGTAGTATTTACAAACCCAGGATATTAAAATAAACTTGACTACAAGAAGTATTTTATCATCCTGAGTTCAGGCATACTAAACTTGACACTTCTACCATGCTCTCTGAGTCCACTGGGGTCACAGCGTTGGCGGGATCCCGGCAGCCCATTCTGGCCTATGGAGAGCAGGTAGCCTTCAATAGTGAAAAATGACAAGGGCTGTAATTCACTACTAAGACATGCCACACACACCAGGGCATGTCTTACCTTATGCCTACAATGCACCCTGCCCTTGGGCCTACCAGAGGGGTGGCTAATATGTAGGTAAGGGAAGGTTTAGGGACTGGCAAGTGGGGGCACTTGCGCAGTCAGCGCGACGGTCCGGGACCGCGCACAGGGTCTGCGGTGGCAGACCCTAGACACACTTTACAAGGCCGCTTCCGTGGGTGGCGCAACCAGCGCTGCAAGCCCACCAGCAGCATTGGCATTCACAAGCCCTGGCACCCCTGGTGCACTCTACTGGGGACTGACAGTGACTCCAATCAACCAATCATGGACATCAATTACAGGTACACTTTACTTAGGGAGCACTTGCACTGCGGCACGGATTAGCCGTGGCGCAGTGCCCTGAGCGGACAACACCAGCAAAACAGTCGAGGCACACCATCAAAAAGTGGAAGGGAAACTCACGCCAAGGTGCCAGGTCTAACACGTGTCCCCTCCAGCTGAAATGTGGGGAGAACTACCCTTGCCCAGGGGGTTCCTCGTCACTAAGGCGGAAATACCTGGACAGACCGTCAGCGTTGGCGTGATCTGTACCAGGACGGTGTTCCACCGTAAAGTCCATACCCTGTAGGGAGATGGACCACCTCAACAGCTTCGGGTTTTCACCCCTCATTTGCATCAACCATCTGAGGGGCCTGTGGTCCGTCTGAACCCGGAAGTGAGACCCAAACAAGTAGGGTCTTAGCTTCTTCAGCGCCCAGACCACAGCAAACGCTTCTCGCTCAATTGCACTCCACCTACTTTCCCGTGGAAGTAACCTCCTACTGATGAAGGCTACGGGTTGGTCCCAGCCCTCCTCAGTCATCTGTGAAAGAACAGCCCCCACACCATGCTCTGAAGCGTCTGTCTGGACTAGGAATTCCTTGGAGAAGTCAGGGGCCAAGAGCACGGGCGCCGTGCACATGGCAGTCTTCAAGGTGTCGAAAGCTTTCTGACAGGTGTCAGTCCAAATCACGTTCCTGGGCTGCTTCTTCGAAGTCAGCTCTGTCAAGGGGGCAACGATCGTTCCATAGCCCTTGACAAACCTCCTGTAGTACCCAGTGAGCCCCAGGAAGGCCCTCACTGCGGTCTGCGTCTTGGGGGGTTCCCAAGCCAGGATGGTCTCAATTTTGGGTTGCAAGGGTGCCACCTTGCCACTCCCCACTTGGTGTCCCAAGTACACCACGGAACCCTGCCCGATCTGGCACTTGCTTGCCTTGATCGTGAGGCCTGCTCGGCGCAGCGCCATCAACACTTCCCAGAGGTGGCGCAGGTGTTCAGGCCAGGTGGCACTGAACACTGCGATGTCATCCAGGTAGGCGGCACTGAACGCATCCAGCCCAACCAGTACCTGGTTGACCAACCTCTGAAAGGTGGCAGGGGCATTCTTCATCCCAAATGGCATGACTCGGAACTGGAAGTGCCCATTTGGTGTAGAGAATGCTGACCTCTCTTTGGCCCCATCGGTCAAGGCGATCTGCCAGTACCCAGACGTTAAATCAAACGTACTGAGGAACCGGGCAGCCCCCAGCCGATCTATGAGCTCATCAGCTCTGGGGATGGGGTGCGCGTCAGTCTTCGTGACTGAATTGAGTCCTCTGTAGTCCACACAGAACCGGAGTTCAGGTGTGGCTCCCGGCGCAGCAGCCTTTGGGACCAAGACCACGGGGCTGGACCAAGGACTGCTGGAGGACTCAATCACCCCTAGCGCAAGCATTTTGGAGACCTCCTCCTTAATGCAAGCTCTGACCCTGTCAGTTACCCTGTAAGCCTTGTGCTTCACAGGTAAGCTGTCTCCTGTGTCCACATCATGGATGCACCAATCTGTGACACCAGGAACCAGGGAGAATCGGTCGGAAAATTGTCCCAGCAAGTGGCGGCAGTCTTCCTGTTGTTCGGGCGTCAGGGTGGGTGAGAGGTTAACTCCATCCACTGACCCATCTTTCTCAGAGGCCACTAAGAGGTCAGGAAGAGGCTCGGTCTCCTCTTCCATTCCATCATCAGTGGCCAGCAGCATGCCCACTTCGGTCCTCTCTAAGTGGGGCTTAAGGCGGTTAACATGTAGGACCCTTAAAGGGTTCCTGGGAGTCTGCATGTCCACCAAGTAGGTGATAGGACTTTTGCGCTCCACAACCTCAAATGGACCTGTCCACTTATCCTGAAGTGCACAAGGCTCCACTGGGGCCAAGACCCACACCTTTTGTCCAGGTTGAAGCTCTACCAGAGTGGCATTCCGGTCGTACCACCGCTTCATCTCCTCCTGGCTGGCTTCCAGATTTGCCTCAGCAAGTTGCCTGAAACGCCGAGTCTGGTTTCGGAAGGCCAGCATGTAACTATATACATTCTGGGGAGGTTTCCTGGGAGATTGCTCCCAGCCTTCCTTTACCAAACTCAGAGGTCCTCTTACCGGGTGACCATACAGAAGCTCAAAGGGGCTGAATCCTAGAGACTTCTGTGGCACCTCTCGGTAAGCGAAGAGCAGGCATGGCAAGAGGACGTCCCACTTACGCCTCATCGGACCGTCCAGGCCCATGATCATGCCTTTGAGGGTTCGGTTGAATCTCTCAACCAACCCATTTCCTTGGGGATGGTAAGGAGTGGTGAACTTGTACGTTACCCCACACTCCTTCCACAGGGATTTCATATATGTGGATATGAAATTGGTCCCCCTGTCGCTCACCACCTCTAGAGGGAATCCCACTCGGGAGAAAATTCCCATCAGTGCCCGTCCCACCACGGGGGCCGTCACTGTCCTCAGAGGGATGGCTTCAGGGTACCGGGTGGCATGGTCCACCAAGACCAGGATGAACCTGTTGCCCAGGGCTGTCTTGGGGTCCAGAGGCCCCACAATGTCAATACCCACTCGTTGGAATGGCGTACCGACCACAGGGAAAGGTTGCAGAGGAGCCTTGTGCTTCCCTCCGCTCTTACCACTTGCCTGGCAAGTCTGACAGGTTCTGCAGTAGGAATCTGAATTCTTATGCATTTGGGGCCAGTAAAAGTGGGTGACAAGCCTGTCATAGGTCTTGTCCATCCCCAAATGTCCTGCTAACGGCACATCATGAGCCAGCCCCAGTAGGAAGGTTCTGAACTTCTGGGGTACCACCAGCACACGGGCTGACCCAGGTTCAGCAGCCTTAGGCTCGGAATACAGGAGGTCACTCTCCCAGTACACGTAGTGTGTTTTGGCCTGAACACCGTTGGCCTGGTCTGCAGCCTGTTGCCGCATACCAATGAGAGAAGGGCATTCTTTCTGCTCCCTGCAGAATTCCTCCCTGGAGGGACCTCCTTCTTGCTGCCAATGGGTCAGCTCAGGCAGATCTCCCAGTTCGGCAATCTGTTCCCCGGTAGGCTCCAGAGCATCCCCCTCAGGGTCTACTTCCTCCTGGGCCGTGGGAACTTCGGGGGCCGGTTTCCCGCGCCTCCTGCGCCTTCTCCCTAAGGCCGGTTCCTGGACCTCTCCCTCAGGCTCCAGGACCCTCTCAACACCCCTACTGGCTGCCATGGACCGGGTGGTCACGCACGCCCAGTCGGGTAGACCCACCATCCTCAGATGCGTGGTCTTCTCCACCTTTTCCCAAGGGGAGCTCTCCAGGTCGTTCCCTAGCAGACAGTCTACAGGCATGTCAGTTCTCACAGCGACTTGTAGAGTACCAGAGACCTCCCCCCACTCAAAGGGAACTTGAGCCATTGGACAACGACTCTCTACGTTGTCAGCATTGACAACCCTACAGTAGGCATTGGGTACAATTTGCTCTTGAGACACCAGGTGTTGCCTCACCGAGGTCACGCTGGCTCCTGTATCTCTAAGAGCCTCAACCTTCTTTCCATTGATGGTCACCACTTGCCCATATTTCTTAGTGTTAGAGGGCAGGTAGGTTACAGGGACCATCTCACTGTCTCCTAGCGAGACTAGGGTCATCTGCCCGGGACCCCCACCCTCCTGGACTGCTACTTCCTCCCCAAAGTTAACACTAGCTACTTGCCGGGGTGGAGCACCAGTGGGTGCGGTCTTACCAAACAGGCGACACTTCGGATCAGAGGCAATGTGACCCGGGTCACCACACTTGTAACAATTGAAGGGCCCCTTTGGAACAGGTCTACCTGTCGGGGCCCCGTTCTGCTGCGGGGGTGGGGGAGGCTGAGAACCCTTCTGCTGGTTCCCTTGGGAATTACTTTGGGGGCCTTTTTGGAACCCCTTCTGTTTACCCTTGTCCCCCCCACTCTTCTGCTGGGGACCCTGCCCACCTTTGGCGGAGTCTCCCACTTGACCCTTGTGGACCCTGGTGCTGAGCCAGCGGTCCGCCTCCTCAGCAAGCTTCCTCGGGTTGGACAGCTTGCTATCTATCAGGTGCTGGCGTAGCTCAGGAAAACATTGACTGGACAAGTGCTCCCATGCAATTAAATCAAGCAGCCCTTGATAATCATTCACTTTGCTACCCTTCACCCAACCATCCAGTGCTCTGCAGAAAAAGGTCACATACTCCACATACGTACTCTCAGGGATCTTCTTGGTCTCCCTGAACCTCTGTCTATATAGCTCAGGAGTTAACCCATACCTGGTCATTAAAGCTTCCTTCATATGGGGGTAGGAGACTTGGAGATCTAAGGGTAAATCTAACAGTGTGTCACGTCCTTCAGCAAGGAACCTTCCCCACAACCCCGCTCCCCAGTCTTTCTCAGGGACCCGGTGTGAAGACATGGCCACCTCATAGGCTCTAAACCACTGCCCTATGTCATCCTTCCTAAAATACTCCTTTACTACATCTTTGGGGATGTACACCTTGGACTCTACCTGCACCGGTGGAGTGCTGCCACCAGAAGGAGCGGTGTCCAAACTTTTCGCCTTCAGCTCCAACTCCTTCAATCTGATATCGTGATCCATTTGGCGTTGTTGTGCCTCCAGGGCCAACTTCTGCTTTTCCATTTCCATTTGTCCTGCCAACTTTGCCATCTCCATTGCATGCGCCCTGTCTGCTGCCCTGTCTGCCAGCTCCTCTGGCGACCGGACTCTGCTGGGCTCCTCAAGGTTGTCGGGTGGAACGATGTCCCCCGCATTCCGTGGGTCTCGTGACTCCCTCCAGGCTCTTAGCGCCTTGGCGTACTGGGTTCTCCTCTTGAATCCAGCATGGGGAACTCGGAATTTTACACTGTAGCCTTTCAATTGCTCCATCGTGTAGCCTTCCAGTCTCTCCCAATCTACCTCATCTATTCCAGAAATCACAGAGAGTGCTCTTCCAGCGGAGTGCGAGCCAGGCATGGTTGCAGTAATGGCAGATGTCTCAACAAAGTTCAGAAAATGAAAACCTGTGGCTGCGTTACTTGGTCTGCTCTCACTATCTGGTGATTAATAATTCACTGTATGCAAATTACAAGTGCAAATCCGAAATCCCAACCGCTGCCAACAATGTTAGAGTCGGGGATCTCTGGTTGGCGCAAGGTTGCCCTTGTGTCAAGCAGGAACCCTCTCCTCCACGTCAGGGCGCAGGATAACCCCTCGCGAATGACCCTTGCTCACCCTCTAGGTGCGTGGCGTGAGCAGCCAAGGCGATTCCTCAGGCGTTGTTGGTTAGGCACTTACAATCGTACACACAGTAAATACATCAATCCCCCCAGAAACGGACACCAGACTTGGATATATATAAAAATACGATTCTTTATGTCAAAATAAGGTATATATATCTCAACAGACTTATCACAAGACCAATAACGTTTTCGCTAGGCCACCAGGTTATACAGCAGGCAAATGATCTTGTTTGTAGCTTCAAATGGATGGTTCGTAGTCTCTTTACTTGTAGTTCCAGTACTCACAGAGATCGGTTCCTGCGAACGGGGAAATAAGGCGTTGCGGGCCCCGAGCCCGATACTGGAACTTCCTTAGTGATGTGGAGAGTCGGCACAGGTCGGTGCGACTCTCGGCTTGGGAAGTGTTCTTGGGTCCTCAATCAGCAGGTGTGGGCACGTAGGCAGGCGCGGCCAGCGACCCTTTAGCACGGCGGTGCAGGAGGGTCTCCACAGCGGAGGCGGCGCGGCCTGAGATGTCCGGGGATAGCGAAGCGGGGTCGCAGGGCACGGTCAGTGCAGCTGGATGACCCGGCGTAGATCACAGTCGTCGGACGGCTTCCGGCGGGAGGGGTGATAGCGCGGTCAGCGCGCTCCAGTAGCAGGCGGTGACAGGGATGCAGGCGGCCTGGCCCGGGGACAGAGAGCGGCTCGGGACGGAGCGGGGCTCTCACGGGTTTGAGGCAGGCGAGCTTCTGAGTGTCACGGCCCTAGGAGGGGCGATGAGGGGCGCAGTCTCTTTTCCAGCGGGATGCACACACGGCTCGAATTGGAGGACGAGCAAGAAGCACAAAGAACCCACTGTTCCTGGGGTTCAGTTCAGGGGGCAAGCTCAGATCAAGCCCTTGGAGAGTGTTCAAGCACAAAGTAGCAAAGTCTTTTCAGTAAGTCTCTTCCTCTCCTCTCTCAGCAAGGCAAGCAGCAGGCCAGCTCCTCCGGCGTCTTCTTCTCCTTCTAGTCGGGCAGAGGTTCTTTGTGGTAAACAGGATTCTGATTTCTGAGGAGCCAGGCTCCTACTTTTATACACCAATTCTTTTGTTCTTTAGCGCCAGGGGGCCTAGGCCTGGCTCAGTCCAGTTCTGGAGCACTTTGTTATGGTGACTCTGCTCTTTCCTTTCAGCAGCAGGGCAGAGACATCAGCCGCCCCACAGGGGGTGGCGCCGGCTTTGTGGTGGCAGAGCACAGGTCTATTCAAGAGTCAAGGTGTACTCCTCCCACCCATCCAGGTGTAATCTCTCTACCCACCACCTGGCAGCCAACCTGTCTCTGGGGATCCCCCCACCCTGCTCCTTACTGTTGCCAGGCAGAACACATACACACAGCAGAGGCGGACTGAGATGGTCAGGTCAGTAAATACTAACTTTCTAAAAGTAGTATTTACAAACCCAGGATATTAAAATAAACTTGACTACAAGAAGTATTTTATCATCCTGAGTTCAGGCATACTAAACTTGACACTTCTACCATGCTCTCTGAGTCCACTGGGGTCACAGCGTTGGCGGGATCCCGGCAGCCCATTCTGGCCTATGGAGAGCAGGTAGCCTTCAATAGTGAAAAATGACAAGGGCTGTAATTCACTACTAAGACATGCCACACACACCAGGGCATGTCTTACCTTATGCCTACAATGCACCCTGCCCTTGGGCCTACCAGAGGGGTGGCTAATATGTAGGTAAGGGAAGGTTTAGGGACTGGCAAGTGGGGGCACTTGCGCAGTCAGCGCGACGGTCCGGGACCGCGCACAGGGTCTGCGGTGGCAGACCCTAGACACACTTTACAAGGCCGCTTCCGTGGGTGGCGCAACCAGCGCTGCAAGCCCACCAGCAGCATTGGCATTCACAAGCCCTGGCACCCCTGGTGCACTCTACTGGGGACTGACAGTGACTCCAATCAACCAATCATGGACATCAATTACAGGTACACTTTACTTAGGGAGCACTTGCACTGCGGCACGGATTAGCCGTGGCGCAGTGCCCTGAGCGGACAACACCAGCAAAACAGTCGAGGCACACCATCAAAAAGTGGAAGGGAAACTCACGCCAAGGTGCCAGGTCTAACAGAGGCTGTCTGAACTAGTACCATCAGGCCTTTGGTCCAGAGTCCCCCCATCGGTTCCCCCTTCTGTGGGCTCACCCTGAGTCAGCTCTGTCGGGATTAATACAGCATCCAGAGCCAAATGGGCAGTTTCAGGTGCGGGTGGAGGAGTATTGATTTTCATGTTAGTTTTGACTCCTACTGCTGGTAGTTTCTTCGTATTTTGCGCTTTAAACAGAGCGGGGACTGTTTGCTTAGTACGAGTGGCAGTGCCATCCCTACCCTTGGGTTGCACACCAACACTCGGAGTTTCCATAGCAGACCGTCGTCTGCCAACACCAGGACATCCTCCTTGAAGCGGAACAGTTTTTCCCGGACTGCCAGAGACCACCGGTGGCCCCCTCACCTTAAGGCTCCTGGAGGCTGACTTCGCCGGCATGGATGAAGCTGCGCCGGTGGCCAAAGCAAGAGAGGCTGACAAACTGTGGGTTTTTCGAGTCGTTAACCTACAGGGCAGTGGGACCTCCCACAGCCAAAGCCACGAGCGCCCAATCATTGACAGTGGGAATTGGAAAGGTTACGCTGCTATATCATCATCACCATATCTATTTTTCTTTCCAAAGCTTGACCATAACTCCATACTAAACACACAGTTTAAATAGATTTGGATTGGTCCCTGCTTTCATGAAGTCCAGTGATGTGTTTGAGTCATTCGCCTTTTAACAGCTGCCAGTGGAATTAGCCCTTCGCATGACTCGGGGATCGAGCTCACAAACCCTTCGGAAATAATCAGCCTCTCACAATGTACCACCGCGACTCGCGACCAGAAGTCTTTCGATCATTTCCCAACCACTTGAAGCACTTAAAGCACTTGCACTTGATACACTCACCGCCTCTGTCAAAGCAAAGCCCAGCGGGTGCTACCGGCAGCTCGCAGCAATGTCCAATTTTCCAAATCTTCCAGGGAGAAGCGGAAGACCTGGGGTGGATTACCACGAGACCGGGCAGATTGAAAGCCGAGAACCGAAGATGCAGGGCAGCTCAGCACGACCGCAGCCCTCCGCGTAATCCAAATGAGCCATCATTGTCTCTGATTCTGTCCTCCATCAGGCCTCAAAGAGCAGATTTTCAAAACTGATGCCACATCAGAACAGTAGAGCCCCAATGTATGCGGGTAGGGGGAGGCCCGGGAGCTACCAGCTCACACGTCGGACGCCATCTTGCATCTGACATTTTGGGGCAGAAAGTCTAAATATGCCTATAAAAGTTTGGGGGGAGAAAAGGCCCTTGCCCATGGGGTAGCTCCTCCCTCCCTAGTGTCTAGTGGTGGATCCCTGCTTGGGAATCACCCAACTGCAGCCATCTCCAAGCAGGGACCCACTAGGAAAGGGTACCACTTCAATGATACCTCTCCCATATGCCTAGGTGCTCAGGGGGCAGAGATAGCCGCACAAGCACTTAGGTATTGAAAGTGAAAAGAGCTGATGGGCTGATTTCACTTTCAATGTAATGATGTCAGCGTGCTGATCGTCATTACATTGAATTTTAAAAAATGCCTCGGGCTAGAAAAGGGAAATCCCTCTGCTATAAACAGCAGAGGGATTTCCTGGTTGTATGCAGAAGAGGGAAGCATTCCATCCTCAGCATGAACCGGTTAATGATGCGAAGCAACACAATATTTTGAAGCACCTCCAGACTTGTTCAACATCATTCCTGCAACTGCACACGTGATGCTGTATGACAGGGAATGAAACCAGAACTGCAATAGTGAAAGAGAAACAGAGGAGGCTGCACAATCTGGAGAGGAGACCATGCCGTCCGAATATATCAACTGCATACATCAATATATCAACTGCAAGTCTGTACCTTCAGGACACAGATGCACCACCCGACTCTGCAGTAGTCTGCACTACCCCCACAGATCCCAGGAGCCATAGCTACAGGAACACCACATTGAGGATGATGACAATAGGTCTCTGTGGTGTTTGTATTACTTAAGTGTGCACTTCACAGTTTAATAATTCAAACACCATGGAGATCATGTTACTGTTGTCATCAGCTGATAACACTGTTCACATTCATTAATGGTCTCCATCCATCCCACATACACCACATTCCATAGTGAGACCCTATCTATGTCACTGGATTACCCAACACCCGGTTAGTCAAAGTCCGTAAAGTCGATTCACAAGAGTGGAAAGTCTGCTTCAGCTGCAAATAACTGAAACTTTTGCTGTAAATAACAGCATTTTAACTTGTAGAGACAGCAGAGAGATGAGCTTTTAGAGGAACAGGAAAGATTCTCACATGTCTACATACTTGTTATGGCAACAAATTGACTTTGGAGAATGGTTTGGGTGGGAGTTGCAGACAGTTTTGCTTCCTTAACAGTAATTTTACATTGTAACACACACCAACACAAAAATATATGTGCACTGCTGCACACACACACACACACACTCACATAAAGGCCCTGGGGGTTTCCCAAAGGCTTGGGTAGGAGTGCTGTGTACCCCATTCCCTTAAAAAAAAAGAAAAGCCCCAGGGGAAGGGAGCCCTGCGGCAGCAAATCCTTGGGGAGGGTGGGGGGGGGGCTATGCACCCCCCTTCACCTTAATAAAAAAATATGCACCCTTGCCATGCACAGCTAATTACCCCTAATATTACATCACCCATGACATGTTCTATAACATTAGTGACAACATCACTCCAACATCTGAAATGACATCATTGATGACAAGACTGTGCATGGCAGGGGAGCGAGGTATAGTTACCTTAGCGCATAGTTGCCACATTTTTAGTAACTTGTCCCGTTTGAGCTAGAAACTATTTTTTGGATTAAAATCTGCATATTATGCAGCAGATAAGGGATTATGTATCAAATGCGGTAATCAATAATTCTGTGAAATATGCTCACAATAACCTAATTCCAGTGGCCCTGGAAATAACCTAATACCAAAGAAACATGGAGGTTTAGAGAAAGACATTCAACTCTCAACCATTATTTTAGCCTAACTAAAAGGTCATTTTTTCTGTTGTTTTATCAGCTTCCAAGCAGCATTTGACCTATTAAATAGTAACAAACCATGGGAGAGACTAAACATATGGGGAGAGTGTAGAAATTGATAAAGATGGGCCTCTCAAAAGGAAGATTTCAATTAATAATGGCTTGATACAAGGCTGTGTACCAGCACCGTTTTATTTGCCCTTTTTCTTTCAGACCTCCTGGCAGTCCTTGCAAACACTTCTTCATTGTAACTGAAAATGGGAGGAATCCACACACCATGTTTGCTGAATTCTGATGACCTAGGAATCAAAGATACCACTGAGGCTGGCTTACAAAGGAAACTCACTAAATTTAGTAACTATTGTCTTGATGGGAAAATGAGAATACGTTTGGATAAAACAAAAATGATAATCTTCAATAAGAAAACGATCAAGTTTACTTGGTTTAGAGCCCCTAATAAATTGGAGGAAGTCAATTCCTACAAATACCTCTGTATTTGGTTCCATAAAAGTCTAAGTTGGTCAAATCATATAAAGGCAGTAACCATGAAATGCATAACAAATGTACTTGGCTTAAAGAAAAGTAATAAAGAATATGGGAGCCCTTCCTCTAGTCCAGTACTGAAGGGACATTCAGCAATGATTCAACTGTGGATACTCTATGGAGCAGAGATGATATATTTGGATACTAAACAGAACTGGGATATAATTGAGGGCTCTAGTAACAAAAAATGCTGATTTTGCCCACAACTCTATGATACAGGTAATAAGAACAGAGAAAAAGTTAAAATAATGGGCTATATGACAGTACCACTTACTTTGCAATTTTGGGAGATGCTCAAATAGTTGATTGGGTAAAATTGTCAATTACTGTCAAGAAGAGATTGAAATAGTGAAAGATCTGGGGCTGTAGGGCTAAGGAAGAATTTACTTAGAATGGTAAAAACCCAAATATACAGCTGTCTTCCCCAAAATGCTTGATGGATTTATCAAAAAAGAAAGAAGGTTTAAAACATATTTAGATTCAACAAAATCTATGTTATCAGGATGATAATAAATTGGTGAAATATTTTATAATTTGTGGCAAGAACAATCAAATAACTGTTACTTAGTTTGAAAATGTAGCAAATGCTCCTCATGTTGAGAATAGACTGTATTTCCTTCTTTGCAAACTCAGAGTTAGGATGCCAGATTTGAGATAATAATGCAAACTGTATATGCAGTACAGATTTTCAATGTGGTATTGCTCATGTTTTACTGCATTGCTTATTGTTTTTAAAAATGAGTGTAACATTTATAAAACCTATATTATATAGATATGAAATAAGAAAACACAAAGATGCAAGTACGCTACTATTAGTTATGGAATCCTTTGATATAATCTGTGTAATGGATCAGTTTTTAATTAATATTAATGAAAAAGAGTTTTAATGGAACTGCATTTTTGACAATTGATGTTGTAATATTTATTGTGTTGTTTATTAGACAAAGGTCTAAATAAACTAATTTTTAATGATGATGACCAGGGTCAATATGTGGTGAAAAAGAAAAATCCTTGCATAGTAAACTTTCAAGCTGAAAAAACTGTGAAACCTAGGCGACACAATGAGTTGCATTTCTACAAAAAAGTGCAGCCAATGGTAAAACAGAAGTCCCGTCATCTGGGGTAAGATTGCAGTAACATTAAATGTACTGTTCCAGACTCAAGACTCTGATTAGCTCACTTGGTTTACCCATTAGATTGAGGGTGATAATCAGAGGAGAGAGCTTGTTTGTTTCCTAGTGCCTTGCAAACTGCCTTGTAGAAGCGTGAAAGATCTTAGGTTCATCTCTCGGAAATTATTGTTTGTGGTAACTCATGAAGAATGGAATTGTCTGCCAGAAAATAAGGAGCTATTTCTTTAGATGAAGGTAGCTAATGCAAAAAGGAAAAACGAACTACCTTTGAGAAAGCATCAGTTATAACCAATATGAATTAATATCCTTGTGACGATGGAAGATTCCCTTGTAGATTAAGTAGAGATGGTATGCAATGTGTCAGTAGCTACCGCAAAAAGCCACAAATATTCAAAAGAACCAGGAATATAAGAATATAAATTATAATACAATGTGTTAGACTTGGGGGTCTCTAGTTGGCACAGGTATGCACTTGTGACATGTAGGGACCCTCGCCTCTAGTCAGGGTAAGGGGGTACAATCCTAAAATAACCCCTGCTCACCCCCTTGGTAGCTTGGCACGAGCAGACAGGCTTATCTCAGAGGCAGTGTGTAAAGCATTTACCACAAGACCATTAAATGACAAAATACACAATACTGTTACTTTAGATGGTAGAATTTTGCTTAGTTCTCTTAAGTTCTTAGATGCGACACTTTAAGTCAATGTACCTTTAAGATGCGACACGCAGGGCAACGAAAGTGTTGCAACGATGTTGATGCGATGAAGTTTTTGGTGCAAAGAAATAAAGACGGGAAGATCTTCCAGATGCGGCACACTTCTCCGATGTTGTGAGAAGACTCGACTCGATGCTTCAGCTGCAGCGGCGACACACTTTACGCGATGCGACTACAGCGGCCTTGGCAGCGACACTCTTCGACATTTGCGAGACGCTTCCGCTCGATGCGATGTTGCAAAGGCGACACCCCTTTACGCGATGCGACGACAGCAGCTCCGACGGCGGCACGCTTCTCCGTGCATGCGAGGTGCTTTTCTTGAGGCGGTGCAATGCGACAACTACGATGGCTGCGATGGCGACACGCTTCTTCCTCGATGCAAGACTCTTCTCTTGATGTGGTGCAATGCGTCAGCTACGATGGCTGCGATGGCGACACGCTTCTTTGGCGTTGCGAGACACTTCCTGGATGATGCGAGACGCTTTCGCTCGATGCGATGCTGCAGCGGCGACACACTTTACGAGATGCGACGACAACAGCTCTGACGGCGGCACGCTTCTCCTTCTTGAGTCGCGCTTCCAGCTACTTGCGACACGCAGTCCCTCAGAAGGCCCAACAACAGCAGCAGGCACTTCCAAAGAACTCTGGGGAGCTGGGGGGTGAAGTCTGTTGTTCCTGAGACTTCAGCAGGAGGCAAGCTCTTTTCCAAGCCCTTGGAGATCCTTCTCAAGTTGAGCAAAAGTACACACAAAGTTCCTTTCTCCTCTCTTTGGCAGTAAGTCAACCACTGCAGGCGAATCCCCCAGGTTGAGGGATAGTTTTCTCCTCAGCTTCTTCTGCTTCCTCCCTCAGCAGAGGTTCTTCTTGTTTTCCCAAAGTGATCTAAATTCTTGTGATCAGGGTCCCAATACTTATACCCCAAAAGCCTTTGTCCTCTGAGGGCAGAGGGGCCTTTGCCCAGTTCAAACCAGTTCCTGAGCACTCTGTTTACCAGACTTCTCCTTTCCTTTCACAGTGTAGGGAAGAAACATCAGACACCCCACAGGAGGTGGAGCCAGCATTGTGGAAGGCAAGTACAGCCCTGGAGCACTTTGTTGACATGATTCCTTCTCTTCATTCACTGTGCAGGGCAGAGACATCAGCCGCTCCCCAGGAGGTGGAGTCAGCATTGTGGAAGGCAGGCACAGCCCTATTCAGGTCCCAGGTGCAACTCCTCCCACTCATCTAGCTGCAGATCTCTCTATTCACCACTGGGACACCTCACCCTGTCTCCTGGAATTCCCCAGCCCTGTCACTCAAAGAAACCAGACAAAGGAATACACAGCCTAGCAGAGGCAGGTTTGAATGGTTAGACAAGAAAAGGCCTACTTTCTAAAAGTGGCATTTTCAGACACAGAATGTTAAAACCAACTTCACTAAAATATGTATTTTATCATCCTGAGTTCAGGCATACTAAATTCGAATTTCTCCCATGTTCCCTGAGTCAGTTAAGATTATAAAATGTAATAACCAAACTTCCCATTCTGGCCTATGGAGAACAAGTAGCCTTGCAATAGTGAAAAAATGAAAATGGCTGTAATTCACTATTAGAACATGCCACACACACCAGGGCGTGTCCTACCTTATACTTACAATGCACCCTGCCCTTGGGCCTACCATAGGGGTGTCTTATATGAAGAAAAGGGAAGGTTTAGGGACTGGTAGGTGGGTGCACTTGCCCAGTCAGCATGACAGTACCAGACTGCACGCAGGCTCTGCAATGGCAGACCTTAGACACATGTTTACAGGTTGCTTCTGTGGGTGGCACAACCAGTGCTGCAAGCCCACCAGCAGTATTTGGATTTACAAGCTCTGGGCACTCCTGGTGCACGGTACTAGGGTCTGACAGGTAACCCAAACCAACCAATCATGGAATCACAAATCATACATTAATTTACAATAGGGAGCACTTGCACTGTGGGACTGGACAGCAGTGGCACAGTGCCCTGAGCAACTAACACCAGCAAAAAATACATGAGGCAACAGCGAAAAATGGAAGGGAGACCCACGCCAAGGTGCCAGGTCTAACACAATGGTACTCTGGTTTGATGATTGTTCTTACATTGAAGGTGTCATAAATACTTTAAGGTCCTGTAATCAGCTGGGATTTCAAAAATTTCCCACCAATAGATGTCTCCATTCATTTCAAGCCATTTTCATTGATAGAAACTCTCGTCCTCAAACTGGAATGTTTTGCTCAATTTCTTACAAAATATGGGACAGTTAAAAAACAGACAGTTCTCATATTACTTTCTTGCAGTTCTATCAGAACAGTCCCAACTGAACTTTCATAAGAATCGGCCTCTACTATACATTTGTATAGGTGTCAGGATGAAACAGGATAGAAGCTTGAGTGATCATTTCAAATGTTTTTAGGCTTGGGAATGCCAATGAAAGCCCCATTTCATGTTTTCCTTCCTTAAGACATAGATAATGCAACCAGTGGAATTTTTTTAAGCATGTAATACACATTTACCAATCAAAGGATATTTAGACAGGAGAAGGCAAATAGAGGATGGCTGCTACTTTCTTTGGACCTGAAGGCAGACCAGATGCATTCTACCTAAATCCAATATACTCAATCTCCCCTTTCTCAAATTCATGTTTCAGGCTTCCAAGTTAATTAGCATTGCTGGAGTCTAGACAATACCAAGGTTACATGCTCTTAATATTCAGCAATATATTTAGAAAATAGCACAATATCATCCAAATAAATTACAACAAAATTATTCAAGATCATAGAAAAATGGAATCTATGAAATATGGAAATTTCAGGGGCATCACACACCCTGAATGGCATTATAAAATGCTTAAAATGTTGAAATTGTATGCAGAAAACTATTTCCAGTCAACATCCTCTTTTAAATGCGAAAGATGGTAAGCATCTCTTAAATCAAGTTTCTTGAATACTTGGGCACCGCGTATAGATTCTTAAATGTCTTCAATAAGAGGTAAAAGATACTGAGCCTTCATTATGACTTGATTCAAACCTCAAAGGCCGATACAAGGTCTGAGATCCATTTGTGAGTTCTACTGTAAATAAGCTGTTAGCATCTTTTCTGATTATCGGACACAAAATAGATGTGCCCAAATGATGCAACAATGCCAGGTTAAATTGATACAGCATCATCATATTACCAATGAAGGGGAAGCTAGCAAGCTTAGGGTTTAGAAAAGGACATAGTATAAACATTAACCATAATTAGATTTGGAATAGCTGTGGAATCTTTCATTTCTTCAATATATGGCCACTAGCCACCCGATGTATAGGTTGTGACAAAATTGAGAAGATAATGATATTGTCTTGGTAGCCCAGTTAATATACAGATTATGTATTTCTAGCCAATAAATTCCAATGGTAATAAAGCCTCCCAAAATAGCCCTAAGGCCAATGATGTACAATCAGCAGTCTGAACTAGCTCATGAATTTTTACTCACTTGGGATTAATATTCTTTAGAGCCCAACCTTGATCAAAAAAACATTATACATACTCCAGTATTCAACAGTCCTGGGACATTAACAGTCCCTCCTACTTCAGTTATTAAGATGATTTGAAAGAGGAACAATTCACTGTCTGAACAACTCATTGAAGATCCAGTATAAGGTAGTCATTGCAACCTCACTCTCTTCTCTTTGTTTGACGTCAGATACTTACTCAAGTCCCTTTGAAGCCACATAGCCAAGCTTGGATCAAATGTCCATTATCACCACAATATAGGCATAATCAAGTCTTTTGTCAAAGTCCTTATTCATCCTCTGCCAAAGGATCTCTGGCCTCACCTCTTAGGCCAGGGGACTTGAAACTGGGGCGGGGGGACTCTAAGGGGGCATCAAGTGATCCCCAGGGGTGCTGGGCTCTGGCCAAAAGAAGCATTATGCTAATAACAGTGCTTTATTGTAAGTGGGAAAAAATGAGCGACAGTAAGCTGCTCTGTTATGGGCAATCACTAATATCTTTTGTCATTTCAAAGTCAAAGTCAAATATAACTTTATTTTGGCAAAAGGCATAAAAATATGCAATAAATAAGACACAAAAATAAAAAAAATACAACACTTTAAAAAGGGAAGAAAGCCTTGATTAGCAGCAAACATCTGTTGGAGTTATAAGTTGTGCAAAGATTTCTCAAAAATAAGCATCAAATGAGACAGAATCCAACAAGTAGATAAAAAACATGTTCCAGTATGTCACTACATATTATCACAGTCATTTGATGGCAGTCCTTCTTTTCGCCCACATGAGACCCAGAAATTTTGCAACCGCACAGGTATACAATGGACAAGAATCCGCTCTTGACGTGCGAGCAACACCTGCGTTATGGACTCAGTTTGATCGTCACAGAAAGGGCTTACTTCAAAAACAGATCCCGCCCACTTTACAGTAAATAACTTCATGGGTAGAGACCCCACACTGAGTTGATGGTATAATTTCCTGTCAAGTGGAACTGTGATCAGATTCCAATAACCCTCTAGTACATGAATAGATTTAAAATTCAAAAATTCCCCTGTCAGTATAGTGCCCACAACATTTTGTTCCTCCCTGTGTACTGTAGAAATAGCCAGTACTGTTTTTTCAATATTTCCTTAGCAGGACTGTGAGCTGCAGTTGAGTGGACCCAAAATTCATCAAGGCCTAGGGAAAGCAACAGCTTTTTAATTGAAATCAACCATGGAATTTTGTTGAATCTATCTACCCTGGTGATATCTTGTAGGGCGGCAGCATAGTGCATCATTTCTGGGGTAGCCCAAATTCTGCGCCAAAATAGCAACGGATGTAGGAATGTCTTTAGAGCTACCTTTTTAAAACTTATATCCAAAGATAGAGGGCATAACTGCATACTAAACGGAAAACCAGGTCAAAAGAGGATTTTAGATCAAAGAAAGGCAGCATATAAGTTGCCCCTGCTGATCAAAACAGCCTTCCAATAGATTGTAATGAATCGAAGTACCATGGTAGATGTTTTGGGTGAAACCCAGCTTGAAGCAGGCCTCTGATATCATTTTCAGAAATCCAGTGCTGGACGATTACAAGAACAATACAGCAAAAGACTTTATACAATCAATTAGGCTGATGGGCTTATAATTGGCTGGGAGACTCTTGTCGTCCGTTTTATATACCGGTATTACCTCAGCTCCTTGTCACGAGTCCGGTATAGGGACGTCCATCGCAATAGCATTAGCTAGAGATAATATATCATCAGCCCAGGCGTCAATATCATGCATAAAAACATCTACCGATAGGCCATCTTGGTCTGGAGCCCTACCTCTTGTGAAGGTGGCAAGGGAGTCAATAACATCTGCTACAATAAATGGCGGGGTGTTAAAATTCTGAAGGAACCCTCAGTAGTGGTGGCAACCTCATCATGGTATAGATCTGAAAAATGGGTAAACCAGTTAGAAGGGGGCACATGGTTCTGGGACTCAAAGCCTAAAGAATTCTCACCGTTCGCAACCAGCTTCCTGAAGCGTGAATGGTCTTTGGACAAGGATGTATGTTTTTTAAATCCCGCCATCTATTATTGTCCCACTGTTTCTTAGCTTTCAACATGCTAAGCCTGTATGCCTTTCTGGTAGTTGAGATCAGGGCAATATTTTTCAATTTTATAGCCAGGGTGCGCCTTGAATGCCTACGCTCATAAGCCAACCAACCATTCCTTATGGAAGGAACTTCTTACTGGTAGTAAGAGGAATTATACAATAAGCTGCACTGTTCTCGAAGAACACTTTATGCAACTCACTAATATCTGATACTTTATATTATCTTAGGCAATATTGCCTTTACATCATTCCTAATATTTAAAAGAATTTCTGGTTTTGTGATGACCTGTCGCCAGTTAAGGCAATGCCGGTTACGTGTGTGCACAACGTCACCAGTACTAATGAGAGTTGAAGGATCAGCTATATACTCTCAAACAAATCTAGCATTGTAAGACACAAGGGTTTATGATCGCTCTCCACTCTTTCCCGTATGACCATGTCATCGACTCAGGACCATAATCTTGAGTCAACCAAAATGTAGTCAATACGGCTCTTAGATAAATGGCTATTAAATGTTTACTCCCTTGGAATCTGATTTAGTTTGGCAAATAGTTGCCTTAACACCCTGTGTTTGTGCTACGCTGTGTAAGAAGCTTACACTGTGTAAGAAGCTAGATCCCCTCAGGTTGCCACCTTTTATGGAAGAACTGCTGGTGGAAGCTACTTAAACTAATGCACAAAAATCCTTACAAGAATGGTGACTTGCAGGGAAAACCTTCAATGGAAATGGAGAATTCAAAATAGCTCCAGAGACTTCCATTTGTCAATCGTAAGTGTCCAACCCTGACGGGGCTATTTGCTAGCCATATGGGTTCCGCGTAATAGTGGGATGGCTGTCTCCTGACCCTAAATACTTGAACTAGATAGTGGGTTGATATCCTAGCTGGGATTATGTGTCAAAACGGAAGGGACTGCAAATATTCTTCAAAATCCCCACCCTCATTTCCAATAATCACACTGTGGATACTTTTACATGTTAGTAAGGCCTGCCTGACCAGTATTATATGTTTGGCAATTATCTATTTCAGTGGATTTTTAGAACAGTAACAGAACTTTACTGCAATTATTTAAATAAGTCTAGACATATTTAAACATTGCCAATTTAATAGACTAATTGCGAAAAATTCAGAGGGGGCCTGATGATTTTTCTTTTCCATTCGGGTGAGGGCCTGGCATTAAAAAGTAAAAAGACCAATGTCTTAGGCTGAATAATATAAGCTCCTCTACGATCTGCAAGTATAATAGAATCAGCTGGAATTGGAAAACCTCACCCGAGACTTTGTTCTTTGATTTAATTTCTCCTGGAGTCTAGGTCCACTGGTTAGGGGAACAATTTCAGAGAAAAGTAGGACAATGAGTACAGACTAACTCGTCCTTGATCTTGTTTTTTAATCCAAAATAAAATGTCATTTGGGTCCTCTCAACCCAAGTAGCTTTGGCTGAATATCGACCAAAAAGAGCCATATATGTCAATACCTCTATGCCTTCTTCTTGAATATCACAAAGAGCCTTCTCAGCAGGACATGGAAACATCATCTTAAAGGAAAATAGCAAAGTAGCATAGCTATCCATGGTAATAACTAAACATTTGGCCTAAACCTAGCCAGGCCAAGTGAGAGGGCTGATTAGATATCCCGGCTTGGTTCAGTCTTGTGAAAACTGTGTGGGATGGAAGGCAAAATGCACCATTGGGGAATCCAAAAATGTTCTCAATTTCACTGTTTCCCCAGAAAAATGTTGGATAGTCGAAGGACACATCACCAAGGGGGAACCCGGGGGCAATGAAGGTCCAGCACACAAGCCCCAAGGTATGAACTATAAACAATAAGGTGCGCTGTTCCTAAAAGAAGATGGGGGAGGGGTTGAAAAAAGGAAGGAATAGCTCCTATAAGGAGCAAGGGCCCGAACAAACAGCAAGGGGTGTCATGCTTCATCAAAGGGCAGCTCCTTGTTGGCCCGATGCTGCAATGCCCAACAGGCCCCGCAGGGGAGCTCTTTGACGTAGATCTTTTACCTATATTCCTGCCTGTAGATAAAGCTGGTGTGTGTGTATATATGGTCTAGACAGGAAATTACTTTACAGGGAAGAAGGTTGTTACCATCTTGGATTGGAAATCTTAGTTGACAAACACTGGAAATGCACCATACTGGATAGGAATAGATGTAGGCTAGACACGCCTTTTTCAGGAGAGTGGTGCTGCATCGAAGTGGCAAGCATAAGAAGAATTTTCATTTTAACATCCTTCCTTTTTTCCATCCTCTTGTGATCCACCAGCCAATTACCCAGCCCAGTGCTCTGCACTGCTTTTCACCAGAGGGAAACTTTCAAACAGGTTTGATTGCGGCAGCACTGATGCTAGCTTGGCAGAGCAGGAGCAACGTTCTCACCGTGTGCCGAGTGCTAGGACTAAAGATGTTTTGCCTTCTCTTCAGCAGGCACAAACCCAGCAACAATGGAGCTGCCTCTGGTGATTGTCATTTCAATATTTAACAGGTGTCTGGGATCAACTATGATACATTTGACTGGATACATATAGAAGAAGCATCAGAGTATTTTGCCAGTAAAATCTCAAGCTTTTTTAATTACACTCCTTTACCATTCCAAAAGTGCATCAATGCTAAGCACAAAGTCCATAGGGATATAATGGGCACAGTTGTAATTTACCTCTCTTGAGGTGAAATCCTTCTGACAACATTCAATCAGTCAATAATCTTGTATGTTTCCTATTTTATTATGCAAACATGCCACCGAGATTTGGGACTTCATCACTACCCTCACACCTGACGTCCAGTACCTCACATTGACCTGGCTCAAACTTACATCCTCACCTGACATTACCACTGCGATACCTGAAGGATACAAGACCATTCACTGTGACCCAGTAACAAGCCATGCAGAGGTATGGCCATCTTACACAAGGAATCGATTGAATTCACCATTGCAACGAATGACATTGGCTCAGCCATGGAACACCTTAACTTCCGGCTCCAAACGGATGGCAAAACTACCATCAGGGGCACTCTTGCCTATCACCCCCCTGGGACCAAGACCAAGCTTCTGCAACTTCATCGCTGACTTAATCGCCCCCACACCATAGACTCCAATGACTACATATTCCTCAGAAACCTCAACATCAATCTCGATAACCACTATGACACCAACACCACCAACCTCCCCGACAGCATGAACAACATCGGCCTCAACCAGCTTATCCACCATCCCACGCACACTGCAGGCCTCATGCTAGACCACATCTTCACCTCCTGCTACCACATTAAGTATAGCCACCCCACAGAGCTCACCTTTGTCCACTTCAATGTCACCAGCTCACTGACCTCCTTCCCCAATCTGCCAAGCGCCCCCCACAACAGCTAGGACAAAGTCCCAGAGGACAAATGGATCAACACCCTCACACAACCCACCCCAACTCCACCAACAACCTAAACCATAACATCGGAAACTTCAACACATGTATCACTAACTGCACTGACAGCATGGCTTCCTTTAGCAATAACACTCACAGAAGGCCTACAAAGCTGGCAAGCTAGTACACCCAAGACCTCAGAACCGCTAAACGCCACTGTAAACAACTGTAAAGGATGTAAAGGAGATGGCGCACAAGGAAGGACACCACTGATAGGACCTCCTTCAAGACAGCCCTCAACCTCCACCACAGACATTTGAGAGAATAGAAGAAAAAAGCCCTAGCATCATGCATCAAATCAAGTTCGAGCAACAGCAAAGAACTCTCTAACTTCATCAAGGAATTCTCCAAGCTCTCAGCTTCAACAAACAGCATCACCAAGTAACAGAAACGCTGCGACAACCTCGCAAACTTCTTCCCCAACAAGATTACCAAAATCTACAGGAACGCACCCAATAATTTGGCAAATATGGGCGGACTATCATGGGTTGGTTCAACCAAGGCAAATAACGAAACGGATGCTATTGACTCTGAAATTCAGGTATATGATGCACAGAGATGATGTATACGTTGAGGCAAAACTTTCGAACTATGGATTGTATCTAACTACAGTAGATGTAAAGGTTACTAGTGCATTGGGGTTGTTTTGTTGTTAAATTGTATTATTAAAAGTGAATGATGTGCTAATGCTTGTATGTATCCGTAAGGAATGATGCAATATCAAAAATATACTAATAAAATCTGTTTTAAAAAAAACATCTTCAGGAACTTCAATCCCCAGCCCAAGGCCACTGACTTCTTCAACCAACACAACTGCCTCACTACCACCACAGACCGAATTGCACAAGCTCGCCAATGGACACCACCTCCCTCATGAATTTGGTCCACTAAGGCGCCCCCACAGACATGAGTCCACACCACATCTTCAACATAAGTGGAGCCAGGATCAGTCAAGAACTTACCACCCTGTTCAATACCTCAGTAGCCACGGCCACCTTCCCCGAGGACTGGAAGCATGCAGAGGACAATGCCCTATGAAAGAAACCATTAGCCAACACCTGCAAACTCAACAACTACCAACTAATCTGCCTGCTCCCAGTCAAAGTATTAGAAAAAACAATCAACCAACAACTCACCACTCTTCTGGAACATTAACATCTACTCTATACCTCCCAATTTGGATCTCCCTGCAAACACAGGTCTGAGACAACCCCTATCACAGCTATTGATGGCAGCCAAGCCCTACTCAACCAGGGTGAGACAACTGCACTGATATTCCTAGATCTGTCAGCTGCATTCAACATGGCCTCCCACCACACGCTCATTGCAAGACTGCACAACATCGTTATCTAAGGAGCTGCCCTCAAATAGATCGCCTCTTTCTTCACAGGATGAACTCAAAAAGTCTGCCTACCACCATTCACCTTTGAACCTAAAGAAATCATCTGAGGAGTACCTCAAGGATCTTCAATCAGTCCTACCCTCTTCAGCACATACATGACATCACTGGCTGTTGCAGGGATTCTGCCCAAGAACAGGACTATGCAAAAACAACAATTGATGGACAGAATGCAGAACAACGTCATACATTCACCCCAGTACAGAGACCTGGGCCTAAATCCATTGTTTTTCGCTCACCTTGCCATTCCAGTTTGAACCCAGCCATATGCAAATCAGTCTTGACCCTGTGCTCAATGGGAACAGTCTAGCCCGAGCTGCCAGGCCAGGTCCCTTGCTCACTTTGCCACTGGATTCAAGCTAGCCTGGCTGATGAGGGGTGTTAGCCCGAAACTGGTCCCAGGATGCTTGTTTCTGGTCCAGGGAAGACATGGCTTAGCAGTTTGGGCTGGACTGTTCCCATGAGGCACAGGGTCAAGATTGATTTGCATATAGCTGTGTCTGAACTTGGGTGGCGAAGTGAGCTAAAGAACGGTGATGGATTCAACCCAGATCTGTGACTGGGGGTGAGTGTTTAAAAAATGTCAGCACTCTGTCCATCATCTTCTTATTTTTGCTTTGTTTGCCCTAAGTTGGCAGGGTATGCCCAGACGTGGCTCTCTTGCTCACGTGGACACTGAATTCAAGCTAGCCTGGCTGATGATGGCTGTTAGCCTGAAACCGGTCCCAGGATGCTTGTTTCTGGTCCAGGGAAGACATGGCTTGGCAGTTCGGACTGTATTGTTCCCATGAGGCACAGGGTGAAGACTGATTTGCATATAGCTATGTCTGAACTGGGGTGGCGAAGTGAGCTAAAGAACGGTGATGGATTCAACCCAGATCTGTGACTGGGGGTGAGTGTCTGAAAAGTTTCAAAACTCCGTCCATCATCTCCTTGTGTTTGCCAAGAACAGAACTATGCGCAGGATTATGGGACCTTACTGAGCAGGGACTGAGTCATCCTACCACCTGAGTGCCCATACACCCAGGACCAACTAGCTATAGTGTCTCACTTGCTCTCCTACTCACTCACAGAGAAACAAATGATTAGACACCCCAGAACACAACACTACCAGATCTCTTAGGAATTGTGGTAACAAGACACACCCTTTCACTCGCCTTCTTGTATTTATCCACAATAAGATCTGACAGAGACATGAAATAGTTTGAAATATTTATTTTAACTAACAAGCCCTAACATGCAGTATACGTGCCACAACAAGCAGGCAAATGCATAGTACAAATACAGTCAGCATAGCAGCTAGTCCATAATTCATAAAGGGAGATGTCATCATGGAAAGATATTAAAAAGCCTAACCTCCCTCCCCTTGCTAAAAAGCAGTATTGTTATATATTAGAAGATCTATACCTTAGCCTATAGATGGTAGATCTACATCATAGGTGCTGCTCTTCTCCCTGGAAAGGTCCCTCTCCAAGTGTGTGCTACCTATTTGTGTATCCCACTAAAAACTAAAGTACGTTGTCCAAACACAGCTGCATCGGTTTGTTTTGTCAAAGGGCTAAGGCCTGGCCAGAACAAAATAACAAGGGGCATTGTTGTTCGACCTTGCACACAATGTGAACAGAGCGATGAGTTCTCATGTGAAAACAGCTATAGTAATTATAGCAACAAAAAAAGACATGTAGTAGCGTGTTCAAAGCAGCAGGCAGGCTGCAACATGCTCATGCTAACTTAGTGAAGAAGACAATGTCCCTACGGGGCACGTGACATGGCCAGCACCATCAAAGCCCATGCACTCAGCATCATATCCTACACCGACGATACACCACTCATCCTCACCTTCTCCGAAAACACCTACATGACCAAGACCAATTTTCTTAACTACATGACAAACGTTGCCAAATGGATGAAGGATAACTGCCTGAAGCTCTACAGGGACCAGACAGAAGTACTGATCTTCAGCAATATAAGCTCCCTGTGGGGCACCTCCTGGTGGCACACATAATTAGGACCTACTCTAAACCTGACTGACCATGCTAGAAACCTAGGCATCATCCTCGACAAGTTAACCATGGCGTCCCAGGTCATCGCTATCTCCTCCTCCTGCTTCTTCATTCTACCCATGCTTTGTAAGATTTTCAAATGGCAACCCTAGAACTCAAGATGCACAATCACCCAGGCCCCTACTGCCAGCGGACTGGACTACAGAACAGTCCTCTCTGCAGGGATCCCAGCCGACCTCCTCCTCCAACTATAGACCATACAGAATACTGTGGCCAGACTCGTCCTTGAACTCCCAAGATGAACCCACAACACTCCCTACTCCGGGGAACTCCATTGGCGCCCCATACAGAAAAGATGCCAGTTCAAACTCCTGACCCACGCATTCAAGACCCTACACAACTTGGACCCTCCTACGTGAACCACCACCTGAACTTTCACCAGAACATTAGACACCTCTGCTCTGCTTCCCTCTTGCTTGCCTACATGCCTGCATCGACTTAGCAGAAGTAGAAGACACTCCTTCTCTTACCTAGCAGTGAATACATGAAAAAAACTACCCCTACATCTCCGGACATCCACATCTCTTCCTGAGTTCTAAAAGTCATTAAAGACTTGGCTCTTCTGCTGATCAACTGGACCCTGCTAGTGCCGGTATACCTTCATGGGTGACAAGTTGCCCTCTACAAATTGATTGATTTAAAAAAATAAAGTGGCATTTGCATGTCCCAGGCTGAAAATTCTCAGAGTCAACTATATTAAATTTCACTATACCTCAACTGTAAGGTCAGCCAATTCTAGGGAGAAAGTCACACACCTGCATTTCTGGTGTACTTTTTGCCATCCCCACCCATTTGGAAAGCCACCTGGTGAAAATACCCCAGTTGACCACATTTACACATGTGTGTATTGTGAGGGACCTATTTTACGTCTGTCCCGTCCCCATTCGAGCTGCTGCACAAGTCCAGTCACTGTCCTGACCAGTACAGCCTTGGAGGATGTGGATTAGGGGCATCTAAACTACCACACATCTACTTCAACGAATGAGGATATTTTAGTCACCTGTAGTGGTTATTTACTTTACAACTGTCAAAACTAGCTATCTACTGTAGGCCATCATACATCGAACCTGCAAGGGATGATCTTAGCACCGAAAAGAGGTGCTGTGGATAGAGCAGAAATGCAAGACCTTACGGAAAACAGTAGAGTGCATGCCCTTAAATAGGTCAACTACCAATGAACTACAAACTGCCAGCAAGTGGGGAAAAACACTACGACATATCTAGTTCCACAGATGGCCAGGAGACTACCATCGGCTAAATGGCATTGAATGGTTCACATGGGTTGAATAGACTCCTAGCACCACTAATTTGAGGTCAGACTAGGGCTGCTGTAATTATCTGTATAAGAAATATATACAGGCACATGCATCAAGAAAAGCTTTTGCGAGTCCTTAGTTGCGATTATTAAGGAATCGCAATTAAGGACTCTCAAAAGCCTATGCATGATTCCTTACATGCGACTCGCAAATTTCGAGTCGCAATTAAGGAATGCTTTCCGATTGATTAGGAATGAATGGGAGATTGCATGCGCAATTTGCCAGTACCAATAGGTTCTCACAAATTGCGCAAGCAATTTCAAGGGTGCAAGGGTGTCCAAAGGACACCCTGTTGCACCCCTAAAATTGCTCTGTGCTCACATGTTGCGCACACAGGGCATGTGTGCGTGCAACATGAAACTTTGAAAAATGCACTTTTCAAAGTTTTAGCAAATTACCATCAAGTTCAACTTCATGGTAATTTGCGCCCCCTTGTAGCGAAATCGCTATTTTTAAATGGTTGATGCATATGCCTGTAAATGTTTCCTGACGTCTGTGACAGTGCCTGTAATGTTGCAAAATTATTTAGCTGAGACATAAGTAAGCAAAGATGAAGAGCTAGAAAGAAACTATTGATTATAGGATGGTGTAGCAGGAGAATATAAATTATGAAAGATGTGTGACAATGCAATCCAGAATGTTACTCTAAAACTGAGACTAAAATGAGGTAGAGGGATATTAAAATGTGTGCAGAAACCTTAGATTTAAAGGACCTCATGGGGCTAACAAATGCTCCAAACTTCATGAGAATATGAAAATTTGTATCAAATTCACACCTCAACTGTAGCGTCGAAAAAATGTCATGTGCCCAGACAATCTGTATTGAGAATAGTGTATTGATTAAACACATCTATCGTTATAATTAAAAATATATGACTGAGAATACTTTTAAAGTGGTGAATATGAAATGGAAAGGCTCAATAATAAATATACTCCTTCAAGAGTAAATCTGCTGGATGAATAACCTTACTATGTGACACAATCTAAACAGGTTTCACTATGTATTCATGCACCTCAGGGAGGAGGAGTGTTCAAGGATAGCCCAGCTAAAAGACCACACTGTAAAAACACAGATCTGGCCTGCACGGAGGCAAGAGGCCCATTACATTCACCCCATCATAAATTAAGGGGGTTTAGCCAGCTGCGTAAATCCCACTGAGAGCTTGGGTGCACCAGAGCTGGGCAGAGGTCACTCCACAGCTCGTTTTCAAGCCGACAAAGCGCGCTCCACATGACTTAGGCCATATAAAATGATTGATCAAACAGCAGCCAGGTATTTCAGCACCGAGAGCTATAAATCGTTACACACTAAATGATTCTTGTTGCAGAAATAGGTTCAGGACCGGAACACTTCCATGCAAGAGAGAACGCGGCGATTTACAATGGGAAGACCTGAGCATCTGATGAATTCAACAAAATATGATACTAGCACGTGAATCTGTAGACCGTCTGTAAATCTTGGAGCAGGCGAGATTCCTGCGGGACTATCAGATTCCTGCGGGACTATCGCTGGAATTTCCCTAGGTTCTTCTTTTAAAAAGCCACATAAAGTTCAGGATAAAACGAAGTGCACGGTTGTCTTGTCTGTATATCACCGGCGTGATAGCTATTTGAGTTTTACAAAACATATATTTGTTTGATCCCAAGCAAAACGTGGATACTCAAACAATCAGATTAGTTTTGGCTTATGGTGAAGTATATTATTTTTTTCTAAAAAGTATCATGTATATTGTGGGATTTACATGGTGCTTCACACCCCTACTGTGGCAGCAAAGCACTTGTGTTGGATGTAATGTCATTGGGGCAGATTCACAGAACTAATCTGAGATAAATTCCTAAACGTACTACTTTTGGTATTCACAGAAGGCATTTAGTAGTAGTTAAGTTAGGACTCCTAACTTCACTACTACTAAATGCCTTTTGTGAATACCGAAAGCCGTAAAATTAGGATTTTGTCTCAGTTTAGTAGTAGTAAAGTTAGGAGTCCTAACTTTACTACTACTAAATGCCTTCTGTGAATACCAAAATTAGTACGTTTAGGATTTTATCTCAGATTAGTTTTGTGAATCGGCCCCATTGAGAGCAGTACATGGCTACCTATGGCAGGTAAAAAGAGGAGAAGAGAGAATAATGGGGGCATATCAGCAACAACCGGCGATAATTATCGCTAAGCGCACTTAGCGCTAGGATAATTTTCACTGGCTAGCATGGATTTTTATCGCTGAGATAGCGTGCTATTAGCAACGCTTATCTCAAAAGCGATAAAAATCCTCACGCTAACTGCCTAACGTGAGATTATCGCTGGAAACCCAGCGATAATCTCACGCAATGTGGCATTAGCTTGATGATAGGGACTCACAAACTTAGCCATGATATCCACCTTCCATAAGATATCATGGCTAAGTCAGTACTGAAGCAGGCGTAAGGAAAGTAGCGATAACAGGGGTTATCGCTACTTTTCTTGCCGCTATGCTTCATAGCGTGGGGCTTGATGATAGGAGAAATGTCGCTTAGCGACATTTCTCCTGTCATGTCAGGTCAGGAACGCCCACTTTGCATCTCATTAGAGATGCAAAGCTGGGCGTTAGGAATTCCTATGCTAACGCAAGTTTTCATGCATTAGCGTGAGCTTGCTAATTAGGCGATAAAATTATCGCCACTTTCTGCCGAAAACGGCCGCAAAAGCGGCGATAATTCCATCGCCTCGCCTTGCTGATATGCCCCAATAATCTTGGGTCGTGTCAGAAAGAATGAAAACAAAACTAGAAAGCAAAGAGTGAAGTACCTCAGAGGACAGCATAGTGGTGAAGGAGAAAAGATAATATAGGGTCATGTCAGAAAGAAGGAAAACAAAAATAGAAAGCAAAGAGTGAAGTGCTCAGACTTACTTTGGACCGAGGACCACATTGATAACCACCTCTTAAGCGTGTACCCTGGTCTCCAGGTGGCTTTAACACATCTGTGCTGGACATTTTACTGCTCTGAGCACTGCTAGAGCTGAAAAGAAGGGCATCAAGAGACGCCAAATCCCTAGACTCCCTTTTAGATTTCCATCTATAGAAAGCTTTTCGTGGTCTGGCAGAATGCCAACTTGCAGCGTTTGCATGTCGATTGTCGAAAACCTATTGTTTACATTACAGTTCACAGAGTAGGTTTAGGGTCAGCCCATTGCTCATGCATGACTGGATGGCTTTCTGCCCTACCTCAGCTCCCTTCTACTTAATGGATGGCTTCCTCCTCCAACTGTTTTGCTTGTCCAACTCCTGGAGCATTGCGTATTTGCTTATGAGACATGATTTCTTCCATTGCTGCCCTAAGGGGAGTACCTGTTTGGCCTATGGCTTGACAGCACAGCTGTTGCCAGATAACGATGTGAGAATCACCAGGAGAGAGGATTTGACTCTGCTCACATGTTGGGCGAAAGGAGTACATGCTTTGATAGGGCAGAAGTTGTGTGCTTCCACAAAAAATGTGTTTTCCCTCCACACAGCTATGATCATTTTATTTATCCTGCAGCCTGATCTTGAACTGTGAACACATGACACTGCAATGCTATTAAAGTAGCTTAGCTATGTATATAGTTTCTGGTGTTGTTCTCAGGTAGCAGCACAGATGGGAGGAGGGTAGTCAATAACCTACATGGATTTTTAGGTTTGAGAGTGCAACTGTCACGTCACCTTTTATTCTGCACCAATATTGTTATACAGTTTATTACTGCCACACAAATAGGTATCCCTTCCCATGCTATCTACTTGCAATGCTTCACATTAGAATACAATATTTCTTTAAACCTAGACCTTTTGGCATTGCCGATGTTTGTTAGTTAGTTAGTTTTGTTTCAGCACTCTCCTTTCTGCCTCTGTCTCTCACCTCTGCTCACAAAGCAACTATGCTTGTCCATTGCTCCCCACACCCTGCTTTTTTTAGGTCGATTCTGGGCAGCTCATGCGCAGCTCTGCGAGGCATGCTGTATTCAGGTTTGGACTTGAAGCTACGCCCATATTTTTCATTTGCCTGTGTCATTGTCCTTTGGAAACTGTGGCTTTTCATTGGTCAAAAGGCTTAGTCGTCCTTTCTTAGTACCGCCTTTTTTCATTTTGTAACCTCCCATGAGGACACCCTGTTACATGTGTTGTTACTCAGTTGCCTTGAATTACAGTATCCGAGAAATATTTGCTTAAATGGTTTTCTCCTGCCTGCTGTTGCAGGCAAGACATGCCCTCCCTCATTGCTTTGATATTTTTTTCTTCATAGCATGGCACACTAATGCAGTGGCGGCCGTGTCTTTGGTTTATTTGCACAACCGAACGCAGCTGCATATTTCTTTTTTTTTAGTAGCTATTAACTTTTTTTTAAACTGCCCCATGCAGCACTTTAATGGCGTCCGCACCCCTTTCCTTAGACGAGCCGTGTTTAAGGAAAGGGGCGCGGTCGTCATTAAAGTGAAGCCGCGGCATGGGCCACATTCTCAAAAAAAGCATTTGTCCAGGGGGACCTGGCCAGGCAGATCGGGCTTGACTGTTCCCAAGGGGAGCAGGGTCAAGACTGATTTGCATATGCCTGGTTCCAAACTGGAATGACATGTTGAGCAAGAAAAACTATTGATTTAGGCCCAGACTGGGGTTGAGTGTTTGATATTGTTCAGCATTCCACCCATCAATTGTTCATTTTGCATCACTCATTGGATTCTGTTATCAGTGATGTCATCAATGATGCCGTTTGAAATGTCATCACTGATGTCATAGAACATGTTATAATTGATGTCATATGCAAGGTCATAAGCAGCATATGGCGAGGGCGGAAGTTATAGTTAGTGCTGCTATCTATAACTGCTGAATTTCTGTGGGTTTTTTTGTTCAAAATGTGAACGTTATCACTGAGAAATTCACCTAATTATAACGTTACTTTAACCTTTGTTTTTATCAGTGAGTTTCTAATGTATCTTTTAAACGAAAACTGATCTTTTGATTACAACAAACTACGTTTCTTCAACCTTTGGTTTTTTAAAGTGAATGTCTAGGGTTTTTTTAAAGTCATTTAAATATTTTTTTATGTATGGTAGAATAACTGAATAACATATCCTGTGTGTAGACATAATTCTGGGTCCCAGGGGCCTGAATCTGCCCATGGAGGGGTGCCGCATGGCCCCCTCCCCTTTAGATTTTAATATAATAAAGACAGGCCCTGGGGGATGGGGTCCCCAGGTCTGAAATGGGCCCGGGGTGGGGGCACAATCCCCCTCTTTGCATTTAATGAAGGCCAAGCTTCAGGGGATGGGGTCTTTGGGGCCGAATCGGCCCAGGGAGGGCCCCCTCCCATGTGGAAAAGAGAAGGAAGCAGAAAAAGTCAAAACAAGACAAAACAAAAGGCTGAAAAACAACCAGAAAAAGCAAAACAGAAGGCAGAAAAAAAGCAAAAAAAAGGCAAAACAGAAGGCAGGAAAGGCAAAATAGAGGCAGAAAACCAAGCAGTAAAGGCAAAACAGAGTGCAGAAAAACTAGGAGACTCATTCATCCACTCACAGACCCACACAGGCATTCCCTCACTGACCAACTCAGAGGCTCACACATTTACTCAGAGACTCCCACACCCACTCACAGACCCACTCAGACACTCATGCACCCACTCAGAGATACTCAGACACTCACGCACCCACTCACAGACCCACTCACAGACCCACTCACAGACCCACTGAGACACTCATACACCCATTCACAAACCAACTGAGAAACTCATGCACCCACTCACAGACCGATATTCAGGAACCTGCCCAGACCCACTCAGTGATTCATGCACTTATTCACAGACCAACTGAGAGACTCATCCACCCACTCAGAGACTCATGCATCCACTCACATACCCACTGCGAGAGTCATACACCCACTCACAGAGACACTTAGACACCCATGCCCCCACTCACAGACCCACTCAGAGATTCATGTTCTCACTCACAGACCCACTCAGAGACTCACGCACCCACTCATAGACCCACTGAGACACTCATGCACCCACTCACAGACCTATTCAGAGATTAATGCACTCACTCATTGACCCACTCAGACTCACACATTCACTCACAGACCCACTCAGACTCACACACTCACTCACAGGCCCACTCAGATACTCACACACCCACTTACATACTCACTCAGACACTCATGCACTCACTCACAGACTGACACACACCCACTCACAGACCCACTCAAACTCAGACTACTTGTTGTAGTGTTGTCGCGCGGACCCTGGCTGACAGCGCTTTTTAAACTTCCCTACCTTTACTTTTTTTAAAACATTGCTAAGAATTGTACTGTATTGTATTTACTTTGACTGCTAAAACGGAAAAACGCACCTTTTGCACCGATCACTGCTCCATTTCCCCTGCACTTCCCCACCCCCGCGGCCTCAGCCTTTCGGCCGGCAGGAGGAGGAGTGGAGGCGGGGCTTAGGCTTCAAAGCTGACTTCAGCTCGGGAGTGGGCATACTTGTTGTAGTGTTGCCACGCGGACCCTGGCTGACAGCGCATTTTAAACTTCCCTACCTTTACTTTTTAAAAAACATTGCTAAGAATTGTACTGTATTGTATTTACTTTGACTGCTAAAACGGAAAAACGCACCTTTTGCACCGATCGCTGCTCCATTTCCCCTGCACTTCCCCACCCCCGCGGCCTCAGCCTATCGGCCGGCAGGAGTAGGAGTGGAGGCGGGGCTTAGGCTTCAAATGAAGGCCTCAGCGCGGGAGCACCGACAGCGTGCCGAGGGCGCGCTAAAGGCAAGCCCGTCTGCGCCCGTCCGCACCCTGACGGGTCCCGGGGCTCTGTCACTTGCAAATGGTATCTCATACTCGTCCCCCGACCTTCGGCTCTTAGCTGATCACTACGTCCCCCTCAAACCCTCTATCCAGAAGATCCTAATGTATAATACCATCTTCAAAAAACCTCTTACCTCGATTAATCCACTTCTCCTTACCCCGGTGTCCTCTGAGCCGCCGATGGCCAAATCTCTGCCCTTGCACATATTCTACCTCAACACCCGTTCCCTGGTTAGGCACCAGCTCGATGTCTTCCTCCTACTGTCATCTCAAAAACCAGGCATTTTTTTGGTCACCGAAACTTGGCTAACCGAGGACTCTGCCCCTGACATTTTGGCAGCACTCCCGGCTGATTATTATATCCTGCATGCCAATAGGTCTTCAGGCAGGAGTGGTGGTGGGGTAGCTGCTATCATCAACAAAAACCTGAGGGTGGCCTCACTCCCCCCCCTTGCTTTGCCAGAAACTGAGAATATTGTTCTCAAACTTGACACCAACTATGGCTCCATTGTCTTTGCACTTATTTATCGCCCTCCTCAGGTAATGCCCACCTTTCCTACACTACTCAGCGAACAAATGGCGGACCTTCTTACGAATTACTCTAATGTCCTACTAGTAGGAGACCTAAATTATTGGTATCAGGATCCCTGGGTCGGTCCCCACGCTACCGAACTCTCTGAGTTGCTCTCCAATCTTAAAATGACCTAACATGTACTAGCTCCCACTCATGCTAAGGGACACATCCTGGACCAAATTTGGTCCTCTAATTTCAGTATCTCAGTACCCTCAATCCTACCCTGTATCTGATCTGATCATCACTTGCTAACTTTTACTGCCTCCATTAACGCTAGGTTCAAAACGCCCCCAACTACAGGAGGGGCGACTAGGAAATGGAGGGCACTTAATGACTCACATTTCATTAACACCTTGTCTAACACTGCCCCCACGTCCAACCCCGATATTAACATCATGGAAAAAATATATCTAACTGGTTACTGTCGGCTTCCAACATTCACGCTCCACTTACTAAATTTTCCCGCGCCCGTCACTCAGATGCTCATAGATGGTTTTCGGCAGAGCTTAAAGAACTAAAACTCGCGCTCCGCCAAAAAGAGAGGAAATGGAGGGCCAGATATTCCACGGAAGATATATCACTTTTTGTACAGGCCCGCAAAGAGTACAAAATGTAATACTGAAGACTAAGGCCGACTACTTTTCAGCCAGAATTCTTAATGCTCAGAACAAATCAAAAGAAATTTTTACTATCGTGGATAGTCTATGCAACCCTGAGCGCACTCGCCCTACTCAGTCTCCAACTCAAGAGCTATGTAACTATCTGAATAATTACTTTCTGGATAAAATATCTGTCATTAAAGCCAGCATACCGACTTGTACTTGCATGGACGCTTTGCCCAGCGGGCCTGTTAACTCTTCAACCCTATCCCATTTTCCACCCATCTGTCCTCAGTTATTTTCGGACCTGATGATCCGTGTTAAATCTGGGTCCCCAAACGACTGTTGTCCCCCCCAAGTCATGAAGCTCGCTCTTACCAACCTTCCGCAGCATGTACTTCCCTTTCTTAACCAATCCTTAGCGCAAGGCTTAGTCCCCACAGCCTTTAAGAACGCTATTGTGATCCCCCTGCTGAAAAAACCAGGATCTGAACCTTCACTACTGTCTAACTATCGTCCTATTTCTCTCCTTCCCTTTTTGGCTAAAATCTTGGAAACCCATGTTACAGGCAGCCTCTCCTCCTTTATCGAACAGACAGAATATCTAGAGTCACATCAAGCCGGATTTCGGCCTGCCCATTCTACAGAATCTGTGATTCTCGCAGCCCTGGACACCCTTAGAGCCAACCTAGACAAAAATATTCCCCAGGCCCTGGTGCTACTGGATTTGTCAGCCGCTTTTGACACGGTCGACCATAAGATCTTGTTGGACCGTGTCACACAAGCCGGCATACAGGGCTCCGCTTTTAATTGGATAAAGTCTTTTTTGGAAGACAGGACACAGGCAGTCCGCCTCGGCTCTTTCACAGGCCCCAAAATTTCTACTACCTGTGGGGTGCCTCAGGGCTCGTCCTTATCTCCACTTCTTTTCAATCTATACCTAAAACTTCTGATTCTCTCACTAAAAAGTAGAAAGGTGACTACTTACAACTATGCTGATGACCTTCAGCTAGTGTTTACCCTTGATTCTGCTGATTCAGTGGCCGAATTTCAAGCCACGATGTGTCATATCCAGCACTGGATGGATCTTAACCATCTCAAACTCAACCCTGGCAAGACGGAATTGGTCTTGCCCGGGAAAAGTGCGTCCCTATGGGGCCATCATTTTTGGCCTCCTGAACTAGGTACCCCTCCTAACCCCTCATCAGCTGTAAAGAGCTTGGGGGTGACCATTGACTCCGCCTTGTCTCTTAAAGGTCAGGTAGGGGCAGTGGTCTCCTCCTGTTTCTTCCAACTACGTAAAATTCGCAAGATCTCTCACCTACTATCTTCTTCAGCACTCACACAAGTCGTAATTTCCTTGGTTCTTTCACGCCTCGACTTCTCTAATTCTATTTACTTTGGTCTCCCCCTGTTTCTACTTCACCGCCTCCAACGGGTTCAGAATCAAGCTGCAAGATTAATTCTCAAAAAACCCAATTGGCAATCCGCAAGATCCTGCCTATTCGATCTTCATTGGCTCCCTATAGCCCAACGCACATTATTCAAGACCAGTTGTGTGATATTTAAAGCACTACACTGCAGGAGCCCTAAATTTATTAACGACATGATTTCCAAACACACACCGCGTCGCAACTTGCGCTCTGCTCACCTTCACCTCCTCACACTCCCCCGCTTCAAACTCCAGCGACAAGGTGGCCGCAGGTTTTCCTACCTCGCCCCGAAACTATGGAACACCATACCCCTATCAATCAGGAGATGTGACAACCTTTTAGGCTTCAGAAAAGCACTTAAAACCTGGTTGTTCACGCAAGCCTATGCTTAAGCCCTCTCGCTGTCAACACTATGCAAGCTCAGCGCCATGAAACCCCCCGGTGTCCATGCGCTCTATAAGTTTTTCATAACATAACATGCACAAACTCACAGACCAACTCAGAGACTCACGCACCCACTCACACACCCAGTGAGACACTTATGCAGTCACTCTCATACCCACTCAGACACTCACACACCCACTGGCAGACCCACTCAGACACTCTCACATCCACTCACAGACCTATTGAGACACTAATGCACTCAGTCACACACTCACTGTCAAAGCTTGTTACAGTTAAAAATTTGCGTTAAAAACCAAAGGTTACAGTGATGTTATAGATAGGAACCGTGAAAATTCACTAGAAAGGCAAGGGTTGCAGAGGAATGTTATAGTTAGAAATTAGAATTTTAAAAAACTTAGAAATCCACTAAAAAAACAAAGGTTAAAGGGACGCTATAGTTAGGCTCGGATTTCACTTGTACAAAACCAATGAAATTCAGTCATTATATTTCCTTGAGCTAACTATAACTTATGCCCCGCAATGCACTGCTTATGACCTCATATATTACATTACTCATGACAAGGTCAGTGATGTCACTGAAGACATCACTGATGACATCTCAAGTAACTCACACACACACACTGAAAACCCCCATACAACCTCTCATTCGTTCACTCACATACCCACACAACCACTCACATATACATTAAGAGCCTCATACAACTACTCACACACCCACTCACTCATCCATAGAGCCACTCAAACACCCACTCACCCATACAGCCACTCTCACCCATACAGCTACTAACACAGCTACCTATGTACCCATACAACCAGTCACACACTCATTCACTCACCCACACAACCACTTACAGACCCATTCACACATCCATACAAACACTCACATGCCCACTTGCTCACCTATACAGATACTCATACAGACAGACTGTGCAATACAGCCACTCACACCCATACAAACAGCCACTTACTCACCAATACACCCACTTAAACACCCAGTCACTCACCCATACAGTCACTCACACAGCCACTCACCAGCACATACAGCCACTCACACAGCCACTCACCCACCCATACCGCCACTCACACACCCACTTACTCACCAATACAGCCACACACAGGCACTCACCCACCCATACAGACACTCACATACCCACTTACCAATACAGGCACTCACACAGACACTCACTCACCCTTACATCTACTCACAAATGCACTTATTTACCCATACAGCCACTCACATAGCTGCGCACCAACCCATACAGCAAATCACACACCTACTCACTCACCAATGCAGCCACTCAGCCACCCATACAGCCACTCCCATACCCACTTACTCACCAATACAGCCACTCACTTACCCATATAGCTACTCACACACCAACGTATTCATCCATACAGCCACTTACAAACCTATACATTCATTCAGTCAGCCACTCACACACAGATTCCGACAGTCACTAAGCCACCTAGATGACATATGTTAGAAATAGTATCACTCATTAGTAGTACAGAAAGAATAGTAATTTAACTTGTGCAGTTTAGTATATATCTTTAAGTGTCAGAAACGTTTTCAAAACACTTACACTCACTGGATGATTTCATCAGTGATGTTATTTTGAGATGCCATGAGTGATGCCACTGACAATGTCATGAGTGATGTAATATGTGAGGTCAAAAGCATTCCATTGTGGGCGCATAAGTAATAGTTAGCTTAGGTAACTATACCTGCAGAATTTCACTGGTTTTGTACGAGTGCAATCTGACCCTAACTGGAACGTCCCTGTAACCTTTGGTTTATGCAGTGATTTTATATATATATATATATATATATATATATATATATATATATATATTATCTACTGGCGGTCGCCAGTAGATAGTTATAGTTAGGACCGTGTTTCCATAGGAAATCCGCAACATTCTATTTGGAATAACTTTGGCGCCGATTGACGAATCCTCGCGAAATTCTCAAAATAGGTGGGGCGCTCCGCTCCGCTCCTACCCTGAAAGTCTCGGGGGGATTCGTCAAGTGGGGGCTGAGAAAAACGGGGGGTCCCAAAACGCGTTTTCTCCATGCATTTTTCCATAGGACCTTTAGTCCGAGCTACAGCCCGAATGGCTGAATAGAATTACTTGAAATTTGGCAGAGAGGTAGCCCTCAGGTCAGGGATGTGCCTTTTGAAGGTCTCGTGTAAATCTGTTCAGTATTTCCTGAGAAAATAGCATTTCAATCAATATATATATCTATAGGCGCGCTCCGAGCGCGTACCGTAAGCTTACCGTACGCGCACGCCGCCGTGCACGAGCGCGATTCTGATTGGTTGTTAGATCTCAGTAAACATTCGAATCGGTCGAAACCAGGAAGTGTTGGCTGCCATTTTGTCTCTCGCAGTCTGAGGGGGTGAAAAACAAAGGTGGAGAACGTGAAAAGGGGGCAGGGTGGACAGTTCCTGACCCCCTAGCCTTTGTCAGGGGGTCCCAGAAGGACACCCAAGGGCAAAAATTAATTTACATTTTTTTTCCAAAAATCGGCGAATGCGCGTAGCGTACGCGCACGGCGTAAACGGAGAAATTCCGCGAGGAGAAATTCCGCGAACTTCGCGTACCTATTCCGCGATTACGCGTACCGTACGCGCACGGCTAAAAAAAAAATTCAAAAAGCAAAGCTTAAAAAAAAATTAAAAAAATTGTGAGGTAAGGTTGGCTCTTAAAAGAGCCGTTGGGTTAATACAGGGATGGAGGAAAGAAAGAATGGGAATATTATGAGCGTCTACAAACGTGCTGGTCTATCTTATTGTTAATAAGGGAAACACTGGTCTCCCCAAAAACAATAAAACCACAACACGTTGTACACCTCATTGAAACCCTCCGAAATCGAGGGTTAATGTTCAGAGGAGCAGAAGAAGGTGATGCTCCCACCTCAGAGGAAGGGCTCAGCTGAGCTGCCGATGATGTACTCGGCTGAGCTTCTGAGGTTGGGCTCTGGTGACTTACTGAAGAGTTTTCTCCAGTATGTCGAGCAAAGGTCCTGGGATGTTTATCCCTAAGGTGTCTCATCATAGAGTGATTTCCAAAGGAATACTTCTTCCTTGAATTTCCTCTAGATAAAACACGGTCACAAAGTGTGCAAGTGACCAATGGAGCATTGACCTTTTTCTGCCCCTCTGGAAAAGTAAGATACTCCCACACAAAAGAATCCTTTTGTTTCCTCCCTCTCTGTCTGATGATGGTGCTGCTAGGCTCACTCTCAGAAGAGGTCTGCTGCTCTGCCATTGTATCTCAATGTCAATTCAGCTCCTTCTCCTAGGGGATCTCAAGCAGTAATGAGGGGAATGGGTGTGGTGTGGGAAGTTTCTGGAACTGAAAGTAGTTTCAACCAATGAAAAGTGTTCTTTGTGGATCACATGACCTACCGTGCGCGCTCCGTAAGCTTACGGTACGCGCTCGTAAACAAGTACGCATGCACAAATGTGACGCTTACGGAGCGCTTACGGAGCACGTACGTAAGACACACTTGCGCATGCGCATTACACGCCCCTGCGTAACCGCGACATTGATTCCGCGCAACGCGCATGCGTGTACGCGTACGTCACGTACGTATCACGTAAGCGCACTGTACTTATGACGTACGGAGCGCGTAGCGTCAGCTTACCGTACGCGCATCGTATCACGTAAGCGCACCGTACTTATGACGTACGGAGCGCGTAGCGTCAGCTTACCGTACGCGCACGGAAAAAAATGCATAAAAAAAATAATTAACCATTCCATAATGCAGGATATAGTACATATATTATTTTATACATAGGTTTACCAAAAATCTCAAAAAAAATTTGCATTTAAAAAACCGTACAAATTCACTGAAAAAACCATAGTTTCACACATGTTATAGTTAGCTGGACATTTCACTCGTAAAAAACCAATGAAATTCCCCCGTTATAGTTAGTGCAGGCAACTATAACTCACGCGACCGCAATCCTCTGTTGATGCTAATACTGTATCTTTAGCTACACATATATTACAAATATTTATTTTTCATAAAGACACATATGTCATCAGTGATGTAATATCTGACATCATCAGCAGAGGATTGCGGTCGCGTGAGTTATAGTTGCCTGCACTAACTATAACGGGGGAATTTCATTGGTTTTTTACGAGTGAAATGTCCAGCTAACTATAACATGTGTGAAACCTATGGTTTTTTCAGTGAATTTGCAAGGTTTTTTAAATGCTAATTCCTAACTATAACGTGTGTGAAACCTATGGTTTTTTCAGTGAATATATATATATATATATATATATATATATATATATATATATATATATATATATATATATATATATATATATATATATATACATATATATATTTATTCACCAACAGCTTACTTCACAGGAGAACAAAGAGTACGCACTCACAGGATTCTTTATTGCCCCAATTTCCTTTAATTATTCAATAGCATCCAGTTCCAAGGAAATACCGACGCGTTTTGTTATCGACAGATAACTTGATCACGGTTAATATTGTCCATTCAAATCACCCTATAAAAAGTGAGATGCCAAACATGTGACTACTGATGTCACTCATTAATTTGCACAGACTTCTGTTATTTGTAGTCAACAAAACATACAATGTGTTAATGTTTTGTTTCAAAAAGAGGCAGTAACATGTCAAAAAAGATTGTATATTTATAACATGAATTGTCTCATCTTTTATCAATAAAATACTTTCATTTACCTTATGATATATTATCGTTATTCTTTTCCTAATAAATTTTTACAGAGAGAGGGGAATTGGTTTTTACCTCGTGGTTTCAACTGAAACTTTATTGATTTTCCTATTCATTTTGTCAAAATCGGTATTGCGCAGACTGGGGTGTTCTCATTAAAATTAAATCTCTGCAGCAGCACTTTCATCATTTTAGAGATACGGTCACAAGTCCATGATTATTACATTCAGACTGTGCACTAGTTTAAATCGGAGCTCCGATTCCCACTGTTTATAATGAGAACCCGACCTTGATTGTATTTTATAATGCGGCAAATTCTGTTCCGCATATAATTCAATTTTACCATTATTGAGCCCTCCAGTGGGCTTTTCCGAAAGTCACCTGTGTTGCTGTGTGACAAATTCTATCCTCTCCCTGTTGATATAATCACTTTACGTTATTTTATGTTTTTGTACCCTCTAGTGGGCAATTTCATAATTTATTATCTTAAACGACATTATCATTTTACTTCATTTAATATAACCTTGTTAGACAAATAAAAATACAAATACAGAAACCCATTCCAGTATGAGAGGAAAACCCCCCGTAAACATGTACACTAATCAAAACATTTTTTGTCCCCTCTCCCCTTTCTCAAGGTAAACATCACTGTGTCATGATTGTCATTTATGCAGTTCTATTTATAGGTGAACATATAATTCTTCACTTTGATTGAGGTCCCACGGCGTGAAAGTTCTAAAATTCAATATTTGGCGAGGTTCTCTATGCCTCAATTTCTTTTCCCGATCTCCACCTCTTACATGTGGAGATATTGTTTCAAGTGCATAGAAACGTAGAGATTTCCAATCTCCTTCATGGCTAAGTTCCAAATGTTTTGCAACTGCATTACTCCTATCCTTGTTAATCGTTGCTCGCACATGCTCGAGGATTCTCTTTTTCAGCTCACACTTCATGCTGCCTATATATTTTAGATAGCACGGACATTCGATCACATACACAATGAATTGGCTTTTACACGTTATCAATTCTTTTATTTGCCATGTTTTGTTGTTGGGTAACCTGACTTCCATCATGTTTTTAGCGATCTGGCAAACTTTGCATGTGTGACATTTTAGGAAGCCCTTTGTCCTTAGCCATTGTGTCCCTTTCTTTTTATCTTGATCTTGATGATGGCTGTGTACTAATTTATCTCTCAGATTTGTGGCACGGCGGAACGTGATGTTTGGGTGTTTACCCATTATTCCGCTCACATTCTCTGGTATGATCCAAAATTAGTCTCACTGTGGTGTCTTCCGAGTGGATTACAGTTGATTTTTTTAAAACCTTACGATTTTCATCCAAAATATCCTGTCTTTTCTTTTCATTGGCACGTTTCCAGCATTTTTTGATGATGCCTTCTTTATATCCACAATGTTTAAATCTCTACGCTGAATTTTTACTGTGTTCCTCCCATTCTTGTTGTTCAGAACAAATCCGCCGCAGTCTCAAAAATTCTCCATATGGGATATTATCCATCACTGATGACTTGTGAAAACTGACTGCATGCAGGGTGGCATTAGTAGATGTCTCCTTCCTATGAAGTGTGGTTTCCAATTTATTATTTTCGATGTAAATCTCTGTGTCCAGGAATATTGCTCTTTCCTTACTGATGCTGTACGTGAATCTTATTTTAGCATCTGTTGAGTTTAAGATTTTAAAATACTCCTCAAATTCCTGTGCCGTACCATCCCACACTATTAGGAGATCATCAATATATCTTAGCCACTTTGTGACTTTGTTTACAAACCTGTATTTATTAGGATGCCATGCTATTTGTTGTTCCCACCATCCCATAGTGAGACTAGCATATCCTGGACTGAAAGCGAAACCTTCGTGCATCCCTTTATCTGCTGGTAAATCTCCTCACCAAATAGAAACACATTTTGAGTGAGGCACATTCGATCATGCCTCCTGGCAACAAAATCGATATCTTTCAAGAAGCTGTGGTACAAGATATATATAAGATCAGAGGAACCAAATATCGAGATAATTTGAAAAGAGAAGAGAGAACAGCCCTAAAGGAATTAATGGAGCACAAATTATTTAACCATAAAAATGGCAGACAAGGGTGGAAACATCGTCATCTTAAATACCTGGGACTATGTATCAGAAGCCCACTCACAACTAAAAAATTAAGTATACTATAGAAAATTGGATAAGAATCCAACACAAATATTCAAAGAGAATTTGGATAAAATAATCCATAAGTGGCAACAACTGAATTTGATTGATGACGACGAAAGGAAATTTCTGAGTACTGAGCACCCTATCACAGCAACAATATATTTTTTACCCAAAGTACATAAGAACCCACTAAAACCACCAGGGTGACCTATAGTTTCTGCTAAGGGATCATTAATGGAACCCGTAGCAAACTATATTGACTACTTTTTAATGCCCTTTGTGCTCAATTAGAGTTCATATTTAAAATATACCACTGATCTTTTGAGACACCTTCAAGAACTACCATGGCAAGCATCCTATATGTTGATCACAATGGATGTAATATCGCTTTACACTAATATTGAAAACAACATTGGTCTCATGGCATGCAGTTGTTTCCTAAAGGAGCGAGATATCCAATTCAAACAACACAATCAAATGTTAATGGATATGATCGAAATGTGCCTCACTCAAAATGTGTTCCTATTTGGTGAGGAGATTTGCCAGCAGATAAAGGGATGCGTGATGGGTTTCTCTTTCAGTCCAGGAAATGCCTGTCTCACTATGGGATGGTGGGAACAACAAATAGCATGGCATCCTAATAATGACAGATTTGTAAACAAAGTCACGAAGTGGCTAAGATATATTGGTGATCTCCAAATAGTGTGGGATGGTACGGCACAGTACTATGAGGAGCATTTTAAAATCTTAAACTCAACAGATGCTAAAATAAGATTCACGTACAGCATCAGTAAGGAAAGAGCAATATTCCTGGACACAGAGATTTACATTGTAAATAATAAATTGGAAACCACACTTCATAGGAAGGAGACATCTACTAATGCCACCCTGCATGCAGACAGTTTTCACAAGTCATCAGTGAAGGACAATATCCCATATGGAGAATTTTTGAGACTGCGGCGGATTTGTTCTGAACAACAAGAATGGGAGGAACACAGTAAAAATACAGCGAAGAGATTTAAACATTGTGGATTTAAAGAAGGCATCATCAAAAAATGCTGGAAACGTGGCAATGAAAAGAAAAGACAGGAAATTTTGGATGAAAATCGTAAGGTTTTAAAAAAATCAACTGTAATCCAATCGGAAGACACCACAGTGAGACTAATTTGGGATCATATCAGAGAATCAAAACAAATAGTGGAAATCCTTAAGAAAAATTGGAAGCTCTTACACTTGGACCCAACAGTGAGCGGAATAATGGGTAAACACCCAAACATCACGTTCCACCGTGCCAAAAATCTGAGAGATGAATTAGTACACAGCCATCATCAAGATCAAGATAAAAAGGAAGGGAAACAATGGCTAAAGACAAAGGTCTTCCTAAAATGTCACACATGCAAAGTTTGTCAGATCGCTAAAAACATGACAGAAGTCAGGTTACCCAACAACAAAACATGGCAAATAAAAGAATTGATAACGTGTAAAAGCCAATTCGTTGTGTATGTGATCGAATGTCCATGCTTACTAAAATATATAGGCAGCACGAACTGTGAGCTGAAAAAGAGAATCCTCGAACATGTGCGAGCAACGATTAACAAGGATAGGAGTAATGCAGTTGCAAAACATTTGGAACTTAGCCATGAAGGAGATTGGAAATCTCTACGTTTCTATACACTTGAAACAATATCTCCACATGTAAGAGGTGGAGATCGGGAAAAGAAATTGAGGCGTAGAGAATCTCGCCAAATATTGAATTTTAGAACTTTCACTCCGTGGGGCCTCAATAAAAGTGAAGAATTATATGTTCACCTATAAATAGAACTGCATAAATGACAATCATGACACAGTGATGTTTACCTTGAGAAAGGGGAGAGGGGACAAAAAATGTTTTGATTAGTGTATATGTTTACGGGGGTTTTCCTCTCATACCGGAATGGGTTTCTGTATTTGTATTTTTATTTGTCTCACAAGGTTATATTAAATGAAGTAAAATGATAATGTCGTTTAAGATAATAAATTAAGAAATTGCCCACTAGAGGGTAAAAAAAACATAAAGTAAAATAAAGTGATTATATCAGCAGGGAGAGGATAGAATTTTTCACACAGCAACACATGTGACTTTCTGAAAAGCCCACTGGAGGGCTCAATAATAGTAAAATTGAATTATATGCGGAACAAAATTTGCTGCATTATAAAATACAATCAAGGTCGGGTTCTCATTATAAATAGTGGGAATCGGAGCTCCAATTTAAACTAGTGCGCAGTCTGAATGTAATAATCATGGACTTGTGACCGTATCTATAAAATGATGAAAGTGCTGCTGCAGAGATTTAATTTTAATGAGAAGACTGCAGTCTGCGCAATACCGATTTTGACAAAATGAATAGGAAAATCAATAAAGTTTCAGTTGAAACCGCGAGGTAAAAACCAATTCCCCTCTCTCTGTAAAATGTATTAGGAAAAAAATAACGATAATATATCATAAGGTAAATGAACGTATTTTATTGATAAAAGATGAGACAATTCATGTTATAAATATACAATCTTTTGTGACATGTCACTGCCGCTTTTTGAAACAAAACGTTAACACCATGTATGTTTTGTTGACTACAAATACCAGAAGTCTGTTCAAATTAATGAGTGACATCAGTAGTCACATGTTTGGCATCTCACTTTTTATAGGGTGATTTGAATGCATAATATTAACCGTGATCAAGTTATCTGTCGATAACGTAAGGCGTCGGTATTTCCTTGGAACTGGATGCTATTGAATAATTAAAGGAAATTGAGGCAATAAAAAATCCTGTGAGTGCGTACTCTTTGTTCTCCTGTGAAGGAAGCTGTTGGCGAAGTAATTACGGCATGGCTCTGCTGCAGTTTCGCACCGAGTAAAGAATCGCCAGGGGTCCATAAAACTGGGCCGAGCTGTGGCAATATATATATATATATATATATATATATATATATATATATATATATATATATATATATATATATATATATATATATATATATTACCTACTGGCGGTCGCCAGTAGGTAGTTATAGTTAGGACCACGTTTCCATAGGAAATCCGCAACATTCTATTTTGAATAACTTTGGCGCCGGTCGACGAATCCTCGCGAATTTTTCAAAATAGGTGGGGCGCTCCGCTCCGCTCCTACCCTGAAAGTCTCGGGGGGATTCGTCAAGCGGGGGCTGAGAAAAAAGGGGGGTCCCAAAACGCGTTTTTCCCATACATTTTTCCATAGGACCTTTAGACAGAGCTACAGCCCGAACGGCTGAACAGAATTTAATGAAATTTGGCAGAGAGGTAGTCCCCAGGTCAAGGAAGTGCCTTTTGTAGGTTTGGTGTAAATCTGTTCAGTAGATTCTGAGAAAATAGCATTTAAATCAATATATATATCTATGGCAGCTTACGGTGCGCTTACGGTGCGCTTACGGTAAGCTTACCGTACGCGTACGGTGCCGTGCGCGAGCGCGATTCTGATTGGCTGTTAGATCTTAGTAAACATTCGAATCGGTCGAAACCAGGAAGCGGCGGCCGCCATTTTCTCACTCGCACTGTCAGGGGGTGAATAAAAAAGGTGGATAATGTGAAAAGGGGGCAGGCTCGACAGTTCCTGACCCCCTAGCCTTGGTCAGGGGGTCCCAGAAGGACCCTCAAGGGCAAAAATGAAATTTATTTTTTTTTCGAAAAATCGCCGTATGCGCGTAGCGTACGCGCACGGTGTAACCTGCGAAATTCCGCGAAATTCGCGGAATTACATGTACCGTGCGCGCACGGCAAAAAAAAATTTGCAAAAAGGAAAGCTTAAAAAAAAATAAAAAAAATTGTGAGGTAAGGTTGGCTCTTATAAGAGCCGTTGGGTTAATACAGGGATAGAGGAAAGAAAGAATGGGAATATTATAAGCGTCTACAAACATGCTGGTCTATCTTATTGTTAATAAGGGGAAGACTGATCTCCCCATAAACAATAAGACCACCACATCTTGTACACCTCATTTCAACCCTCCCAAATCGAGGGTTAATGTCCACAGGAAAAGAAGAAGGTGATGCTCCCACCTCAGAGGAAGGGCTCAGCTGAGCTGCCGATGATGTACTCGGCTGAGCATCTGAGGTTGGGCTCTGGTGACTTACTGAAGAGTTTTCTCCAGTATGTCGAGCAAAGGTCCTGGGATGTCTATCCTGTAGGTGTCTTTTCATAGAGTGATTTCCAAAGGAATATTTATTCCTTGGATTTCCTCTAGATAAAACACGGCCACAAAGTGTGCAAGTGACCAATTGAGCATTCACCTTTTTCTCCCCCTCTGGAAAAGAAAAATACTCCCATACAAAAGAAGTCTTTTGTTTCCTCCTTCTCTGGATCATGGTGGTGCTGCTGGCCTCACTCTCAGAAGAGCTCTGCTGTTCTGCCATTGTATCCCAATGTCAATCCTGCTCCTTCTCCTAAGGGATCTCAAGCAGTAATGAGGGAAATGGGTGGGGTGTGGGAAGTTTCTGGAACTGAAAGTACTTTCAACCAATGAAAAGTGTTCTTTCAAGCAGTAATGAGGGGAATGGGTGTGGTGTGGGAAGTTTCTGGAACTGAAAGTACTTTCAACCAATGAAAAGTGTTCTTTCAAGCAGTAATGAGGGGAATGGGTGTGGTGTGGGAAGTTTCTGGAACTGAAAGTAATTTCAACCAATGAAAAGTGTTCTTTGTGGATCACATGACCTACCGTGCGCGCTCCGTAAGCTCACGGTACGCGCTCGTAAAAAAGTACGCATGCGCAAACGTGACGCTTACGGAGCGCGTACGTAAGATGCACTCGCGCATGCGCATTACACGCCCCTGCGTAACCGCGACGTTGCTTCCGCGTGTACGCGTACGTCACGCACGTATCACGTAGGCGCGGTGTACTTATGACGTGCTGAGCACGTAGCGTCAGCTTACGGTACGCGTATCCTATTACGTACGCGCACCGTACTTATGACGCACGGAGCGCGTACTGTCAGCTTACCGTACGCGAACGGAAAAAAAAGCATTAAAAAAAAAAACCTTTCCATAATGCATTATTTTATACATAGGTTTACAAAAAAATGTCAAAAAAAAATTTGCATTTAAAAAACCGTACAAATTCACTGAAAAAACCATGGGTTTCACACACGTTATAGTTAGGAATTAGCATTTAAAAAACCTTGCAAATTCACTGAAAAAACCATAGGTTTCACACATGTTATAGTTAGCTGGAAATTTTACTGATAAAAAAACCAATGAAATTCCCCCGTTATAGTTACTGTAGGCAACTATAACTCACGCGACCGTAATCCTGTGCTGATGACATATGTGTCTTTATGAAAAAAAAATATTTGTAATATATGTATAGCTAAAATTTAATGGAAGAAGACATGGGCAAATAAGTATCTAAATACAGTATTAGCATCAGCAGAGGATTGCGGTCGCGTGAGTTATAGTTGCCTACAGTAACTATAATGGGGGAATTTCATTGGTTTTTTATCAGTAAAATTTCCAGCTAACTATAACATGTGTGAAACCTATGGTTTTTTCAGTGAATATATATATATATATATATATATATATATATATATATTACCTACTGGCGGTCGCCAGTAGGTAGTTATAGTTAGGACCCCTTTTCCATAGGAAATCCGCAACATTCTATTTTGAATAACTTTGGCGCCGGTTGACGAATCCTCGCGAATTTCTCAAAATAGGTGGGGCGCTACGCTCCGCTCCTACCCTGAAAGTCTCGGGGGGATTCGTCAAGCGGGGGCTGAGATAAAAGGGGGGTCCCAAAACGCGTTTTTCCCATGCATTTTTCCATAGGACCTTTAGACAGGGCTACAGCCCGAACGGCTGAACAGAATTACTAGAAATTTGGCAGAGAGGTAGTCCCTAGGTCAAGGAAGTGCCTTTTGTAGGTTTGGTGTAAATCTGTTCAGTAGATTCTGAGAAAATAGCCTTTAAATCAATATATATATCTGAGCCAGCTTACGGTACGCTTACCGTAAGCTTACCGTACGCGTACGGTGGCGTGCGCGAGCGCGATTCTGATTGGCTGTTACATCTAAGTAAACATTCGAATCGGTCGAAACCAGGAAGCGGCGGCCGCCATTTTCTCTCTCGCACTCTGAGGGGGGGCTGTAAACAAAGGCAAAAAACATATAAAGGGGCTGTTTAGACAGCGCCCATGCACATAGCCATGTTAGTTGAGTCCTCAAAGATCCCCTAAGGCCAAAAACGGTAAATTTTTATTTTTTGAAAATTTCGCCGATTACGCTTACCGTACGCGTACGGTGCGCTTACGCTAAAAATTTAATAAAAAAAAAAAACACTCTCTGTGCATGGCGTATTATTGTCATCACTTACTAATTAAATTTAACAGATTACCTATCACAAGGAAGCGCATAATATGTCCTCCATGTGCGCACGGTGCGCTACGCGCACCGCGTGCCCACCTTGCGTGTACGGCACTAACTGCGTAAAGTGGGCGCGCGGTGAGCAAAGCGCACCGCGTGCTCACTGTGCGCGCACGGTGCGCGAAGCGCACCGTGCGTGCACGGAACGAACTGCGTTAAGTGGGCGTGCACGCCACGAATGGCGTAAAGTAACTTAGCATTTAAAAAACCGTACAAATTCACGGAAAAAACCATAGGTTTCACACACGTTATAGTTAGGAATTAGCATTTAAAAAACCTTGCAAATTCACTGAAAAAACCATAGGTTTCACACATGTTATAGTTAGCGGAAATTTTACTGATAAAAAACCAATGAAATGTCCCCGTTATAGTTAGTGCAGGCAACTATAACTCACGCGACCGCAATCTTCTGCTGATGACATATGTGTCTTTATGAAAAAAAAATATTTGTAATATATGTATAGCTAAAAATGTATGGAAGAAGACATGGGCAAATAAGTGTCTAAATACAGTATTAGCATCAGCAGAGGATTGCGGTCGCGTGAGTTATAGTTGCCTGCACTAACTATAACGGGGGAATTTCATTGGTTTTTTATCAGTAAAATTTCCGCTAACTATAACATGTGTGAAACCTATGGTTTTTTCAGTGAATATATATATGTATATGTGTATGTTATCAGCCTGATTGCTAACATTTGGCTGAACTAATCTCCCTAACTATTTTATTCCAAACCATGTAATTATCCCTGCGTATCTAGGAAGCTGGTGGGTCTTCAGTTGGAAAATAGCGCTATTGCATATCCCTTCAAACAATCAGTCTTTGTGTCTGCTCCATCCAAATTCCTCAGTCTCTTATACCCTGATTCGCTGTGTCGAATCAGAGGGGGGCTAATGTGTGGTCTTTCCTACTTGCATTATAAAGCATGAAAATGTCTCTGTTAGAGATGTGTTAGAAAGGCTATAAATACTGCTTTCTCTTTCCTTCCAAACTTGTTCCATGGGAGGCCAGAATGCCTTGCAGTGTTAATCACGATGCATATTCCTACAGGACTCAAAGTGAAAGAATCCTATCTGCTATGCCTCTTGTTATTTTTATTAGCTCGACAATATCTACTTGCTGCTACAATAATAAGGCAATCATGCACACCCTGTTAGCTAGCATCACTATTCAGGCCCTAAGTCTTACCCTTACACACTTAACCTGGTAAGAATGTAACATTTATGTATTATCAGGAAGGCCTAGCCACACAGGATATCTGTTTGCTGGTGCCTGGGTGGGCAAAGAACATCTGATTAATCTGGGGGGCTGCATACAGACGGACATGCCCACACCCAGTCTCCTCTGAGGCTTTTTAGTGACTGCTTCTGATCTCTACCTGCAGTGAGATCAAACCACTGAGTTCACCCAAGTGGAACATAGATCACTAGGTGACTGAATTCCTATGTGCTGCACAACCAGGGGCAAGAATTCAAGCATATTGCGAATCTGACTTTTGAGGAACTAAAATCTGTACATGAGCTCACTACCATAAACTGTTAGTGAACAGTTTCATCTAGGGTTACGCAGATGGGAGGCAGCCTGAGATGAGATAAGAGGTGGAACCACACAAGTAAATCCAAGAGTGTGATCAGATTCACTACCGTCCATACTGGATTGAACTGTGTAGTACTGCTATGAGATGAAAAATCACTTTATTTCTAAAAGATTAACACTGAGCAGGACACTGAAGTTAATGTGTCAGTTGGCTGATTATGGAGTTCTGAGCTCATACCCTTCCTCCCCTCACACTGCCTCCCTGGGAAGCCTGAGACTGCTCAAACTCACTACTGTGAGAGTGAAGAGCAGAAAGAGTTGTACTTAGCTCAGCTTGCAAAGCCTTAGCAGGATGGGCCCCAGGACACCAGAAGCAAACAGTCTTAATCAAAACAGTTGGGGCCCATTAGCCTCTGTCTGCCGTGTGGCCTCTGAACAGGTTCAGACAGCATCCATAGTGTACGGATTTTTGTATAAATCGAAAGAAATACATTCAAAGATGCTCACTGTACGTGAGCATTCATATTCCATGGCCATCTTTGAATGATAATTTTTCTCTTTATGAATCATCATAAAATAGCTGCTCACACAAGCATGGTGGTCAGCTAGAATAAGAAAACTTTGGCAAAGTCATCAGCGGTCAGAATTGAAGACTTATTTGCTTTGCTAATATTTTTTATGTTCCTTGAAGCTGGCTCTTGCTGAGCCACCAGGCTACTTCATATGGTGGCTCAGTGGTCTAACACATCCATTGAGGCAATTCGCCTCAGACCCCAGAGCCACATGCTTGAATTCCTATGGACCTACTCAGGAGTTTTATTCGTCAAAGGTCGATAAAATAAGTACCACTGAGTGGGTCACGATAAATGTTTAACGGCCAGTAGCATCTTGTGGATGAATGTGATCTCTACAAATATGCCTCCGATGCTATTTTGTGAGAGCAAAACTCTGCAACCAACTGGACCAAGAATATAAAATTGTAATCATTCTTCCAATGGGTGTTGATTACACTGTGGGGGGTCTTGACAGAGATACTCTACTGGCTGATAGTGCAGGTACACAGTGCTGGGGGAATTGACAAGTCTCTCAATGCAGCCAGCCACTACAGAGGGATTGTTTTACCGACAGCATCTTACATATATTAGAGCGAAATATAACGAATATCTGCCAGGCAAAGGAATTGCCAAAAAGATCCTCTATTCAGTTCACAAAAGGGCATTTTTCTCCAGATATTTGCTTTATATAATTTCAATGGGAGTTCCCCAAATATTTGCCCGAGCATTTTCCTCTTTTTTGAATCATATGCAGTCTGTAGTATCCTGTGGTAGTATTCTGTGTTAGTTCTGCTTTAAGGAATTTCTATTGGTGCCTAGCTACTTGAGAATGTTCATGTGTCACTCTTGATTTGGAGGCAGTTGAAGCTGTACATGTTTTTCCTACTATGTAACCAACAATAAATCAACTCAAGATAACAGAAGATTCTGGCGTCTTACTACACAGTCATATGCAGATGATACGCAGCTTATCATTTCCTCCGGCCCAGATAAGGTGAAAGGCAAAGTTGCAAATTGCATGAAACAAACCACTGTTTGGATGAATAACAACTGTCTCCAATTGAACAGTGATTGTTGGTGGAACATGAGAAAGGTGGCTAAAGATCATGGTCCTAATCAACAAGAATCTTCAAAAGTAGAGAATAGTTCTGTTTTAAGAGAGAGTAAAACTATTCATACTGTCAGGAGAAGTGTACGCAATATCATAAAGCCTGAACGTTTTAAAGTTTGAAATTGTTTGTATTTATTTATTTATCTATTTATTTATTTTTTTGAGGGAAGGTTATTCTTTTTTTTTGTTACAAGAAGGGTAGGTAATGTAGTATCCTGTGGTAGTATTCTGTGTTAGTTCTGCTTTTAGGAATTTCTATTGGTGCCTAGCTACTTGAGAATGTTCATGTGTCACTCTTGATTTGGAGGCAGTTGAAGCTATACATGTTTTTCCTACTATGTAACCAACAATAAATCAACTCAAGATAACAGAAGATTCCTGGCGTCTTACTACATTTTAATTGGCGACGATTTTGGTTACATTTGAGCTCAGCGTGCAAACACAGATGAAGATTACTGTCTACCAAGACGAAAGCATCGAGTGATGACACAATTCTGCCTCCAGTGTACCATGATATTCAAGTCTACTGTTCAACTCATGATACGGTAGGGAGTGTTCCTGCTCCTGTTCACCCTACCCTAATTCTGAGTCTGTCTGCCTTAAAGGAGAGGAAAAGGGAAAACGTGTCGGATTTCACTTGTTTCAGTTACGTGTCAGACTTCACTCGTTGCTGTTTCATGTTATTCTGGTCAACATCCTATGTAAAGACTGTGCATCCTATGTGCATACTGCTTACATTCTCTGTGTACTGTTGTGGTTCCGTGAATTCTGAACCCATTCAATGAAGGTTGTCGTATCGTGATGGTTTTGGTATCAGCGAACCGCGACTGACAAGTGCGGTATGCGTAAGCGTTTTCGTCATGCTACACCGATGGATTCACTGTGTATTTAACGATCTAGTCTGCACCCTTGGGTTTCATTTTGTGCATAACCGCCATTTTGTGGTTGCCCTCACATAGGCTAATGACTGCAGGATGACTGTGGCCAAGCAAGCCTCTAGGGACGCATACACCTTAGCTTGAGTTCGTGTTGACTCCTGTTTGACCTGAGTCAACTGACCCTGTTGCCCAAGGCTAAACTTGTTGAGCCAGTACCTCGTTAAGCAGCTGGTCAGATAGAGATCAAAGAGCAGGACATTATTGATTCTATGGCACACGCACACACCGCTCTATCTTGCCTCTCATCTGTTTCTGCTCCTTCCTTTTATGGCCTTATGGCCTAATTATTGATTTGGGTTGAGGTCTTTTATGATGGGCCCGTCCGGCCTGTTCGAGCAAGAATGCTGGATTTTTGCCTTGTCATTGGCGATGGGCTGGATAACTGAAAGTGGGTTTGTCGTTATGTGATGCCTCTGTAAATGTCATCCTCTGATTGGTCAAATTTGTAAGTAATTGATACTAGCCGGGAACGTGGTTTTTGGCATAAAAGACGATGCTCCGCTCTATTTTGTTGAGCAGTCTCCTGAGAACATACACCGTGTTGTACTTCTAGGATCTCTGTTACTGGCTGCAGCTAATAAATTTGATCTTTGATGTCAACAGAAGAATCCCGTGTCTCTGTACTCTAAGACAGGTGAACCCGAAGACTTCCGGCGTGTCCCCTGCGCCGCTGGGTTTAAATCCCGGTTCTTCAGTTGGCGCCCAACTCTGGGGCGACTTCAGCGGTACTGGTCCAAGCCTGAAGATCGTGAGGAGCTTCGTGTGAAAATTCTGGAGGGAGGCCTACCACTTCATCGACCCCTGTATGTCGTCGTGGTCCGAAAGTCTTTGCTGCGAAGTGCCCCGCATTCCGACGGCTACAAAGGACTGCTGCCCTGACTGTCGCCCTGTCTTGGAGCCCTTTGATGACTTGTAAAGCGAGACGATAGACGGGTCTTCTGGCGACGTCATCGATATTTCAGTTAAGTATGAGTGGAGCGTCTCCCAGTTTGTTTTGGTATCCTTCGGGATCGCTTTGATTTGGTACCTGCAGGCCCCAAAGCCGAGGGACTCGTGTATTCACGAGGCTATCGTTTTGATATTGCCTTGAAGTTTGAAGCTAGACTAGTGAGCGAAGATGCCTGGTCTTAGCAGACTTGGAAAGATATTCTGTTATGGTTGTAATAGGGATTCCCGATTGGAGGACTCGTGTCCGGTGCCTCCGATTGGAACTCCGACCTATGAGCTCTATTTAAAACACGGCGTGGGCCCCATCACGTATAATGATGTATGGATTAGGTATACTAGGAAGGATGGTGTCCTAAAATGGCCCCAATATGGTAGTTATGACACGGAGATTTTTGATAATTTAGAAGTTAGACTCTTCAAAAAGAAAGCCCGGCCGGCAATGCTTGACTCTTTCCGCCTTTGGCGAAAAGAAGCCAAACAGAAGGAAATTAAGTTAGCGAAACAAAATAAGCGTGCACGAGGTATGTCGATGGTGCAGGCTGCTATACAGTTTAAGGATAATGAGGAAGAGCAAGAAAGCGAACAGATGTTTAGGCAACGTCAATTAGCGGTAGACAAATGTTATCCAGCTTTGCCGCCTCAACAGCAAGAAGAAAAGAAAAATCTTGCGAAAGATCCTTTAATGTCGCATCTATTAAGTTCACCACCCCCTTATGCTCAGAGTGCTACCGCACCTCCGCCACTTGTAGTTGCGCAACCCCCGGTTGTTTTACCTCCAGTGGTTCCTCAACAGCCAGCTCTCCCTCTACTGGCTACTACTGCTTCGGCGCAGCCTTCTCAAGGGCCGCCGTCTTTGCTACCTCCTTCGTCTGCTACTCCTATACCTGTGTTGTCTGTTCCTTCTGTTACTGTTCCGACTTCGGTTCCTTCTCATTCTGCTTGGTCCCCTGTTCTTTTGTCACCTTCTCCTTCTGCTCGACGGAGAATGACTGATGCGGTTGCTAGTCTTTTTTCTCCTCTAATGGGTTCATTGGGTATGTCTCCTGTTGTAGAGCGTAAGCAATTGCGTAGTCAATTGCCTGGTCCTGATGAACGGACAGTGTTGGATCACTTGGCGCGTAAATGGGTTACCTTTCCTTCGCACTATGATCTTGAGGGTGTTATGGATGTTTTCCATCAATGGGAAGCACCGAAACAGAGATACGTATTTGATATGATGTGTTCTTTCCTTCGTGAACAGTGGGAAGATAGTGAGGTAGGGCAGACTCCGCCTGAGTTGTTCCGTTTACGGTCCGAGTTTGCGAAAGGAACTATAGTGGGTCTTGATGTTGAAAGAGCAGTCGCGACATTGTTGTCGTTTAGGAGTGAGTTTCCTTCTAAGTCATTATTTGAGCCTGATTCTTCAGTTAGGAGAAAGGCACGTCAATACCCGATGCGTGAGGTTCCTCCCGTTTGGAGACCTGGTGATGCGAATGCTAATCCACCTGTTCTGGCACATTTCCAGCGCGTTTGGGTACATGTTCCATGGAAGCGTGCCGAAGTCCTAGCTCTAAAGCAGACTCTGCCTGATCCACGTAAAAATCCGACGGGGTTTTATAAGGAGCAATTTCAAACTGCGGGTTCATGTATTATGAATTTGGCTGATATAGATCTGTTATTTGGGAATGTTGTTCCACAGCCTATATGGAGTAAGATTCGTCATACGGATCATGCGCAGGAATTAGGTGATACATGGAATAACCTTAGAACTGCAGATGAAAGACAAATAGGTGGTGCTAAACCCGAGAATGTGATTGCTGATCTCCCTGGTAGAATTATTGATTATATGAAGACTTTGATGCCTGCTATGCGTGTCAATTGGGACAAGTTGTCTGCATGCAAGCAGAAGAAAGACGAAACTGTGTCCGACTTTTTCACTCGATTTGAAGAGACATTTGCAGACCACAGTGGTCAAGACATGAGTACAGAAGGTGGTCAAAGGTTGTTCGTTGACAAGTTTGTGTATTATTTTCCTTCCCGAGTTGTGCAATATTTTAAAGGATTCTGAAAGTGCCTGGGCTGTTTCTTCGTCAGCACAGATATTGGCTACTGCCCAGTACTATGAGAATAGAAATAAGGATGAGATAGAGAAAGCGGATAAAAAGACTAAAGAATTGAAGACTAAGGTTCTTTTGCAGCAAGCATACCCGCCTCGCAATACCCAGCGTGATTATCAGCAACCCCAACAATATCAGAGAAACTCGCAAAGGTTCGAGTCTTCTCAACAGCGTTTTTCTGTAGGCCCTAATCAGTGTGCGTATTGCAAAGAAGAGGGTCACTTCAAGAATAGTTGCCCGATTTTATTACAGCGCACGAATGGTGTTTCTGGTATGAGAGGTCAAGGTGTTCAACAAGCTCCGCGAGGTCGAGGACGTGGTATGTCTCAGATTGCGCGTTCCTTGCCTCCGCAGAATTCGATGAATTGTTTTGATCAACAGAATGGTGCGTCTGGTAGGACGGCTCAGTACTATGCGGATGATTATTACGTTGAAGGTGAGAATATGGAAGGTAATGATTGCTAGGACAGCCACAGACAAAGAGAGGGAGTCGTTTCAGTTCCAGTAGATCAGAGTGGACCTTATGTTGAAGTGATTGCATCAGGTGTGTCAGAGCCTTTTCTGTTGGATACTGGTGCTGCGAAGAGTTCTATCATGCACTCTAAACTCCCTGGCGCACCTTTGTCTGGCTCAACTAATGTTTCAGTAGGCTTTTCTGGTGCCCCGGTTAGAAATCCGATTTCTAGTCCTTTGTCTCTTTCTGTTGGACCGTGTGACTTCGAAGAACCCCTCATTCTGACGACAGGTTGTGGTGAGAACTTGTTGGGATTGGACTTGTTGAAGAGATTGTATGCAACACTTTATTGTTCTCCTTCAGGAGTGCAGCTTACATTGGGAAAGAGAGTGATCTCTCCGATGTATTTGGCTAAAGACCAACTTCCAGCTGAATTGTCTTCTCTTCCTGATTCTCTTTGGGCTACTGGTCCCAATGATGTGGGTCTCTTGGAGATTCCGCCATATGTTGTGACATTGAAGGCGAATGCTAGATTTCCACGCATTCCACAGTATCGTATCTCAAGTGATGGTGAAAGAGCACTTTTGGCGATCATCTCTGATCTAATTGAGAAAGGTGTGATTGAGGAAATGAGAGGTAATGTGTGCAATAGTCCGGTGTTGCCTGTTCTGAAAAGAACCGATTCTTCACAACCTCCTGTATATAGGTTTGTGATCGATCTTCGCGAGGTGAATAAGATCGTTGTTCCACAATTCCCTGTTGTGCCTGATATCACCGCTTTACTGACTTTGATTCCGGCTACAGCCACGTGGTTTTCGGTGATTGATTTGAAGAATGCTTTCTTCAGCATCCCAATTGCCGTGGAGAGTAGAGATATCTTTGGCTTCTCTTTAGGAGGCCGAAGTTTCCGGTTTAAACGCGCTCCTCAAGGCTATTGTGAGAGTCCATCGATCTATAGTCAAGCTTTGAAGATGCAACTTGATTTGTTGGTTTTACCTGATGGTGCCGCCCTTATTCAGTATGTTGACGATCTATTAGTCGCTGCTGACAATGAAGAGACTTGTAGAGAGGCTACTCTGTCGTTGTTACGTCACTTGTCTGATTTCCATCATAAGGTTTCTCTTTCAAAGTTGCAGTATTGCCGACAAGAAGTTACCTACTTAGGTCACCTCTTATCGAAGGAGGGAAGAAGATTGACCCCAGAAAGAATTCAAGCGATTGCGAAAATGAGTGTGCCTACGACACAGAGAGAAGTGCGTGCATTTCTAGGTATTACATCGTACTGTAGACAGTGGATTGCTAATATTTCGTTGCTTGCAAAACCTTTGATAGCTCTTACTGTTAAGGATACTCCGAATCCTATTCCTTGGACTGACGAATGTCAGAAGAGTTTTTCAGAATTGCGTGATGCCCTGTGTTCGGCTCCTGTGTTGGGTACCCCCGATTACAGTAAACCTTTCACATTGTATGTCCACGAGAGAGAGGGATGTGCATTGTCAGTTTTGACTCAACAGTTTGGCGATAAGCAACGTCCATGTGCTTATTTTTCGTTGACTTTGGATCCGGTAGCTAGAGCGTTGCCGAGTTGTTTGAGAGCTACAGCGGCAGCGGCTGTTTCAATCCGACAGTCTGCTGGTTTGGTGATGGACAATACACTGACTGTGATGGTTCCACATGCAGTGGATACCTTGCTGAACCGTACCAAGACACAGCACTTAACTAGTGCTCGGTTGTCAGGTTACGAATTGACCTTGTTAGCAAGTCATGTACATATAAAAAGATGCAATACGTTGAATCCAGCCACGTTGTTGCCGATCTCAACTGAGACAGATGATACCGAACAGCATGATTGTTTTCTTAGGACTGAGGAAGAAACGAAAGGGAGGATAGACCTTAGGGACACTCCTCTTGCAGAATGTGATGGTACTTTATGGGTTAATGGTTCGTGCTTCAAGCTTCCGAATGGTGATACGACTATGGCATATGCGGTTACGACTTTGCATACGATTGTTGAAGCTGCTCGTATCCCACATAATTCAGCACAAGCGGCAGAGTTGATTGCATTGACAAGAGCGTGTGTGTTGTCGAAAGGGAAAAGAGTGACTGTGTACACTGACAGCCAGTATGCGTTCAGTGTTGCTCTTAGCTTTGGACGATTGTGGAGAGAACGTGGGTTTCTGACTTCGCATGGGACCAAGATCCAACATGGTCAATTGGTGAATGAACTTCTTGAATCTCTTACTCTGCCGTTGCAAGTTGCGATCGTGAAATGCAGTGCGCATAAGAAAGTCACGGATGATGTTGGTCGTGGTAATGCGTTTGTGGATGAAGTCGCGAAAGAGACTGCGAGAGATGTGATGAGTCGAATGTATGTTGCGGGTTCGGCGAGATGGGTTCCAGATAGAAGTATGTGTGAAGATACGATTGAGAGTGTGAAATCCATCCAAGCTGAAGCTACAGAGAAAGAGTTGAATGAATGGAGAGAAAGCAAGGGTAAATTGGACTCGAATGGTTGTTGGGTTGAGTTGTCAGAGCATCAGCGATGGTTGTTGCCTGATGCGTATGTACTTCCAGTGGTTACGATGGCACATGGAATGGCCCATATCAGTGTGAAAGGGATTTGTAAGTTGTTGGCCCCAGTATGGCAAAATGCTGGAATTCCTAAGTGTGCAGAGAATTTGGTCAAGAACTGTATGGTTTGTTTGATGTACAATCCTGGTAAGGGAACTCCAACTCCAGCTGGTCATTTTGCTCCTCCCACGTATCCGTTTGAGGCTTTGCAGCTAGATTTCATCCACATGGAGAGGTGCAACAACCTGCTCTTTTTCTAGATGGGTGGAAGCCTACCCTTTGAAGGACAATACTGCCTTGTCCACAGCTAAAGCCCTTATTAAGGAATTTTTCCCTAGGTATGGGTTGCCGAGAATGGTCTGGAGTGACAATGGGAGTGAACTTGTGGGTCAAGTGATGAAGAGAGTGTGTGATGGGTTAGGAATCCGGCAGAAGTTCCACGCTGCCAATCATCCCCAGTCAGCTGGTCTAGTTGAGTGCTACAATGGCACGTTAAAATTGAAATTGGCCAAAATTCAAGCGAGCTCTGGTCTACAACGGCCTGATGCTTTGCCGTTAGCCCTTCTGTCCACAAGAATGACTGTGCATTCGCAAATGGGTCTGAGTCCTTATGAGGTTGTGTTTGGTCGCCCGGCAAATATTTGGGGAGTGCCGCGGCCGACACAATTTAGTGAGATAGAACACCCTGTATTGCTTGACTACCTGTACAAATTGACGGCTAAATTGCGTGTTCTGCATCAACAGGTTCATGATACTTTGCCACAGGTTTCTGAAGATCCAGGGCACACCATTGAACCTGGCGCGAGGGTGCTCGTGAAGAATTTTCAGCGAACCAAGAACGAGCAGCCCCGCTGGACAGGACCTTACCTGGTGTTATTATCTACCCGTTCTGCGGTACGAGTGCACGGTAAAAAGAACTGGATTCACGGCGTACATTGTAAGAGGGCCCCGTTGCCTCTGCCGTACGACCGGTGGGTCCAAAAAGGACTTCCTGATTCCGAGACTGAGACCGTGCCTCGTTTTCTGCCTTTCAGCGATGCCCATTTGATTGGAACAAACACTGAGCCAGAAAGCGATAATCTTCTTCAAGAAGCTGTGCCTCCATCGAACCGTTTGAACACTGTTAAACCTGAGCTACTTTTCAGAGAACAGACATTGACTGGCAAAGAGCGTTATAATTTGCGACCAAGAGTCGCGGGACAAATAACAAATTAAGTTCCTTCTTTGCTTTTTTTAAGGTTAGCTCCCCTCCGAGAAACTATTTTGATTTTTGTTTTTCAAACCACCATCCGGGTTCAGCTGTAGGGTCGTGGTGCCAAGTCCTTGGAGTGCAAGCCGAAGACGTTAGGTCGACGGTTCTGGTTGGTCTAAGGGCGTTCCCTGGACCGACAGGCGCATTCCTTAGCACGGAACACCCATCCGCCACAAGCAGCACGATTAGAGGATGGAGTTTTTCGGGATGGAGAGACCTACTAAAAGAATGAGCTTCAAGAACGAAATGTGTATAATAATGAGTAGAAAACGTTTTTTGATATTATGTCTGTTTATACTGTTTAGTTTAATGATGTTTTTAATTGGATATGTGACATTCTCTATTCAAGTAACATTCATGCCCACTGCACACCCCATGCCTCCTCCTACTGTTTCTTCGCATTCTTTTCACCCTCTGCCCGAACATGAGTCCATTAGGAGAATGGAATTCGCTAATAATTCCTTTGTTCAGCTTCTGCACCAACACCAGCTAGTAGTGAACACAACTAATTGTTGGGTGTGTGGCCTTATGCCCCATACTACCGATAAAGGTATTCCTTACCTGGTCCTGCCATTTAGCTACAATGGTTCTGTGTGGGCATACAGAACAATGTTCATTTATGCCCGTGAAGGTAACCCCCTACGTTCTGTGAAGGATAATCCACAGAATAGTGCTCTGGTCAACGGAATAGTCGACATGATTAGAGGAATAGGTTCTTATGAGACTATCCCGAGAGATGAGACGCTAGCGTATATTGGATGGAACGTTACTGGATATGGTGCTAGTCTGAGTGGGAACCAGCGAGCGAAGAGATCCTCTCCGATTTGGATAGTACCCCATCAGGGTCATTACTGTCTGCAAGGTAATGGCAAGAATCCTAGAGCTCAGCTAGGGAAGAGTGTTTGCATAGAGACATATGTTTTTGCATCCCAGACTTCCCCACCATTTCTAGCAGCTAAGGGTACCTACTTCATTTGCCATGACAGAGCGTATACATGGTTGCCCCCTGATTTCTCGGGCACATGTTTTGTCTCGTTCTTGTTACCTCCTACATTTACAGCTGCGGCAGATTACCACAAGATGAGAGTCGTTAGAGGTGTCTTCAGAAAGGAAGATACCGCAGGACAAGAATTGGGAGATTTCTTGAAGGGTTTTCTGCCGTTTTGGGGACCTATGGTTAACAGTAGGAACATACGGCAATTGACGAGAGTAGTTGAGTCCACCATAGTCGAGACTGCCGGCGCCCTTACTAATTTGACTGCTGAGCTCCAGTCGGATCGCCATATGACTCTTCAGAACAGAGTTGCGTTAGATGTCATACTTGCAGATAGAGGAGGGGTCTGTAAATTGATCCAATCAAGCTGTTGTGTTTTCATTCCAGACAACTCTCCGACAGTTTTCGAAGCCATCTCCAAGCTACATAAGCTCTCCGAGTCCGTACATGTGGACGAAGGAGATTGGTCGTTAATGGGATGGTTCTGGGGATTGTTATCCACCTGGGGATGGAAGATTCTGATGGTCATTGGGATGGTATTAGCTATCCTTTTCCTGTTCTGTCTTTGTGTACAGTGTGCTCCTGCTATATGTGGCCTTTTTGCTACCTCGTGTTCGAGGAGACCTGTCCAGAGAGAGTTACTAAGTACCAGGATGATGCTACAGCAACATCTCAATGATCTGATGAATATAGACCTGGATTCAGATTGACGTGAGTTTAGGTTATTGCCTATGTAAGGGCAAAAGGAGGGTCTGTGGTTCCGTGAATTCTGAACCCATTCAATGAAGGTTGTCGTATTGTGATGGTTTTGGTATCAGCGAACTGCGACTGACAAGTGCGGTATGCGTAAGCGTTTTCGTCATGCTACACCAATGGATTCACTGTGTATTTAACGATCTAGTCTGCACCCTTGGGTTTCATTTTGTGCATAACTGCCATTTTGTGGTTGCCCTCACATAGGCTAATGACTGCAGGATGACTGTGGCCAAGCAAGCCTCTAGGGACGCATACACCTTAGCTTGAGTTCGTGTTGACTCCTGTTTGAGCTGAGTCAACTGACCCTGTTGCCCGAGGCTAAACTTGTTGAGCCAGTACCTCGTTAAGCAGTTGGTCAGATAGAGATCAAAGAGCAGGACATTATTGATTCTATGGCACACGCACACACCCCTCTATCTTGCCTCTCATCTGTTTCTGCTCCTTCCTTTTATGGCCTTATGGCCTAATTATTGATTTGGGTGGAGGTCTTTTATGATGGGCCCGTCCGGCCTGTTCGAGCAAGAATGCTGGATTTTTGCCTTGTCATTGGCGATGGGCTGGATAACTGATAGTGGGTTTGTCGTTATGTGATGCCTCTGTAAATGTCATCCTCTGATTGGTCAAATTTGTAAGTAATTGATGCTAGCCGGTTTTTGGCATAAAAGACAATGCTCCGCTCTATTTTGTTGAGCAGTCTCCTGAGAACATACACCGTGTTGTACTTCTAGGATCTCTGTTACTGGCTGCAGCTAATAAATGTGATCTTTGATGTCAACAGAAGAATCCCGTGTCTCTGTACTCTAAGACAGGTGAACCCGAAGACTTCGGGCGTGTCCCCTGCGCCGCTGGGTTTAAATCCCGGTTCTTCACTGTTCTCATCGATTCGCACAAGTGCCATACAAAACTTACAATGTATGCCAGGGCATTGTTAAAAAATAATTATTTGCAACATCCTATGTAAAGATTAACTTTGGGGACTGTTATGCGTACTGTTTACATTCTCCGTGTACTGTTTTCATCGATTCACGCAAGTGGGACATTATATTTTCAACGTATATTTCCTCATCGCGAGCACATTGTTAAACAATAATTACTTGTACCTTACTTGGAGCGTGTCTTAGCGCGAGCGATACTCGGCTTTCCTTCAAGTGCTCATGGCAGTGTCAGAGCGTCAGTGTACGACGTTACGTCTGCGTCCTCAGTGATGTCAGACAAACGCGTCTCCTAGCAACGTCTTCACACGGAAGTCCACGGCTATCCGACGTTTGTGTACTCAGCCAATAAGCCAATGGAAGTTAATATTCAAGGTTAGCATTGAATGGAAAGGAACTCAACAAGATAACGTAGTAGCGCTGATGCACACAACCCATCGAATTGTTTTCTTCAAGCTTAAAAGACATCACGGAGTAGCGCTGATGCGCACAGCTCATCACAGATCGTCTTGAAATTCGAGTTCATCACGAAGAAAGTTTTCCTTTTTCAGTCTGCATGACAAGGAAGCAGTCACTGATGCGCACAGTGAGAAAAACATTGCGCATTACTCATTGTTCCAGAATATTACAGTATCCACAGTTTTATCATTGTTACATAGATATACAATCTTATTAGAGCCCCTATGTAATTAATTCAGGTACAGTTTTTTCTGCCACATTTTTGTGTTACCAAATGTGTTAGTTATAACTCAAAAGGTTGTAGTTGTTTTCTTATGTTATCCATCCTTTTAGCATAGTATCTTATATGTGCGAGAGACGAAATTCTATACAATAAGGATTGTCTGGGGTTCTGAGGCATTTATACCGTTAACATTTTTTTTTTTTTACATTTTTAGCACTAAATTGTATCACTATGTGCACTCTCCAATCAGTAAATCCTCCACCCGCTTTTCTAGATACTCCAGGGGAACCACCAATCAGATGGAAAATCTGGTATGATGCTTTTGAAACATATTTAGGAGCCATTGGTGCAACCAGATTCGCCGCAGAAAGAAAGAAAAGTTTACTTTTACATTCTCTAGGTCTCGAAGGGAGGTCTATTTTTAAACACTTACCAGAGCTTCCAGTAGGGGATCCTGCACTTAATGATATCTACCAAGAAAAACTTGAAAAACTTAAATTAAGGTTTGACAAACAACCTAGCCTTATGGTCCTTAGACACAAGTTTTTAAGAGAAAACAAAGCGACAGCGAAGACGTAGACTCTTATATTTCGGTCTTACGTAGATTGGCAGCTGAATGTAGATTTGAGAATTTTACTGATCAACACATCAGAGATCAGTTTGTCTGTCACTGCAAGGACAAGAATATAAGACAAACGTTACTCACTATGGGGGACCCTTCTTTAGACGAGACAATAAACTAGCTAAAAGTATTGAAATTTCTATGGTTTCACTAAACGAATTAGAGGAAGAAGTAGTGGAATCTGTTAATTCTATTAACCTCAATTCTTCTTCCTTAAAAAATAACAAGAAACCTGCAAAACATGTGGGAAACAAAAATTAAAAGGGAAGTAAATTTTCTATGCCAAGCAAATTCGATCCTTCTGTCTGTATGAGATGTGGGAACCCACCTCATTTTAAGGGATCGAGATGCCCTGCTTCTAATGTCACTTGCAATTATTGCAAAAGGGTCGGACACTTTGCCAAAGAATGTCTCAAGTTAAAAGGTCAAAAGAATTTCAAAAAACCAGCTGTATGTATGGTTGATTCGGATTCTTCCTCAGAATCAGAAGTTGTTTCTGTTGTGACAGATACTTCGATTTCTGAAATTAGTGAAGGTGATCCCAAAAATTGTGTAGATCCCATAATAGATATTGAGATTGGCAGCAAATGGATTAAGCTTCTTGTCGATTCTGGTGCAAAGATAACCATGATCACCCAACAATTATTTGATGATATTTGGGAAGGTACTCAACCCCTTCTTCCTCCTGACCACACGCCAGTATCCTATGAAGGTTGGAAGATTGATCTTGTGGGTTACTTTGAAGATGAAATGTGTTTCAAAGGAAGAAGATTTAGGGGGAAAGTCTACGTTGCTGTCAAAGGCCTTAATATTTTAGGATGGTTCCATCAAGGTCTCTTTAAGATGATTTTAAGACCTGGAGCCAAAGAACAAGTTCTGGTGGTTGATTGTCCTAACGACGTACAAGTTCTCCAAGACAAATTTCCATCTGTTTTCAGTTCTCAACCAGGAAAAATCAAAGGATTCAAACATAGAATAGTTGTTAAGGAAGGATGTTTGCCTGTGAAACATAAACTTAGTGGTGTTCCTTATAGTGTCAGAGAAGATTTAGATAAGTAACTCAAACTGTTGTGTGAGAAAGGAATCATAGAGCCAACAGAGTCTTCACTATGGCTTTCGCCTTTGGTCATCGCTAGGAAGAGGTGCGGTCAGCTTAGGGTATGTGTGGACTTGAGATCTCTTAATAAAGAGATTTGGGTAGATTCACATCCTCTACCTAAGATCAATGATTTGTTTGCATCAACCAAAGGTGCCAAGTTTTTCACTAAGTTAGATCTTGCCAGTGCCTATCACCAGGATGAGTTACATCCGGAGTCACGTCATTGTACGGCTTTTGTTTCTCCTCTGGGGACGTTTCAATATCGACGGATGCCTTTTGGTCTCGCTTCAGCGGCGGCGGTATTCCAAAGGGTAATGACAAACCTCCTCAGAGGTGTTGACGGAGTGCTGGTTTTTCAGGATGACGTACTCATTTTTGGTAAAGATGTTTCTACACATGACTACAACTTAAACAAAGTTTTGGGCCTTTTCCAAGAACATGGTGTTGTTCTTAAAGTAGAGAAATGCAAGTTTTTTTGTACCGAGGTGGAATATCTAGGTCACATTATCACTCAAGATGGTATCAAGCCCAGAACTGGTCTTCTCGAAGCAATCTCAAATGCCGCTACTCCCACAGACAAGACTGGAGTCAAATCTCTACTGGGGTTATGTGAATACTACTCAAGGTTTATTCCCCATTTTGCAACCATTGTGTGTCCCATCAGCAACCTACTAAAAACGGGGGCTAAGTTTGTGTGGAATAATGAGTGTGTGTTGGCTTTTCAAGAAGTGAAGAACCTTCTATGTGATAGCTCTGTTCTTAAGCCATTTGACCCCAGCATTCAGTGTTGTTTGACAGTTGATGCGAGCCAAGTAGGTTTGGGAGCAACTTTAACGCAAATAGAGGACGTTGTTGAAAGGACAATAGGCTTTTCCTCAAGAGTGCTAAGATCGCCTGAATTACAATATTCAGTTATTGAGAAGGAGTTATTGGCTTGTACATGGGCTATAGAAAAATTTTGTTCATATGTGTGGGGTAAACGGTTCCTACTCTTAACTGATCATAAACCGTTGGTCAATATATTAGGAGGATCTGTAACAAAGTGTTCCACACCTAGAATTATGAGGATGGTCTCTAAATTACTTCAATATCATTTTGATGTGAAACATATATCCGGAGGAAAGAATGGTAGGGCAGATTTCCTTTCTCATTTTCCCTCTGGTGATGCTCATGATGATGATGTGTTGTTTTCTGACCTCATTAATGAGGATTGTGAAGATTGTTTTGTGGCAGGTGTAGACATTCCGGAATTGAAGTGTTGTTCTGAAGACGAATGGAGAGTGGCCTTTACTAATGATTCTATTCTTCAAGAGGTTTGTAAATTTGTTAGTCGTGGGTGGCCCAGGGAAAAGGTTCTTTCAGCTCCCCTCCAGCCCTTTTCTAAGATTGAAGAGGAGTTGTCAGTGGAGGATGACATTCTTCTTCGCAATGACAATCTTATCCCTCCACATACGTTCAGGAGGGGTATTATTGTTAGAGCTCATGAAGGACATTTGGGATCTTTGTTTACGAAGCGTCGCATTTTGGTGGCCAGGGATGGATTCTAAGGTTGATGAGTTTGTTATGGATTGTTGTATATGCAAGTCATCTGATAAATCTCTAGAGACTTCAGTTCCTCCGCTCATACCTGTTGAGTGTCCTGATCTTCCTTGGGAAAAAGTTGGTATAGACATAATGGGACCATATTTGTCTCTTTTTGGTGGTTACAGATTTATTTTGGTTGTGATTGATTATGCATCTAAGTGGCCTGAATATAAATTGGTTAAGGAAGCGGATAGCAAAAACATTATTGATTTTTGGAGAGAGGTCTGGTCCAAAGAAGGTCTGCCCGCTACTCTTGTTTCTGACAATGGGAAACAATTTGTTTGCAACGAATTTGAAGTGTTTTTGCCGTCATCTGGTGTAAAACATATAAAAAGCTCTTTTTATCATCCTCAAGGAAATGGACTGGTCGAGAGAATGAATCGAGTATTTGGGGTCTGTATAAAGTGGGCTAAAGCTGGAAATCACAATGTTGCAAAATCACTCAGTAGCATGATATGGTTTTAAAGGACCACCCCACATTCTTCGACAAAGGTTTCCCCTTTTGAATTGATGAGGGGTAGGAAACCCAATACCTCTTTCCGCCCTGGGTGGATGTCGAAATGGCTTAATACTGAGTCAAATGTACAGAAATTGATGTGTTTGGTTAAAGGTAATGTTTCTGCAACTCAAGCCAAGCAAAAAATTAATTTCGATTCTAAAAACGGATCAAAGATGGTTACCTTGAAGGTTGGCGATCAGGTTCAAATAAGAAAGTCCGTTCATGTCAAACAGGTGAAAGTAAATTTGGTCCTCTGGTTAAAGTGGTTAAGATTTTTGGTAATGCTGTACAAGTTGAAGGTGGTTGTTGGTGGAACATGAGAAAGGTGGCTAAAGATCATGGTCCTAATCAACAAGAATCTTCAAAAGTAGAGAATAGTTCTGTTTTAAGAGAGAGTAAAACTATTCATACTGTCAGGAGAAGTGTATGCAATATCATAAAATCTGAACGTTTTAGAGTTTGAAATTGTCTGTATTTATTTATTTATCTATTTTTTTTTTTTGAGGGAAGGTTAATTTTTTTTTTGTTACAAGAAGGGTAGGTAATGTAGTATCCTGTGGTAGTATTCTGTGTTTGTTCTGCTTTTAGGAATTTCTATTGGTGCCTAGCTACTTGAGAATGTTCATGTGATTTGGAGGCAGTTGAAGCTGTACATGTTTTTCCTACTATGTAACCAACAATAAATCAACTCAAGATAACAGAAGATTCTGGCGTTTTACTACACAGTCATATGCAGATGATACGCAGCTTATCATTTCCTTCGGCCCAGATAAGGTGAAAGGCAAAGTTGCAAATTGCATGAAACAAACCGCTGTTTGGATGAATAACAACTGTCTCCAATTGAACAGTGATACGACGGAGATCATGGTATTTGGCAAAGCCACAGAGCTATGTCCAGCAGACTGGTGGTCCTCAGAAGTTGGCCCAGCCCCTGCACCTAAGCAGGTACTGAAAAAGCTTGGAGTGAAACTAGACCAATCACTATCCATGAAGGACCAAGTTAGTGCCACATGTGGCACCTATTTTGCCACCATAAGGCTTTTAAAAAAAGTCTTCCTGTGGATTCAGATACTGTCAGGAAAGCTCTTGTCTAAGTTCTTACTATCAGTCGCTTGGACAGCGGGAATGCGCTGCTGGTATCAGTAAACGATACACTGATGTCTAAGCTGCAGGTGGTCCAGAATACTGCTGCACGGCTGATTTGCAACCTCCCCGATCCTTAGGAAGCTTCACCGGCTGCCTATTAGAAAGCGTGTCATTTGTAAAACTATGCTGCCTGTCACACAAGGCACTCCACAAAGCCTGCCCAGTCTATCTGTCATTTCGACTTAATCTCTACCTGCCTCCTAGATGTCTTAGGTCTTCGGATAAGGCGCTTCTGGTGACTCCACGCATCTGTACCTCAAGACATGGGGGCAGATCTTTCTCTTATGCAGCTCCACATCACTGGAATAAACTTCCTCTTCATCTTCGTTCCTGCCCAGATTTCACTACGTTTAAGATGTTAAAAATGTGGTTGCTTTAGAATGTCTATCCTTCTCTTGAGCATCGCAGCACCAAAATACTCCTCCGGAAGTGAGTTGTGCGCTATACCAAGTGTCCGAAATAAATAAGTAATTCAATAAAGGATACCGTAGTCCACTATTTTAGTGTTCAGAATCTTGCACACCAAACTCCAAAGTGTCAATGATTCCACAGATGATTAGTACAGTTAAGAACAGTTTCCTGCAGTTAAGAGTCCTTCGAAATGCTACTGTGCTCATCTGAAAGAAGCATTAGGGAATGGTTGTGATGGCGCTGATGAACTCCTGATTTGACTACTTCAGTTCATATACCCTAGGGTGCCACACTGTCGAATGCAGTCCCTCCAACTAGCCACAAATGCATCCACATATGTGCTGGTGGGTTTGAAGAGACTAGAACACATCTACGAATTTGATTCGATAAAAATCTATAGTGACCTGTTTGTCATTTGAAGGCTACCACCAAGTGCAGCCAGTGTACCAACTGTCCCACTAGAGCCTTATGCTCTTTACAGCAGTCTGCTTAATGCCATCTCATTCAGACTAGAGTCATGAAGCTGTGGAGAAGTGTGGCTCAATGAGTGGAGAAGTGTGGCTCAATGATTAGAGCGGCAGACCCTGATGCAGAGGTCTAGCCCGGGACCAGGGTTCAATTCCCCGCCTCGGCGGGTCTTGGCCTCAAAAATTCAACGGACCTGATAATTCTTGCCTCGGTGCCATTCCAATCATGGAGTGCAACTCTGGGCAATAGCTTGCTTAATCTCCACAACGGCCCCCACAACGCTAAGGATGCCTGGCCTCCACCTTGGGGGTGCCAAGGAGTGGACGCCTCACAGGGAAAGCCAGGATGGGTTCCACAGCGGTATTCGTACAAGCGCCTTGAGACCCTTGCGGGTGAGTAGTGCGCTATACAAGTATCAATTTACATTTGTATTACTGTATTTTGTGTCATTGCTCACACTGTGCCCTCTTGTAGCCTCCCCTCTTCCTTGTGTACACCCGTTGATGCTGTAGCTGCTTGTTTCCCCGCCGATCCCCTCCCAGCTGCTCGCCCCTCCCCCTACTTAATGGCAGCCACTGCGGGGGAGTGCGAGCAGGACCTCTGACCCTCCGTCTGAGGCCCGCTCTTCTCCCCAGCAGCTCCGCTGTGCTCTGCTGCACAGCAGTTCAGATCAGGAGCCCCACACTGGTAGGGTTCGAGACCGCCCTGTGCCGGTGACTTCTCTGCTAATTTACTGTATTACTGTATTTTCTGTTATTGCCCACTCTGTGTCCTTCTTGTTTTTTGTATTATTGCCCACACTGTGCCCTCTTGTATTCTCCCCTCTTTCTATTGCCCATCTGTTGTTGCTGTAGCTGCTTGTTTTCCCGCCGTTCCCGCAACGCTCCCACCTCCCAGCTGCTCGCCCCTCCTACTTCCCCTACTTAATGGCCTAGGCAAGCCTGTCTGCGCCAATCCGGGACCTGACCACGACCAGAGCCAGGAACCCTGGATCTCCAAGACCCCGCTAATACAACTCCACCGCCCTCCACGCACTCAACCCTGGAAGACAAAACGACTGCCAAAGATCCACACCTAACATCACCCACTGACAGTTCTCCTGCAGACACTGCTGATGATCCTTCACCATCAACAGTGCCCCCACGACAGCCAAAGGACTAGAAGATGCCCGCATCACTAAAGCCCTGACTTTCATCCTCTTCAAAGTGCGCTCCCTACACAGACACGCCGTAGAGATCTGGGAGCTGCTCGACACCCTCTCATCCGACGTTGCCTTCTTTACGGAAACCTGGACCAATGCCACCTCCAGCCCCGACATCGCTTTCGCCATCCCCGACGGATTCAAGATCCAGAGAACGGACCGCCCCCACTGCCTAGGAGGAGGACTTGCCATCGCACACTAGGCCTCCCACCGACTCTCCACCTCCAGCACTAGCGACCCCCACTCCAACACAGAACACCTCCAGTTCCAGATCCAGACCAGCCCCAGGACAACACTGTGCGGTACCCTCGCCTACAGACCCCCCGGTCCTCGCACCCAGCCCGCAACTACCATTGCCGACCTCGTCACACCCCACGCCATCAGCTCCACGGACTACATCCTACTTGGAGACCTGAACTTCCACCTCGACAACCGCAGCTACCACGACTCCGTCACCCTCTATGACAACCTCTCCAACCTCAAACTGAAGCAGCTCGTCACCACCTCCACTCACAGAACAGGACACACCATCGACCTCATCTTTGCAGGTGGGACCAACATTCACTTCAGCCACACCACGCAGCCCCTCTGGATGGACCACCACTGCGCACACTTCACTTTCAACACCACCACTGCACACAAACCCGGCCCGCACTCACCACGAAGAAACTGGAGCAAGATCACAGAGGAGCACCTCAACACCACCCTCCTCCTAGACCCCCCCTGGGCCACCACCGATGCCAACTCCACAGCCAAAGAACTTCACCGCTGGATCTCCAGCTGCGCCGACAAGCTCACACCCCTCCGCCACGCCATCAAACAACGCCCCCTAAAGGCCGTCTGGTTCACCACTGAACTCCAAGAAGCAAGACGCTCCTGCAGACGCCTCGAGAAAACCTGGCGGAACCGGAAGACCACGGAAGACCTGAATAACTACAAGAGTGCCCTGAAGGAATACCACCAACGCATAGGAGACACCAAGCGGACCTTCATCAAGAGCAAAATCCACACAAACGCAACCAACACTAAAGAACTCTTCAACATCATACAGCAATTCACCAAACCCCACAGCAAAACCACGGACGTCACACCATCCCAGGAACTCTGCAACAAGCTCAGCTCCTATTTTCATCTAAAAATCAAGGCCCTATACGACAACTTCAGCGAACAGATGCCGGACACCGCCCCCCCGCCCCACCACTGACAACAAGCCGACCATCACAACCTGGACTCCTGCCACTGCTGAAGACACCACTGAGACCATGAAGAACACACACTCAGGAGCCCCCACGGACCCCTGCCAACCGCACATCTACCACAGGGCCGCCGCCACCATTGCACCGGAACTAGGACGGACCATCAATGCCTCCTACCAATCTGGCATCTTCCCAGAGGACTGGAAGCGGGCAGAGGTCAAACTCCTGCTCAAGAAGCCCATGGCCTACCCAACGGATCTGAAAAACTACCAGCCCATCTCTCTCCTCTCCTTCACTGCCAAAGTCACAGAGAGACTCGTAAACACTCATCTGACCGCCTTCATTGAAGAGAACTCCATCCTAGACTCCTCCCAGTCTGGATTCCGCAGCAGCCACAGCACCAAGACCGCCCTCCTCGCCGCCACCGATGACATCCGCATACTACTCGACCAGGGACACACTGCAGCCCTCATCCCACTAGACCTCTCTGCAGCCTTTGACACCATCTCACATCGCACTCTCACTGCCAGACTTTACGACACGGGGATACGAGGAACCGCCCTCAACTGGATCCAATCCTTTCTCTCCAGCACAACCTGAAGGATCAGACTCCCTCCCTTCCTCTCTGAGCCCACAGAGATCAACTGCGGAGTTCCCCAAGGATCCTCGCTCAGCCCCACACTCTTCAACATATACATGGCCCCCCTCGCCACCATCGTCAGACAGCATGGGCTAAGCATAGTTTCTTACGCTGAAGACACCGAGCTCATTCTCTCCCTCACGAAGAACCCCAAAGACACCCGACACTGCTTCCAGGAAGGAATGAAGGGTGTCGCATCCTGGATGAAAAACAGCTGCCTGAAACTCAACTCAGAGACTGAGGTCCTCGTCCTCGGACCCTCCACCTCAGCTTGGGACAAAACCTGGTGGCCTGCCGCCCTCGGGAGCCCACCCACCCCTACTGACCACGCACGGAATCTCGGCATCACCTGGACTCCTCTCTCACCATGACACGCCTGATCAACTCCGTTGCCTCCACCTGTTTCAACTGCCTTCACATCCTCCGCAAGACCTTCAAATGGATATCCCCCGAATGCAGAAAGACCGTCACCCACGCACTCATAACCAGCAGACTGAACTACGGCAACACCCTCTACACTGGAATCAACAGAACTCTCCTACACAAGCTCCAAACCATTCAGAACACTGCAGCCAGACTCAACCTCGGGACCCCACAGCATGAACACATGACCCAACAGCTACGAGACCTCCACTGGCTCCATGTGGAGAAGAGAGTAACCTTCAAACTGCTCACCCACGCCTACAAGGCCCTCCACAACATCGGACCCAAATACCTCAACAAGAGAGTCTCCTTCCAGGTACCCAAAAGAAACCTCCGCTCCGCCGACCTCGCCCTGGCAGAGACCCCACCCCCGCATCCGCAGAAACAGAACAGGCGGAACAGCCTTTTCCTACGTCACAACCAAGGCCTGGAACGAGCTCCCAATCAACATCAGAAGCTCGCCTACCCTGCACATCTTCAGGAAGAAGCTCAAGACCTGGCTCTTCGACTGAACCGGAGCTGCTGCACTCCCCCATCCCCCAGTCCCTTGAGACCCTCATGGGTGAGTAGTGCGCTTTATAAACCCCTGATTGATTGATTGATTGATTGATTGATTGATTGATTGATTGATTGATTGATTGATTGATTGATTGTACTATTTTTGAGACAATGTTCCAATCTATCTCTGTATCACTATCAAGTAAACTATTCTTCTAGTGTAGGTCAGTGTGAACACTAATAATATAACAACGTGATAAAGACGCTTATGTCTGTTAATTGCATTTTACACAAGGGGAATAACAGATGCTCCTAAAGCCCCTGAGCAAAAGGAGGCCCACAACACATCATGGGACCCCAACCTGTCAGGGGCTCCCATTTAGACCAAGTCCAATGAATCTTTTTGATATATGGTATACTCAGGGGCCCTTCTTAATCTTGTGCAACAGGGGTCCCAGCACAAACACCCCCGCCTTATGTCATTATTGGCTCACTCACAGCCCTTTCCCCTGAATCCACACAGAGACACACACTGTGGGGCAGATTTATCATAGTGTTGCATTGTTCTTGCATCACGCAAGGGCAACACAGCATTAAAGTCAGATTTATCAAGCAACACAAGGACACCTTGCGTGGTCCTGCTGTACTGGTTAAATCTTGAGTAACGCAAGGCAGCTCAAGTCGATGCCTTGCGTTACTCTGAGCCAGGGAGGCATTCTATGGGTGGAGCGTGGGTGTTCCCAAACATCCACCCATAGATGTGGAGGCTTTCTCTCTGACACCCTCCCAGATCACCGGGAAACATGGCAGGGATGCCCTCTCTCCCCATGCTCCCCCAGCGTTCGTGGTCATATCTGGTTACAAAGTAAACTGGGGTAAGAGCGAGGCCTTCCCACTTTCGAGAGTTACCACCTGTGCTGCTGTCACCAGATTACCATTTCAATGTAAGGCTGCTCACCTAAAATATCTGGACGTCTATGCCAATATGGGCTTGGAGTTAATGATAGAGGACAACCACGACCCACTCATGAAGCGCATGCGGCACAACATTGATAAGTGGTCACACCTGAACCTGTCCCCCTGAGGCTAAACACCAGTGATGAAAATGGTGACCCTGCCCCGCTTCACCTTTGTACTGTGCATGCTCCCCATGTTAACGTCTCTCTCGAAACTTCGACAAGTGGGCAAGACCATCAAGGTCTTTGTATGGGGTTATTGAGACCACATTTAGCCATTAAGAAATTGAATAGCCAACAGATCCACAGGGTGCATGGGCCTCCCTTCTGTAGCTCACTACTGTATTCCTCTCCACCTTCCACAGTTGGCATTCATGCATACCCGGGTTTGGGGTCCCCCATTATGGGAGACAAGTAAAAATTGACTTGTCCATGGTTCGCTGGGGTTGGTTCCCCTCTACCGACCTGTACCCACCGGAAATGAGGCCCTAAACCCTATGGTCCAGGCAATGTACAGAACCTGGGCGCGAGCCCACAAGCTCCTCTTGGTGGAGGTCTACCTTCATGACAAGTGTAACTGCAACAAATGATGGACGGAATGCATAATGATTCAAACATTCTCCCCCAGTCAAGACATCTGGGTTGAATCCATCGTTCTTTGGCCCACTATGCAACCCCAGTTTGGATCCAGCCATTTGAAAATCAGCCTTGACCCTGTGCCTCATGGGAACACTCCAGACCGAACTGTCAAGCCAGGTCCTCCCAGGACCGGAACCAAGCATCCTGGGACCGGGTTCGGGGTATGTCACCCTTCATCAGCTAGGCTAGCTTGACTCCAGTGGCACACTGAGCAAGGGACCCACGTCTGGGCATACCCATCCCACTTAGGGCAAAAAGTGTAACTGCAACAAATGATGGACAGAATGCTGAATGATTAAAAAATTCTTCTCCAGTCTAGAGATCTGGGTTAAATCCATCGTTCTTTTGCCCACTACGCCACCCCAGTTTGGACCCAGCAATATGCAAATCAGTCTTGACCCTGTGCACCATGGTATCAGTCCAGACCGAACTGCCAAGCCAGGTTCTCCCTGGACCGGAAACAAGCATCCTGGGACTGGTTTCGGGGTATGGCACCCTTCATCAGCCAGGCTAGCTTGAATCCAGTGGCACAGTGAGCAAGAGACCTACGTCTGGGGATACCCGCCCCACTTAGGGCAAAAATCCCACTTAGGGTGAAAAGTATATCTGCAACAAATGATGGATGGAATGCTGAATGATTCAAACATTCTCCCCCAGTCACGAGATCTGTGTTAAATCCACCGTTCTTTTGCCCAACACGCCGCCCCAGTTTGGACCCAGCCATATGCAAAGCAGTCTTGAGCCTGTGCCTCATGGGAACAGTCCAAACAGAACTATCAAACAAGGTCCTCCCAGGACTGGAAACAAGCATCCTGGGACCAGTTTTGGGGTATGCCACCCTTCACCAGCCAGGCTAGCTTGAATTCAGTGGCACAGTGAGCAAGGGAACCACGTTTGGGCATACCCGTCCCACTTAGGGCAAAACAAGTAACTGTAACAAATGATGGACGGAATGCTGAATGATTAAAAAATTCTTCCCCAGTCAAGAGATCTGGGTTAAATCCATAGTTCTTTTGCCCACTACACCACCCCAGTTTGGACCCAGCAATATGCACATCAGTCTTGACCCAGTGCCTCATGGGAACAGTCCAGACCAGACTGCCAAGCCAGGTCCTCCCTGGACCGGAAACAAGCATCCTGGGACCGGTTTCAGGGTATGTCAGCCTCCATCAACCAGGTTAACTTGAATCCAGTGGCACAGTGAGCAAGGGAACCACGTCTGGGCATACCCATCCCACTTAGGGCAGAAAGTGTAACTGCAACAAATGATGGGCGGAATGCTTAATGATTCAACCATTCTTCCTCAGTCAAGAGATCTGGGTTACATCCATCGTTCTTTTCCCCACTACGCTACCCCAGTTCAGACCCAGGCATATTCAAATCAGTTTTGACCCTGTGCACCATGGGAACAGTCCAGACCGAACTGCCAAGCCAGGTTCTCCCTGGACCAGAAACAAGCATCCTGGGACCGGTTTCGGGGTTTGTCACCCTTCATCAGCCAGGTTAGCTTGAATCCAGTGGCACAGTAAGCAAGGCACCTACGTCTGGGGATACCCGTCCCACTTAGGGCGAAAATACCACTTAGGGCGAAAAGTATATCTGCAACAAACATCCTCCTCGGAGACCTGAATTTCTACCTTGATAACGCCGATGACAGCAACTCCGTCGCTCTGCTCGATAATCTTTTCAACCTCGGACTCAAACAGCTCGTCACGACCCCCACCCACACCGCCGGACACACGCTCGACCCCATCCTCTCCGTCAGCAACCATGTCACCTTCCACATCACCGAACTCCACTGGACCGACCACCGTTGCGTCCACTTTACCTTCAGGAAACCCACGACACACCACCACCCGCATCGGATTCCCTTCCGCAGCTGGAACAAGGTCACCGAAGACCAGCTCATCACCGCTCTCGCCCAAGACCCATCGATAGACACCACTGACACCGACGCAGCCGCCAGCAACCTCAGGCAATGGACCGACAACTGCGCCAACACTCTCGCCCTGCTCAAAAAACCCTGAAACAGACGCACCGACAGAAAGGCCAGCTGGTTCACCACCGACCTTCAGGAATCCAAGCAGACTTGCCGAAGACTCGAGAAAAATTGGCGCTATGAACTGACACCGGACAACCACGCAGCCCTAAAAGACGCTAGCCGCAAGCACCACTAACTCATCCGAGCTACCAAAAGGACCTTCTTCAAGGAACGTATCGACAACAATGCACACAACAGCAAAGAGCTCTTCAACATCGTGAAGGAACTCTCCAACCCCAACTCCAGCTCCAACAACATCCCACCGTCGCAAGACCTATGTGACTCCCTAGCCACCTTCTTTCACCACAAGATCGCAGATACCCACGACAGCTTCAACACCCAGACCCTCCCTACAGCCACTGCCACTACAGACTCACCACCCCCCAGCCTCACCAACCACCTGCTCTCTTGGACCCATGTCAATGATGACAACACCATCAAGACCATGAACACCATCCACTCCGGCTCACCAACCGACCCCTGCTCTCACCATACCCGTCCCAATTAGGGCGAAAAGTGTAACTGCAACAAATGCTCGACGGAATGCTGAATGATTCAAACACCCTCCCCTAGTCAAGAGATCTGGGGTAAATCTATCATTCTTTTGCCCACTACGCCACCCCAGTTTGGACCCAGCAATATGCAAATAAGTCTTTTCCCTGTGCCACATGGGAACAGTCCAGACTGAACTGCCAAGCCAGGTTCTCCCTGGACCAGAAACAAGCATCCTGGGACCGGTTTCGCAGTATGTCACCCTTCATCAGTCAGGCTAGCTTGACTCCAGTGACACAGTGAGCAAGGGACCCATGTCTGGGCATACCCATCTGTGAGGGAGGGACGGGGACCCGTTTACGGGGCTTACTGGACGCCTCCTGGGCAGATGCCATGGTGTCGGGGATGTTGGAAAACAGGCACCTGAAGGATAACCCTTCCACCTTTCCCGAACAGGCTTCGTAAAGTCATGCCCAGCGAGAGGACCAATCGCCATTTCGGACCGGCCTTTAAAAGGAGGTCCCACAGAAAGCACCAGGGGACCGGAAGGAGGAAGACATGGAAAGAAAACGCTTCAACAAGAAGGAAGACCAACGAGAATGCGTGGCGTTCCAGACCTCGGGTACCAGAACAGAGGAGCCGAGTACCGGGGAGGCAGAGGTGACGGGACTTGACCCTGCGGAGCGGTATCCCGAAGATGACGACCCTGACGTCTGGACAGAGGACTGGTGGATGCCCCAGGAAAGCCAGGAATCCCGCCGTAACTCCAGGGAGAGTTACGGCTACTGCGGTGGTTGTCTAAGGGGAAGTGCGAGAGAAATACACTAACGCACAGGGTTGTTGTGCTTCACTCTCTTACAGCTTTCACTGAGGGGGAGGGGGGACTGGCAACTTCATCAGCGCTATAGCAATGTCATTTTTGTGTTTGTTTATGTTTCTGGGTACTCTTGTTTCCCATTTCTACTGCAATACCTCATTGAAGCAAAGTGTAGGAAAGCAGTCATTGAGGCCACAGAGATATTATTTTGTTTGTTTCTCCCGTTTTCAGTAATGCCTCATTAGGGAAAAGGCAAGAGAGAGTACATGATGCTAAAAGACTGACTTAAACCCTAGCAAACTGCAGGGGATAAGAAAGAACAGGAAAAGAGCAGCTTATTCATCATTTGAGGATATCTGTCATTAAAAAATAACTACTACAGAGAGAGAATGTATCTATACTCTCTACTTCACAATTAAGGAATCCACTCTGGGTGCGGTGAAGGCTATCCTGTAACGTTTTCTTTTCTTTTTTTTAAATTAAGAAAAAAAGAAACCCCATACTCACCGTGCCTTCTGTTTTCTCTCGAGCCTCCTGGGGACGTCGATGTACCAGAGCAGACCCCTGAAGAAAGAAGAAGAAAAGAAGACATAAACACCGACAAAACCAAGAACCAAAAACAATAACCTCCCTATGTATATCTACAAGGAAAAGGAAGTCTCTCGCCAAATCCAACACCTTTCATTTTTTTTTGTTGTTCCATGAAGTATTGAATAAAAGTGGACAAGATTGAGAATCTCATCAGGCCTCCTTGATTTTGTTTCTGCCCATCCCTCCGACAAGTGGTGTCAGAAGTGGGATCTCGGAACATGAAGGCCGCCCTTCAGAAGATCGCAGAGGGCCAAGAAAGGCTAGGACGAGTAATGGGAAAATTCCTTGCGGTGGCTGAAGAGGATCGTGAGAAACTACTTAAGACCTTAGCCGAACAAAGCCAGACCCAGGGGACAGCGATTAATAAATTGGCAGAGACATTAGGTCAATACCGTGACCACACTCCCATGCCATCGTTTGTGCTACAAAAATATGTTTTCTCCAATTTTGAGAGGATGGCAAAGCCCGCTGCCTGGCCCACCGAGCAGAGGGGACATACCTAGGACCACTGCTTACAGGAGACCTGCAAGCAGCATACTAAGCGGCCAATCCGCTTGGTCTGACACCCTTTGAAGATATCAAAAAAATCATCCTTGAAAGAATGGGGTAGATGAAGAAACGTATCAAATTCGCCTCCGACAGATATGAGAAGGGCCACAAGAAACACCAAGGGCCTTATACTACCAAATTCGCAACATGACAGATCATTGGCTACAACCGCTCACCTCCACAAAAGAAGAAATCATGGAGAAGGTTTATCTGGAACAATACCTACATTCCCTACACCCTCCTATACAGAAGTGGGTCCGCCAGCACACTAACTTGACGCTGGAAAGGGCGGTAGAGATTGCCAATGCCTGTAATAGAGCACAGGAAGTCCAAAAGGGCTGAGAAGAGACACAATGGCTATCCACAGGAGGAACCGGAGCCAAAACAACCAAAACGCCCCCCCCCAAAGAAAACAGAGGCCGTCACACCACCTAGATCTCTTTCAGTTCCTTTTTGGGCCTCGGCGATACCAGGGCCATTGTGTCTTCATTGCAGACAATACAGACATATTGCCTGAGCTTTGTCTCAAAAAGAAGAACCAATGGACATCAGTCTTGCCAAATCGTTTTTCTGTACCCCAACCGAATCCCAAGGTCCCCCATATCACAGACAGGTTAAGGTTAATGGTGAAGTTAGACAAGCGTTAATAGACACTGGATGTCTTCAAAGCGTTATGCAGCCCCAGGTCATTCCTGGCAGTGTCCAGACCCTTACTGGGCATGTGCAATTCCAGTGTGTACACGGAAACATGAAACAGTACCCCACGACAGATGTGCAGATACAACCAGGACCCACTGTAGACCCGGTCACCCTTAGGGTAGGACTAATTCCCAGGTTACCGGAAGACTTTGTCCTGGGTAATGACTTTCCACACATGGGGAATCTCACCCGAGAACAATGGAGTGAAGGGGAAGAATTGAGGAAAACTGCCCCCTTTCCTCGAATAGAGGAGAGAGATGCTACCACAAGTAGACTCTGAAAGAGCCGAAAACAGAAAAAGAGAGAAAAACAGGAATGGGTCAGGGTAGCCTCATCCAAATTCTCTCCTTCCTCAGTATGAGTGCAAGACGCGGATTTCACACCGCTCAAAGGGAACACCACAGTCTGCAAGAAGCCTGGAGGCAGACTGCAGTACAGGAAAATCCCAAACAAGTAGGTCCCCAATTCATCGACAAAAAAGGCCTGCTATATCGAAAGGGAGGACATGACCAGGAACTACAGTTGTTAGTGTCCCAAAAATACAGGGAACATGTTCTCTTCCTCGCCCATAGTCATCTGTTAGGAGGACACTTTGGGGGTGAGAAAAATGAGAAAGCCATCCTAGAGAATTTTTACTGGCTAGGGGTATATCATCACATCAGGAGATACTGTAAAGAATGCCCTATCTGCCAGAAAAACAGCCTAACAATCTCTGCTAAGGTTCCTTTAAGACCTCTACCAGGTATAGATGAACGATTTTCCCGAGTGGGAATGGACATAGCAGGCCCCCTCCTCCCATCTCGTAGTGGGTGTCGGTTTGTTCTAGTTCTGGTGGATTATGCCACAAGATTTCCTGAAGCTGTGGCCCTAAGACAACCCAACGCCACAACAATAGCTAAGGCCATGATAAATATATTCTCACGAGTGGGGTTCCCTAAGGAGATAACAACAGATCAGGGAACCCCCTTTGTTTCCCACCTGATGAAATAGGTTTGCCAGCAGCTGGGAATAAAACAACTGCGTACAGCAGCCCACCATCCCCAGACTGATGGGTTGGTGGAAAGATACAATGTTATCCTAAAAACCACATTAAAGAAACTACTAGACTTGGAAGCCCGGAAATGGGAGAATATGTAGCCCTTGTTTGCCTTACGGTGTAAGCAACAGAAAAGTATAGGGTACTCTCCTTTTGAACTGTTATACGGGAGACAACCGCGCACTCTGCTTAATAAGGTGAAGGAGGAATGGGAGGAGGAACCTGAGGGTGCTAAATCGTTGCCTGAATACGTACTGGGGTTAAAAACACACCTTCAGAAAGTTGGGAGCATAGTAAAAACCCATTTAGAACAAGCCCAGGCTTCCCAGAAGAAACAGTATGATAAAAAAACCTAAAGAGTGCACCCTAGAACCCAGTGATTGGGTGTTGGTGATGACGACAACTTCCGAACATAAACTCTTGGGATAACGGCAAGGCCCATATAGAGTTGTTGACAAAATAACCCCTGTTATCTATTGCTTAGAGCTAGATCCTCACAATAAGAACACTCAAATTTACCACATCAACTTACTAAAAAATGGGAAGGGGAAAGACCGGTGTTATTGGGAACGGTAGAAAACGGGGTCTGCCTATTTCATGAAAGCATGGACCTGGACTTGCCGACTCAACAACAACAAGAAATAAGTAACCACCTGTATCCATTTAGAGAGGTCTTCTCCCGCACACCAGGAAGGACAACCCTGATTGAACATGCAATACCCACTGACCCAAAAAAAGCAGTGAGATTGCAACCATATTGAATACCAGTATCCCGAAGAGAAGCTATTGAAAAAGAGGTAGAACGTATGTTAGAGCTTGGCATCATTGAACCCTCCACTAGCGAGTGGAATTCACCGATTGTCATTGTTCCTAAACCAGATGGGTCTATAGGATTCTGTATTGAATTTAGGGAAGTAAATAAAATATCCCAGTTTGACGCCTATCCCCTGCCTCGAGTAGACGAAATGATAGAGTGGCTGGGAAAAGCCTAGTATATCAGCATGCTAGACCTTTGCAAAGGGTATTGGCAGATGCCCCTGAGGAAACAAGATGAAGAAAAAACTGCCTTTTCTACCCCAAGTGGATTGTACCATTTGAAAGTACTCCCTTTTGGTTTACAAGGAGCCCCAGCCACTTTCCAGAGGCTTATAAACCATGTCCTAAAACCCCATCAGGCGTATGCTGCTGCGCATATTGATGACATAATCATTTATAGTGATACATGGGACCAGCACCTACAGGGGAACAACCTTTACAACGCAACTTTTACAACGCACTACCATTACAACGCATTTTTTACAACGCATAATCCATTACAACGCATGATATTACAACGCATGACACTACAACGCATTTTTAAAAACTACCATTACAACGCATTCCATTACAACGCATAGTACCATTACAACGCATACCATTACAACGCATAATATTACACCATACTATCCAACACTTACCCTACTGATGCACCCCCTGGAGTTATAATAGTAATTTTTACCCCTATACTATCCAACACTTTCCCTACTGATGCACCCCCTGGAGTTAGAATAGTAATTTTTACCCCTATACTATCCAACACTTTCCCTACTGTTGCACCCCCTGGAGTTAGAATAGTAATTTTTACCCCTACACTATCCAACACTTACCCTACTGTTGCACCCCCTGGAGTTAGAATAGTAATTTTTACCCCTATACTATCCAACACTTTCCCTACTGATGCACCCCCTGGAGTTAGAATAGTAATTTTTACCCCTATACTATCCAACACTTTCCCTACTGATGCACTCCCTGGAGTTAGAATAGTAATTTTTACCCCTATACTATCCAACACTTTCCCTACTGTTGCACCCCCTGGAGTTAGAATAGTAATTTTTACCCCTACACTATCCAACACTTACCCTACTGTTGCACCCCCTGGAGTTAGAATAGTAATTTTTACCCCTACACTATCCAACACTTACCCTACTGTTGCACCCCCTGGAGTTAGAATAGTAATTTTTACCCCTATACTATCCAACACTTTCCCTACTGTTGCACCCCCTGGAGTTAGAATAGTAATTTTTACCCCTACACTATCCAACACTTACCCTACTGTTGCACCCCCTGGAGTTAGAATAGTAATTTTTACCCCTACACTATCCAACACTTACCCTACTGTTGCACCCCCTGGAGTTAGAATAGTAATTTTTACCCCTACACTATCCAACACTTACCCTACTGTTGCACCCCCTGGAGTTAGAATAGTAATTTTTACCCCTACACTATCCAACACTTACCCTACTGTTGCACCCCCTGGAGTTAGAATAGTAATTTTTACCCCTATACTATCTAATACTTACCTTAAATGTAATTTAATATTATGCGTTGTAATGGTATGCGTTGTAAAGGTAGTATGCGTTGTAATGGTAGTGCGTTGTAAAGGTATTTTTTAAAAATGCGTTGTAGTGTCATGCGTTGTAATGTCATGCGTTGTAATGGATTATGCGTTGTAAAAAATGCGTTGTAAGTGCATGCGTTGTAATAGTGTGCGTTGTAACGTCATACATCCGCACCTACAGCATGTAAAGGCTTTGGTGGGAGCCCTGAAAGAAGGCAGACCCACTATCAATCCCACCAAGAGCCATCTAGCCACCCGATCCGTAAAATACCTGGGTTACCTCTTGGGAGAAGGCCTAATTAAGGCACAAGAAGAAAAAGTGGCGGCCATATCCAAGATACCCTTTCCCCAGAGCAAGAAAGAACTGAGGGCTGTTTTAGGAATACTTGGGTATTATAGACGCTTCATCCCCTCTTTTTCAGAAATGTCAACTCCCCTAGCCAACATCCTAAAGAAAAACATGAAGGCAGAAACAGTACAGAAACAGCCTAGCCCCAAACTATTGAAAGCCTTTGATCAGTTGAGACACACTCTCACCAGTCAACAAGTACTATGAAAAGCCCTTTATCCTAAAAACGGATGCTTCTGACCATGGTTTAGGGGCAGTCCTTTCTCAAGAAGACCCACAGGGACAAGAAAGATCTGAAATTTTTATCAGCAGAAAACTCTTTCCTAGGGAATGGAAATACGCAGTAATAGAGAAAGAAGGATTGGTCATAAAATGGGCTGTCAAAGCATTATGATATTACCTCGAGGGTAGAGAGTTCACCTTGTTCACTTATCATGCCCCCTTGGAGTGGTTATCGAAGAACCGGGGGTATAATGACAGGGTCCTACGTTGGTTCTTAGCCCTACAACCATATAGGTTTACCATCCAACACAGGAAAGCCAAAGAGCAAGCCAACGCTGATTATCTGTCATGGTATCCCAAAAACCCTGATCCCACAAGTAAGAAAGTTAGGGAAGGGGGATGTGAGGGAGGGACGGGGACCCATTTCCGGGGCTTACCGGACGCCTCCTGGGCAGACGTCGTCATGATCAGGGATGTCGGAAAATGGGCACCTGAAGGATAACCCTCCCACCTTTCCCTGACAGGCTGCGGAAAGTCACGCGCAGCAAGAGGACAAATCGCCGTTTTGGACCGGTCCTGAAAAGGAGGGCCCACAGAAAGCACCAGGGGACCGGAAGGGGAAGTCATGGAAAGGAAACGATTCAACAAGATGGAAGACCAACTAGAAGGCGTGGCATTCCAGACCTCGGGTACCAGAACAGAGGAGTTGAGCACCGGGGAGGCAGAGGTGACCAGACTCAACCCTGCGGAGCGGCATCTCGAAAACGACAACCCTGAGTTGTGGATGGAGGACTGGTGGAGGCCCCAGGAGAGCCAGGAATCCTGCCGTAACTCCGGGGAGAGCTGCGGCTACTGCGGTGAGTGTCTAAGGAGAAGTGCGAAAGATATACACTAACGCACAGGGTTGTTGTGCTTTCACTCTCTTACAGCTTTTACTGAGGGGAGAGGGGGGCTGGCAACTCCATCAGCGCTATACCAGTGTCGATTTTGTGTTTGCTTATGTTTCTTGGTACTCTTGTTTCCCATTTCTACCGCAATACCTCATTGAAGCAAAGTGTAGGAAAGCAGTCATTGAGGCCACGAAGATATTATTTTGTCTGTTTGTTTCTCTCATTTTCGGTAATGACTCATTAGAGAAAAGGCAAGAGAGAGTACATGATGCTAAAAGACTGACTTAAACCCTACCAAACTGCAGGGGATAAGAAAGAACAGGAAAAGAACAGCTTATTCATCATTTGAGGATATCTGACATTAAAAAAGAACTACTACAGAAAGAGAATGTATCTATCCTCTCTACTTCACCATTAAGGAATCCACTCTGGGTGCTGTGAAGGCTTTCCTGTCCTGTGTTCTTTTCTTTTCTTTTCTTTTTTTTTAACTAAGAAAAAAAGAAACCCCATACTCACCGTGCCTTCTGCTTTCTCTAGAGCCTCCTGGGGACGTCTATGTTCCAGAGCAGACCTGTGAAGAAAGAAGAGGAAAAGAAGATATAAACACCGACAAAACCAAGAACCAAAAACAATAACTTTCCTATGTATATTTACAAGGAAAAGGAAGTCTCTCGCCAAATCCAAAATCTTTCATTTTTTTTGTTGTTTTCAGAAGTATTGAATAAAAGTAGACAAAATTTGGAATCTTATAAGGCCTCCTCGATTTTGTTTCCGCCCATCCCTCCGACACCGTCCCACGTAGGGCGAAAATCCCACTTCGTGAAAAAAGTGTAACTGCAACAAATGATGGACAGAATGCTGAATGATTCAAACATTCTGCCCCAATCAAGAGATCTGGGTTAAATCCATCATTCTTTAGCCCACTACGCCACCCCAGTTTGGACCCAGCCATATGCAAATCAGTCTTAACCCTGTGCCTCATGCTAACAGTCCAGACCGAACTGCTAATCCAGGTCCTCCCTGGACCAGAAACAAGCATCCTGGGACTGGTTTCTGGGTACGTCATCCTTCATCAGCCAGGCTAGCTTTAATCCAGTGGCACAGTGACCAAGGGACCCATGTCTGTGCATAACCGTCCCACTTAGGGTGAAAAAAGTAACTGCAACAAATGATGGACCGAATGCTGAATGATTCAAACATCCTCCCCCAGTCAAGAGATCTGGGTTAAATCCATCATTCTTTTGGCCAATATGCCACCCCAGTTTGGACCCAGACATATGCAAATCAGTCTTGACCCTGTGCCTCATGGGAACAGTCCAGACTGAACTGCCAAGCCAGGTCGTCCCAGGACCGGAAACAAGCATCCTGGGACCGGTTTTGGTGTATGTCACACTTCATCAGCCAGGCTAGCTTGAATCCAATGGCCCAGTGAGCAAGGGACCCCTTTCTGGGCACACCCGTCCCTCTTGGGGCAAAAACTGTAACTGCAACAAATGATGGACTGAATGCTGAATGATTCAATCATTCTCTCCCAGTCAGGAGATCTGGGTTAAATCCATCGTTCTTTTGACCACTATGCCACCCCAGTTTAGACCCAGCCATATGCAAATCAGTCTTGACCCTGTGCCTCATGGGAACAGTCCAGACCGAACTGCCAAGCCAGGTCCTCCTTGGACCGGAAACAAGCAATGAGGGACCGGTTTCGGGGTATGTCACTCTTCATCATCCAGGCTAACTTGAATCCAGTGGCACAGTAAGCAAGGGACCAACGTCTGGGCATACCCGTCCCAGTTAGGAATGAAAAGTGTAACTGCAACAAATGATCAACAGAATGCTGAATGATTCAATCATTCTCCCCTAGTCAAGAGATCTGGGTTAAATCCATCATTCTTTTGCCCACTACGCCACCCCATTTTGGACCCAGCAATATGCAGATCAGTCTTGTCCCTGTGCCACATGGGAACAGTCCAGACCGAACTGCCAAGCCAGGTTTTCCCTGGACCAGAAACAAGCATCCTGGGACCGGCTTCGGGGTATGTCACCCTTCATCAGCCAGGCTAGCTTGAATCCAGTGGCAGAGTGAGCAATGGACCGACTTTTGGGCATACCAGGGCAGGGTGGGGCTGGTGGCACCGAGGGAGGACTGGTGTGCACACACTAAGTGTGCATGGCTTTTTGGCCGGCCAAACTGTCATGCACACTTTGCATGTTCCCCACCAGACTTTAATACACAGCCTGGTGAGGAATATCACAGGCTCACTGTCCCCGGCTGAGCGACAAACTATAATGCTCAGACCAATCATAACGCTGCATTGCAGCAATGTGATTGGCTTAGTGCATGGAGCCTGGGTGCTTCCTGGTTCTAGGACTCCCAAGAAGCGAATCAACAATGGTGAGACGGCGGCGGAGAAGAGGCAAGTGTTTCTTTTTTTTTTGTTCAACCCCCATACCGCCACCCCCGTTCCCTGCCAACTGCCACTGGTCTTTGTAAGGCTCTAATCTTCTTTAGTCAGTTGACCCCTGTTGGAGTCAGACGTCCCTCATCACTTTGTGTCCCTGAAACAGGCTTGTTTCTGTCCATGGTCCTCCTTGTCCTCTTAGTCCTAATGCTGGTTCTTCTAGTGTTGGTTCCATGGTTTTGTGTTCATGGCCCTGTCCTCTTAATCCTGCTCCTTTCCGCACTGGAACTAGCCCGCCTGGTCTTCCTTGTCTGGTCCCCCTCATCCTTGTCCTGGGCAGAGTTTCACTCCGCAGAATTCTGCGGGGTTGCCAAAAACTCTGCCAAATTCCGCGGAGTTCCATGAGTGGGTGGAGAATTGCTCGGCCACCACTAAGGAAGTCGCTGTGGATGCGAAGAGTAGTTGGGGGCCAAGATCCCCTATTATTGCCACAAGTAAGTCCCTCACTGCTGGATTGCTGAGATGTTGTCGGAGGCCCGCCCCCTTTCTCAACCACTCTGCAAAGGGGAATCCTGATGCACTACTGGTTGGGGGATGCAGTCCCCTTGGCTGCTGAGGCAGTTGGGATTGCTGAGACATTGTTGAAGGACCGACCCCTTCCTCAACCACTCTGCAAAGGGGCCTCCTGGCGCACACCCCGGTGTCAGATCACGTGGGCCAGAAGAGGGGCTTAGGCAATCAGCAGCCATTAATGTCGGCTGCAATGTGGGAGCGGGCACTTTAGGTAAGAGGCTGTCACCCAGAAACAGCGCTTTTTTAAATTGCAACTTACTTGCATTTTTTTTTTAAACTTTCACTATTGTATTAATTTGATTGTGTTTTTAAACATCCACAAAGCAAATTTGACCGCACCTGAGCAACGATAGTCAGCGCGCTCCAACTGCTTCCTGCCTCCTCCCTGGTGTCAGATCACGTGGGCCAGAGGAGGGGCTTAGGCAATCAGCTGGCATAAATGCCGGCTGCAACGCGGGAGCGAAGCAGATGCACGCAGCGGCCGCACCGGCCGCGTGCCAAAGGCAAGCTCGTCTGCGTCCGTCCGTGCCCTGACGAGCCCAGTGCCCAATCACTATGCCCAAACTCATAATTACTCTTTCCAAGAACTTAGAATGCTTCATTCGGCCTCACTCACGCCCAAACCTAAGATCACGGAATGGCTGTCCAACAACAACATACATCAGAACCGAGGTTCGTTCCCCGAGGTCAATCAGCCCACATCCCATCCCCATCGGGAAAAGGTAAAAATACAAGAGCATAAAGCTATACTAATGGTCTACCTTAACACTCGATCCCTAGTTAGACATCAGCTAGAAATCTTTACCCTCCTAGACTCAGACAAACCGGACATTCTTCTGCTTACCGAAACGTGGCTCACTCCTGAATCCTCGCCCGACATCCTAGCTGCTCTACCTAACGAATATTACAGCCTGCAAACAAACCGCTCTCCAGGTAAGATGGTAGGCGGAGTGGCGGCTATCATCCGCAAGGATCTGAACTTCACTGCCTTCACCCCACTCTGCCTCCCCGCAGTAGATCATGTAATTAAACTTGAGTCTGACTAGGCACCACTGATTTGTGTTTTACTCTATTGGCCCCCTCAGCACATGCCCCTATTTCCCCACTCTATGGGAGAGAAAATCACACACCTAGTAACAAATCACACCAGAATTCTTCTGATAGGCGATATTAACTATTGGGCAAACGACCCTCAAGGAGTGCCACATTCCACCGAGCTGACTGAATCATGGAAAAACATGAATTTCACTCAACAGATCTCCTCAGCCACCCACTTAAAAGGTCACACTCTGGACCACTAACCTGGCGATATCCGCCCTATCCATCACACCCTACGTATGGTCTGACCATCACCTGGTAAAATTCACTTTACAGCACCCGACCACCAGAAAAATCCCTACCTACAGGGGGGGAATGGCAAGGAAATGTAATACTATTGACAACTCCGACTTTATCGCTACTCTGGCCAACACAGCCCCCTATCCCTCCCACGATGTCAACCTCCATGTGGAGAACATCTCGGCCTGGCTTCTAGCAGCTAGCAATGAACATGCCCCACTTAAACGAATCAGATTTACTCGCCGTTATGAGGCGCAGAGATGGTTTTCCCCCGAACTAAAACAACAAAAACTCACCATCCGCCAATCAGAAAGGAAGCGGAGGCAGGACTATTCACTGGCCCACAAAACTAACTATCTATTGGCCTTGAAGGAATATAAAAATGCACTCTTCAAGCGAAGGCAGCCCACTTCTCTTCGAGAATCTTAACCCCTAAAAACAAATCCAAAGAAATTTTTACAAGAGTAGACGAACTGTCCAATCCTGAGAGAGTTCTAAACAAACCCACGCCGTCACAGGCCCTTTGCGACTCCCTGAACAAATTCTTCATTTATAGAATTGTTGCCATCAAAGCCAGTATTCCCTCCCCTACGTCTCCACAAACTGCCCCTCCCATGCCCAGCAATCCCCACTCCCTGGACTTTTTTCTGCCCATTGACACAGAGACCCTGCGTGACCTACTGGCAAAAGTCAGATCTGGTTCCCCTTTGGACCACTGCCCCCCTCATGTCCTAAAAGCAGCCTTCACCGCCATCCCAGACCCTGTCCTCGCCCTTCTCAAGAACTCCCTGTCCCAGGGCTGTGTGCCTAATGCCTTCAAGGAGGCCATAGTGGTCCCCCTCCTGAAGAAACCTAGTGCAGATCCTAAGACTCTGGCAAACTACCGCCCCATCTCCCTGCTCCGCTCCATTATCTGGCCAAGTCATTGGAAGCCCATGTTGCAAAATGCATGTCCAATTTCAAGGAACAGACTGAGTTCCTTGACCCTTGCCATGCAGGTTTCCGTCCAGCCCACTCCACAGAAACTGTGATACTGGCGGTAATGGACTCCCTACGAGAAAAGGCAGATTAAGGCACCCCTCAGGCCCTGGTGCTGCTAGATCTCTCGGCCGCATTTGACACGGTCGACCATAATATATAAGCAGACCGTGTCAGTGAGGCAGGCCTCTAGGGCCTCGCCCTTAAATGGATCAACTCCTTCCTGAGAAAATGCACTCAGGCTGTCCGTACTGGCCAGTTCACAGCTCCCAAACTCAAAACCTCGTGCGGGATCCCACAGGGCTCCGCTCTCTCCCCGCACCTGTTCACCCCCTACCTTGTCCCTCCGATCAGATCCCTGAAGGAAAGAAAGGTGGTCATCTTCAACTATGCAGACGACCTCCAACTCATGTTCCCTATTGACAACTCTCCCCAGTCAATATCTGACTTTCAATCCACCATGACATTCATCCGTCATTGGCAGGACCACAATCACTTGAAACTAAACCCAGGCAAAACCGAACTAGTTCTGACAGGTGGTGCACATAATCAATGGGGCTCACAGTACTGGCCAAGAGAATTAGGTCCCTCACCAGCTCCCTCAACCTCAGTGAAAGGTTTTGGGGTCACCATAGGTATAACCTTTCCTAAAATCACATATAGGCACAGTGATTTCCACATGTTTCCTTCAGCTGCGCAAAATCGGGAAGATAAGCAGGCTTCTGACCCAGACAGTTCTGGTACAGGTCCTGATAGCCTTGGTGTTGTCACATCTTGACTATGCCAATGCAATGTACCTTAGTCTACCACTCGGCCTTACTAAACAGCTACAAATGGTACAGAACCAGGCGGCTAGACTGGTACACAAACAACCCAGGTGGCAACACCCCTTCCCCTTTCTGAGGAAGCTGCACTGGCTCCTCATCCCCCAGCACTGCGCCTTTAAAATTGGCTGCCTGGTGTTCAAATCCCTGAAAGGCCAGTGCCCTATATTCATAAACAACCTAATTTCCCACTACACTCCCTCACGCAACCTCCGCTCGGCCCAGCTCCAACTTCTGAATGTCCCTACCTTCAAGCTAAAGCGCCAAGAGGGATGCAGGTTTGCAACTCTAGCCCCCCATCAAAGGAACACCATCCCCTTGGAAATCAGGTCTAGCAATAACCTACTGAAGTTTAGAAAGTCTCTCAAAACCTGGCTTTTTATCCAAGCGTATGAATGAACTGTTTCCGGGTCGGCAACCCCCTAGTACTTAGCGCCAAGAAACCAACTGGTGTACGAGCGCTCTATAAATCCTTGACAACATAACATAACTACTGGTTGGGGGATGAAGTCCCCTTCGCTCCTGAGGGTCACTGCAGGCCAAGAACCCCTAATGTTACCCCAAGTAAGCACCTACAGCGGAATTGCTGAGACATCGTTGGAGGCCCAGCCCCTTTTCTCAACCACTCAGCAAAGGGGCCTCCTGGCACATTACTGGTTGGAGGATGAAGTCCTGTTAGCTGCTGAGGGTCGTTGTGGGCCAAGAACCCCTATTGTTGACACAAGTAAGTCCCCCACAGCCAGATTGCTGAGACTAGGGGTGAGCACGCCGGTAAACTTCGCTCCACCAGTGGTTTGGCAGAGTTTTTGCCAAGCTCTGCATTTCAAGCAGAGTGTGCAGTGGCAAAACTCCGCCGGCAGAGTGGAGTTTACCGCCCATCCCTACGCCTAATCATAGTCTTTTTTGTATTAATACTTGTGAACATTCTGGTCTTCCTGGTATAACTTCTAATACTCCTTCTGGCCCTACCTGCTCTTCTGATCTTGGTCCTGGACCTCCTGGCCCCCTCACCCTCCTCGTGCTCCTAGTCCTGCTGTGATATTGGTTCTCCTGATGGCCCTTCTTACCATCTCTTTCTACCCTTCCCCAGGCTCAGCCATGTACTCCCTCCGCTTCAAGACTCAAGACTTCTCTTTTTTTTCTGCCTCCAGATTCTATGTGGGAGATAGGACAGTGAAAGAGTGCCTATTAGGTCTCAACATCCAATTTTCCCCTGCAGAACCTGATCAATGAAAACACTGGGATTAAGACACTTGTTGCTACCTCTATGTGTGTCCAACAAGTTTCAGGGTATACAAGTGATGTTAACTCTGCCGGTTAATGCATTTACTGAAGCTTTGAGTGCCATCTCTGGTCGCAAGTTTGAAGCACCATAATATAGCACAAAGTATGAATTTCACTGCTTCAGAACCTATGGTGTAACAGGTAGGTTGCAGACATGTTTTATGTAAGCTAGTTCAGTAGGTTAATGATCACTTTGCAGAGATACTCGTGATACCTGCAAGTAGCAAGGTGTAATCATGGTGAAACAGCTCAATAAGTAATGCTTTCTCTTCAAACAGCTTTGTGTATCCAGCAAGACACAGACTGAAAATTTGCAGATTTTGACTCAATTTTTTATCAACAAAATAGGTCTATTGTGGTAATTAAAAATTACTTGCCACAAATTTCAGGTTGTAAAGTGTGCTACATTTATGAAGTACTTACACGCAGGCAAACGTGACATTGTCCCCGAGCATAGACCTACATACTGAGCTTGAAGTCATACAACTCTTTAAGGTCTCAGTTTTCCCCTTGGAATTTGTGCAATGGCATGGTGAGTGTCTTAGTTACCCCTGGTGGCAAGGCAATAGGCTCCAGCTGTGCTTTATATGAGCTCCAGGTGCTCCCAGGATGGATGTAGCTTGGACAAAAGGAATTCATGGGAGGCACTTGCACCCACCAATCAGGGTACATTAACATGAACAATGAATATACGCAGGCGCCACCCTGTGTATCGGTATTTGCACACTTCATCAGGACACTTGAATAAGGCACAAGAATAGCTCATGGATCTGACATACATCAATCCCACTCTCTTCCACTGGCTGCAAAATATCCCTTTTCAACAGAATTTTGCAAGCTTTAATTTATGTTATAAAAGTTAGTTTGAAAACTAACTAGCATTCAGTGACAAATTGGGCAGGATTCACAATTGAGTAACCTTACTTCCAGTAGCTCAAAATGTCTCATTGGCACTTAGTGGTTACGACTGGTGTTCTGGCCACACTCAGTTGCCCTCTCCACAGACAGCTACTTACGCAAATCTACCCAGAGCAGTTATTTATTTTTCTCAGAGGAATAATGGTTTCTATGAAAGCCAGGTTTTTATGCTTGACTTGCATCCCTAGTATGTCTAGAGCATAGTCATAATCTGTCTGTTAACTACTTTTTAATCTCCAATTCGAGGGGATTCTAGCTGCATCTATTTCCAGGATCCCTTCATTGAGTACATGGTAGTTGAGTAATCGTCCCCAGCTGGAAAACCAGAGGGTTTGTGCCTCTGGTATTTCAAGCCGTCATCACTGTCAAATTAGAGGGAGACTAAATAAGCGTGACAAAATAAAGAGTGTGGTGAACATTGTTGTGAAGAAATCCTAAGTGCATAAAACATGACCATGTATTTTTAGATCTGGGTTGACAGCACAGCTGTCTGACAGAGCTTTGGTTACTACTCTTATACATACAAAGGGCTGCAGAGGGGTAGACATTTTTTACCTCATGCTTTTGGCTATTTGGTTTATCATTCCACCTCCCAGAAAGTGCTTTATTGCAATGCATAAGTAGCCTTGTTTTCAGCAGATTGCGGGATCTATTTGGTGAATGCAGAGATCATCTTGAAAAGGCTTTGCCCTCTAAAAGTAACCCATTCTGTATTATATGCAAACCCTGATGAATATGATAAACACATTAAGCATGTAAATAGCCTTCATTAAGAGTACTGAGTTGGATATATTTTTTGTGAAAAAACACTACATAAAACAAACTGATTTTCTTAAAAATAACACTTGACACAGAATTTGTAAACTTTTCTTGATAAATTCTGCTCAGAATCTCGCTTCGTTCCCGAGGTCAGGTTGGATGGTTTATTTGCACAGATTGTAAGTGCCATTGTGAACCTTCGTCTCCATCGCTGGTTGCATCTGTAATTGAGATCCTTAATCAGTGTAGCTCAAGGTAAGTGCTACTGTATTTCTATTCCTGTGTTGAAGGTTGGATGTGCCACTGTGGTGTTTCTGTACTTTTACAGTACAAATCGAGTCTTGCTAATTCAAGTAATGCAGCATTTCTTAAATATTATAGAAACTATATCATGTTAAGTTATTTGGCAGTGTCATTTCACAAAATTTTATCTGCTGTTTTTTTAACTACAGGACACCTTTTAACAGTCTTTGATCCTGCAAGCTTATGCTGCTCATTCTACAGACACCAAGAAAGAGTATTTGTAACTGTAGTCTTGTGATAATCAATCCTGGGGTCCCTAGCATTCGCAATGTCAAAAGGGCTGTCCTTAAGGTTCTAATGCACGCACATAGCATTTGTATATGCCTATGTTTGCAAACGTTAGATCACCAACGCCAGACCTATTGGCTTTGCCACTGATTGTTTAACTAGAAAATATCACAAGATAGGTGGAGGAGGCATGGATGTCAATTATCTGTTCCCAGTTGTCAAGGTTTGCCTTGAGGTGGACTGGCGCTGCTCCTGCTGTCAATGGACTAGGGAGTCATGATGGCTGTGTCAGGAACACAGGACATGTTAAAAAAGATTTAGGAATGCTGTTTAATTTAAATTGTTTCCACACCTTTCTCTGTTCCCTAGACAATCAACTGAAAATTAGAGGCTCTTTGAGGAGCTATGGGTAGCACAACATGTCAAACCACTGATCTTACTGAAGTCAAACTGTGTGATATCACTTTGCTGCTCCTGGAATTAAGGGATGTTGACATCCATGTAAGGGGCCAAGAGAGGGAGCAGTCCCAGCGTGGGGACAATTCTCCTGGCACAGGACCCTCCACTGGTTTTAATTAAGACGTAAACCCACGAGGTCACGAAACTCTTCCAACTTTTAATATTCCAGGTGCACACTTGTATGTCTGGAGTATCAGTAACCAAAGAGTGCAGTGCCAAAGTTCTGAAACTGCTAAATTCCTCCTTCTCCCTCGATAAGTACTCTAGTCATTTGATTTCAGATTCAACCTTCCAAAATGTGAATCTGTAAAAAGCTAAGGGCTCCTTAGTCAAGTGGTGGCACGGTCATCCCAGGCTTCGAATTGGCAAACTTCATTTGATGCTACACCTACATCAAAGGAAACCTAGGGACATATTTACAAGTCCCTTGTGCCAACGGAGCATCACTTTTTTTATGCTCCGGTAGCACAGCATGCTGGCCCATGTTTACAAGTCCACAAGTGGCTTTTCATGGCCTTGTAAATATGTCCCCGTTTAACGCACTACTCTGCATAAAAGGGGAGTTCCATGGGTGTTGCTGTAGGTGTTCCCACACAACACCCATGGATTCTGATGCATTCCAAGACACACAAGGTTTTGTAAACCTTGGAATGCATCAGATTCTAATGCCTCCCCGAGGGAGGCGTTAAAGTGGCACAACAAGGAGAAATACCTTCCTGCACAAAAACAATCATCCCTGCAAAGCAGGCACCCTCACACCATGAAGCAAGGGTGCTTGCGTTGGTGCAAGGCAGCCAATTGTGCACCTGGGCAGAGGAAAGAAGCACAGGGTTGCATAGTATTGCTGTAAATACGAGGCATCCCTGCACTTTCCTAATGACGCAGCTCGGTGCAGCATGATGGTTTGCAGTGCCACACTGCGTCATTTTCTTGTACATATGCCCCATACATTCTCCTTCCCCCAACTCTCAGTATAACACATATATAGCCTGTCCTGGGCATTCTTACCTTTCATTGGATACAGGAGAGGCGTAATGAACAAAAAAGTGTGCAAGTTCACAGCATGATGGACTCTAGGTAGTTCGACAAGAACTCTATAAAGATCTTTGATTACTCCTTTTTATATATCAAGATGGTAATCGTTGTTGTTTCCTAAACCGCATGCTCCTTCAGAATATTATGGTACAACAATTTCCAAGGAAATTTAGAACCAATCCTAACTCATTCAGAAGCTAACTCTCACAAAACACTGGATTCAGAGGATGAATGACTTTTACCACATAAGTTTGGTTAGGCGAGGGCCATAAAACCAAATATAAACCCATATTTCAGAAGTTCCAAATATCATGATAAGTTTCAATACGTCTTAAGGCGTGCCCTAATTTTGGAAAACTTCCATCCTCTGTGAACCAAGGTTGTCAGTGGGGATAATAATGTTATATATCACACAAAGATGGGGATCAAAGCATAAGTGCCTGCACCAGTCCTAACATCCCAAATAGTAATATTCAACAAGATAAGGTGCAAATGGGCTTAGGACACATTCCCCTAGGTCCCAAATAGCGATGCAAGAAAAAGTTCCTTGATCACGCTCAAACAACATAAGTAAAATAGTCCTGCACGCTTCCAAAGGTTAAATGCATGTACATGTCATTAATTAGACCATATCCACAGTGCAAATGGTTTACAGTAAACAGTTGTTTTCGCAAATGAAAAAAGTAGATCAGAAAGGTTTCTTAACCAGATGACCGCATGGAGACGGGCGTGACTTTCGCCGATACACTTTTTCAATTCCTGAGCTACTGAACTGATATAACATATATGCTTGAACACACATAATTTTCAAATCTATTGGGTTCTATTCACTGGCAACAACTAAAAGAACTAATATCATTTACCTTTCAAGCCCTGAAGAAGTCCGATTGAGGACGAAACGCGTTGGCGGTTTCGAATTTTAAAGGACATGACTAAAGAATAACTTTTAACATCGCAAGATCTGATCGACTTTTTTCATTTGGGAAAACCACTGTTTACTGTAAACCATTTGCACTGTGGATATGGTCTAATTAATGACATGTACATGCATTTAACCTTTGGAAGTGTGCAGGGCTATTTTGCTTATGGGATAATAATGTTACCTAGCCAAATACTACTTTGATTCTCCTGAAGAATATTTTTTTATTCTTTAGTGATTATATAAATTGCCCTTAAATCCAGAGCATCTTGAATTTCTGTACACCTTGATGAGGGGCAGCTCGTAGAAGACCTTAGCTCCGGTAGCTCACGGAAGATCTAGGATTCTTTTCCCAGATTAGGCTAAAAACCAACATAAGAGACACTGTGGTTATGCATTGTAGTAACCCCTCACAATTCACAAGTAGTTTGTGTTATCACTAGCACCATTTGATTTCCATTCACGTTCATTAGATATTACTTCAGTTCCCTTAGTAAACAATCACCCTATGTTTCTTCCTGTTTAAAGGGATGCTTCCCCACTCCTGCCTCTTTTGATTGATTTGATTGAGGATGCCCTGCCCCCATCACCACAGAGGACTTACTGTTCTGGGAGCCCTTTCCAGGCCCTAATAACTTGTGCTGTTGCCACGTCCCTATCGCCACAGATCAGTCACTTTCTCCGCTAATTTTGTTGCCAATCCAGCTGTCATCCAGGTGTCCAGCTGCCATCCAGTTGTCCAGTAGCAGCAAAGCCCCTGTGCCCCACCGCTGTGGAGGGTGAGAAATCAATTGCTTCCCCATGCTGCAGAGGCTTGACCATGGACAAGACCATCATCGTGACACAGCTGACTGTTTCTCCAGGGTGCTCAGCTTTGGCCATAAACAAGACTGTAGTTGCAGCAAAAGCAACTGCGCCTTGATATTGCCAGGTTATGTCCCCAGACCGTCACATCTCAGATAAGTCCTCACATGCTCACACATTCACAAGCACTGAATATAAATATGGAACAGTCCCATGCCTCCACTCCCTCCCCCCCTTTGGCTACACTTGGTTGCTATCCAGAGTGACAAAGAAGGTATCCTAAAAGCAATGCCCCTTTTACAATATGATCTTACCTAAAGGATGCAGAGTTTGTCAAAGATTTACGAAAATAGCTGCTTCCTATCATGGAATGCCCTAGAGCTGCACCACAACCTAATAGGGTCTTTGCAAGTATGCCTCTGTCTGGAACTTAGAGAAGGCCACTGAATCATGTTCCCTTTCTTTGATCCATTTTAGAACTTCCCTCTGGCCAAGAGCTTAGAAAGATAATAGATGATTGAGCCGACCTTCTCAGTAACTCACAGAGAGAGGATATCAGACCTCATAAGTGTTTATTGAGAACCAGGCTCTGACTCTTATAACCAAAGCTGACCTATTTAATGTCCATTTTCACAAGTTGGCCCTCCACTTCACATTAGCATGACAATACTTGAAACCCTAAATTTCACACTGATCACCTGGTTTCTCTGATCACTATATTGTCTCTATCATACAGTTATAATTTATTACATTTATGAAACATGTGATTACGATTTTGTTCCTTAGAAAGCCATTAGAAATCTGACTAGTTTGGGCAATTATTTTCACAAAGCCATTCATCCACTGATTAATGTGATTCAGCTTGTGGTAACTCCACAAATGTAGGACTGTGTCTACAAATACCGAGTCCGGGATCATTTCAAATCTGGATTCCAGTTTGAGCATAGGATCTAATAGCCCATCTTGGTGTTGAGTGATACCCATAAAGCTAGAGAGTAAAGGAAACCAATCATTCTTCTGCCTTGTTGATCATCTGCTATCTTTAACAGAGTGTATTATCACATTTTGTTATGAACGCTATATGCATGGGTGGAAGGAACCGCCTATCAACCCTTAAGAGAGGGACCCTGACAGTCTGGGACTCACCCTGACAGGAAGGACAGTATTAACATGATCCAACAGTAGCAAGTCTATGCATGGTGGCTGGGAGGGACCTGCAGCAAATCAGAAGTCATGAGAACAATCCCATCAAAACTAGCCCTTAAAACAACCAATCTGAGACTGATGAACTCTTTGTCATACCCAAGCATCTTTTGCATCCGCAATATCATAGAACATGCGTACCAGATGAAACCAACAATCAATTAATGCTCCCCTGTTAAGTGAGTAATATTCAAGGCATCCCCTTGCCTGGTTTCTGCACATAAGATCAGATGAAGATAAGTGTTCCAACTTGTGCCTGCTAGAGACAAGATGGGGATAGGGCCAGATCCCCGCCCTCCTAAGGAATCCATCCTCAAAATGTGTCTCATACACCATGCACCATACTTATTTTCACAAGAGCACACATTTAAGGCACACCGGACCAGCACAGTAGAGATCAACAACCTTATCCACATCCACATCCCTCTCACTAACACATGCACACCATCAACAAAACAAACAGTCCAATTCCTACTCAATAATGCACACGCTGCAGTCCTCCATGCACTTGACATCACAGACATCATCACACAAAGCCTTATGTATGCACTCTTCATAACCCTACCCATATCAATCCTATATGTCCTCATCACTGCAGATTACAACATCCAACACTCAAACCCCACAAGTAAAATCAAAGAGATACACACTGCCATCCACAGGTCCTCCTCGCCAAATACCCTAACCAAATTTGTTCACCTTATTCACCTGATGCATTAGGCTGCCACCATTCCACACAGCTTGGTGTTTTAAATCTTGCCAAAGGTATCCGGGATAAAAGTAATGTATTAAAATAATTTGGAAAACCTTCTGGCAATTTTAACTTTTTATCCCTTAGAATAAGGGCTCTGCAAATCAACAATGTTGAGCCCACCTATACACATTTGACGTATCGGGAGAGGACCAAAGGATGAAGCATGCTACTTGTGGTACTAATGGGTGAGGGTCCTTTTGTAAAACGAAATCGTTTTTTTTGTCTTTTTCCGACCCCTAGTTGGTTCTGAAATGAGGTATTATTGAAGTGTAAACACAAGAGTTCTCTCCCCTATGGTAAGGTTTGTGTGACACTGGAAGATGAGGGCACTCTCTTTTTTTGCTTCTGACTCCCTCTTCTTGCTTTATGGTCGCACTTGAAGTAATACCCTCATCACCATCCCCTACTACTTACTTCAATCCAGATCAAAATCAAATCAAGGCGAGCTAAACAAGAAAACATTATGTTCCTTCATTCAATGACTTCCCCATAGACTCTGCCCTTGAAGAATTAATCAGGACCCATCAGCTAGCAATAGACAATAGGTTCCTCAAAATACACAACACCACTCTTCAAAACATGTGAATGCTCACACACCACTGAAAACTTGCTATTCTAAACCTAAATGCTCGGCACCCAAAAGGTTAAGGAGAACAAGCGCATCATACGCAGACAGGAAAAGAAATGGAGACAAAGCAAATCCTTTGATGAACTCAGCCAACTCTAAACACTATATTCCACACACAGGCTCCTCATCACCTCAGACAGAGAGGAAAAGAAATGGAGACAAACCAAACCCTTTGATGACGTCAAACACTATACTCCACACACAGGCTTCTCATCACCTCAGACAGAGGAAAAGAAATGGATACAAACCAAACCCTTTGATGACGTCAAACACTATATTCCACACACAGGCTCCTCATCACCTCAGACAGAGAGGAAAAGAAATGGAGACAAACCAAACCCTTTGATGACGTCAAACACTATACTCCACACACAGGCTCCTCATCACCTCAGACAGAGGAAAAGAAATGGAGACAAACCAAACCCTTTGATGTGACCTCAGCAAACTTCAAACACTATACTCCACACACAGGTGCATCACCGCAGATACACGGGAAAAGAAATGGAGACAAACCAGACCCTTTGATGATCTAAGCAAACTCCAAACAATATACTCCACACACAGGCTCCTTATCACCTCAGACAAAATTACCTTTTGTCAAACCATCATCAATGATGCCTGCAATAAAAGCAACTCAAAGCACAAGGGAAACCCTGTAATCTACCGGGAACTGAAGTAATAACCAACTTCTGAACAACAATGGGCCCTATGGTCACAGTACACCATTATCAAAAGAAATATATATATAACCAAAAAATGGTTTGATATAACATCATATAAAAAACAACAACAATTAATATACAAATGTGACAGTGGGGTTGTTGTTCTTTAGATTTTGCAATAGAGGCAAAGCATTCTTGAAGGTAGTCAAACACTGCCATTCCATCCAGTCCCGCACTCTATCGACAAGTGAAATGCCATTGATCAATTCTTCACAAACTGTTGTGTTGTCTACGAAGTAAACACGATGCAGGTATGGGTTTCCAATATCTTTATTGTTTAGATCTCTTGGCGAGCTGCCCACATACACATCTGTCCCCTGTCCTCGTCCCTCTGCAATGCCCATCCCCACACCCCTGACCGGATGTGGTGTTCGGTTCCCTCGTGTCCCCCACTGTCCATTTCAGGGTCCTAGTGCCCTTCCCCAGATCACTACATCTCCCCCTTTTGTCACAAAGAAATGACAAGAAATTTGAAACACAGAGTTGTGTAGATAAAGATAGATGCAAGGCTGCCAGGGCACATTCCGGTGTGCTTCCGATCGTTACATTTCCTCTATTAGTCTTTTAGGCCGTCTGCATGCTCTTCTTGAGCCGGCCTCCATCTGTTGTTCCTCTGCTGGTCCCTCACCCTTGTGTGTTTCCATTCTGTTGCGCTCCGACCCTTCTCGTTCTGCTGTTTCCTCATCTTGGTCTTTTTCATTCATCTCCTTCAGTCCTTTGAAGTGTGAGCTGTTCCGTGTTATTCTCTGGTTTTCTGACTCTTCCGTGATCATTGGGCCCTTCACTTTTGTTACTGTTAGCGGGTCTTTAGAGAACACACTGTCTGATTTCCTTTGTTGTCGTTGACGCACTATCACTGTGTCCCTTTCCTTTAGGTGTGACAGAATGGCGGGTCGCCTGGCGTCTGCGTAGTTTTTCATTTTTTCTTTCGCCTCTCTGTCTTTTGCTGCAACGCTGTTGTGTTCTGGTGCCATAGTTGTTTCTACTTGCGGTAGCCTCATCCTCCCTGTTCTTCCCAGGACTAGCTCTGCCGGGCATCTTCCTGTCAAGCTATGGGGCGTGTTTCTGTAGTCCCGTAGCATCTGACAGAGCTTGGCCAAGTGATATCTGCGCTAGCGTTGCTCTTTGAACTGCCTTTTTGATGTTCCCCATGAACCTCCCCACCATTCCATTCGCTTGAGGCCACAGCGGAGTTATCTTCCTGTGTTTTATCCCTAGGTAGGCCATGAATCTGCGGAATTCTTCTCCTGAGAACAGAGGGCCATTGTCTGTTTTCAACGTTTCGGGTGAGCCCCATGCTGCAAATATGTCATCTAGTATCGGTAAGGTCGCTGTTGCTGATGTTGATGAGACATGGCGCACTAAAGGAAATCGCGAATACTCATCAATGACCACAAACAGATAGTGGCCTGTGTCCAGCGGCCCAAAGAAATCCGCTGTGAGTGTTGTCCACACCGCTCTTGGAAGTTCTGACATTTGTAGTTGTTCATGCTTTGCGGGTGATCCTGTCACTTGGCAGAGGTGGCATGTCTTGATGGTGTCTTCCACCATGCGGTCTAGGCCAGGGAACCATACTTTCTCTCTTAACAGTTTCTTCGTTGCTACTATGCCTCGATGTGACTCATGATCCAGATTGACCAGTTGCCGCATGAGTGAACTTGGTATCACTATTCTTGTCCCTCGCATCATTATTCCTGTGTCTGTCTCAGACAGTTCTTCATATATTTTCTTTAGAGCCAGCACTTCTTCCTTGCATACTCCTTCTCCCCAGTTGCAGTTATTGTTGACGTGTCTCAATCTCTGCTTTCTCATTGTTTCCATGGCCATTTTCAGCGTGGCATCTTCCTTAGTCTCCTTTGCTAGCTCTGCTAGTCTTATCGGTGCCGGGGTGTTTTGCTTTAGTATGAAGTTGAGGTACTCTTCTGCCATCGATGTCATCTCTTGTGCCTGTGGCATCGGGTGTCTCGACATGTAGTCTGATGAGTTGTGTTATTTCCCTGGCTTGTGCACAATTGAGAAGTCATAGTCCATCAGCCTTATGCCCCAGCGCTCAATCCTGTGCGGCATTTTGGCTGACGGGCTGCCATAGATCGTTACCAGCGCCTGGTGGCCAGTTATGATGGTGAATTATTTCCCGTAGATGAACATGTGATAGTGTTCACACGCCCATACCACTGCTAAGCTTTCCTTTTCCGGTTACGAGTATGCCTTCTCAATGTCCGTTAAGCTTTTGCTTGCATACGAGACAATTTTTCTTGGCGAGTCTCTTCCTGGCAGATGCTGTGCTAGTATTGCTCCTAGACCCACTGGGCTGGCATCAACAGTCAGTTCAGTTCATAGTAGGGGGTCAAAGTAAAAGAGATGTTCCACAGTCATCACTGCTTGTCTTATTTCCTCGAAGGCCTTGCTACATTCCTGAGACCAGATGAATTTCTGTCCTTGTTTCGTCAGTTCGCTTATCGGTGTGCTCACCGTGGCGAAGTCCTGTATGTATCAAGCACAGTAGCTGGCAAGCCCTAGAAACGATCTCACTTCTGCAACATCCGTCTGAGGATTTGCGTTCTTCAGTGTTTCTACTTTGCTGAGGTCTGGCCTCATCCCTTGCTTGAAGAAAATGTGTCAGAAGAACACCAATTCCCCTCTCCCCAGCTCGCATTTGTCTCCATTCAGTGTTAGGCCCGCTTGCTCCAGTTGTGTGCACACTTGACGCAGAGCTGTGTCATGTTCTTTGTCTGTTTTCCCAAATACCAAAATGTCAAATGTCATCACTATAGTTTAGGCTGTTCCGTACTGGCCTTATCACCTGCCTTATTGTCTCCTGGAAAATCTCCGCTGCCGATGATATTCCGAAGCTCAGTCGCTTGTATCTAAACAGACCCTAGTGTGTGGAGAATGTCATGATGTACCTTGACTAGTGGTCTAGTTCTAATTGATGGTACCATTTGCACAGGTCCAGCTTCGAGAATTGGCAGGCCCAGTGAGACAGCTGATCATGTCATTTAGGTGTGGCCCCGGGTGACGTTCCCTTGCAATTGCGGTGTTTGGGATCCTCATGTCTACACAGATGCGGATCTTTGAGGTGTTTTTCTTTGGAACTGCCACAATCGGAGACACCCAAGGCGTTGGCCCTTCAGCAGGTTCAATTATGTCTTGTGCTAGTAAGTTTGTTATTTCTTCTTCCACTTGTGGTTGTATGTGTATTGGTACTCGTCTATGATGTTGGGCCACCGGCTTGATTTCTTCATTGATGTGTAATGTTATCTGTTATCCTTTCAGTTTGCCGAGACCGTTCAGTATGGCTGGGTATTCTTGTAGGATGTTCTCCGTTTCTGACATGTGGTACGTCATTTCTAGTAGCCCCATCTATTGCGCCGTCACATTGCTAAGCAGGCATGGTGCTGGGATGTCACCCTTGAGCACATGTATTTCTTCTTGGTAGGACCTGCCCTTGTATGTTAAAGTTTCCGTGAATTCTCCCATATTTTCTACTGGGCTTTTGGAGCCCCACGTTAACACATCCACCGTCGATGGTGACAGCTGTGGTTTCACGTTCATTTTCTTGTATTCTGACATGCACATGATGTTGCATGTTGCTCCACTGTCAAGCACAAACTTAGCTAGGTGGTTCCCTACATCGATGTCCACGATCGCTGTTTTCTTTATTTGCTGCTTCTCCACGAGATGAACGTGCTCTGTCCTTTTATTTTCTTTGGGCGCATCTGACATTAGATATAGTCTCGCCTCCCTCAAAGGTGCTGCCGACTCTTCTGACTCATCGGAGGAGCTGCGATTAGCTGTTTCCATGTGCCATGCGTATCTGTTGCTGGTCATCTGTGGTCTCATTGTTCTGCCTCTCTCACTTCTAAATTGTCTTGTCATGCACATGCTTGCAAAGTGATTGTCCCTGTTGCACTTCCTGCACTTCTGGCCCATTGCTGGGCAGGCACCGACGTGTGGGAATTCGAGGCCACATCGGTAGCATGTTTGTTCACTCTTCTTTGGTAGGACTGGTGCCTGAAATTCTTTTTTTTTTTATTTCCAGTCTCTTGATGTGCTAGCGCCACTCTCTTCTCTTTTCCCATCTCTATCTGCTTGGCATGCGCTGTGGCTCATGCTTCCATGCGAGCCATCATCAAAATCTTTTCCAGCGTCATCGGTTCCTTCAGAATGCGTGTTCGGAACTCCGCTGATTGACAGCCTTCGATAATACGCAATCTTATTGCTTGCTCATTGTCAAATTTTTCAAACTTGCAGTATGTGACCAGTTTTCTCAGTCTCGTTGCAAAGTCATCTAAGCTCTCTTTTCCTTGCTGGCAGGCTGTGTTGAATGTGTACCTCTCAAAATCAACGTTTCGTTGGGGATCAAAT